>NC_091667.1:19147500-20347500 GCF_042453785.1 Malus domestica | reverse complement strand
CCACAAGACTACAACCAAATTAATAATTGGGTTTTCTTTATAATTTTTTTTTTTTTAAATTCCCACACTTGAATGTACACAAACACATAACAAACAAGAGTAAATTGTAGATATGGTCTCTTAACTTTAACTCAATTGGAGCAATGGCCCCTCAACTCATCAAAACTTGCAGCTATGGTCCCTCAACTAAAAATTCATTACCATTGGTCCCTCAACTTTAGTTCAACTGGAGAAATGGTCCCTTAACTTTAACCCAATTGTAGCAATGGTCCTTCCAACATAACTCGTTTTGACAAAAATTTTGACGTAGTTGACGAAAAGGACCATAATTACACACTGTAATGAGTTGAGGGATCCTAATTATATAAATGGTTATTCCAACATAACTTATTTTGACAAAATTTTGACAAAATTAATGAAAAGGACTATAACTACACATTTTGATAAGTTGGGGGATCAATGGTAGTGGATTTTTAGTTGAGGGACCATTGCTCCAACTTGATTAAAGTTGATGGACGATTGCTACAATTTACTCTAACAAACAAATATAACTATGAACATCATTTTGTTAACGGAAAAGAAATAAATGAGATTGTCGAAATGGCTACAAACCGAGCTACATTTTGACTTGCGTTTTTATTATTTTAAGTCACAAAATCAACATTTTCTCAAACTTTGTTTCAAATAATTAATTAAGATTTAATTTTACCTAAATTATTCATTCAATCCTTGTGGAAACAATTTTACTTGAGTCGTTTATACTACAAACTACCTTGTTCTCTTGCAAATATTTTTGAGTATTTTTATCCTTACTTTTGAAAGTTGTAAAAATCCTATCACTTCCTCTCGTTTTTTCTTCCTGGGATGAAAGCGCAAAAGATTCGACGAAGGTGTGTAGACGATGGGTAAGAGGGTGATGTTGGACAGAACGGCGGTGGAGGCTGGTGGTTTGGTGCGAGATGGTGGTGGTGCGCAGAAAGTCTGGTGTGGGCGAGATCAACAAGTTTGGGGGGACGACAACAGAGGTTGAAGGTTTCAGTCAAATTTGGGAAAACAACAGACAGTGGCTTAGTTTGGTGTAGCTTTAGCGTGGCTCAACTCCAGCTTCAATGTTCAACAATTTTTTTTAATTTTAAAACCGCTAACAACTATATTTACAAATCCAAACTAGACAAAAACATTCGACAGACGAACGGATACCTAACACAAGCAGATTAATTTCAGAACGATCAAACTTGTTCTGTTATTAAGTTGAAATAAACGAACGGACAAACAAACAAATATGACTATTAACATTATTTTATTAATGCAAAAGAAATAAACAAGATTTCCAAGACGGCTACAAAACAAAAGTTACATTTTGACTTTGTTTGTACCATACTTGACCAATCCCGAAACTACTGAGCACCGGTCAACGTTATACCGTCAAGGACCCAGAAGAGTTTCCCTCAAATGAGGAGGCCAATCATAGTGCAACACATGTCGACATCAGAAGCCAATCATAACGCGACACGTGTCAACATCAGAAGCCAATCACAACACGACACGTGTCAATGTCAGAATGAAACTAGAAACTCTCTTCAATAAATAGAGATCATTCTCTCACAGTATTTCCTAATGTCATTTGTACTAAATCATTCACTAGTACTCACTAAAGGAGAGCTTGAACCTATGTACTTGTGTAAATGCTTCACAATTAATAAGAACTCCTCTACTCCGTGGACGTAGCCAATCTGGGTGAACCACGTACATCTTGTGTTTGCTTCCCTGTCTCTATCCATTTATATACTTATCCACACTAGTGACCGAAGCAATCTAGCGAATGTCACAAACTTAACACTTTCTGTTGTACCAAAGTCCTCACCGATTTTGTGCATCAACATTTGGCGCTGTCTGTGGGAACGACACTTATTCCCACTCTCTTCAGCTTTGTTAAGGTGGTTTCCACCATTCGTACACTCTCTTTTGACCAGGCATCCCTCTCCAACATAGGGAGCGAAGGAAGCCACAGCACGCAGAATGACAACCCTCTTGCACTTGGTGCGAGGCAACGAAAGAATGAAGGAAAGAGGGTTGCTCTTCAAGCTAAAGTCAATGAGCTAGAAGCTCAGAACAACAAGATAGCAATGAAGAATGAGGTCCTCTAGGAGCAGTATGAGAAGCTCTTTTAAACGCCCAACGAAACTAGGCGTACTCAAACACGCGAACTCGTTACCCTTGTGGACATCAACCATCATCTGGGTGCCCCCCAACATGAAGGGTCACCTTCCTTCGACATGGGTATCCCTGATGAGGAGCGAGCTAATCATCAGAACATTGATCAACATGAGACTTCTCTCAATCCAGTTACTTCGACCCGAAACAAGAGAAGTGAGGGAAGACACCTCTTTACAGAAGGAGTGGAAGGATCGAAAGCCATCTTTTGTGACTGTCGAGAATTCCTAAAGCAACGTCATGCGAAAATTACTTAACACACAAATTAAACCCTCTTGTATCAATTGTAATAAAGAATGTAAGTAGGGATCGTTCTGGACTGGGGATTATGAGAGCTAGCTAATAACCTCTAAACTAACTTAAAAACATAAAATTAAGTTTAAAACACCAAACTAGACTCAAAAGATGCAATACAAACTAAAAAGACTCAAAACTAGTTTAAAAGACTCAAAACAGCTTATAACAATGAATTAGACTCTAAACTGACCCTAGGGATGGTTTTGGACGAAATTAGGTTCTAACTTGACTCAAGACACTTAGAAACACAAATCAAAACAGATTTTGACTAATAAAACACTTTAAAGTAAAGGGGGATTTGATTTTGACGAATTTGAAAACAAAACAAACAGATTGTAAACTAAAACAGATTTTGGACGAATTTGGGTAAACTATGGATGATGGGCTAGCTAGAGGGTTCTTCTCCACACATGACATACTTGCACATAAACCAATTTTCAATTGTTCTTTCAATAAATCATGAAACTCAACACCCCAGGTTAATTAAGTCTGCTTAAATTAACCTTCAAGTTCTCCTTAAGTTATTGAATTGGATGGGAAAGCGCATACAACAATTCAAGCATTCATCAAAAGTCCTTTTCGTGAACAGCACAATAAAGATACAATTAAAGATCATTAAGCATTATGAGAACTTTAAGTATTGACGAGGCATTCGTTATAATGATGAGCATGAAACTCCTACCAAGAATTCATTTAACGCGATCGTTTATAAGCTACCTCCACTACTTGTGAATATAAGTTTGTAACTATTAGGTGAAACTCCTTTATACTCTAGCATCATATTCATGCATGCAAACTAAGTGTGCACTCTTAATAAACATACACGAATAAGTTATCAATCAAGTAGTTAAACAAATTGAATTCACAACTTATGAAACCACAACTGAAGGTAATCAATTCATATTGCAAGTATGTTCATGGCTTTGAATTCCCCCTAGCTAAGGGGGATTTAGTTCCTCATACTCACAAAGCAAAGATAAACAAATTTAGACATTGAAAACAAAAGAATGAAAACACCTAAAAACGCTCCAACAATCCAACTTGAATGGCAAGCACGTCCAAGGGTCCTCATTCTTCTCTTTGTTGTGGCACAAGGTGTGGTTTGATGGATGCATATGGATATATGGAAGGGAATGGCTGAATGTGTTCAGGTTGGATGGAGGTCACGGCAAGGAAAGGGAAATGAAGGTGCATGGAATTGTGTTTTTGTTGTGGGATTGTGTAGAATGGTTAAGAAGAAAAGACTATGCCTTGTGCCAGAATGTGTCTTCCTCCCTTCTCCCTAAACTGCCCCCCCAATGTGTCTTTGGATGGATATATTTATAGGCTAGGGAGAGGATGTAGTGGGTGGTGGTAATAAGTGGATGTAGTGGTAGGTGAATTTGTTGGGTGGTTGAAATGAGTGGATGTATTGGTAGGTGAATGGATGTGTTTGGTGAAATGAGTGGATGTAGTGGTAGGTGAATGTGTTGGGTGGTTGTAATGAGTGGATGTGTTGGGTGAAATGAGTGTGCTAAAATGGTTATTTATAGGGAGAGGATGATGCACAAACTTCAAAAATGGTTATTTATAGGGAGAGGATGATGCACAAACTTCAAATTTCGTCCATTCCTTTTGCTCCAAGCTTATGCTATCCATTCCATGCCCAAAAATGATCCAAAATGCACTTCTTTGCCATATTAACCCTTTGGACCTACAAACACACGAAAATAGCTTAAAATACTATAATAACTACGAACTAACAACATAAATGCCAAGAAACAAGCTAACTAAGTCTCATAAATATGCTCCTATCAAATTCCCCCACACTTAGCTTTTGCTAGTCCTCGAGCAAAACAAAACAAACAAAACAAAACACAACCTAGACCTTCATTCCCACATATTTTGGTCATCCTTACACTTGAGCACATACTTAATCACAGTCTACACTTACTAGTTCACAATTAACCAATTAAAACGATGTTTTGAATGTAGTAACATGCCTTAGAGAATTTGCTCAATTCCTTACAAGATACTCTCTATTTTCACACATATTTTCTGACTACACACCCTACACTAGTATATGTGTGAAGATTGATGTAAACACGAAAGATTAGGACTCACATATGTTATAACAAAGAAAGCAATTTTCTGGAGTTATTAAGCATGTTTAGATATGATCTCGTGAATGGAATGCTACTACTTAGATGCGAGAACCAGTGACACCATATGCTCATACCAATTTCGAACTCCACAAATTGAAACACACAACACTCAAGATTGAAGTCAAGGGTTGTAACAGGGCTTGGGGGTAATGGCTAACAAAGAAATGATAGGGATAATAAACGTTCTTAAAGCGATAGCAAGCAAAGCAATGAAATAGACACTTGGAAATCACTTTAGAATGTAGAATCAACTTTTAATTACAAAGGGAAGATTTATGCAACACTTAGGGCCGAATTCAATCTTTTGAACCCTTTCTTTAACAAACAACACTTTAGAGCTCTTTTTCATACTTTTTTTTTTCAATTCTTTTTTTTTTCTTTTCTACCCGTGCTTTATTAAGGACTTTGGCACACACGCACACACAAGAATCACTTCCCCCACACTTGCTTTCTGCAATACATTGATAAAAAAGGAGTTCATTTTAAGTCATGCTTTACTATGCTTCAAGAACAAGGGTATGGATGGTCCTAACACTAGGCTAGGTAAGGATAGTGTGGGTTAACAAAGAACATAGGCTTAACAAGGCTCAACGGGGCTAAACTTAAACACATAATGAAATAGGGGCACGGCAATTTGGCTTTGGTGGTCACTACACAATTTCTTCTTGAATATGTGTTATGCAAATCAATAGCATGCTTTGAATGAAATAGGCATGAGTTCTAGCATTTGGAACTAAATGATGAAACGTCTTCTAAGTAGCAACCAAGCAAAGAATAATGAGATCATACAACGACTTTAGAAAACAATGATGCACAGATTATTGACTCTCCAAATAAACATTTAGGCTCAAGTTTCACAAGGTTGTAGCGTTCATTTGAGTTCCTTCTTTCAAGCATGTTACAAAATCTGATTTTTCCTTTATGATTGCATGTGAATTCATAAATTATAACCACAACCAAGCATACACCAAAAAGTAAATCAAATTTTCATCCATGTTTATAACTCTCTTTAACAGTCATGTAATTAAAAACCAAATCTTCATCATTGTGTGGGAAGGTACCCTAAGACAAACAAACACACAAAAACAACTCTTTTTGGGTTTTTCAAAACAATTTTTCAAATTTTTATGAGATTTTCGGATTTTTATGTCAAAACACACTAAAACACTCCAAAACAGCATAAAAACACTTAAAAACAGCAAGGAACAACACTAGAAGTAATGGGTGATAAACTCCTACGAATTTCATGCAAAACAACTTGGTTACCCCCCCCCAACACTTAAATCGAACATTGTCCTCAATGTTTCAAGCATAAACTCACACAAACACAAGCATACAATCAAACAGACAGAGTGGAGTTTAAGAACGCAAATCTGGTTTTGGAGATAGATGATCTTGTTGTCTTTCACAGCTTTGATCTCGAACTGGTTCGGAATTTTGAGTGAGAGTTCCTTGGTTTCAAATCAGACTCCTTCTGCTGGGTTGATTTGATTGTGCAATCTGCATTCTTTTCTGCTTGTTTCTTCTGCACGGTAGGCAGGCACGAGGTAGAAGTGATGGTCTGTTTCTTTCTTCAATCTTTCCAAGTACCCACCTCTTGCTTTCTTTCTCCTTGTCCTTAGCTAAGGATGAATTAGCACATTGTCTCCACATGCTTCGAGGTATCATTTTCACTTCCCTTATCTGTTCCTCAGGCAGATGTGGTAGACGAAGAGGAAGCATAAGATGTTGAAGATGAGTACTCGAGAGCAGGGCTAGGTAAGCAATCAGGAAGGGGTTCCAGGCAGTCGGTTCCAGATCGGAAGATTGATACCAAGTGCTGGCTGATTGCTCTCTTTCTCCTTGTCCCATAGATGAAAACAATGACAATGAGAAAGACAGGAAGAAAGCATGATATGAGATACTCTTGCTTTCAACCTTCATGATATGAAATACTTTTGCTTTGGATGAGTTGTTTGCAGAGGTACCCCAAGGAATAAGGAACACTGAGTGACTCGAGAGTAGACCTGTAAACGGGTCGGGTTTATTGGGTTTGGGTCGGGTTCAACCCGACCCGTTAAGTTAAAGGGTCACCCGAACCCAACCCGTTAAGCTAACGGGTCACCCGAACCCGACCCGTTAAGCTAACGGGTCACCCGTTTCACCCGTTAACAATTATTTTTTTTTTTTTTTGCATAAAGTTTATTTTTTGTTATCAAGACTTTACTAAAATTACTAAAATATCCTCAACTAACGGATGCTAACGGGTGTTAACGGGTCCTAACGGGTCTAACGGGTTGACCCAAAGTGACCCGTTATTTAACGGGTTGTTAACGGGTTCACCCGTTAGCGACCCGACCCGTTAAGCATCCACCCAAATACAAATATTAACGGGTCGGGTCGGGTCGGGTTAACGGGTTGGGTCCAAAATGCCAGGCCTACTCGAGAGGCTTCGTTGGGAAGGCATTCTCAGAGATGACGGAAGGTTATTTATGTCTGCCTTGCTATGGAGGGTGAAGGTCGACATTTATAGGAAATAATAACCGGTACTATTCTTTCACTCTTGTTAACAACCGTTGGACAATTGAACAGTAAACTTCACGTGCTTTCTACTTCACCAGAAATCTTCGACAGATTGCCCATAATTTCCGCAAGGCTGAGTGTGTATGTGACAGGCGCTGACACATATGGAAAAGCAGATGCCTCTTCGATTTTTGAGCTTGCCTCTTCAAGTTCTGAGCTCGCCTCTTTGAGTTCTGAGCTCCATCGAATGCAGAGGTTGCATGTGACAAGTGTGGACAAATCTGGAAAAAAAGATTGGCCCGTGATTTCTGAGCAAGCCCAGCTTTTGTGAAAACTAGCACCTCTTCGATTTTTGAATTGGCCTCTTCGATTTCTGACCTCGCCTCTTCGATCTCTGAAATCACGTCGAGTGCTGATTTTTATAGAGGTATGCAGTACGTTTCAAAGAACACTTGAATTTCTGCTTGTAGAAACTCCCTTCTTGCACTTCTACGATCTTGACTTGTCCGACCTCTTCTTTCTTCAACACCTTTGAAAATGTCTGGCCCTTCCAACCGTCGTTTTGACTTGAACCTTGGTGAAGAGGCATCCATGCCTTCTCCAGACAACATATGGCGCCCATCCTTCATATCCTCTATTGGTCATCTTACCGTTGGGGATTCGGTAATGAAGAATGATATAACCGCTGCGGTGGGGGCCCGGAGCCTTGTCACTCCCAAAGATAACAGACTGTTTTTCAAACGGTCTGATGAGTTGGCTATTAAGGATTCTCTGGCTCTCAGTGTGCAGTGTGCAGGTTCTGTGTCTAATATGGCACATCGCTTATGTGCTCGAACCCGTCAAGTTGAATCATTGGCGGCTGAGTAATGAGTCTTAAACAGGATATTAGAGGGCTCAAGCATGAGAATAAACAGTTGCACAGGCTCGCACATAACTATGCTACAAACATGAAGAGGAAGATTGACCAGATGCAGGAATCTGATGGTCAGATTTTACTTGATCATCAGAGGTTTGTGGGTTTGTTCCAACAGCATTTACCTTCGTCTTCTGGGGCTGTACCGCATAATGAAGCTCCAAATGATCAACCTCCGATGCCTCCTCCTTCTGGGGCTCCGCCGACTGCTGAGGCTTCGCCGACTACTGAGACTTCTCCTAAGCAGCCTTTGTGAAGGCTCTCTCTTGTATTTTTCTGCTTAATGTTCCATTTTTTTATGAAAATGAATGTAAAATACCTTGCATATCTGTCAATGTTTCAAAAATAAACCCACACCAAAAACAATTAAACAAGCAACAAATAAAAATGACAATCATGGCAAAATAAAACTGCAGAAAATGGAAGGTTTTTAGGAACGCAAAACCAATCGTGGAGCAATTCAAAAATCTTCCTTATTTGAATACATGGGTTGCCTCCCAAGAAGCGCTTTCTTTAACGTCTTCCAGCCAGACGAAACTTCCTTCTAAACTTGGATAGGGCCCATAGCATGGAATTGATCCTTGAATGGAAGGTGATACTTGACGTGATCCGGCAATGATTTAAATTCTAGTGTAGGTGCCTGAATCATCAAAATCAGCAAGTTAGTATATAATAAAATCGAAGTTGGAGAAGATGGCTTACTTGTTTGCTCCAACACAAACTCAATTACGAACACCACATCAAGGATATGGGACTTGGCCAGATTTGGTGTTTTGAGAGTTATGACTTTTCCCGTGTCATAAAATCCAACTTCTTTGGGAATTTTCGTCTCAAGTGTATCTTCTTTGATGAATTCTAGACATTCCCCATCCACTTCTTGCTCTTGATTCTTTGGAAAGGTTTCGAATATGCCTTTCTCACCCTCTTCTTCCTTAGATTGCATGATCCTGCAAGGAATAAGGACATTTGGTGAAACGGGGTCAGGACAAATTGAATTTAGGCTCACCTTAGTTGTAGTGGATGGCATAGAGGGCATATGGGGCTGTGGCAAGGGTGGTTCTTCCCTTACCGTGGCCTTGTTATTCTCTTCTTCTTCAAGCAGCAGTTGTTCATCCATGTTTTGGCTTGGTTTGGATGTCTTGGGTTCACCTCCAACCTCCATAGCACTTCTTAAAGTGATAGCATCATGGATTTCAAAATCTTCCTTCAAATTTTCAATAGTTGAGTTGGAGAGTTCACTGTGCTCTTGAATTTGTGCCATGAACTTCATAATCTGCCCAATTTGCTTCTCCAATTCACCCGTCTTCTTGGCTTGATTTTGCATCTCTTTGTTTCGATTTTCTACTTCTTGGTTCAAAGAGGTGAGTAACTTATTAAACATATCATTATCCAAAGACGTACCTGAATTGAATTGGGCAGATTATTATGGTGGCTATGATGGTTCATATGGCCAGTGATAGAACTCATCTGATGGTGGCAAATATTCTTCTTGTTGTGAGCCCTGTGTCAACGAGGTTAGTACATCAAGAATTTCATCATAACTCATAGGCATACTTGAATTTGATTGGAATTGTTATGGAGGAGGTTGTGGTGGCTACATAGGTCTTGAATAGAACTCCTCTTCTTGCTGTCAATATCCATCTTGTTGGAATTGTTGAGGTTCTCCCCACATGTAATCTGAATAATTTCTCCAATCCAAATTGTAAGCGTTGGAAAACATGTTATCCCATGATTGGCTATGTCCTTGATAACCCCAAGCATCTTCATTCGCAACGAATTGAGAACATTGATGAGTTGGATATCCTTGCCCATAGGACACACCATATGTAGGGACACTTTGCATTGTGGTCCTTTCGGGATATTATGACAATTGAGAAATAAGTTTCGCCAATTGAGCTTGAATGGTAGCAAAATCCATGTCTTACTTCTCTAGTACCTGAAATCAAGGAAACAAAACTAAATCAAATATCAAAAGTAAAATAAACAAAAAAAAAAAAAACACAAACAGAAACAAAGTCAGTAACTAAAAACAAAAGACATGAAAATATACAAAAAGAAATAACAAGGGATTAGCAAAGTTGCTAATCCCCATACGGCGCCAAAAACTTGATGCGAAAATTACTTAACACACAAATTAAACCCTCTTGTATCAATTGTAGTAAAGAATGTAAGTAGAGATTGTTCTGGACCGGGTATTAGGAGGGCTTGCTAATAACCTCTAAACTGACTTAAAAACATAAAATTAAGTTTGAAACACCAAACTAGACTTAAAAGATGCAATACAAACTAAAAAGACTCAAAACAGCTTATAACAATGAATTAGACTCTAAACTGACCCTAGGGATGGTTTTGCACGAAATTAGGTTCTAACTTGACTCAAGACACTTAAAAACATAAATCAAAACAGATTTTGACTAATAAAACACTTTAAAGTAAAGAGGGATTTCATTTTGACGAATTTGAAAACAAAACAAACATATTGTAAACTAAAACAGATTTTGGATGAATTTAGGTAAACTATGGATGATGGGCTAGCAAGAGGGTTCTTCTCCACACATGACACACGTGCACATAAACCAATTTTCAGTTGTTCTTTCGATAAATCATGAAACTCAACACCCCAGGTTAACTAAGTCCGCTTAAATTAACCTTCAAGTTCTCCTTAAGTTATTGAATTGGATGGGAAAGCGCATACAACAATTCAAGCATTCTTCAAAAGTCCTTTTCGTGAACAGAACAATAAAGATACAATCAAAGATCATTAAGCATTATGAAAACTATAAGTATTGACGAGGCATTCGTTACTATAATGAGCATGAAACTCCTGCCAAGAATTCATTTAACGCGATCGTTTATAAGCGACCTCCACTGCTTGTGAATATAAGTTTGTAACTATTAGGTGAAACTCCCTTATACTCTAGCATCATATTCATGCATGCAAACTAAGTGTGCACTCTTAATAAACATACACGAATAAGTTATCAATCAAGCAGTTAAACAAATTGAATTCACAACTTATGAAATCACAACTGAAGGTAATCAATTCATATTGCAAGTATGTTCATGGCTTTGAATTCCCCCATAGCTAAGGGGGATTTAGTTCCTCATACTCACAAAGCAAAGATAAACAAATTTAGACATTGAAAACAAAAGAATGAAAACACCTAAAAACGCTCCAACAATCCAACTTGAATGGCAAGCACGTCTAATGGTCCTCATTCTTCTCTTTGTTGCGGCACAAGGTGTGGTTTGATGGATGCATATGGATATATGGAAGGGAATGGCTGAATGTGTTCAAGTTGGATGGAGGTCATGGCAAGGAAAGGGAAATGAAGGTGCATGGAATTGTGTTTTTGTTGTGGGAATGTGTAGAATGGTTAAGAAGAAAAGACTCTGCCTTGCGGCAGAATGTGTCTTCCTCCCTTCTCCCTAAACTGCCCCCCCCTAATGTGTCTTTGGATGGATATATTTATAGGCTAGGGAGAGGATGTAGTGGGTGCTGGTAATGAGTGGATGTAGTGGTAGGTAAATGTGTTGGGTGGTTGAAATGAGTGGATGTGTTGGGTGAAATGAGTGGATGTAGTGGTAGGTGAATGGATGTGTTGGGTGAAATGAGTGGATGTAGTGGTAGGTGAATGTGTTGGGTGGTTGTAATGAGTGGATGTGTTGGGTGAAATGAGTGTGCTAAAATGGTTATTTATAGAGAGAGGATGATGCACAAACTTCAAATTTTGTCCATTCATTTTGCTCCAAGCATATGTTATCCATTCCATGCCCAAAAATGCTCCAAAATGCTCCAAAATGCACTTCTTTGCCACATTAACCCTTTGGACCTACAAACACACGAAAATAGCTTAAAATACTAAAATAACTACGAACTAACAACATAAATGCCAAGAAACAAGCTAACTAAGTCGCATAAATATGCTCCTATCACAACGTCAAGACAATCCCATCCATGTAAACTTGAAAATCAATGACCCAAGGGTCTCTGAAAGACTCGATCCCTCCTATGTCCCAGGCCGGCTGCCAATTTAGGGAAGGGGCAAGAAGTTCTAGAGAAACACGAAGGTATAAGGACTTAGAGATGTTCCGACAAACATACCTTGGAAGTCAGTACGGCAAGTCCAGGGAAAAATCACATGTTCTTGATAAAACCTTCATACTTCCAAAAGGAGATGGAAATTTACGAAAGAAAGCTCCAGTGGTACATGACTTCACTCAAGACCCTCTTGTCCTACAGCTTCTTAAGGAAGTAAACAAGTTGAAGGCCGAACGACAAGTTAAGATACCTGATTGGGACCAACCTAGGCCTGGCCCTCTTACAAGGAGGATCCTCGACACCCCCCTCCAAGCTAAGACAAAGCAGAAGATTGGCTTGCAACTTTATACTGGAAAGGAAGACCCGATTGAACACCTTAACCTTTTTAAGTCCATCATGGCATACCAGATGCACACCGACAAAGAGCGATGTCTTATCTTCCCCTCTACCCTCTCTAGTGGAGCTCTAAACTGGTATTGTCGTCTTCCACCTGAGACGGTAGACTCATTTGAGGAATTAAGGAAACTATTTGTCTCTCAACACATTTTCCAGACCGATCGCTTGCACTCTGCAGATGACTTGTACACTATTCGCCAGAAGCCAGACGAGTCATTACATATGTATGCTGGCCGCTTCAGCTATGAGTATTCCCATTGTGCCCAGTCAGACGACAAGACTACCCTCAAAACCTTCACGGCAGGCCTACGTGACTGTTTCTTTAAGTACATGATCAATGCCAACACTTGGAAGACTTGCTCTGAGGTGATGGCACAGGCTTACAACCATGACTCTGCCGAGGCAAGGATATATCAAGGGAAACCCCTCACAGCCACCCCTTATCAGCAAGTAGGGAGTGGAAGTCAGATCCAACCAAATGAGAAGACCTCGACCTTCTAAACGGCAGTGGTGCATCCCCCTGCCTTACTTAATACTTCGCCAAGTCAATAGACATATCAACCTCAGGGCAAAAGGAAAGATTTCCATCCTCACCAGTCTCATTTTAGTAAAATGAGTAAAGGACACTATCGCGATAACCAAGGGTATCGCCACGATAATTCCCGCCCCCAGGCAATCAACACAGTGGGCCAAGCACGTGTTAGGACAGGCCCTACCCCGAGATATGAGACATACACACCTTTGAACACTACATGCGTGGCCACTTACCCCAGCATAGCATACCTAATACCTAAGCCAATGCTGAGCCAGTCGGGTTACAAGCCTATGAAGAACGCAGGCACGTTTCGCTGCTACCACAAGTATAACGGTCATGACGGTAAGAAGTGTATCACCATTCATGATCATATTGAAGTTTTGGCGCGTGAAGGAAAAATTGATCAATTCTTCCTTCACCCTTCAAGGGATAACCGTAACCAACGCCACATGAATGGGATATATTCCATAAGCGACGGCACACCCATATCTGAATCTTCCAACAGAGCCATGAAAAACAGCGAACGAGCTTGAAGGCCTAGTCACCAAGTGTTTCACGTGGAAGACATCAAGGGTGGCAAGTATCAAAAGCCTAACTAGGATCCAATATGTTTCTATCCTAAGGAAGAAAGAGGTATCATATACGATCATAATGACCCACTGATCGTGGAAGCTCACATAGCCAACTTTGAAGTACGACGAATCCTGGTAGACACGGGGGTTTCGGTCAATATCATGTTTGCTGAAGCTTTCAGGGCACTTAGGGGTGGTTTGGGAGTGAGGTGCTTAAAAAAAAAACACCCATGAAAAAAAGCTGTGAGGGTTTTAGGTGTTTGGTAAACCCAAAAAAAAGGGCTTACTTTGGAAGCTGCTGTGAGAATAAGCTGAAATCGAAGGAAAAAGCTGAAGCTGCTATTTGCAGCTTTAGAAAACTGGTTTTTTTTCAAAGCACATAGAGCTACAGTGCTCCTTTAATGAAAAGACCCACTATCAGACTGCTTTTTTTTTCAAAAGCACTTCTACAAAAAAGTTTACCAAACACTCTGCTGATTTATTTCACATCCGCTTATTCTCACAACACAGCCGCTTAATCTCACAACAGCTTTTTTTCAAAGCACAGCAATACCAAACCAGCCCTTAATGTAGCTGAACACTTGCTCGATCGCTCGATTTCTCCTCTAATAAGCTTTTCTGGTGATATCATGCAACCTTTGGGGAGCATACATTTACCTTTCACCATTGGTACAGGCCCTTATACAGCTACCATTACGACTAACTTCCTGGTGGTTAATTGCCCAACGGCATACAATGTCATCTTGGGACGCACAGGCATCAATGATCTCAGGGTCATGGTATCAACACATATGTTGTTGATGAAATTTCCAACCCCCTATGGCAATGGTTACATCAGAGGAGATCAACTTAGTGCACGATCATTGTGGATGTAAATTTCTTCCTCCTTGATCTTGGACAATTTTGCACCTACAAAACAATTAACACCTTAGGTTAAGGCCAAGAGCCTCACGCGCCCACGATGAATGGGGGGGCTTTGGCCGAAGAACCTCCGATGCCAAAGTTAGAATTTAGAGAGAAAGAGTGTTTAGAGAATTTTGAGATTTTTGCCAAAGTGTTGGAATTGGCTTTTTTGGTGAGAATGAGAGTATATTTATAGGGATAGGAGGTGGATAGGGTTTTTTTAGTTTAATTTAGGTTTAATTAGGAGTTACAAAATTGATTATTTGTATAAATGGGGTAATAAAATGGAGAAAGGTGAAAAAGGTTAGGAAAAGGGAGGTGGCCGGCCTCTTAGTAGTTTTAGGTGTGAATGGGTGTTTTAATTGATAATTAAGGGATTGATTAGGTAATTAATCCCTTAATTAATCAATTTTTAGGGAACATGAAAGGAAAATATCATTTAGCTAATTGATTAGCTAAATAATGGAATACAAAATATATAGAATAAATTAGGTTTTAGGAATTACCTTATAGAAAGGATTTGATGAAATAGGCTTTAAATTGTTACCTATTTTGGGCACTTTTGACTTGGTTTAGGGATGATTGCCCGCTGCTCGCGCGTAGGAATCCCAGTATGCCTCAAGGGTATTTTTGTCCTCTTTTACCCAAGAATCCATGTGTCGCCTTGCGATTATTTTTGGCTCCACAAATGCCCCCACACCTGTTGGGCTGCTCGTAGGAAAGGGCAGCAGGTGTAGAGATCATCTTGCTTTAGGAAACGTGGGACTGCTTCCTATTTTGATGTAGATTATCTCTTTAATAGGAAATTAGATCCTTCTAGGAAAGGGAAATAAATTTCTCTCAAAGCCTATTTAAGTCTACCTTAAGTGGGTTATTAATCAACTTTGGAGAGCAATTTATTCTACCCTACAAGAGAGAGATAGCTTAAAGGATATTTGTTCCCCTCCTCTAGCAATTTTCTACATCTTACCCGTGCAAATGACCGTCTTTCGTTGCTTTCTTCGTCTTCTTCATGTCGCACTAAGGTAAGAAAAAATTAATTTTCCTTGTCTTCTTCTTGGATGGTGCTACATCGTGGCAGCCGTCGAGATGGTGCGGCATGTCGGCTGGCATGGGCCAAGAGTCGGCTCGGCATGGGTCGATGAGGTATTGTGGCAGGGACCACTGCTTTAAGCTGCTCAACTTAGCTAGAACCAAAGGCAGCTTGTATGGCTGGGGCCACGGATTATGGCGATATGCCGCAGTGCTAGCTGAGTCACATGGCTCATGTCTTTTTGGGCTTTTAGACATGACGCGAGCTAGGCAGGTGATTGAGAGAAATGAAGAGGTTGCGGGCCTCATGAGCTGCTGGAATGTTGGGTTGAACTCCTCTGCTGGGTACCACGAATGGCATTGGCTACTTTAACTCTCTTCGTTAGGAGAAACATGGGCTACTCCCAAAATAAGAGGTGAATAGGATCAAGGCGGATGCATTGGCTCGTCCAATCACCGTTGTGGATCCTGTTGCAAGTAAAGGTGGGAAAAGGGATCTTCCCTGCCTGCTCAAAAGATGCCGGCTGAGAAAAAACCAAAGACTTCTTTCGCTGCTTATGCAAAGGATGAAAAGTTGATTGCTGCTTATAATCAAGTGATCCACTTCAAGAGAATCGTCGATAGGCTTGAACCCCAAGTGTTGGAACTTCAAGGTGTACTGAAGATCAACGAAAGTTTGAAGAAAGAAGTGGATGAGCTGCAGCGCGTCCATGTTGGTATTGGTGAAGTAGTTAGAGAAGTTGGTGCTCAGGCTGGAGCAGTCGGGGGTGATGCCGCTGCTAAGAGCTTCGCGGCTGCTGAAGGTGTGGCGACCGAATAGTCGTGGGATGTCCAGGCTGCTAAAGTGTAGTCATCTATGTAGCCTTTAAGATTTTCTTTGTTTTTCCTTATAGCTCTTGTTTTGCTTGAACTCATTCGGCCTTTGCTAGTCGTTTATAAACATGTTTTCCTTAGCTTTTCTTCATTTTTGCTTCTTTTGTTCATGCCCTAACCTTTAGACTTGATAGACCAGTGGCAAGCATGCTACTTTTTTATAAGCAGACAAGCTCGCGTAACCTATGAAGCCGTAGGTGTTGGTGTAGAACTTTGCAAAGTTGTTAGCCATTGGGTTGGCAGCCGGATGCCTTCCTTACAGAAGCAGATAAGTCCGCGTAACCATTAGGCTGTTAACCTTGACTTTCTCCAATTCCGTAGGTTGCGTAGTAAGTATCACAACCCTTTAGGACTTGGTGTAGGTTGTTCCACGCTTGGCAGAGGTGAAGCTTATCGACTACGTAGCATGTCGGCAATGGATAAAACTTCGTATATGCGTGCTAGCTTGTTTAACCTTTCACAAAAATGTGTGGTTGTATAAGTCTAGTGCGGCTTTACTGCTCGAAGGGCAAGCCGTAAGCAGTCTTCCGGAATCCGTAGGCTACCTTAGTGCACTCGGTAGCAGCTTTAGGATTCCAGGGCAGCCGTCCATCGGATGTACTGCGTAATGTGCCCTCTCCGTCTCTAGGGCCCGGTTCCCTACGGATTAGGCCAAGAGACCCAAAATCCTTCAGTTAGCTAAGCCTTGAAAAAGACCATTGCGACTACTTCTAGGAATCCCGGCGCAAGCCATCGTGCATCTAGTTATACTAGGGCAGCCCGGCTCATCCACGTCTGGATATTCGGAGTGTAGAGTTTATCCTCCCGTTCTTATAGAGCTGACCCATGTGGGTGTCGGGGAATTGGTTTACCCTCTCGCATTGGAGAGCAATTAGTTTACCCTCCCGCACTGGAGAGCATGGTTGGTCCTTCTGGGGGCGCAATTCCTACAGTAAGTCCCTAAGAAAGGCGCGGTCTTCTTTTGAAGTGCAGGAGTGATCAGTTGTTGTAAGCATGCAGCCAAGCCAAGTCGTGATTACTTCTGAATTCCTCATTGAAAAACGAGTTAAACGAACGAGAACTTATATATAAGGTAAGAACTGCATAACAACTGGATAATCCTCGGCTGGTAAGGTAGTGCCCTTCGAGCTGCTTGAGTCTTTAGGCTTTGATGTAGCGAGAGGTCACACATGGTACTTCCTCAGATTGTAGGCGTTCCACTGTTTTTCGATCTTTTTGTCGTTTTATGGTGGCGAGGGTGTAATTGTTCTTGCCACCTACTCTGCTGATCTTATACGGACTTTCCCAGATGGGATCCATATTTTTTTAGCCTTTTCTGCTGGCAGTGATGAAGGTTTTTCTTATAACCAGATCTCCGGGCTGGAACTGCCGGATTTTGGCCCTTTTGTTGTAGCTGGAGAGGAGCTGATGCTGGTAAGCTGCAATGCGAGTGATAGTCTGCTCACGCCTCTCTTCTGCCAGATCTAAGCTTGTGGCCATCTTCTTTCGGTTACTCATCTTTTGGTTGTGCGATACGCCCATAGACATCCTTGGAGTTCGTCTGGCCATTTTCTTTTCTTAATGGTGGGGGATTTCTTATGGCAGTCGAGGATCATCTTAGTGGATGCTTTGGCCCGCCTATTGCCTTGAAGATATCTTGGTGTAGACATGTGCTGCTTGATGCCATATTTTTTGAAGAACTTCGCCAAATTTTTGCCCACGAATTACGGGCCGTTGTCGGTGACCATGGATTAAAAGATGCCAAATCGGCAAATGATACTCCTTCATATGAAGCGCTCTATGTTCGTCTGAACCATGATCATCATGGGCTCTGCTTCTACTTATTTGGTAAAGTAGTCGGTTACCACGATCATCATGCATTTGCCCCTGGTAGTCTGGCTGGTGATTAGCTTGGACTCGGAATGAATAGAAAGCTTTTTCACCACCAAGTCTTTTGTCATTCGAAGGCCTGCTAATGGGGCTTCGTACTCTGCTTTGTTGTTAGATGCTTTGAAGTTTAGAATGATCGCCTGCTTGAGCATTGAAACGTCTGGGGTGGCAAGAACCACGACTGCTCACGAGCCTTCGTAGTTGGATGCGCCGTCGACATGCAAACGCTAGAAATCTCCATTGAGGGAGCAGGTGTGGCTAAAGTGTGCTCGGTTGCCTTCGGGGCATCGTTGGGCCGAGTTGTTGCGTTCATCAGAAAACTTTGCATCTACCAAGGTCTACGCCTTTATCATCGCCGGTTTGGATTCGGCGGAATAGTGCGTCATGATGATGACTGCTTGCGTTTGAAGGTAAAACTTAAGCTTTTAGGTTACAACAATTATCGCCAAAGTTAGCTTTTGAATTTTTAATAGCATCGAGGAAAGCTTTTGAACTGTAGAATACAGGTAGTCAGGCCCCCAGCTCTTCTTGCATGATGGTAGAGCTTATTGCTACTTTAGATACCATCAAACATGCGAATAAGTCATCCGCTGCTTCTAGGGAGGTGATGTCAGGTACTTCTTCAAGTTCTTGAATGTGCATTGGCAAGCCTCATCCCAAAGTGCATGCTTCTCTGCCAAAGAAAAAGAGTTTGCTAGAGTTAGATCTTCTTTCATGATCAATTTTTCGAATAGCGGGTGGCCTGCTGGAAGTCCTTTTTGGAAGGCTGCTCTAGCTATCGAGTCGTTGCGTCCGACTATTTTTGCCTTCTCTACTTTGAACCTCCTCACATAGTCATGAAGCCATTCCTTTAGGTTCTTCTTGACGTCGAACAAATGGTCAGACTTCTTTTTGATCGAGCGATAAGATGAATATTCTTTGGTGAAAACTAAAGAAAGTTCGTAGAAATTCCGGATGGATTGTGGCAGCAGGGTGTAGAACCAATCTTGCGCCTCGCCTTGTAGAGTGGTGGTGAATATCTTGCACATGAGATCATCGTTGTTTCGATAAAGGATCATTGCGCTTCGGTAGCGCTTTAAGTGTCTCTCCAGGTCTTCAACCCCTTTGAAAGATGTGAAATGTGGCATGCTGAACTCGCGTGGAAGCTTTGCCTGCTCGATCTCGTCCGTGAAGGGTAACCTGCTTATGTTGGTCATGTTCCGTCGTAGTGCCTCGTCGGTGACCTCGTTGCGTTGGAAATCATGCAATCACTTGGTCAATAGTCTCTCTACTTCTTCCTGAATTTGCCTTTGTTGAGGTAGTGGAGCTCTCGGCTGCCCCCAGCCATGACTTGCTGGTCTAGGCTGCTCTTCCATGTGTTTGGCTCATCTATGCCGTGGATGCAATGCATGTGGTGCGTTCCTAGCAGGCGAACGAGTTCTTCGCAGGCTGCCGGTTGAACTTGAGCTGGATTGAGTGACTGCTTATCTCCGTCCGTCGTGCTGCCTACTCTGATATGAGGTGGATGATGCTCCTTGTGGGCTTAGCAGCGAATTGACAATTTGTCCGGAAGGTTGCTCATGTTGACTATCGGAGTATGACCCCAACCGTGAATGTATGCTCATCCGTGGGCCTAGTCGAGAGTGCATGTTCCTCTGCGCGCTAAGACGGGAATGTACACTGCTCAAACGTTCGACTCGTGGCTGGTCGAGTAGCTGCTTACCGGGACGCTGCTGGAACGGTTCGTCTGCCCTTGTCCTACTTCGGGATACCTCGTCCGGGGCACGTTGGATCTTGATGCGTTGTAAAAGTTGATTCACCAAGGTTGTCGGTTGTGCAAGGGCGCTCGTCAACTCTATGACTTGTCGAGACAAGTGTTGTTCGCCATTTGGATTGGAAGAGCTTGGAAGGAATGCGCCTCCTTGGGAAGTGGAAGGGTGGTAGACTCCGGGCACGAGATTTGAGTTTGGAAATGTCCAATCCGTGAAAAAATATGGTGAGAATGCCCCCGGCTCGATGGTAGGTCCGGATGGTTAAGATAGTCTTGGGCTGACTTGGGCTGCTTGGAAAGCTACTGGAGCAGGATGGGCTGTGAGAGTGGGCTGCTCGACTGGAGCTGGCTGGGCCATGGGAGTGGGCTGCTCGTCGGGAGCTGGCTGGGTCACGAGAGCAGACTACTCGACAGGAGCAAGTTGGGCCGTGAGAGTGGGCTGCTCGACAGAAGCAGGCTGGACCACGAGAGTGGGCTGCTCGTCGGGAGCAGGCTGGGTCACGAGAGCAGGCTGCTTAGTAGGAGCAGGCTGGGCCACAAGAGTGAGCTGCTCGACGAAAGCAGGCTGGACCACTGGAGTTGGCTGCTCGTCGGGAGCAGGCTGGGTCACGAGAGCAGGCTACTCGATGGAAGCAGGCTGGACCACGGGAATGGGCTGCTCGTCGGGAGCAGGCTGGGTCACGAGAGCAGGCTGCTTGGCAGGAGCAAGCTGCTTAGTATATGATGCATGCGAATGCGAGGACCTCGCCACGGGTGGCTACCGAGGTAGCCATTGTGGTGGTTCCCATGGTGGAAACTCATGGTGGTGGTGCTGCTCCACTTATTGTCGCATTTAGCCTCACGGATCTCCGCAATCCCATTTCTTGAACATTAGAATTTTCACTTGTGGAATTTTCTAAATTTCTAGCCATTATATTTTGCTTATACGTTTTATCAAAGAACCTTTGCAAGTAAAAAATTCTAATAATAAGAACGTATGAAAAATATTCAAATGGACTAGAAAATAAAGAAAAAACCTTTTTGTGCGAGATTCTTCTACGAGTATGGATTTCAACTCTCAATGAAAGCATCAATTTGTGGATGCAAATTTCTTCCTCCTTGATCTTGGACAATTTTGCACCTACAAAACAATTAACACCTTAGGTTAAGGCCAAGAGCCTCATGCGCCCACGATGAATGGGGGGGCTTTGGCCGAAGAACCTCCGATGCCAAAGTTAGAATTTAGAGAGAAATAGTGTTTAGAGAATTTTGAGATTTTTGCCAAAGTGTTGGAATTGGCTTTTTGGTGAGAATGAGAGTATATTTATAGGTATAGGAGGTGGCTAGGGTTTTTTGGGTTTAATTTAGGTTTAATTAGGAGTTACAAAATTGATTATTTGTATAAATGGGGTAATAAAATGGAGAAAAGTGAAAAAGGTTAGGAAAAGGGAGGTGGCCGGCCTCTTAGTAGTTTTAGGTGTGAATGGGCGTTTTAATTGATAATTAAGGGATTGATTAGGTAATTAATCCCTTAATTAATCAATTTTTAGGGAACATGAAAGGAAAATATCATTTAGCTAATTGATTAGCTAAATAATGGAATACAAAATATATAGAATAAATTAGGTTTTAGGAATTACCTTATAGAAGGGATTTGATGAAATAGGCTTTAAATTGTTACCTATTTTGGGCACTTTTGACTTGGTTTAGGAATGATTGCCCGCTGCTCGCGCGTAGGAATCCCAGTATGCCTCAAGGGTATTTTTGTCCTCTTTTACCCAAGAATCCACGTGTTGCCTTGCGATTATTTTTGGCTCCACAATCATGTTACAACACTTCGGTCAAGCAACAGCACCTGCATGTGCCCAAGGAAACCCTTTCTATACATGACCAAGTCATAAAGACCAACATAGACGAAACCAACTTGGATCTTCACGGTGGCAATAGTCAACCCAACGATCCTCGAGATGACTTTTTCACCCAGCAAGCACAACCCGCTGAAAAGTTAGAGAATATCTCTATCTCAAAAGATTATCCGGATCGCATGGTGAAGATTGGCACCACCTTGTCACCACCCATTCGGTTGGCATTAATCTTTTTTTTACAGGAGAACACTGAGGTCTTCGCCTGGTCATACGAGGACATGCCAGGCATCTCTCCCGATATCATCTATCATCGCTTAAGTATTGACCCCAAGACCAAGCCAGTGAGACAGAAGTGAAGATCCTATGACGCTGAACGGTACGAGGCAATGAAGGCAGAAGTTGAAAAACTCAAAGGCATAGGCTTCGTCCGTGAAGTCAATTACCCAACGTGGGTAACAAATGTTGTCATTGTTAAGAAGAATCTGACCAAGGAAAGTCTCCTACTCCAAAAGGTCTTGTGGAGAATATGTGTCGATTACACCGGCCTAAACAAAGGATGCCCGAATGATAGCTTTCCTAGATAGACTTATAAACTCTACGGCAGGGTATGAACTCCTGAGCTTCATGAATGCTTACTTTGGATACAACCAAATCCTCATGAACCCTCCGGACCAAGAACACACAACCTTCACTGTTGACAGATGACTATATTGCTATAAAGTCATGCCCTTTGGCCTAAAGAATGTAGGAGCGACTTATCAAAGACTGGTCAATTCAATGTTTGTCGAACAGATTGGGAAGAGCATGGAAGTTTACGTTGATGATATGCTAGTCAAGAGCGAACACGCTGACCAACACATCACCAACCTATCTGAAACTTTCACCATTCTGAAAAGGTATCGAATGAGGTTGAACCCCAACAAATATGCCTTCGGCATAGACTCTGGCAAATTCTTAGGCTTCATGATAAGCCAACGAGGCATTAAGGCTAATCCTGAGAATATCAAAGCAATCCTCGACATGAAGGAACCGATAACTTCAAAATACATCCAAAGCCTTACTGGCAAAATGGCAGCCTTAACTAGGTTCATCTCTAAGGCCACAGACAGATGTGCTCCTTTCTTCAAAGCACTTAAGGGAAGTAAGAAGTACATTACATGTACTGATGAATGTGCTGAGGCATTCAAGAATCTCAAAGACTACATGAGTAAAGCCCCTCTGTTCTCCAAACCTGAGGTTGGTGACACTCTCATTATCTATCTGTCGGTATCGGCTTTAGCAGTAAGTTCCGTTCTCATTTGAAATTATGGTAATGTCGAACGGCCTGTCTACTACGCTAGCAAGGCCTTAAAAGATGCGGAGACACGATACTCCAACATTGACAAATTGGCTCTAGCATTGGTCATATCTACTCGAAAACTTTGCCCTTACTTCCAAGCACACTCCATCATCGTGCTTACCAATCATTTTCTTCGACAGATACTCCAAAGTCCTGACACTTCCAGGCGAATGATCAAATGGGCGATGGCATTGGGCGAGTTTGACATCTCCTACCAACCAAAGCTAGATGAGAAGGGCCAAACTGTGGCAGACTTCATCGCTGACTTCACATATCATGTTGACATTGTTTCTACGCCTAAAGAAGTGGTTTTATTACACTTGGAAGCTTAAAAAATAGAACCAACAGCCCCAGTATAGAGTCTATATGTTGATGGCTCGTCCAACTAACAGGGTTGTAGAGCAGGACTAGTCCTTACGACCCCTGACAAAGTGGCGATGGAGTATGCTCTTCGTTTCAAATTCAAGGCGTCGAACAATGAGGCTGAATATGAAGCCCTCCTAGTAGGCTTACGTTTGGCCAAACACCTTGGGGTTAAACGAATTGATATCTTCAGTAACTCCCAATTGGTGGTTAACCAGGTCACCAACAACTTTAACGCTAAGGATAGCTCCATGGCAGCATATCTGGCACGAACACAATTGTTGGTCAAGCACTTCCACTACCAGATCACCCAAATTCCTCAAGCGGCAAACAGTCATGCAGATGCTTTGGCTCGCCTCGCCTCAACCATGGAAGACAAGATTGGGAGAAAAATTCAGGTCGAATTGTTGGCAGCACTAAGCATCATGGCTGCGGAAGTGTGCAACTTACAACAGGGGGATAGTTGGATTACCCTGATTTATAGATTTCTTACTCATGGCACCCTTCCAAATGACAAAGTCCAAGCTAAGTAGATTCAATACAAGGCTACCCGTTACTTGATCATTAATGACCAACTTTACAAGCGGGGTTTTAACCTACCATACCTAAGATGCCTTACGCCTGCAGAGGCGGAAACTGTCATTCGGGAAAAACATGAAGGAGTCTGCGAAGATCATGCTGGATCTTGATCCCTAGCACACAAGGCTTTTCGCCAAGGATATTACAGGCTAACACTCCACCAAGATGCTATTAGAATATCCCGCTCATGTGATAAGTGTCAACGCTACGTAACTATTCCTCACTCCCCTCCCGAGCCGCTCACTCCTATGATCAGCCCTTGGCCCTTCGCCCAATGAGGACTTGATTTGATCGGCCCAATGCCTGCAGGGAAGGGCAAGGTTCGCTATGCAATCATTACAGTTGACTACTTCACAAAGTGGGCCGAAGTAAAACCCTTGGCAACCATTACTGAGGTAAAAATAAAAGACTTCGTATGGAAGAACATCCTTTGCAGATTCGGCATTCCCAATGCGATAGTCACTGACAATGTGCGACAATTCGACAATAATAAGTTCAGGATGTTCTGCTCTAAGTTCAACATCAACTTATGTTTTGCCTCCCCAGCTCATCCCCTGTCTAATGGACAAGTTGAAGCCATCAACAAAATAATCAAGCGAACTTTGAAAACCAGTTTAGACAAGGCTAAAGGTTGTTGGCCATAAGTTGTACACCAAGTTCTTTGGTCATACCGCATTTCGTATCGGACATCAACATGAGAAACCCCATTCTCACTTACCTTTGGTATAGAGGCAGTTGTCCTAGTTAAGCTTGAGCAAGCAACGTTTCGAGTCCAGAACTATGTGCAAAGCGAAAATGACAAACAACTTACCCTCAACTTAGATCTAGTCGAGGAACACAGAACCAAGCTCACTTAAAAAATGTCGCCTACAAGCAGCGCATCTCCAACTACTATGACTCAAGGGTCAAACCTCGTTCTTTCAAAGTGGGAGACTGGGTATTGAAGAAAAGATTACTCTGCGACAAAGTCCCGAGTGAATGAACACTTAGTCCAAACTGGGATGAACCGTTTGAAGTTGTTAACATCAGTCGCCCTAGCTCTTACAAGCTTAGAAGCTCCGATGGCAAGACCCTTGGCCATCCATGGAACGTTGATCACTTGAAATACTATTACAAGTAAACTCACATTGTACAGGTGTTAAGCTTCAGCCGTTCGACATCCTATGTAACGAAGACTATTTGGCATGAATTCAATAAAGAGGTGATTTAGACAACTCAGTCCTAATCCTCTTACATTCCTAGCAATGAAACACTCGGGTTCAAAGTTTCAACATGAATGCTTCCAACATGAAACAAAGTCTAAGTATATGTCAACAAGACTATACAAATAAACAAACAGCTGCACTGTATATTCGTTCAATCATACATTCCAACACATTCATACATAAGCCAACTGTGCTTTGAAAGGGTTACATACTTTGTGTCATTCAACACTTGCTACAATATGCCTAGACACATTGCCCTTATTCTCACCAACCAGGTAATGAAATGTGAAGAAGGAACTCATCTTTATGCCACCAACCAGGTGATGAAATGTACAACCCGTACTCTCCTTCATGCCACTAACCAGGTGATGAAATGTACAACCCGTACTTTCCTTCATGCCACCAACCAGGTGATGAAATGTACAACCCGTACTCTAATATCATTTGGCAACTTGCCATTCATGCCACCAACCAGGTGATGAAATGTACAACCAATACTCTAATATCATTTGGCAACTTGCCATTCATGCCACCAACCAGGTGAAGAATGAACTCATTTTCATGCCATCAACCAGGTGATGAAATGTACAACCCGTACTCTCCTTCATGCCACCAACCAGGTGATGAAATGTACAACCCGTACTCTAATATCATTTGGCAACTTGCCATTCATGCCACCAACCAGGTGATGAAATGTGATGAAAGGTGATGAAGGAACTCACCTTCGTACCACCAACCAAGTGATGAGTGGTACAACTTGTACATGTGAACTCTTAACATTCATAAATAATCAAAAACTCTCAAGCTTGACAACTCAACTAGGGGAGCACTTATGCCCAACAAGAGTTATAGTCACCAACAAAGTCTTATTGCAAGCCAACAAAAACTTCAGTGCATGGCATACGAAGATCAAGCTATTCAACCCTCTTGCATCTACTTTAGACATTTCCCCTCTGTAACAATGCAAACACCACAACTCGTACAAAAGCTTCATACACTCTTGATCAAGACAGTGTGAAGCAAAACCAATTTATGGTGTCAACAAGAGCTTCATCAATGAAGGGCAACCACAACTCTCAAAAGCTTCACACACTCTTGATCATGACAGTGTGAAGCAAAACCAATTTATGGTGCCAACAAGAGCTTCATCAATGGAGGGCAACCACAATTATCAAAAGCTTCACACACTCTTGATCAAGATAGTGTGAAGCAAAACCAATTTATGGTGCCAACAAGAGCTTCATCAATGGAAAATAACCATAATTCTCAAAAGCTTCACACACTCTTGATCAAGACAGTGTGAAGTAAAACTAATTTATGGTGCCAACAAGAGCTTCATCAAAGGAGTTCAACCACAATCCTCAAAAGCTTCACACATTATTTATCAAGACAGTGTAAAGCAAAACCAATTTATGGTGCCAACAAGAGCTTCATTAAAGGAGTTCAACCACAATTCTCAAAAGCTTCACACACTCTTGATCAAGACAGTGTGAAGCAAAACCAATTTATGGTGCCAACAAGAGCTTCATCAATTGAGGGCAACCACAATTCTCAAAAGCTTCACGCACTCTTGATCAAGACAGTGTGAAGCAAAACCAATTTATGGTGCCAACAAAAGCTTCATCAATGAAGGACAACTACAACTCATAAAAAGCTTCACACATTCTTGATCAAGACTGTTCGAAGCAAATTCCATTTTTATGGTTCATCCAAACCTTCGACTACTACAAGGTGTGGCTTACATCACAATCTCTTGCTCAACAGTGTGGAAGCAAAATTTGTATATGTTGTCTCTCTCCCACATTTTCAAATTTCTAGTTTCCAACAAAAAAAAAAAGAAATTGAGAAATTCAACAAAGCTTCATCAATGGAGGACAACTACAAATTCTCAAAAGCTTCACACTATCTTGATCAAGATAGTGTGAAGCAAAATCAATTCATGGTACCCAACAAAAGCTTCAACTCCAAAGCTTCACTTACAAAGCTTCAACTCCAAAGCTTCACTTACAAAGCTTCAACTCCAAAGCTTCACCTACAAAAGTTTCACCACAAAAGCTTCACCAACAAAAGTTTCATCAATGGAGGACAACTACAAATTCTCAAAAGCTTCACACTATCTTGATCAAGATAGTGTGAAGCAAAATCAATTCATGGTACCCAAAAAAAGCTTCAACTCCAAAGCTTCACCAACAAAAGCTTCATCAATGGAGGACAACTCCAAATTCTCAAAAGCTTCACACTATCTTGATCAAGATAGTGTGAAGCAAAATCAATTCATGGTACCCTACAAAAGCTTGACCCACAAAAGCTTGACTCACAAAAGCTTCACCCACAAAAGCTTGACCCACAAAAGCTTCACCTACAAAAGCTTGACCCACAAAAGCTTCACCTACAAAAACTTCACCCACAAAAGCTTCACCTACAAAGCTTCAACACAAAAGCTTCATCTACAAAAGCTTCACACTATCTTGATCAAGATAGTGTGAAGCAAAATCAATTTATGGTGCCCAACAAAGCTTCACCAACATAAGTTTCCCCCACAAAAGCTTCACCCACCACAAAAGCTTCACCCATAAAAGCTTCACCAACAAAAGCTTCACCCATAAAAGCTTCCCCCACCACAAAAGTTTCACCCACAAAAGCTTCATCTACAAAGCTTCAACACAAAATCTTCACCTACAAAAGCTTCACACTATCTTGATCAAGATACTGTGAAGCAAAATCAATTCATGGTACCCAACAAAGCTTCAACATCAAAGCTTCACCTACAAAGCTTAAAATATATATATATATATATATATATATATATATATATATATATATATATATATATATATATATTCTTTAGAAAATCAAAAATTCAAAATTCAAAAATTCAAAAAAAAAAAACAAAATTGCCTAGGCCTCATCTTCTTTGGGCCTAACAACTTTCATAACAAATATATATGAAGAACGAGTTTTGGGTTACCACTTAGAAAGGAAATGCCTCATTAGTCAACTCCCTCGACCGGAGACTTGAGGGACTCCTACCATATGCTACTGCACCTTAATACTCAGAAGTCTCACGACCACTCAGTGACTTGGATTTTTCAAGTCTCCAACAGAGAAGTTTTCCTCACTCGGGAAATTAAGGGAGCACTACCTCAACATACATGCTTCACTTTCAAAGCTTCAACATACAAGCTTCAACAAAAGAAAAAATTCAAAGAACTTAGTGAAGAAGGCCTTGGTGTATTTAACACAATACGTTGAAATGAAGCAAAGCTTGTTTATTAATATTTCCGATAAGTTACAAATATGTACATATACATGAATCAAAATAAACAAACAAGAGGGAGCCTTCACAAAGATTGCTCATGAGAAGTCTCAGCAGTCGGCAGAGCCCCATAAAGAGTAGGCACCGGAGGGTGATCATTCGGAGCCTCAGCACTAGGCAGAACCCCAGAAGGATGAGGTACCGAAGGTTAATCATTTGGAGCTTCATTACGCGGTACAGCCCCAGAAGACGAAGGCAATAAATGCCTTTGGAACAAACCCACAAACCTCTGATGATCAAGTAAAATCTGACCATCAGATTCCTGCAGCTGGTTAAGCTTCATCTTCATGTTTGTGGCATAGTCATGTGCGAGCCAATGCAACTGTTTATTCTCATGCTTGAGCCCTCTGATCTTCTGTTTGAGACTTATCATTTCAATCGCCAATGATTCAACTTGGTGGGTTCGAGCAAATAGGCGTTAGGCCATATTAGACACAGAACCTACACACTGAAAACTGAGAGCCAGAGAATCCTTAACAGCAAACTCATCAGACCGTTTAGAAAGTAGTCTGTTATCTTTAGGAGTGAGAAGGTTCCTGGCCACCAGTACAGCGGTCATATCATTCTTCATCACAGAGTCCCTAACGGTAAAATAACCAGCAGGGGATAAGAAGGATGGGCGTCATATGTTGTCTTGAGAAGGCATGGCTGCCTCTTCACCAAAGTTCAAGTCAAAAGGACGGTCGGATGGGCCAAACATTCTCATAAATGATGAAAGAGAAATGAGGTGCAATAAATCTCTGAAGTAAGGACAAAATTCCTACAAGCAATAACTCTTTGAATGTACTTCTTTACACAATTGGTGCCCTTATAAAAGAAAAGGCAATAGTTGGTTCAAAAATCGAAGAATCATCATTCTCCGGATTCCGAAGAGGCACCACTTTCCACACGCAACATCAGCTCCTCGGGTACCACAGATAACTTTGCCAAAGATCTCTGACAAAGTTTAGACACATAAATTTTGAAGGTCCAGCCACCCTACTATTACCCACAAGGGTAAAGGAACAGCACCACTGCTTAATAACTAGAAAATCCCAATGTGTGTCAACCTCCGTGCTCCGTGGCAAGGCAGACTGGCAAAAATGCCCAACCTTTACTCACATTCAAGAAAACACTCCCAACAAGATTGCTTGCTCAAAAATCAAAAAGGCACAGCTCTCCGAATCTCGAAAGCCAGACTCCCAATAGGATTACTTTCTCAAAAATTGAAGAGACACTGCTCTTCGAATCTCAAAAGTCAAACTCCGAACAGGATTGCTTTCTCAAAAATGGAAGAGGCACCGCTCTCTGAATCTCGAGAACCAGACTCCCAACAAGATTACTTTCTAAAAAATCGAAGAGACATTACTCTCCGAATCTCAAGAGTCAGACTCTTAACAGGATTGCTTTCTCAAAAATTGAAGAGGCACCGCTCTCTGAATCTCGAGAGCCAGACTCCCAACAGGATTACGTGCTCAAAAATCAAAAAGGCACCACCCTCCGAATCTCGAGAGCCAAACTCCCAACAGGATTACTTTCTCAAAAATCGAAAAGACACTACTCTCCGAATCTCAAAAGGCAGACTCCTAACAGGATTGCTTTCTCAATAATCGAAGAGGCACCGTTCTCTGAATCTCGAGAGCCAGATCCCCGACATGATTGCTTGTTCGAAAATCGAAGAAGAACCGCTCTCCGAACTTCGAGAGCCAGATTTCCTTAGATAAAGCTTGTCTGCAATCTTCACACGCAACATCAGTTTTCCAGAGACCACAGACCATTTTTTCAAAGTGCTCTGACAAAGTTAAAACACGTGAAGCTTGCAGCTCCAACTACATTGCTATAACCAAGAAAGGTAAAAGAATAGCACTACTACTTGTTGTTAGAGAGACTCCTATATATGTCAACCTCCATCCTCCACAGCCAGGCAGACCTGTAAATAAAAAAAAATGCTCAACTTTTATTCACATCCGAGAGGGCACTCTCAGCAGAGTTTCTCGAAATACTCAGCTTCTTTTCCTCCCGATAATACCTCTGCAAACAAGCCACACCAGAGCAAGAGTATCTCATATCATCAGGGTTAAAAGCAAGAGTATCACATATCATGCTTTTTCCCTGTCTTTTCCTTTGGCCTTGTTTTTACCTGTAAGACAAGGAGAAAGAGAGCAATCAATCAACACTTGGAATCAAGCTTCTAGTCAGGAACAGACTGCCTGGAACCCTTTGTCTGATTACTTACCTGGCATTGCTCTTGAGTACTCATCTTCAACATCTTATGCTTCCAGAAAAGATACCACATCTGCCTGAAGAACAGATAGGGCAAGTGAGAAGGATACAAGGAAGCATGTGGAGACAAGCGTAACAGTACACGTGTCGATACATCCACTACTTTGTCAACAGCAAAAGTATAAAATATCATCAGGGTCAAACGTACTCTAGATTTGATGGACTTGTTTTGACCCTCAAATTCTTGAGTCAGCCTTATACTCTGGAGGAAACCAGAAAACCCTCCAACCCAGTTTAAGAATAAGCCTGTGGAAAGTTACTTCTTCAAAAGCAAAAGTATATCATACCATCTCTTCTCCATTTGCTTCTGCTTATCCTTGTTGCTGTTTACGACACAAGGAGAATGCGAACAATCAACCGGAAGCCGAAGTCGAACCTCTAATCCAGGTTACTTGCTTGGAAGTCTGATTGCTTACCTTGTCTGTTACCTCCTTCGGCAAATCTCCTAGCTCGGCGACTTGGGGGACTCCTACTATAGAGTTTGTATCGCACTTGACCAAGCCCGAAACTACAAGTAAGCTTCAAGTGAAATTGATACATTACCTTGTGCATCTTCATCGGTTAAAGATACCACCCCTGGATGGAGGAAAAGTACTTCCAGAGAAGATGCCACATCTACATATGAGACAGATAAGGCAAATGAAAATGATACCATACTTCGGTACTTAGAAGTTTCGTGATTACTCAATGGCTTGGATCTTGCAAGTCCTCAACCGAGGAGCTTCCCTCACTCGGGAACTTAGGGGAGCACTGTTTCTACCATACTTGACAAATCCCGAAACTACTGAGCACCGGTCAACGTTATACTGTCAAGGACCCAGAAGAGTTTCCCTCCAACCAGGAGGCCAATCACAACGCGACATGTGTCGACATCAGAAGCCAATCATAACGCGACACGTATCAACATCAGAATCCAATCACAACACAACACGTGTCAATATCAGAATGAAACTAGAAACTCTCTTCTATAAATAGAGATCATTCTCTCACAATATTTCCTAATGTCATTTGTACTAAATCATTCACTAGTACTCACTAAAGGAGAGCTTGAACCTATGTACTTGTGTAAACCCTTAACAATTAATGAGAACTCCTCTAATCCGTGGACGTAGCCAATCTGGATGAACCACGTACATCTTGTGTTTTCTTCCCTGTCTCTATCCATTTACATACTTATCCACACTAGTGACCGGAGCAATCTAGTGAAGGTCACAAACTTAACACTTTCTGTTGTACCAAAGTCCTCACTGATTTTGTGCATCAACAGACTTATTTGTTCACAAGTGAATAACAAGCATCCTATTTATAATAAACTAAACCCTAATCTCTAAGCGAAAACCCAACTCTACTAGGTTGGGCTCAAATCCAAAATTTATTAGGTCATATTCAACCGAAAGGGGCTATGTTTAGCCCTTGTCAGATTATAGTCCTGCAAAAAATTATTTTTTAGTGAACAGTGTCACTCCATATTTATATACCATCTCCAACTGAAGAGGGCTAATTTTTTAACCCCTTTAATAATTTATTATTTTTGGTTTGTTTGGTTAATTGAATTGAACTACCATACTAAAATAAGGATTCCAAATATATTTTGAGCGCTACTTGAAGATGTGGCCATTTGAAAATTATTGAAAAAATTAAAGGAAATATTATTGGAAGAGGTAAGAGAGATGTGTGTATGAAAATAGTGTCTGAGGTGAATAGAATGTGAATAATTGAAATAAAATGAGATAAGATAATATGAGAGGGTGAAAAGAATGTGAGAAATGGTGTAGAGTCTTAGGTATTTATAGGAAAAACAAAATTAGAATTTAAATAATTTTTTTTAAATTTCATCTAAGAGAATAAAAAACCCAGATGGGCCCAACTGAATTGACTGACTAGCTAGCTAAGGATGACTAGTCTGTTGGTCATATGGCTACATTTTGCCCAGTGGATCTCAAGGTTTTGTGTCAAAAAGAGCTATCATTAAGCCTATGGCCCTATGGCCAGCCTGATTGGAGATGACCTTATTTTCCAACTCCACTCATCAAACTCATGTCGGTAACCAACATGAGTTTGCCAACAAGTAGATGTGGGTGTAGGCTCTGATTGTCAGACGAACATGCAGGCTCTGCTACGTGGACAGATAGACAGGCAGGCTCCGCTACGTTAGATCTGGCAATTTTTTACACAACTCGTTAACATGACACGTAAATGACACGAAAATAAGAGGTTTCGGGTCAACACGATAACTAATCGGGTCATTATCGGATCACACGATAATAACCCGCTAATAACGGGTCCTTAATAGGTTTACACGAGAATGACACGTGGGTAACCTATTTTGACAAGATAAGAAAAAAGTTATGATTTTAATTTTTTAAACTACTAAAAAAAACTTATTATAAAATACAATAGATATAATGAATATGTATATATTGTTTATTAATTATTATTCTGTTTAAGTTTTATTTAATTAATTATTTTTATAGTATATTATAGGCAAAAATTGAGATTAAAAATCATAAAACACATTAAAAATAAAAATATCAAGTAATTTAAAAATACCAAACACATTAAAAATAGTTATAATAATTAATTTACATGTGCAAAAAATATGAAAAAAATATGCAAACGCTCGTAGTCGCATCCTCTACCCTATGAGGATGGGTATATAATCGTTTGAATTTTTAAAGCCACACAAATTCTCATGAATAGTATTTTAAAGGGAGTTCAAAATAAACAGAATTCATTATCATTAATTTATAAGTCTGAAATATATGAAAGCATAATAAACATTCATAATTGCATCATCAACGCTTAGATGATGGTTACATGGTCGTTTAGATTTTTAAAACCCTCCAAATCTCATGAACAATGTTTTTTATTTGAGTGCAAAATTAATAATAATTATTGTAGAAGTGTGAAAAATGTAATCACTCGTAATGAAAAGCTTTACAACTTTCATGAAGGGGTCAACTTTGAAATTTAGTATGTATATACTAATTTAGTATTATATTTTACATTTTTTGGGTCAAATTATGTTTTTCATTTTCATTTTTATTGATTTAAAATATATTTTTCTTAACGGGTAACGGGTCGGGTCATATTACCTGATAATATTAACGGGTTGATTTCGGGTCGTGTCATATTACCTGTTTACTTTAATGGATATTACACGACACAACTCGTTAAGCTATCAGGTATGACACGAAAATGACATGAACACAAGAAACATGATATGAATGTCAGGTCTACGCTACGTGAATAGGCAGGTAGATTTCATATTCAAACACATGACAGATGGATACAGATTCAGATGACGGTTGGCAGAAAGATTCAAACAGGCAGGCAAATTTTGTTAGGCGGACATACTCTATTGCAGATTTTATTCAGTAGACAAATCCTAATTGTTGGAACCTCCAATTTCTCACATCGGCCATGAGGGAAGAAGAGAACCCATTTATATAGAATTACCCCACTCTAACTAACACCAAGACCTTTTGTGATAAAACCCCACATCTAAAGATTGGGCAAGTGCTAAAGTGAGGACTTTATCGGTGTTATTGGAATGGACCATCGGCCCATCGACTTGAAAAATTCTACATGTAGGCCAAACAAACGAGATTTCTATATCTCAACTACAGCAACGAACATATAGAAGCAAACACTATCACTCGAGTGGACACAAGTCCAAATACTCAAATGACATTCACAAGAAAGTTCCAAACCGATCACCAACACATGTGGGTGACGTTGGACAAATCGGCTATGGAAGCTGGTGGTTTGGTGCGTAATGGTGGTGTTGCGCAACAAGTCTGTTGTGGGCGAGAGTAACTGTTAAACAAGATCATTGATCTATGAGCGGGTAGCAGCAAGCGGATTTGTCGGATTTCTAGGCTGATTTAGGCAAGGTGTTGCAGGCTAAGGCGCAGCGCGGTTCTTCAAGCCTGAGTTTATGGTTCTCAGTCGTAGTTATGGTGCACCAAGCTTCGAGCAGTGGTGAGCAACGATTTGGTACTATTGCAGGTTGTCAAGCGTGGCGGGACGCGCCGGAGGTTTAGGGCTTTAGTTAAATCTCGGCAAATAGCAGACGATGGCTTGGTTTGGTGCAGCGTTAGCGTGGCTTGGTTGTAGCTTCAATTTTAGAAACTTTTTTTAAAATATTAAAAACTAATGACAACTAAATTAATTGACAAATCTAAACTAGACAAAAACAACCACAGGCAAAGCGTACGAATTTCAAATATAAGCCGATTAAATCTCAAAAAATAAAACATGCCCTGATACTAAGTTAAAAATAAACGAATGGACAAACAAACAAATATAATTAAGAATATTAATGAATTAAACCCTAATCTCCAAATGAAAACTTAATTCTAACAAGGTAGACTCCCACCAAAAAAAAAAAAAAAAAACCAATGTTAAATTTGTCCGTACACAACAAGCCTCTACCTCTCTTTTGACATCTTTAAGGTAGGCGGCGATGTGAGCGGTCCTTCAGAATGACAGAAAATACACAATGATAACATCCCTTTTGTGGCATTGTGCACTGGATGACGACGGTACAACACTGGAGGACCCTTCCCAACATCACAATTAGCGGTAACAGTTGCAGTGTGGTGGTCATGGGGGTGGATGAATGTGACTCGATTGAGGAATGTGACATGGCCATGACTATTAATCATCTTGTGTTAACATTACGGTCTAGTAGTATTCCTCTTCACTTGTAAGTAAGAGGTCTTAGACTCGATTCTCGCCAAAGATGAATTTGAACCGCATTATTATGGCTAACCTAGTGTGAGGCATAACTCACCCCCACCCCCCCCCCCTCAATGTAGATTATATCGTTTATCAAAAAAAAACATGTCGACAGCTCAAAGGTTGTTTGGAGCATTGGTGTTCCTCAAAACAATGGTGTGCCCTTAGAATAGTTCCACCCCATGCTATTAGGTTGGCACCCAACTTGAAAAATGAACCGACCTCCCCTTTTTTTGCTCCACCCCAGCCTAATAGGCTAGCACCCAGCCCAAGCCAAGCCATAGGCCAGCCCATAATCAATAGACCCATAGGACGGCCCATTTGACACCAGCGTGGCGTTTGAGGGCATTTGAAATTTGTTTTGCACCAGGCACATGAGAAGCACGCGCGACTAGGCGTGCATCGCTGATAAGAAATCAGAGGTGGGGCCCGCATGCACAGGCGCACTCAGAGAACAGATGGGGAGACTATATGGCCCATCCTAGGTTGTTGGATTTCCAACGGCTAGTTTTCTGAACTGTTGGATTTCCAACGGTAAAAAAATTTTGAATTTGACATCCAACGGCTAGTGACGTAGGCATAGCCTGTTCGATTTGAATCTTTTTCAAATCCAACGGGCCAGATTAATTAACTAAATTAAAATTTATAAAAAATTAATTAAAAATTATTAAAAATTGTTAAAAAAATACATAATTTTTTTTTTCTATAAATACCTAACCCTTATCATCCCCCTTACACCACATTTCAACATTTTCAAAACTTTCTACCAAAGCTTTCATATAATTTTTTAGAGAAAAAAATGACTACATGGAAGCTCATCAAAGATGTTACGTTGTGTGAATGCTGGGTTCACACTACTCATGACCCAATTACAGGTAATGAGATGGATAAGCAAGAAATCTGGAGTAAAATTACAAAAGCGTTTTGTGATGTACATGGAAAAGACGCCAGAAGTAGTCAAGGTCTTCAAGGTCGTTGGAAAAAACTCAATGCATCCCTTACTTGTTGGAAAAACGTTATCTCTCATGCTTCTAGTAATCTGAATAGTGGGACAAGTTTAGCGGATTAGGTAACAATATTTTTATTTATTTATATGTATTCCACTCGCATCAATATTTTAATTTATTTATTTATGTTACACCAGCATTTTATAATACTATCTTATCCCACATTTATAGACACTACAAGCACAAGCATTCTATAATGCGAAGAACCACAACAAATCATTCAACAAATGGGAATGTTGGTAAATTGTCAAAGATTGCCTCAGATATAGAATTGTGGCGAACAATACACATCATCATGATGGACTGAAGAGTCTCAACATCAAACATTCTAGCAGCAGCCCTGACAATCGTCTAACGAGCTTGCAGGATATCAAAACAACACTCCACATCCTTCCTACACCTCTCTTGACATTTTGCGAAGTGTTTTTCTTTTTCACTCTGTGGATGTGGCACTGTTTTGACAAACGTTGTCCACTTAGGTAAATGTGGTTTGCAAGGTAGTATGCTCTGTTGTATTTATCGCCATTAACCCAATATGTGCATCTCGGCGCTTTTCCTTGCAGTAGTTCGTCGAACACTGGAAATTGGACAAAGACATTCTGAGCTCCTAGAACACCAAAAAAAGCATGTCAAATCCATGTATCAAATGAAGCCACCACTTCCAAAATGATATTTTTGGCTCATTTTCTGTCGCCATAAGCTCCTTGCAATGCACTTGGACATTTTTTCCAAGTCCAGTGCATGCAGTCGATGCTTCCAATCATGTCAGGGAAGCCTCACATCTCACCCTTCCTCAGAAACTTTTGCATGTCCCTTGGCGTGGGTTTCTGGAGGTACTCATTGGTGTAGAGGGCTTCAATTGCAAAGCAAAACCGCATCAGGGACTCCAAAATAGTTATTTTTCCCATCCTCGCTATCTCATCCACTTGATCTGCAGATGCTCCATATGCAAGCATTCGAAAAGCACCCGTAATTTTTTGCTCAGGAAGAAGACCTAGAACATTAAAAGCATCCTCTTTTTGCACAAAGTATGGATCATGGTTGCAAATAGCACTCATGATTTTGTTGAACAAACTTCGTTGCATTCTAAAACGACGTCTAAAAACATGATAAGGGAATACGATGTTGGGAATAAAATAATCTTCCAAGAGATCTTTACCTCGTCTTTCCCTTTTTCTATCGAAGTTTGCGGCACGTCTGGATTTGGCTATCTGACCCACAACTTCCATGACACGGTGAGAATGTGAGGCCCTCTGCCTTCTATGGTCATCATCCTTATCCTTATCAGCCTCATCTCCACCTCCACCTTCCTCGAGATTGACCAATTCTTCCTGTTGTGCCAACAATCTTTTCTGTTGGTCTTCAAACTGTTTATATACTCTCCTTGAAGAAGACATTGTAAGAACTCAAGATTTGAAAAGGATGCAGAAGGATTCTGAGCTAAAAAGAATGATTGAGTTTGGAGTGAGGATGGATGTAGGGATGTAGGGTTTATATGGATAAAAAAAAAAAATTAAGGATGAGGTTCTGGACAATGCCGCATGGCACTACATGATTGGTTGAAAATCTTATCGAAATCTTGACTAAATTATTGTAAACCGATAGTGACACATGATGCGTCAGAATTGGTTGAAAATCTTATCGAAATCTTGGCTAAATTATTGTAAACAAATAGTGACACGTGGCACGTCAGGATTGGTTGAAAATCTTAGTGGAAATCTATTCACAAAATAGTACGTTCGGATAATAACACGTCGTGGTGTGACGAGATTGGTTAAAAATCCTATCTGAAATTAAAACTATTTTTTTTATTTATTATTTTATAAAAAATTAATAATATTTTAAATGGGCTGGGTGCCAGCGCATTTTGTAGGGGTGAAGATCGTTTGTGCCAACGCATTTTTTAGGGATGGAGATGCATTTAGTCTATTACTGTTAATTGAGATTTATCATTGTTCACTGAGTGAATTAAATGGGCTGAATGCTAATGCATTTTTTTTAAAAAGTGGACTTGCTGTTAGATATCACATGATCCGATGCTTGGTGCTCTGTTGCTTATGTTATCTTATATTTTGGGAATGTGAAATTTAAAAAATCGGAACCTCTATTTTGTTCTAATCGATTTCTTCTGTACTGTCTTTGCATGGGGTGCATACATGTTTCTGTTTATTCCTGTCTGTTTTCTTAGATCGACAAAGCATAACAAGTGTTGGGAAAGGTGGTTTCATCTTTTCTCCGTCCGCGGCCGAACTTTTACAAAACACATGAAAAGGTACAACGGTGAATAGGGGGAATGAAAAACAATAGAGGAGACGGAGAGAAGGTCCATCAACATAACATGCCAAACTGTCTAACAAGAAAGTTATTCACTGTCGATCCTGATTGAATCAAAAAATAAACATTCGTCACGGAAACAAGAAGATCAATGTAGATCAATGTAGACATTCCTTCACTACATGAAACATAAACACCATGTTGATCGAGAATGTGTGATCCTAATTTACGAGCATGTATGCCGACAAAGGGAAGAAATTTCAGTCTGAATCTCCCCTTTATTTCGCCAGAGAATAAAAGTTACCATGCCTAGAGATGAAAGTGAAATCATGAATGCTCAAGTTCAAGCTAAATTTTGATTAAACTAAAGAAATATAGTAGTACAGACCCAATGTCTATCATGGATAAATGAAGTTAGACGATCATCTGGCTTCTGTTTCCCAACATCGATGCTTCGAAGAAAAATAAATCCAACTAGCGATGAAACTGAAATGTACATACACTGACCGTGTAAACGAAATAGTTACCCTCGCATCAAATCAATGTCAACATGACTGTTACGCATATCCAGTGGCCGTGATGCCTGCCACGCGGCCAATGAAGCACTTTGGCTAACACTCTGATCTGGTTGAATGCTGTTTAGTGCAATCGAATTGTCAACTGTCTCGTGTTCCAAGTCTGTGACACCTTCTACGGCTTCCCTTTTCTTGTTCTTTGTCTTCGAACCACCCCATAGGAAGCTACCTACTATCACCTGGATTCATCCACCACGTGTTTCAGCCTCAAAGTTGGCAAGGGAAGGGAAAAAATAACTCCTTTAAGACATTTTCTTATCTACTAATGTAAACTCGTATCGTTCAGATGAAAATTACGCTGGCATGTTTCTGTTCTGGTGAAGTCACCACTCTATCCGATTACCATTTACGGTCACAGTAACAATATTTGTAAAGAAAACAGCACCAACCCCATAAATTTCTTTCCCCATTGAAAAGATTAACTATCAATTCATAAGAATGACAAAGATTTACTGATCAAACACAATAAAGAAAAGCTAGAGCAATGAAGAAGTTACTACCTGAACAGGGGTTGCTGCAATAAGCATCCCTCCTACTCCTCCACCAATGACACGACCATCAGGACTAGCAAGGGAGACGCTCAGACCGCCATTTCGGTTTCGGGAACCACCAATTTCAGTGAGCAAGTAAGAGCCTGAGAGACATATTATCTCAAACCGTCCCTAAAGAAGTCGCAAACCACAAGAAATAAACTCAAGTGAAGAAAAAAAGAACCAGAAGCTTCGGTGAAGAAAAAAGAATTAAAATATGCAAAGGAAAATGCATAAATGTGTCTGTCTGTGTATGTATATGCGCACGCGTGATTGTGTATGTAGGATTTGCTGAAAAAATTTACCACAAACATAAACGGATGTTGAACTCGGATTCCTTTTTCATGAATAACCTCATAGCCATAAACATTACCCCCAAAATTCCAAATATACAAGAAAATATAAGCCTAGAATTACTCAAACCTTCACAAAGGATCAAACTGACCAAGAAGTTCAATATTCATACCTCATATGTGACTGTACCACCAGAAGTTGAGGGCTGACGTAGCGTCACAGTAGAGACAGCACCGTTGGCTGACAAGATGCACACAGCTCTTGGCCCCTGCTGCGAAAACGCCATTATTTTTGTTGCAACATCCTGCAAGAAAAGATAAGCTGATATCAAGACAACAAAATAGATAACAGTAAAACCTAAAAAAGAAATATCTTCAAGAACTCGATTGTTTATAACTTAATATAGCAGTCATGACAGAATAACAATCACCCAAGTGAAACTGATGCACCTCAATGCTTATCTTTTTATTTTCCAATAAGATGTCATAGCCTATATCAAAGTCAACCACCTTAAAATCATGGCTACATCAAACTACCAAATTCAAGCTGACTCGCAATTTTGGCTCATTTGAATAATTGCTAGTCCTTTATATACTTGTGATGTGTAATATCTCTACATCTCCAATAGTTACTTATGCATAAAAAGGTCGTACCCAGTGCACAAGGCTCCCGCTTTACGCAGGGTCTGAGAGAGGTGAATGTCGGCTAGCCTTACCCCCATTTATGGAGAGGCTGCTCCCAAGTCTCGAACCCGAGACCTACCGCTCATGGGCGAAGGCACTTGCCATCGCAACAAGTGCGACCTCTCCAATAGTTACTTATGCATAATTAAATTATTACATTTATGGACATTAACCTATATACATAACTAAGCCGGCACAGGACTCATGAATCTGGCATCATCGGGTTTCTGAGCCACTCATTTAGTTGCAGACATAATCAGAATCTACACCACCACTTCTTGGCCACATTAAAATATCAATAGAGAACTCTTCATGACAAAAGAAGTAGGTTCTTGCATATATATGATTATATAATACATGTATATATGGATGAGTTTATTTGGCGTACTTCTCCCACTGCAATGCTGATAATATGTGGAGTAAATCCCATCCCAGCAGAACCAGACAGCAATCCGCCTAGCAAAACAATCAACCATTTGCAACATCATTTTCATACAAGAAGTTCCAATGCAGGGCAAGAAGCATAAATTTAAATCATGTAGGTAGTCCGCAACGACTTATTGAAAATGTAGTTCTTTTTACTACATTTATGTTTAAAATCAGCTTGTATAATTCCACATTTTAATGCCCTTGGACATGTACCAAATGCATCAAAATTTCCCGAATTCTGTTTGGCCATTAGAATCATCCTGTCTACTAAATGTTGCAATAGTTTTGAGATAGTTTACATGACAGTAGTGGGAATGTCAGTATATTTACTTCGGATAACAAGCATTCGAGTTATAGGCACAGACTTCAAGCCGCATCTAATATCAGATAGGCAGATAGTGAACTTTTAAAAGCAGATCATAAGACAATGTAAACGGACGCATTACGTTATTAGGATACCCTAACTTAAAAAAAGTTCTCTGAGATTTCTCTAAATTATGAATACCATAGGAAAAAAAAAATTCTTCAACAAGATATCACCAGCGTTACTAACAAATATCCCAATAAAGAAAAGTAAAATTGCCATTGCAAGTCGCAACTTACCATGAGACACTAATTGTTGCTTCTTCCCAGACCCTGGTGGCCGCCCTCTACCCCGTTTTGGGCTTGATGATACTGTACCAGGATTAGCAAATGCTGCAGGAGACAATGCCAATGAAACAGTCCCATCAGGTCCATATTTTCGAGGTCTTCCTCTTTTCCTTTTTAAAGATTCGCCTGGTGGCACCGCGGATGGTGCACCCAGATTGACACCATGCTGTGAAATAGCCGAAGAAGGCCCTACCGGCAATGTTGATCCAATGTTACTTCCTTCAATATTGGATTGAAATGCTATATTTGTATTAGATAAGGGATGAATGCCTGGTGATCCATGTATCCCAGATTGTGTTCCGGAACCAGTTATTCCTCTAGACGTAAAGTAAGAGGCTGACCCCGACAATGCCATAGGGTCCCTCCGATCCATGCATTTATTTGATTATCTTTCAAAGGCAACCTTGAAGCCCCAACTTTGCAACTCAATGCAAAATGCTCCCTCGTGCTCTAATACTCACTGTTCAGTACTAGGACAGCTCTATAGAAACACAAAATTCGGCAGAATGTGAACCCAATTTGCAAATACTAGACAAGTTTCTAGGTATCGAAAATTTGGATGCAGAATACTAACACTGAAATTACCACAAGATATACATTGGTTGCAAAACTGAAATATTATACATCTTTTCAGGATGTGAACATAACAAAACCGATAAATTGATCAGATTTCACAGATGAAGTTTCTAAAAACTATATATGGAATTAAAAGCTAGAACAAAAGAGAGAGAAAAAAAAAACCAACTTGGCTATATGCAAAAGAAAAGCTATGAAATTTAAGTAAAATTACAACTTGATTAGAGCAACAGCCACAAAACTTTTAACAACCAAGAAAGCAAGAGAGAAAAGGAAGTTCAAAATTCAAAGGCTAATAATAATTATGTAGGAGAAAAGACAAAGATGGAAGCTACTTTTACAGCTTACCAAACCAAGGTAAGCAAGAAAAAGGCTTCATGCTGAAGGGAAAGAGCAAGAGAGACTGGAAGGAAAGAGGTCCACTGTCACCAACCCATTATAAATCCTTTGACACCAAGCATCTTCAAAGGCAACCCCATAACCATATGCATCAAATCCAAAGCTCTAATATTTCAAACTTCAAAATTCAAAACAACCCCTCTCAAGAAAAACTATTATTTAAAAAAGGCTACAACTTTGAGTCAATGCCAACATGTAGGAACAAACCCAGTTCTTGTTTTGGCACTACAAAGTGTGAGAATGCAAAAGAAAAGATAACCCAAGTAAAAAGATGACAGACAGAGAGAGAGTCAAAGTGGTATTTTTTTCAAACAGGTTTAAAGGTCAGACTGGTGAAGAAGAACACTGTGTGCTTCTCTAGGTCTGGGACTAGGGGAAGGGTAAGAAGTTTGAATTGTGTAGGGAGGAAAGAGAGAGATTCTTGAAGGGGCATTAAAGGTCGAACTGTTTTTTGGGAAATGCAGGAAGGAGGGGGTCATTTGGTGTGTGTGAGAGAGAGAGCGATATTTACTACTGGGTCTAGCACAAGTCCTTATCTGAATGCATTTCTCTAGGATGTAGTTTACTCTCTCTCTCTCTCTCTCTCTCTCTTCCTCTGAGAAAAGCTGCTTATCTTTCTCTGTTCAAAAGCACCTCTCTCTCTCTCTCTCTTGTGTGTGTGGCACAAGTGGAATTGGCCCAATTGGGTGATGATCCCTTGCTTTGCCTTTGCTTCCCTTCCCTTGTTGGACTATTCAATTTCATGGGATAGAGTTTGAGAAGCAAACAAAAACTTGACAGCAAAAGCACTTCTCGTTTGGATAATACCGATTATTTATTCGAAAATAATAGGAAAATCATGATTTTAAATTATATTTTGTATGTTTTATATTGTGACAGTTGATAGTTAAATATTTTTATTAATAATTTAATTATACACTGTTACGACACATGATTTATAAAAATAAGTTCAAGTAAATAATTTCTATAGGATCATTTTTATTTAATTTTTTTCTACACTTAAATATTTTCTTTTGAAAAACTATTTATGGATTTTCTTTAATTTTAGATATGTATAAACTCTTTGAGGGAGTCTATCCAACGCGCAAGTTAATTTGTGGGGGATAAATGTGACTATGGAACCGATGTGTTTCCGTAAAGATAAATGATCATCACATCACATTTTTCTCTCCCTCCGTAGTTTAATTTGAGGGCCAAAATTAAAAAAAAGGTATGTAAAAGGAGGTGTGTAGTTCTCATTTTTCTTTGGTGTATATACACACTATGAAGTTCTAAATAAAGTTGGCCAACTCTTAACACGATAAATGGTTGCGGCACATAAAAAATTTTATATACAAAAATGTTGCACACAACTTAGTCTTTGAGTTAATTTTGTCCCTTTTTTATTATCAAAAAAAAGTCAAACAGTCTAAAATAATGCTAAATCGTAATGAATTGGTTTGCGAAAAGTGATAACTTACATAAACCAAGTCAAACCAACCACTTACATATAGTATAAGAAATGATTAATACAACATTTTTCTCTCCTTACACATCCCTGATTAAACATATTTATTTATGTTTTTTTATTCAGCTTGACTGCAGTAAATAAAGATGAGTAGGGCTAAAAAAGGTGTCAATGCTTGTCCCGAAATATTTTCTCGGAAGTGTGAAAAGACAAAATTGCCCTTGGACGTTTTGTGTGGTTGTGTGGTTTAAGTTTAAAAGTGAACTAATACATTAAGTCCCTAATATTTTGGAACCAATTAGGACTTAAAGTTGTTATGGTTTTGTGGTTGTTTGGAAGTCAAAAAAAAAATTGGACCACACACACACACTCCAACTCCCTCTCTCCCCTTCCCGTGTACTCTCCCTCTCTCCTCCCTCTCGATTCTCTTCTTTTTCCGTACGAACCGTACGGACAAACTCCAACCCTCACAAAACTTTGCAAATCGAACCTTTAGAGGCCATGTTTGAGTTCCTTGTAACTTTAGGATCTTAACCATACCATTTTTAGGACGTGAAAGCTTCGGGATCGTAAGAACCAAGAACCCCAAATTGAGGTATTGTTCATGCACACATTATTGTGGAGTTTTTGGGAGATTGCAAGGTTATAGGAAGCTTTAGAACGTCTTCACGAAGCTCGGAGAAGAAAAACGAAGTGTTTTGGACGTCGAGAAGTCGAGTTTGGCGAGTTTCAAGTTTTGGCCGGATTATCGAGTTTTCTCCGTCGAGATTCCGTGGATTTCAAGCCTTGAAATTGGTAAGACTTTGTTCTTCTAGTTACATGCTTCATTTTGGGACAAATTTGAGGTAATTTGGTTAAGAATTGACTGAGATATCAAGGTTTTTCGAATTCCCAGTTTTCCGGCGACGGCGACGATCACCGGAGTCGAAGGAAGAAGACGAGCGAATATTCCGTCAACTTTAACGGAATATTCTAACGGCGTCAGGTTAGTTTTAACGGTATATGCTATTATTTAACGGAATATTCCCTAACGCCGTTAGGGTTACCGTCAGTGTGCCTGGCACGTGCCCGCACGTGGGCGACGCGTCTGGCCGTGCCTTGGGCGGCACGTGACGACGCGTGGGTGGTCGGAAAAATTTTCTAAAAATTTGGGCATGTTTGTGGAGTCGTGTAGGTCACGATGGTATATTTATATACCTCATTTGAGCAATGTAAGAGAAGTCATTAGCTAGTATTGGTTATGTGTTTTACATTAACATTTTTATAGTTGTTTCGCATATAGGGAAGACTTATCCCGAGGATGAGTGCAGTCAAGGGCGACTCGGGGGCTACGACCCTTCGACATACCAGTGAGTGGGCTTTCGGTTTTCAGTATATATTTATATACTTGATATTTTCCTAGAAAATGTGTTTAAATGAAAGTATGCTTTGAAATGCCATGCATATAAATTTACATTTAGCATATGAATTAGTATATGATGCATAATATGAATTGGTGTTGTGGACGCTCAGGTAAGTACCAGGTGAGTTATGTTTTGTTATATGAAATATTGATAATATGAGATGTGATTGAGAGCTCATAAACCTGCACCCCGGGTGATTGTGATTTAGCTAGAGATATGGTTCAGGCCTGTTTATGATGTCACATCCGGCATCCTATGCTCATATTGGATCCAATTTAGGTGCACAGTATTGTCGTACAGACCATTATAGGTGGTTTCGACTCGTAGGTGACTAGCGATTTATCGCACATCTAACATGAGAGCGTAGCATTGAGCATAACTATATTACACTCAGTCTTGTCGTACAGACCCTTCCAGTGGTTTCGACTCGTGTGCAGTGTAGTGTCGTATAGGTCACCTGTAGTGAATCCGGCTAGATTGACTAATAAGCTATGAATTCAGCCGTACTAACTTCTGCAGGGGTTCCAGCCAATATGTTATTTTCCATGAATTTATTTTCAACTGAGTTACTTATTCTGTTTATACTTTGGCATGGCATACTTATGAATATGGATATGTGAAGCATGATTTGAATATATATATATATTCTATTTCTGGGAAAATTATACATGTTTTACGACGAGGGGTTAGAGCATTTAATAATGAAATGATTTTGAAAAGCTTTATTTTTGCCCACTCACACTTTCGTTTTGTGTCCCTCTAGGTTTTAGGTGGACTTGTTGTTGGTGGCATTTGTGGATCTCGGCGGTTCTGACAAAATATAATATTCGTAGGACCTCTTCTAGTACTGTATAACTAGTACTTGTCCTACTGGACTGCACCTAGACTTTCTACGCTCTGATTAGGTGTATTTACACTTGTATCTCATTCCTAGCACTTTCTGCTTATTAGTGCACATTAATTAGCTTTCGGTTTTTATTTATTCGTATATCTCTTACCATTATCGCTTCCGCACTGTGCACATGGTTACGTCACCCTCACGTGACGGTCAACATGCCCTGATTCGAGTCGGGGTGTGTCAAAAGGTGTATGAAAATCAACTCTCTATTAGTATTTACATGTTTCCTTTACAAGGGTAGTTTTTTTATTGTCTAATAACTAGAGATAACAGTGTTGAATTTGATGATTGATGAATATCAAAGTTGTTAATTTTTGAGTTGTAACTATATTAGTTACTAAAGGCTTGTTTGATAACCTTCATTTTCAGTTACTAAATGAAAATATATGTAACAAATTATGATATTTTTATTATTGTAATTCCTCTAAAATGTTGACAAAATAATTGAGCTTAGGTCCAACTCACTAGAACAAAACCGTTCAATACTTTGGTTTGTTTCGACTTCCTTAAAAACCTTTGACAAAATCAAACCAAATCAAACATTAATTATGTAATCGATCTAATTATGATTTTACCGTGAAACCGATCCAATTTAAATGGTGTCAACTAGTACACATACATCACCACTATTTAGAGTGCGTGAGCATTGGAAGACTAAAGTACAAAGGTGACCTCACTGAAAATGGGTTAGGGCCCGGTCGAGTAGAGGGCGACTTTGCATGTGACTGACTATGTAAGTGTGTGACTCATCTCTCTCATCTCACCACTTTGCATGCCCCAGGGTGGCCCATGCAAACTAGGATGAAAATATCTACTCAAAGAGTACTGATGGCACAAACCTATACACGTAGGACAATGGAGGCTGGAGAGCTCCCTATAAAGTGAATGTATGTGGAAGGTTTGTGCATGATGTGAGTGTGTATTTAGTTAATCCCTAAGGCTTTGGTTGCAAGGTTCATATACATTGTTGGTCTATTCTCTAATGACTTAAGTTTTCACGTCAACGTATAATTAGAAGTTTTTTTGTAAGTGGTCGTGAGTTATATTTATATTCATCACTTGTTTGTTAGTTTTTGAGAGGTCGCACTTGGTGCGATGGCAAGTGCCTTCGCCCATGAGCGGTAAGTCTCGGGTTCGAGACTTGGAAGCAGTCTCTCCATAAATGGGGGTAAGGCTAGCCGACATTCACCTCTCCCAGACCCTGCGTAAAGCGGGAGCTTTGTGCACTGGGTACGACTTGTTTGTTAGTTTTTAAACATAGAATGAGACAGAACCTATATGTTTCGTTTTACTTCAATAAATGCACGTGTTTCTACATTTCACTGGAACGTTATTCGGCATGAGTGGGAAAACGTAAACTTGATATACATTTTTGCTTAGTCACTTTTTTACCTTTCTTGCTAATTGCCCATTAATAAGGGTAATTGCCTAGCATTAGTCTAATGTGGAAATATCCACACTAATTCTTCATGTTAATCAGTCGATATAAGATATGAATAACATTAAGAAATATATATTAATGGAGCATCAACTCATGAACAAAGATGGGCTAAAAACTATTATACAAAGATTTGATATTAGAATTATCCCATACCAAAGTAAACTAATTTTATAATATAGTCAGACACTATTTTTATAATATTGGATAGTTGCACAGATTTTTGGAGGACTGTTTTATTTGGTCCATGAGCATGGGATCATGATCTCCAAAAGTGGATGTACCTTTTTTTTTAATAAACAAAGTGGAAGTACCTTGAACTCTGTTTTTAGAAAAATTCCAATTTTTAAATACAATTTTTTATTTGTTTTGGTGATTCTCCAATCAAGATTCGGCCAATTTTAGTGGGCCAAAAGGTTATGCGTGTCGTTTTCAATACCAATCATTAATCCAAAGTTTTTATGGCAATATTTTTTTGTTAACTAATTTTAATAAAAATAAAATATACTAATACAAAGTGAGGCAAGTTTAAAGACAATCCACAACACTAAAGTAAAAGTATAACCCACTACAAAAGTAAAATAAGAAAACAAGCCCCAAAAAAGCGAGCCCATAATAATGCCTAAGCCGCTAAACCTAGATTTGGAAACGAGAACTAGCATCCTCCACCAAATAGACACACCACCATTGTCGAGATGCCACCACTAAGAAAAAAAACCAACGAACTGAAAGGATGAATTGAAAATAGGGTGGGCAAGCCACCGCACTAAAAGCTTCCCATAATCCACCAAATAATGTGAGCACTTTAGTAGCTATCAAAACTCAAAGCACGCCTCCAACCGAAATCCATGAACGGAACTCGAGGAACTGAATTGTTGAACCAGGTGGGCAGTAGCTCACCGGTAGAAACAACAATTTGGAAAGAAAAGGCATGAAACTTTGATATGAGATAAGATTTGCCAACAATTGAGAAAGAAAAAAATCAATAAAAATAAGACAAGCTCATAGCAAAACAATGAGACATCAAGGGCCAAAGAAAAAAAAAGGAAAATGAAGAAGGTGGGGTTAAGAAAGAAGGAGAAGGGATTAGAGAAGAAGGAGATCGGGTTGCCACCGACCCCATCCAACATCCAACAGGAAGGGTCAGCAACTATAATAAGATTGGATTTGGGGATTCTTGACTTTGGGAGTAAGGGAGCGGCGCTAGGGTTCTCTCTTTATTGGCACCTTGTTTATATGGCAATATATAATGTTGATAAATACTTGCAAATTTGTAGGTTTTCCATGACATGGGTTAAAGTACATAGTTAGATTAATGTGTTCACTCTTGCACTCATATCTAAATCTTCTTCTTATTGTAAATTAAAGTAGTTTAGAATATTGTCTAATCAGTCGAGAAAATAATATGTTTTGAAATAAGGGATCAATTTCATTGAAGATGGAAGACGAATAATACAACGAAGCATCAAACGTGAGTCAAAGAGAAGCCAACAAACTACTTATTACAACCCTCAAATATCAAATCAAGAATAAAGGCAGAAGGTTTCTCAAACCAAGAGCAAAAATTGTCAAGATAAAGTGTGTAACAAACAAGGCAATGAGAAATACCATTGGCTTAGCAGTGAACATGAGTAAAAATATCCGCCAACGCATCAAATACACCAACCAAAGAAATGTTTGTAGAAGAAAGATTTGGATAAGAATTTTAAACAGTTCCTTTTCAAAGTAGATTGATATTTTCCCACATCCTACATGTCTTGTAGGTTCAAATTTCCTACCCTAAGGATATGTAATTAGATTTATTAATACGATGGTTCAATTTCTAAAATAATAAGTTACTTTCTTGAACATCAACCCTTCTGCCAAACAAAATGAGAGAAGGAATACTTGAGAGGGATAATGACCTAGGCAAAGATTATGTTGGTTGGTGGAGCTACCCTCAACCTATAGTTGTTGAAGAATAACTTGTGGATATTTGCTGAATTTAAAAAGAAACAAATAGAACAAAAGAATTATTTGTGTAATATTTTAAAGAATGAAACAGATGTTGGTTTTGACTAGGAAGTTGTACTTGCTATTTATTGGTAACCATGTCCTTTTAATGTTTTACCTAGTGTCTATATTTAGACAATAAGAGCATTCCCAACTAGGGACTCTATATGAGGTTAGAAAAGTGATAGATATAACCTAATTTAGAGCTTCGAATAATCTTTGGAGATTAAAAAATAATATATCCCAATAAGGGGCTAATATATCTTTATGGATTTATATGGGACTATATATTTTATTATGTAGTAATTTGATTACGTGGTAAATTTATTATTGTCTTAACTTCTCTAAACTTGATTTTTTGACGTGTTATCTTAAATTTTAATTTATAAACTTTTTAACATACAAATATTCAATTTCTGACAAAGTTAGATTTTATCACTTATGCACCGTTGTAGGTTCTCTTATCTCAATCTCATCCGTTGGTTTGTTTCTATGAAATCAGACAAGATAAGATTTCGTTTCATAATAATCGTTGGTTTTGATTATTTTATCTCAATCTCATTTGTTGGTTTGTTTCTATGAAATCAGACAAAATAAGATTTCATTTCATAACAATCATTGGTTTAACTTCTCTGATTGACACATTCTCCGAAATCAAACAAGATTTTCATTTCATAACAATCATTAGATTGGATTATTTTATCCCAATTTAGTTATGTTACTTGTTTATATTTTCGGTTAGGTCTCTAATGGTTCAAATGAAAGAGGGATACGAACCTACTCTTATGGAAAATAAACAGAAAAAGTAAATGGTTGATTTTTTATTTATTTATTTTTTTTTGATCTCGTAGTAAATGGTTGATTGCCTTAATAATCAGGGCATACTTTTGCGTATCGAGTTCAAGCTTTCCAAAATGCCCTTACTAGTAGTTGTAATTTCATGGTAATAGAACACTTGGAACATTTGGAAACAAGTATAAAGTATGAGATTCCTTTCTCAATTCATTTTTCATCACAAGAAGCGACACTGAGGGAAGGAGAAATCGAACAAAGGACCTCATGTGTAGGTCATGTAGAGATAAATGTCCTTAACTACTCAAGCTACATACCGCTTATTTACCCTATTTTTTAAGTTATTCACTATAAATAGGGCGAAATGGGAGATTTCGAAACTATTACAATAATTTAGAGGAGGGAAGAGTTTCGAACTCTAGACGCATGGGTAGAAACGCAACACTCTATCCACTAGGACATTAGAGGATTCTTTTAAGGACATTGGAAGTTTTGCAAGATTATCCAAACTTTTCTCAGAAGGGTTCACAGAAAAGCTTGTTCTTGTTAACCTGAAGTGGTGATCCATGGTAGTTCTTATTTGTTTACTTTTGAAATGCGCCGTGGATGAGTGATGAGATGGCCAACTTCCCACTTTAACGAAAAATTCAGTTTCAAGTTTGCCCGCTAATGTTTGTGGTTCTTCACTTTAGTCCTCATCCATCCTACTTAGGAATTAGGAGATGATTTTAAAAATAAAAAAAAAATTCAATTTTCATTCAAAATTTTTGGAATTGAATCGAATACAATCACAATTTTCTAAATTACAATATTTATAATTTTCAAAATCAAAGTTAATTAAAAAAACTTGAAATATAATGTGGAATTTGATATAATTAACAAGTTTTTGAATACTGTCCAACTTGATATACGTTTATCTATAACATAATTTGTAATAAATTAATTCCAATTTCTATTATAGTTTTTCAAATTTTCAGATTAGAAATTTTTTAGTTCCGATTTTTTTTTTGGGTCAAATGATAGATTGATTAGATTAGATATTAGATTAGGGAGCTGACGGGGTTTGAACCCACGCCGTAGTGTAAGAACAACACTCATCTCCACTACTGTAGTAGATGATCACTTGTTTTTTAGTTCGGATTAGAAACTTTAACGGTTGACAAGTCAATCTGCGGTTGCGTATTACGGGCTTTGTTTTGTGGCCCAAATAAACGTACAGTTCATGGCCCTAAAAAAGTATTCTTAGTTTTGGGCCGTAAGTGAACTCATGAATCGTAAAATTATATTACGAAAATACCACAACCTTCAAGATTCTTTCGTTCACTCCCCACGGTTCTGAGCTATTTCAAGGGCTTCCGTCAGAGCTAGAGAGGGATGTTGGATTGGCTCAATCCGCAGAGTAGAGAACCCAGAAGAAAGATTGTTAATATGGGTCAATCGGGAGGATTTTAATTTCTGGGTTTCGGGTTTTTGGAATCTGGGTCCTGCAGTTTTTGTTGTTTTCAGCTACGCCGAGCTGCCTCAGGTGCAAGTATCTGATCTCCGAAGTCCTGGCGTTGCGGATGATTGGCATCCAAAGAGAAGGAATACAATTTCTGATACAGAAATCGACCCATTAATCAGGTACTTATAAGGAGGACGAATTAACTTCTGATTTCTGGAAAAAGTACTTTTTGATTCTGGTAATTAATGAGATAATTTCGATTTTTCTGTTTAGGGTTCTTTTGATATCGCATTGAAATGTTCCTGTAATGTTCATTGAACTCCCTCGTCTGGGTAATATCGAATCGTATTGAATTCTGCGTGGTTTGGGTTTTTTGGGTGTGCTCTGTTTGGATGCTCGGAAAATTAGGTGGGAATTGGAAATTCAGTTTGGAACTGAGGATTTGGAGTTATTTTCTACGTGGGGTTATGAGTTTGAAGATTTTCGGCTTAGTTTTGGCTAAGAAAGAATTAGAGTGTTACTTATTGAGTTGAGTTAGGAGGATTGCGGTCTCCGAAATTAGGAAGGGTTAGTGCTATTGTTATGGCACTTGCATTTGTTTTGAACCTACGAAATATTTGGCCCTTTTCAGTACTGAAATCCGATGACTTGACAATATCGAATGAGTTAGTGCACAAACTCCGAATACCTGAACGCACGAAACAATTTGTTTACGCGGTAAGGGAGCCTGAAACTCAGTCTGTAATATACATACTTTCTGCTCAAAGTTTATCACAGTGGTCAGCATCGGATGCTGATTGTCTAATTAGGGAGATTAGACCTGATGCTGTCGTTGCCCAGGTGGGTCATTCAACTCTGACTGAAATTCAATCAGAAGAAAGTGTCTTGAGTGATGGTTTTGACTACTCATTTCCCACTTCATCGTTAGGAGTTCTCAAACGATGTTTTTTGGAGAAGGTTAATAAGGAGAGGTATGAAGATATTGCAGGAAACTTGGTTTTACAAAAGATTTTTGGGGTTGGTTTTCATGGACATTTTTTGGCAGCCAAGAGGGTGGCTCAGGAGGTTGGATCATCATTCTTGGTGCTTGAATTGCCATTTGTAAAAAGTTCTGGTGCGGAGAATACCCCGGGTGAACTTGAAACACTGAGCAAGTTCCAAGGTTTAGTTAGTAGTTTGGTTCCACAGAAAGTGGGTTCAGTTGCTTCATCGAGTTTGAGGAGGCTATACATAACCAATGATATACAGTCACAGATGGTTAAGTTATTATCCCCATATATTGATTTATCAATATCGAGGTTAAATCCATCAACTTCTGTTTCTGAGGTGGCGCCTAAAGAAATCCAGCTACAATCCAATTATGAGGCCCCACAGTTTGCTCAGTCGATTTATCCATTTCTTTTGGATCTACATAATATCTTTTCTGATCTCCCAGCAATGGGAAAGGCTTTAGCTTATGCGCAAAAGATGCTTTATGATGTGAACAGAGGTGAAGCTGTAGATACCAGTGTTATATCTGAAGTCTATGCCTTTCGGATTGCAGTCGAGGGGCTGAGAATTTCCCTGAATAATGCTGGTCGGCTTCCCTTTAATAAAATAAGGGATTCGAATTTAAATAAGGTTGAGTTTTCTGATCTTCCAGTTGAGGACAAGTCACATGCTCTGCTGGTAGAGGCACTTCGTGGCCAAACAAAGAAGTTCAAGACCATAGTGGCAGTAGTGGATGCTAGTGGCTTAGCAGGTCTTAGAAAACACTGGAACACTCCTGTCCCTTTAGAGGTCAAGGATATGGTCGGAGAGCTTGTTAATAATTGCGAAGGTGAGGGGGAAATGTCAAATGACACTGACAGGAAACGACTACTAACTGACAAACCATTGGTGGCAGTAGGGGCCGGGGCAACAGCAGTTTTAGGAGCATCTTCACTCTCTAAGGCCGCGACACTCAAGGTTCCTGCTTCAACCTTGATGAAAGTGGTGACGTTTAAAATCCCAGCTTCACTCAAACTCTTTCTAAGTCAAACCCATAAGACATTGGGATTTGCTCTTAGTAAAACTGTTGGCCCCTCAAAAGTGGTAGCTCCAGGTGTCAAATCAACAACTATACTGAAAGCAACTGCTTCTGCTGAGAAGATCCGAGCAGCTGCCCATAGTGTTATAGCTGCTGCAGAGAAGACTAGCTTTTCAGCCATGAGAACAGCATTCTATCAAATAATGAGGAAACGGCATATCCAGAAAATTGGTGTCCTACCGTGGGCTACATTTGGATGTAGTATTGCAACTTGTGCTGGTCTGGTTGCGTATGGAGATGGGATTGAATGTGCTGCTGAATCACTACCTGCAGCTCCATCAATCGCCAGTTTGGGTCGCGGGATTCAAAGTTTACACCTCGCTTCTCAGGAAGTGGCACAGAGAGATAGCACAAGCTTACAAAAATCTATTGAGTCCCTCATGTACAGGTTAAAGAAAGTCAGAACTCAGTAGTAAGAATGCAATTCTTATCTTATTTGTATGCTAGTCGTTGCCATTTACAACAATCTTTATAGAAAACCGAAAGAAAGTGTCTAGAGCAGGGGTTATTTGTATCGTCATTTGTGTTTTTCCTTGTTTTGTATCGGGAATCTGTTTCTAGAAGTAGATTGCCCGTACACAAATTTTGCAGGATTTTTTTTTGTGTTTTATGTAAGTATTGAGAGTTCTTTGAGTGGAGTTAGCTTAAAAAAAGAATGACAATGAATACATTTATATGCGAACAATGATTTGTTTCTATCTAGATTTGAGTAATGTCTTACTATAATAGTATAAACATTTCACACATGGAAACTCCATATGCTTCTACAATATATCGCGCTCTTCTCTCCAAAACAGGCACAGGATGAATTTAGCCATATGTTGTGTGAGGCAACTCCGGTAACCAATGGGCTTGCAAGCAAGTTACATACGTAAAGGCTGCTTGTTTGTTTGTATTAGATCGTTTTAATGACTAGGATTCTGATTAAGTTTTAACAATTTCTTTTCGAACTTGCTGTCTTAACCTCACACAGTATCCATCCCATTCTTCTCCCACCCTCACTTGTCATGGTTGTCAATGCTCACAAACCTAGCACTCACTTCTCTCTCACACGCATTCGTACTTAGCTTTGATGGCAACTTATATGTATTGTCCTATATAACATATATTAACAAGAGTAAAAAAATTCTGAACGTTTAATTTGGGGAAAAACAATAGTGAGAGCTGGTCTTTGTGTCCCAAACTAAAAGTGGAATAAACTTGGAGTTTGAAAATGCGTCCAATCCGTCAAAGAATTAGTGGCTTTCACTCTGATGTTGATTGGGATCTCAGAGAGACCGAAATGGATCCTAATGACATTGACCGAAATTTCTCAATCAAGGTGAGCTTTACTCTGCCTTTGGCTCTATTATTCATTGTTTTGTGCCTGTTTCTCTTTGCTTCAGTGTTTTTTGCTCTGTTATCGTTTCTGTATAAATACATTTCTCAATTCTTATATAGTGTCTGGTCGTTGTTAGGGAAGCAGCAGGTGCAGTTCATGTACAAACAAAGGTGCAGGCTGTGTACATGTAGGGATACTATCCCCAAAAAAGGTAGGTAAGGGATTTTTCGTTTTGAGTAGAACAAATCCATACAATGTAGTTCTTTTCTGTTTAGATTTAATTTGAGTATATATGGTGCTTAACGAACACCGTGTTGATATAGTTTAGGTAAAATCACATTCATCTTAATCATATACTTAGCGTGGTTCTGAACAACTTTTACTATCCTATGAACAAGTTTATCGTACAAGCGATATTGGAAAGAGAGGAGGAGAGAAAAGAAGGGGCGGGGTGGAATCGTTTAAGAATCTCATTTCGGTTTCTTTTTAACATGCAGTTCATCTTGAAGACAAACATTATTCTCATGGGTTTATGCATTTGTGTCTCAACATTTTGTGTCCAAAAGATTCATATCTTCACCACCTTTACAAAGATGCTCACTCATGATTTGTATCTAAACTTTTTTTTTTATTTTTTATTTTTTATTATTTTTAAATATTATTTTATAGTAAGGAAAAATCAAGATTAAATACTAAATTGTACCCTGGTGCACCTTATTAGTCGTAAAGTTAGCAAATGATTGAAAGTCTCGGCTTGTGTTGGCCGTTGGCCCCATTCCCAATCAATCCACACAACAAAATTCAATTCAAATCTCACCAATAAACTCCAACACCGTTGGCGGTGGGATTTAGAAAAATTGTGGAGTAAATTAATACGAGAATGATTTTATTGTTACTTAATTTAATACCCTTGACTCGTGGTATGTTTTTAAGGACGTAGAGTGAAAGAAACCCAGAAAAGTGAAGCTTTGTGGGCAATGACAGCACATGGGCAATTTGGTGTAGGAAGGGATGGAAAGACGGGACTCCCCTGGCAAAGATAGGTGATAAAGTGCTAAGATAAGACTTCAACCACGTGGTTGCTCATTTCTTTGACCAATAGGAACCTCTTTATGTGATTCAAGAAGTGGGTGGAATTAGCTTAACGAGACTATTTCGTCTATTAAGGAGGATTCCCCAAATACCTAAAATAAAGATGATCATAGAAAATGTGAAATAAGGGTTTTGAATATTGGATAAGAAGCTTAAAGGGATTTTGTGTTTTTTTTTTTTTGGGGGTCAACTGAAAAAGTGCTTTACTGGTTTTTTGGTGCGAATAGATTTTCTGTGAGCTGTGAAGCTTTTGCTTGCTGGGTTTTAAGTTTTGGTGATTTCAGCTTCCCCAGGTTGGTTGAGGTACTGAAAGAACTTTTAAGACTGTTTCGGGTTCATTTCATGATTTAGTATATTTCTTCAAGATGAGTAATTGGCCACAAGGTGATGAGGTGCATAGAGAGGGAAAGGGAAGCACTCCTTGCTTTCAAACAGGGCCTCGTGAATGACTACAATCTTCTCTCTCCATGGGGAAGAGAAGCCCACAAGCAAGATTCTCGCAAATGGTTAGGCATCCATTGCAACAACCGAACCAGCCATGTTACATTGGGATGGGATTGTGTGAATCAAGTTGACTCATTGATGTGAAATTTAACTTGACACACAAATTAAACCCTATTGTTGATAATTGTAGTAAACATGTAAGGATTGTTCTAGACCGGAGATTAACTAGGAGGGATTGTTCTAGACCGGAGATTAACTAGGGATGCTAATCAACACAAATAAGACTTAAAAACACTAAATTAGACTCTATAGACTCAAAATTGACTCAAAACACTCAAAACAACAACAAACAATAAAAAAAACTCAATTCTAGACCTAACAAGTGATTTTGACGAAAATAAACTTAACTTGACTCAAAAGATTAAAAGAAAACAGATTATGACTTAACTAACAAGACTTAATGAAAGGGGGATTGTTTTTTACGAATTTAAAACTTAAAACAAAAACCTTGCATAAAACACTTTAAGAAAACGAATTTGATGAATTGAAAAGGGTGAAAGGCTAGTTAGAGGGTCCTTCTCCACACATGACATATGCAAACAAACCAATTTCCAGTTATTACTTCTTTAAACCATGAATGACAACACCCTAAGTTAACCGTGATAGCACAAATTAACCATCAGATTTTCCTTATTTCATTGAATTGGACGGGATACGCATCACAACCAAATTATCCTTCTCAAGTCCACTAACTATGAAAAGCATGATAGAAAACATATCAAAGGTCATTAAGTTCTTTGAAAATCATAAGCATTGACACATTCGTAACTATGAAAAGCATAATACTTCTGCCTAGGATTTACTTAACACAATCATGACTAGTGACTTTTACTACTTGTGAATATAAGTTCATAATGATTAGGTGAAACTCCCTTATACTCTAGCATCAAATTCATGCATGCAAACTAAGTATGCATCCTCAATCAACATACATAAACAAGTTTTAATAACTCAGATAAGCAAATCACATTCAAGACTCAAGAAACAATAACCGGATGTAATCAATTCATATAAAGCATATACTCATGGTTTCGAATTCACCTCTAACTAAAAAGAAATTAGTTCCACATGTCTTTAGAAACTGAATTAAACATTAAAGCCAAAATTGAAACAAATTTAAAGATAGAAAGAACCAGGAACGTCCCAGCAACACCAACGGCAGATTCGAACCCTCCTTGGATTGCAAGCCACAGCACAAAGCTCCTTCTTCCTTCCTTGCTGCGTTACTCGATGAATCTCTGAGAAATTGGCGTGAATTGTGGTGTAGAATGAATATGGGGGTGGTGGTGATTTATGTGGCAGAAGAGTTATATTTATAGGGCAAACCCATGGCACAAGGCTGTCAAGGAGAAGGATTTGTCACAATTTCTAAGGGGAAAAGGATTGCACAATCCTTGAGGAAAAGGATAGGGTTTGGCAGAAACCAAGGGGAAAAAGGATTACACATCAAAAACCATCAGGAACAAGGATATAGGGTGCGGCACAACTAGGAAAAAAGGCTTCTAGAAAGGCTAAGGTGTGACACGAATGTAGGATAGGGATAAGGCTTCTAGAATCTGAAATATGTATTTTAAATGCATAATTATCCCTTATAAATGGCTGAAATTAGAGCACAAACTGATTTGGATAAGATAAGATAAGATAAGGCTAGATTAGGAAAGGATAAGATAAGATAAGGTTTGTTTGGATAAGATAAGGTTGGATAAGGTTTTGGATAATATCTCCTTTTGAGCTGATTCCTTATCTTCTTTGTCTTGGATTTATTTCTTCAACTCTTTAGCACATTCCTAGACGTCTTTGGTCTTCAAATTCGTCAATCCATCTTGCTCCACTCATAAGCTATCCATATGATGCCCAAAACTGCTTCAAAATGCTTCAAATTGCAGTTTCTTGCCAACTTTGTTATTTGGACCTACAAACACACGAAAATAGATTAAAACACTATAATAAGTAGAAACTAGCTATGAAAATGCAAGAAAATAAGTTAACTAAGTCGCATAAATATGCTCCTATCACTCATTTGATCGGAAAGGAGACTGGAAGTTCGTTGGTGATATTTGTGAGGTAAGACGACGAGTCCTAAAACTGATTGAGTTGTAGCATTTGAAGTATTTGGACCTTTGGGATATTAACTTCATTGTGAGCCAAATTCCATATTTCATTGCTTCTCTTAAGTTTAAGATATCTTAATCTCTCTTATGCTTCTTTTGGTGGTCAACTTCCTAGTCAGGTTGGAAAACTCAACACTGTTGCATATTATGATCTTACAGGTAATGACATTACGAATGCTGAAAATCTCAATTCATGTCTTCCTCTTATTTCTTGTTTGACATGTTTGGACTTGACTTGGAGCAATCTCATTAATGGTTATGAATGGCTGGAAGCAACTAATAAACTCCAGGTCTTAGGAACTTGGCATTGGCTGAATGCAGTCTTCCTTCTCTAATTACCTTAAATTCTTCTAAATCTCTTGTTCGTGTTGTCCTCTCTGACAACTAATTAACTGGCTTAATTCCCAATGTCATTGGAAACATGAGCTCTCTTGCATATCTAGATCTCTCTTTTATTTAACTAACGAATTTGAAGGGGGATTTCAGAATGTCATTTCTGGCGACTCTCCAGATTGACGTCTGGATTTCTCCTCCAACTTTAAGCTTTGGTTCTAATTGGATTCCTCCTTTCTAATTGCTTTACATAAATTTGAGGAGATTTTCACACCCTTTTGGAAAATAAATGTGAATTTGTTCTCTCAAGGGTTGAAAGATGGTTTTTGTGTTTTTTAGCCGGGTCCAAATAATGTGAATTACGAGTACAAAACAGGCTTCTAAAACATAAACGGATCAAACACTCAACACGGATTTGTGTTGATTGTTGATGCAGTCTTTGCAGATGTTATCAATGTTTTGAAGAGACGAGTCATCATGTATTAGTTTTTTTATATACTTGGATGCTCTTTAACACGATTGTTGTGTAGTAATTCCAGGCCACTTGTGTGGAGTGAAGTCAAGTCACACCTAACAATAATACATATTGTGTCGCTTTTACTTGTTTCTTCCACACGTATGGACTTGTGGACAAGAATACATATTGTGTCATTTTACTTGATTCTTCCACACGTCTGGACTTGTGGGCAAGATACATATTTTGTCCTTTTACCTGTTTCTTCCACACGTCTAGACTTGTGGATTGTTCTGATTGGATTCCTCCTTTCCAGTTGGATTCCATGTATTTCTTCCAGACGTCCAGACTCTCCACATGTATTTCTTCCACTTGTGGAGTTGTAATGATATTGACTGATCGAAACCCATTTCACCCGACTTTCTTTTTCATTACCCAACTTTCCTTTTCATCCCTTGGCCTTGGAGAAGCTAGAAGGTGCAGTAACAAGTCAAGTCAAGTGAATAAGTGGCCACTCGAGTTATTTGTAAAAGGAAACTTTATATTTGTATATATATACACTTGCAGTGTTGCAATCTTCTTCCAAATTAATTTCCGTTAACAGAGCGTAAATACTTTTTCTTCTTCATTGTTGTTGAGATGCAGGGCGGGGGAATTATGTGCTTCAAACTATTTCATGCTTCAATATTTGCTGTGTTAATTATGTTACAATGTTGCAACCATTCCCTATCCCTTGATTTCAATAATATTTCTTCTGGAGTAGTTGGCCACAGGGATATTGCTAAGGTGCCCAAGGTGATCAGGTGCATACAGAGAGAAAGGGAAGCACTCCTTGCTTTCAAACGAGGCCTTGTGGTTGATTACAGTCTCCTCTCTTCGTGGGGAAGCGAAGCCCAAAAACAAGAGTGTTGCATATGGGAAGGAGTCTACTGCGACAAATATACCGGCCATGTTGTCAAACTTGATCCCCGTGTAGCTCTTGGTGGTCGATTATCAAGTCAGGTTGGAAACCTTACCCACTTGCAATATCTCGATCTCAGCGACAATGACTTTGCTAGTGTTGAAAATCTTAATTCATGGCTCCCTCTCCTTTCATCGTTAACCTATTTGGATCTCAGTGGGAGCAATCTCAGTAATTCTTATGACTGGCTGGAAGCAATTAATATGCTCCCTAAACTTACAAACTTGTCATTGGCTGGATGTGGTCTTCCTTCTCCTCTTATTCATTCCAGTACTTTTTTTAACATAAATTCTTCAAAGTCTCTTGCTCATGTTGACCTCTCTTCCAACCAACTTACTTCTTCAATATTTTTATGGTTGTCAAACTACAGTACCAACCTTGTTATTCTCAAACTCTTTTACAACCAATTAACTGGTTCGATTCCCCATGTTTTAGGAAACATGAGCTCTCTTGCGTATCTTTATCTCTCTGATAACCAAATTGAAGGAGGGATTCCGAAATCTTTTTCCAGGTTATGTAATCTGCAACGATTGTTCCTTTACAACAACACTTTGGAAGGGTTGGTTTCAGAGAGCCATTTCTCCAATCTCTCCAGATTAACTCATTTGGATTTGTCCTCCAACTCACTAGCTTTAAGCTTCAACTCTAATTGGGTTCCTCCTTTCCAATTGGATTACATAGCATTGGGCTCTTGCAAGATGGGTCCACATTTTCCCAAATGGCTTCAAACTCAAAAAAATTATCAGATTCTTGAAATTTCTGATATCCTTCCAAGTTGGTTTTGGGACGGGCTGTCTCATTATCCAGAACAAGATTATTTATATATAGATGTCTCCAACAACCAAATTAGAGGAATAATACCTGACTCAGGATTTGAGTTTCCCTCATCTTTCATTATGTGAATTTGAGTAGGAACCAATTGGAAGGTCCGATCCCTTCATTCCTTTACAAAGTGTTGTTTCTCGATCTCTCCAACAATAAGTTTTCAGGGTTAATTTCTTTCTTGTGCCCAGACAAGGTTAGTAATTTAACCTATCTTGATCTCTCAAACAACAATTTACACATACAAATTCCTAATTGCTGGACAAATTTTGCAAATCTAGCCATTCTTGATTTGAGTAACAATGCTCTTTTTGGAAAAAATCCTACCACAATGGGCTCTTTATTTTCAATTCATACATTTGAAGCTGAATAAGAATAGATTTGTGGGAGAATTGCCTTCATCCTTAAAGAATTGGACAAGGCTAGTAGTCTTTGATGTTGGACACAATAATTTATCAGGAATGTTACCTGAATGGTTAGGGGTTGAGCTTCCAAAGTTGGCTATCCTTATCCTCCGTTCTAATCACTTTTATGGAAACATTCCCCTGTACTTATGTAATCTAAAACAGATTCAAATCCTAGATCTCTCGATAAACAATATCTCTGGAAGTATACCCAAATGCTTCAGCAATTTGACTAAATTGACAGAAATAGGAAATTCAATTCTAACTGTCCATCTTGAGTTTGGCGGTACCAACAGTAGGTTTTCCTGGCGCAGCGTTTATGAAGATGAAACATCCTTGATATGGAAAGGCATAATGTCCAAATACAAAAGTACTTTGGGGCTTGTAAAGAGTATTCATCTATCGAGCAATCAATTAACTGGGGAGATTCCTAATGAAATCGCTGATCTTGTTGGGTTGGTTTCTTTAAACTTGTCGAGAAACAATTTAGCAGGTCAAATAACTCCAGAGATCGGGAAGTTGCAGTCATTAGATTCGCTTGATTTGTCAAACAACCAAATACATGGTACAATTCCAACAAGTCTTTTTCAAATATCTAGCCTTGGTAAGTTGGACCTGTCAAACAACAACCTGTTTGGAAGAATTCCAATGGGGACTCGGCTCCAAAACTATGATCCCTCTGCTTTTGCTGGGAATCCTCTACTTTGTGGAATTCCACTTCAACAGTTGTGCTCTCCAGAGGAAACAAGTCCAGAGGAGCCACCCGTGTTTAGGGATCAAGTTGAAGACAATGATGGGTTTATAACACTGGGATTTTTTGTGAGTTTGGCACTTGGGTTTGTTGTTGGATTTTGGGGAGTTTGTGGGAGTTTAATGTTCATCAAGTCATGGAGATACATATACTTCAAGCTCTTGAACTGTGTATACGACTGGCTTTATGTGACGGTGGCGTTGATTAGGCGATGAAGAATGGTTTATGGGTAAATTGTAAGTACTCTTCCACATAACTATAGTGTGATGATATGGCATCATTGCTATCATGATTAATATGAATTTGGTCTGTCTAATTGTCTTTGAATTTGTAACTAATATATGCTGTGGTTTTTCTCAATATTTTCAGCTCGTGCATCTACCGTTCGCAAGCCATGCTCCCCTTCAGCCGGAGAAGGAGATAGAAGAGTGCAATTAGAAGTTATGATTTGGTGAAAGTGTTGTGCTTGATTTAGGGGCGTGTTTGTTTTTGCAATGATGTTATTCAGATTATCTTTGAGGGGTTAATTAGGTCCCTTTAATCCCCTTTTACTTAGTGTTATCATTTTATTATTAAATTTTCTTGAGAAACTTGCAGAAACTTATTAATCAAAGCTACAAAGAGAAAAGCAGACATATAGTTCAATCAAGATTTGATACATTAACCCTAAGAACATCCCAGCACCGGTCTTTCAATATCTTCGTTAAAAACCAAATCTTGACAAGATTAGAGGTCGCACCTGGTGCGATGGCAAGTGCTTTCACCCATGAGTGGTAGGTCTCGGGTTCGAGATTTGGGAGCCCCCTCTCCATAAATGGGGGTAAGGCTAGCCGACATTCACCTCTCCCAGACCCTGCGTAAAGCGGGAGCCTTGTGCACTGGGTACGACCTTTATACCTGCGTTGTAATATCCGATCCTATTTTTTTTAGTTGCTTGCATTTATTATATAAAATCCTGCATTTTCAGTCGTTCATCAGTTATTTTGTTACTTTGAAACCATGTTCGTTAGCGTCAAATTAAGACCAAGAAACACAATAACTTAGGGAAAATAAATCAAAACAAGAACCACAACCAAACTAATAATAAGCATGTACGTACAACAAAACAACTGTATTTATGCTTGTCTGGCCTCTCAAAATATAACCATTTGTTATATATACTCATTATCATAGCCTAACAAATTCAATATGAAAATCACGTTTGATAAGTACATCAATTATTAACCATACAATAATTCCACTAGACACCATGATTCATAAATTGACTTTCCGATGCACCAAGGTATTGAAATCCTAGTGGAGAGCCCATCTAACCTATAAAAATAGGGAACTTTAACGAAAAGTTTTCTGTGCTGTTCACTTTAACGAAAAACCACATTTTTACATTAAAAAATCTGTTTTGATACTATTCATTTTACCCTTTATTTTGTCCTTATCGTAAAAACTCAAAAGTTTTTAAGCCATTTTCATTAGTTTTCATTGTATATCAAAACCACAATTTTCAAAAGTAATGCAATGAACCTGGGATGAAAGTTAGTCCATTTGAAAGCAAGACAGTCAGCGCATGCTTCAGTAGGTGGAATGTTATGTTCAAAAAGATAAATATTATTTGAACAAGTGCTTGGTGCATAATCGTGGGGCTTGAGTTTGGGGCTACATCTAGCGTTTCTAATTCGTGCAATATTCTAATCTAATCTAAACAATGGGGAGTGGGATTCGACTTTGGGGGCATGTTCAAGGGGAGCATATTGCTTTAGCCAACTTGGCTACACCCACGTATGTTGGGGCAACAAATGGCTTGAATTAGGGACATTTGTCAGATTTTGAATGAGACTGACTGTGTCTAGTTGCTTTGCTTGCTAAAGGGGTGATTCAATGGGCACTCGAGAATTGTCGTTGGGCACCCAAGAATGGTTTATGAACAACTAAGAATTTGTCTTCATAGTCGGGAGTCCACAGAATCACCCTTGTGCAAAAGCATATGTTTAGAGAGAGGAATATCCAAATTTTGGGGCTCATTGTTGATTGTTAATAGACTCTTCTGCAACTGGAGCTGCAATGGAAAGAAACATGGCAGCAGAAGGCTAACCTTGGTCTAGGTTTGCACCTGAGCCCGCATGCGTGCTTGACACCCTGCAACTGTTTTAAGTTGATGTCCTTGCAGATCACGTCTCTGATGGCAAGATAATAGTATCGTATCTCCAGCGAAGATACTTCTCAGACAGCCCGTCACCATCCATTTTTTTTCCAATTTCTTCCAAAGAAATTCATCGAAAATATCACATACTAAACCGATCGCAATGTTACAATATGTCCACTGATCCTTTTTGAAGAATCATGCTGAATAACCCATTCTAATGAAAACATTACATCCTTTTGAATTGATCAAACCATCCATCAAATCCCCCTTTCTTCTCTATGATGGGGACCACGGGGTTGGATTAAAAGTTTTTGCCAGCACCCAGTCAATATGCTAATGGTAGGATTACATAACTGTTTCTAGCTGCCTTTAACTCAAAATGACTCCTTTGTTATTCCATAGTCTGAACTGTTTCTTTGCTGCCATTAGCTCGAAATGACTCCTTTGTTATTCCGTAGTAGACTGGTTCTTCGCCTACAAAGGTAATGAAATTCCAGCCGAACGCAGACCCACCAACAATATATGTCCCTTGAGTCTGACCATCTTCAGCCCGCTGCTTTTCAGCGGATACACCTGTTGGAAACTTATTTTCTGATGGCTTTGCAAAAGCCCTTGTATCTTGGGGCTTTTCACCTGGCACATTCTTACTTCTTGTTGCCGGAACTGTTTCTGCCGTCATCTGTTTGCATAGTTCCATCAGAAGTTTAACGTCTGAAATTTGCAACAAAGCGATAATTAGCACATCTCATGATCATTAAGCAACATCTCATGCAATTGGCACCATCATACAAAGCCTTGAACTCTAAAGTGTCCAAAGGAATCCAAAAACTGGAGCAAAGGAAGATATGGTGCTCAAGAAACTAAGGACAAAACCATGCGTCAATATAAGAAGATGAGTGAGATAGATATCTGCTCGTAAAGAAAGCAAAAGGCCAACCGAACGCCACTAATAGTATTCTAGGATTAGGCTGCCACCAATAAAACTATCACAGACTGGGTTTCAAGGGTGAAACTCGATATAATCATTTACACAAAGATTAATAAACCAAGCACACGAATGAATGTCGGATGTCATCATAACCACCGCATTGATAAACCACTTATTTTAAGATTAACAAATCAGCTCAGCTTTAGCATACAACTCAAGGGATAACTATTTGTCTGTGAAAAGATGGAAACAAAATCTTAATGAGCTTACATTCTTGAATTTCTTCAGATGACTTGCACGTTCGAAAGTCAGGGGTCCCGAGGACCTTCAAGATGACAAAAAAAAGAAGTTACTCCATGCATACTTCATATAATGTAGCAAACAAACGAAGCAGTTCAAAACAGCAGGATTTAGAGAAATTGACTGAGAGTGATTACATTGACAACCTTGATAGACGAAATCTGCAAACCAAGTGATTACATTGGCATACAGATTACATAACGATATAGCATGCATTCAACACATTACACTTGGTCTGCAGCCTCAGATAATCGAACACTATCTGAAATGTAGCACATAAACACTCATTTTGACAGCTTCACTTAATACAAATTAGAAACACCTCAATTCACTTGAAAGCATAAATCACTTGCCTTCATTCTTCACCTTATCCCAAAAATGATTACTAATAGTTCAAATATTACAATTCTGCACCGAAAATATTAAACAACTCAATCATTAGATTCATTACTAACAGCCATTTCCATCAAAAACGTTATTTACACAATTTTTAAATGCAGAGCTACTAAGGGCACCTAAAATTAGGGGTGGAAAAAATTCCCAAAAATCCCTAACCAAACCAAAAAAATACCGATCCCAAACCGATTTTCCCAAAATTTTCGGTATGCTATCCCGAAAAAATACCGAAATTTCGGTATGGGAATCGGGATTGTCTTCCCAATATTTCGGTATTCCCATACCGAACCGAAATATATATTTTTAATTATTTTATATATATACACACACAGAGATAATAATATATATAAATCATGTTGGCACAATAATGAAAAAATCATGTTACTTTATTTTTCATCCCTGCAACATAAAGATATGAAGGATTATGATATGTGTTATGTGTCATTCTATTTCATTGATAGGAGTCACATTTCCTGGAAGTAACACAAACACCAGTGTTAAAGGTGTTGAAGAAAGTAGAGAACATAAACACCGGAAGTATAATGAGTATTCCACATAATCACAGAAAGGTATATAACTTCTGTAATAGGTTTGCCTTCTAGTGTATTCTTAAATGGTAAAACAACTCTGTTTTATAGGTTATAAACTTATAAATGCATCTCAGTACTAAAAAAGAAAATATCATATAAAACTTATCTGCGGTTGCACTGGTGGTTGTTTAAGAGTTTAATCTTGCCTACTGATATCGTTTGATCAATTCATGCATTATTCCTTCTACCTCCTCAACTTCATGTCAGGTAACTCATCGGGAGTATGAAGTTGAAACTAGTAATGGAAGAACAATCACGAAACGAAGGAAAACAAGAAGCACAGTAATGTTTAAAGTATGTACCTGATTATTTCAATGAAAATACAACTACTATGGGAATTGGGAATACAGAATCACCAAAAGTCCAAAAATATTTCGGACTTCCCGATTGTCCCAAAATACCGAAACCATTTCAGGATTCCTGAAAATTGGAATTCCCGAAATTTTGGTTTAGGATCGGTCTTGAAATTGGGAATACCAAAAATTTCGATTTGAGAATCGGGACTAAAGTTTTGGTTTGGTATCCCATACCAATCCATCCCTACCTAAAATGTAAGTACAAGGCAGCACAGTTACAAAGATTATACATTTATTTAATATTTTAAGAAAAATGAAGTCTTTAGAAATGTTAAAGACATGCAAATTATGAATCCAAACAAACCCAAAATCCACAATTCAATAAAAAGAAAACCCTCTGATAAAAAATAAAAAATAAAAAATAAAAACAATAAAAGGAAAACCCAAATCACAAAAATCTTCAAAATTTCAAGAAATTCTCATCAAAATGCAAATTTTGGAATATGGGTTTTCAACTGTACCTCGAGAAAATGAGGGCGGACCTCTTTGAGGACGGCGCGAATCTTGTAGAGGGTGGATGAGTTGGAGAAATGAGCATCGTTTTCAAGAGGTCTCTTCTTGGACTTGGGAGGAAGAGAAGACGGAGGAGCCTGTGGAGGGAGGACTTCGGCGGAGCTCGGAGGGATTGGGAGGATTTCGGTGGCTGTGGACTCGGCTGGCTTTGGTTCTTCCTCCATTGGTGTTGTTTGTCTGCGGAGTTCAGAGTACTGTTGGGTTTTAAGTTGCACACAACAGAGTGAGAGACGCTTATGGTGTGTTTGGCTGTCAGTGTAAGCTTATGCGCTTAAAGCAGAACTACATACAAGGTTTCAAGAACTCATATCCCACCGTTACATTACATTAGTATTGTGATTTTTGTACTTGTAACATAAAGATATATGTAAATTTGTATCTACGTAGCGTTATACTAATTAGCACACCAGCTATAGTGGTGTCATGTAAGTTATTTTTTGTTTTAAATTTTCAGAAACAATTGTGATAAACAGCAAACCAAATGGTATTTTCTCATATTTTACTAAGATCAACTTGTTGCAGTCAATTGTAATCCGAAAAGGGTAAGGAATTAACTTTCTCTACTACTATAAATAAAGGCACAATGGGGTGGAATAACACATACCCACAATTACACATCTCTCTGGCCATAATTGTTCAATAAATTATGCCTACAACATGTTATCAGCATGCTCTTGATGCTGCGCTAACAAAAGTTTGATATTCAATTAGGGGAGTATTACGTTTTAATCATTCTTTTTATGATTAATTAATTATTTTATTGAATTGATCTACATGCTATTGATTCAATTATTTTTTTTGTGTTGAACGTGATACAACGCATTGGAGATGCAATTCCAGCTTTCCGATAAGGATCTTTTACAAATTCAAAGGCTTTTATTTGTTTTCTGCCAATCAGGTACGCTTAAAATAAAGGAAGATATTTGAAACGACCATGAAGTATGAAAACATTTCCCATGATGCATGAACCCCCTACGTTTATATTTTCCTTAGGATATATATATATTGTATTATTGTATACGTTTATATAATTGTCAATATATATACATTTGTTTCATGCATTGCGCAATTATATTTGCCATGTGAAAAATGTGAGTCAAAAGTATAAAATCAAATTAGAAGCAAATTAGGGTTTCTTAAACCCCAACAAAATCGGGAAAAAAAAAACAAAAGGGAAATCGGGCTCTGTTCCTAGACCCTGTTGATAAGCTCATATTTATATATTTTTTACATAAAATTCACTTGTCTTTTCTTAGTTAGTTCCTTATATTTTTGAGCTATTTACTATGTTTTTGTGTTTTGTGTGATTTATCAAGCAAAGAAAAGAAAAGTAGCACAAGTGAGATATTAAGTAACAAATTCGTCAAAACTGCATGTTCAGATTAGCTGACTTTGGAAGCATGTTACGAACAGCTCAGAATGAATAAGAGAATGAGCCTTATATGCTTGGAAAGCTACGGATGTCTATTTCTGGAGCAATTTACGGATTGTTAATATCATTTTTCTAGAAGAAGTTATGGACATTTTAACACTGAAAGGTTCAGAAAAGGGCTAAGCAGATTTGGCTAATAAAATGAGAAAGTAAAGGCACTTGTTTTGTGTTTTGCTTTGTCATCAACACTCAACAACAAATGGGGTTATGATTGCACTCATTTGGCTTTGGAGCAAGTGGAAATGCACAGCTAGAAAGAGAAGGCATGGCACATGCAAAAGAGAAACATGGACAGCTACACACATGCAAACTACACAGGTTTGAGGGCATACACACACTCCACATGGACAACACACACACAACAAGAAAGGCACGACATGGAGGACTTGGCATGGGTAGAAAATGGGTGGATTGTTGGCTGAAATAATGAAGAACATGTGTGTGCAAATGCAAAGGAAAAACACACACACATGGACAAAGGAAACACACACACATGGGCAAAGGAAACACACACATATGGGCAGAAAATGGGTTGATTTGTGGCTGAAATGATGAAGAACATGTGTGTAAATGTAAAGGAGAAACATGGCAGAAAATGTGTTTGTTTTGTGGCTGAAATAATGGAGGTCATGTGTGTGCAAATGTAAAGGGAAACATGGACATCATACACCCATACAAACTGCATATGCAAGGAATTGAAGTGGTCCTCTCCTTAGCCTATAAATACATCCACCATTCCCCTTCCTAAGGAAATTCTTGATCCATAAAAAAAAAAAGCTTCATTCACAAACACAAGTCCCTTGCCGTGAGCTCCATTCCATTTCATCCATACATTCAAACACATCTCCATACACTTCCATTTTCCATGCAGAGAAGAGAGGAATGACCAGAACCTTCAGAACCCAAAAAAAATAAAAAGGTGAGCGAAAGTGCCGAAGTGAAAGGGGGAAAGGAAAGAAATAATAGAAAATGAGGGAGGTACATCCCACGTGAAGAAGGAAGAAAGGTAGTAGAGAAATGATGGGTACGGCAGTATATCAAGATTAGGGTAGATTTAAAAACTAAAATATGAGTTTTACTCGAAAGTTGGAGTAGATCTAAAGAAGAAAGCAAAGCCACGATGTAAGTATGCTGTGCAAATATTATTATTATGGGCATAGTCTGAAATATCGATAATATCGACGAAATATCGAGGATGTTTTGGTTTTTTCGAATCACGGATATTTCGGAACATATCCATATAAAGGAAGGAAAAAAAAAGGAAAAAGAAGAAAAAAAGGGATTATGGGCATAGTCTGAAATATCGATAATATCGACGAAATATCGAGGATGTTTTGGTTTTTTCGAATCACGGATATTTCGGAACATATCCATATAAAGGAAGGAAAAAAAAAGGAAAAAGAAGAAAAAAAGGGAGGAAAAAAAACACAAAGGGGATTGAACCCCTCCCATTTTATTCCTCCAGCACCTTAACCACGATATATCACTTATGCTTTAGTGGTAATATGCTAAAATATTTATATTTATATGAGTGACATGTTAACAATTACATGCAAAAGTATTTCGGGGATTTATCATTTGATGAATACTCTTCACAATAAACTTACTCTACACATAGAGATGATGAAGATAGTGAAAAATTTGAACCTCATAGGAACTTTATGTGGTACTAAATCACTCATGTATCTTACCATGCAATGTATAAAGTGTAAAATATTGTAGTAAATCATTATATATAAATGATTATGGTGTGTTTAATCTTTTTTTCATTAATTACTACATATTTTCTACACTCACAGTGTTTGTCAGCTTGCTATATAATCAACTTAAATCAGTTAAATCCATCATGTAAGACATTTACTTCTAATTTTTTTTTGATAAACTAATAGATAATTGACTAAATAAACATTCTCCAAAGTTTTAATAAAAATTTCCAAGTTTTTCTTACAATTTCCATGGTTTTTATTCAATTTTTATCGATATCAATAATATCCCGATATTTCCATTGAAATTTCCATGTTTTTAGACTACCGATATTTCCGATATCATCTATATTTTATACCATGATTACGCCCTTCCATTTCATTTCCTCCTTTTTCCAGTTCCCTATTTTCCGTCTCTTTAAAATCATAATCTTAAGAAGAAAAAAAAAAGAGCTCAATAACAATTCATGATTTTGCAACCAATTTACTTCAGAAGAGCTCAACACCAATTAATACAATTTGGTTGCTAATATGAGCAATTGATAGGTTGATGAAATGTGGAGTTTCCTCAAAATTCAAGCCAACTAGTATCAGTGTGGGGGAGTAGGCAAAATCTCACACTGGATTAGCCATAATAATGTGGTTTAAATTCCTCATTAGCGATAATCGAACCTAAAACTTCTCATTTACAAGTGAAGAGGAATACCACTAAACCATAACATTAAGGCTTTTTAACCAAAATGGTTCCTGAGATTTGCATAACTCCTCACTTTGGTCCCTAAGATTTGAAATCAATAGAATTGGTCATTGAGTTTGTTCACCATCAATCATTTTGGTCATTCCTTGAAAAATCTCCATTAAATTACAAATAGAATGACCAAAATATCCTTAATTTTTGTCAAATCATTTTAGCCTACTGTTTATTAAATTGAGGGCATATTTGTCATTTTGATCATTATTTAACATAATTTTGCACGGAATGACCAAAATGATTGATGGTAGGCAATCTCAAGAACCATTTATATTAGTTTCAAATCTCAGGGGCCAAAGTGATATATTATGCAAATCTCATGAACTTTTTGGCTAAAAAGCCTAATATTAAGGGCTGGTTTGGTATTGATGTGCTTTGAAAAAAAGCTGCTGTGAGAATAAGCGGCTGTGCTGTGAGAATAAGCGGCTGTGAAATAAATCAGCAGAGTGTTTGGTAAACTTTTTTGTAAAAGTGCTTTTGAAAAAAAAAACAGTCTGATAGTGGGTCTTTTCATTAAAGGAGTATTGTAGCTCTGTGTGCTTTGAAAAAAAGCCAGTTTTCCAAAGCTGCAAATAGCAGCTTCAGCTTTTTCCTTTGATTTTAGATTATTCTCACAGCAGCTTCCAAAATAAGCCCTTTTTTTTGTTTACCAAACACCTAAAATCCTCACAGCTTTTTTTCATGGATGCTTTTTTTTTAAGTACCTCACTCCCAAACCACCCCTAAGTGGTCCAAGTATATCACTTTTAAACACACTTAACAACTTTTAATCGTGACTGTGCTGAGCATAGTGTACTCTCGTCATTTTGTCCTTATTAAACACATTTTAAAAAATTTGAGAACTAATAACTTGGAATGAAAATACATTAAGGATCAAAGTAAGGCAACCCAGAAAGGGGGATTTTCTTTAAATCCTTGACTAATATTTTTTAGCACAAAATCTAATAGGAAAAATGATCATTGCTAGATCCTTTTTCTAGGGATCCTGCAATTGTGTCTGTTCATCATACATCGTGCAGTTAATTTTCGTTAGGTACTATTTATATTTATATTTATATTTTAAATTTTAAATGATTTCTTACTGTACGATGTATGATGAATGGACACGATTGCAAGATCACTAGGATCCCTAGGAAAAGGATCCTCGCAGGCAGGATCCTTTTCCTGGTTTGAGGAGGCACTTGATACAATTATTGATTTTTGTAGTAAAACTACGTAATATTTTAGTGAAAGAAAGTCCTTTTTCTTTGATTGAAATTTCTGACAAGATTTTATGTTTTGTTTCATAAATATTGGACTTTCGTTATACATATAAAACAATATTTGGTTACTCAAATATGAGTAGAAACTCCTATTCAAAATTTCTTAAAATTGTTCGTTGTCAATTTATAGAATTTCATGTTTGTAATCAGAACGTACATAGTATAAATCGTCCTATAAAGATCGTTTTTACAAAAAATCAATTAAAACTAAAATCATTTAGTCATCAAACTGTTTAAAAACAAATGAACGCCATTGGTTTTACGAACCGTCTATGTATTTGCTACAATAGATTGACTAAACGACCTTAGTTTTAATTTATTTTTTGCAGAGATGATCTTTACATTGTGATTCATAGTATGAACAGTTCTGATGATAAGCACAAAGCTCTGTGATTAAGCACTAAGAGTTTTGAGTAGGAGTTCCTACTTATTTTTAAGTAGCCAAACATTGTTCATAAGAGCAGGAACTCTTACTCAAAACTCTTCGTATTCGAATCACAGAGCTTTGTACTTATGATTAGAATCGTTTATATTATGAATCACTTTGTAAATATCATTTCTACAAAAAAATGAATTAAAACTAAGGTCGTTTAGTTCATCTATTGTAGCAAATCCATGGACTGTTTGTAATGCTCTTATCAATTCTGTTCATCTGTTTTATACAGTTCAATAACTAAACGATCTTAGTTTTACTTGATTTTTTTTTACAAAGATAATTTTTATGTAGTGATTTATAATATGAACAGTTCTGATCATATACACAAAGTTCTAGGAATCGACAACGAACACTTTTGAGCAAGGTCTAAAATATCGATGATATTGGAAATATCGGTAGTCCAAAAACACGAAAATTTCAATGAAAATATCGGGATATTATCGATATCAATAAAAATTGAATAAAAAACACGGAAATTGTAAGAAAAACTTGGAAAGTTTTATTGAAACTTTGCAGGATATTTATTTAGTCAATTATTTATTAGTTTATCACAAAAAATTGGAAGGAAATGCATTGCATAATGGATTTAACTGATTTAAGTTGATTATATAGCGAGCTGACAAACATTGTGAGTGTAGAAAATATGTAGTAATTAATGAAAGAAATTTAAACACACCATAATCATTTATATATAATGAATTAGTACAATATTTTACATTTTATACATTGTATGGTAAGATACATAAGTGACTTAGTACCACATAGAGTTCCTATCAATGTTTAAAATATCGATGATATCAGAAATATCGGTAGTCCAAAAATAAGGAAATTTTGATAAAAATATCGGGATAATATCGATATTTTAGACCTTACTTTTGAGTATGAACTCCTACTTATATTTTGAGTAGCCAAATATTGTTCTATGTTTAATATATAGGGGTGCGTTTGTTGCACCAGACTATCTCGGACTGGATTAGCTGCAAGGACTAAGCTGGACTGGCTTAGACTAGACTAAACTGGACTGAATTAGTGAAGCGTTTGGTTCAACGCCGGACTAAAAATCAAAATAATATCAAACTTTAATATTACATTATTTAATACATATTTATTCATATTTTAATACATACTTATTAATATTTTATTATTATGCAACATTTTTCATTTTCTTAAGTACTCTCCCTCTCCCTAGAAACTTGTCTGCATTTCTCCCTCTTTGACCCTGTCACATTCTCTTCGTTTCTCCATCTTTTTTTCTGCAAAATTTCATATCCTTCAAAACTATTTTTACTGCAAGACGCAAAATTTTCAAGGGATTTTTTTTATCACTGTCCTGATTTTGCAGTGCGAGATCGCCGTCTTGCAGCTGTAGTGCGAGACCGATTCATCTAAAACAACCCATCAATCCTCAGCGTCGCCTGAGTCTGAGTCCCCGCCGTCGATCGATTCCTCTGAAACAACCCATCAATCTGCAGCATCGCCTCCACAGAAGGGCGAGATCGATTTGATGACGTAATCATCGATCTTCTACTGCTGTTTCTGTTGATGTGTGAAGGATGAGATCCATAGGTCTGAAAGCAGAAAGGGCAAGATCGACGAAGCTCGGAGACGATTAGAGGGCCGAACGAAACTGGTCTTAGCAGTCCGGCTGTTTTTGGAGGGCCTCGCTAAGACCCTTTAGCGAAGACTTTAGTGAACGCGAGTCCCTCCTAGTCCCACTAATGCTAATCCCTGCTGCTAACAAACACAGAATTGGACTAGATGTTAGTCTAGTCCAATCCAGTGAGGGCTAAGGAGGGCAAACAAACACGCCCTAGATGTATATAAAGGAAATTAAGAAAAAAATAAATAAAAAGAAATAAAATAAAAAAAAACCCCATTTTGCTTCCAATTCCTTCTACTTTCTTCCCTTCTCAAAAATGAAAAATCCTCACTTTCTCTAAAACCAACTCTCAAAAGCCTCCATCTTTAAACCAATCTTTCCAGAGAATCCGAGAGAAAGCGAAGGCAAAAGGATATGAACTCAAAAACCGAAAGGCTGGTGAGGAGGACGACCATGGTGGCCACTGTCACTGCTGCCTATTTCCTCTTGACTGCTGATTACGGCTCCGAGCCCAACGCTCTCGACCCTGTAAGTTCCTTTTTCTTCCCGCAATTTCATCTTCTGTAATCAAACTTTGATATTGTTGCGAAAAGGGTAGGGAGAAAAGGAATAATTAGTCTTTGGGTTGCGATTTAACTTCTCAGATGTGTAATTTTAGTTCACAAATATGGGGGTCTTTCGATTTCGGGTTCGATTTACAGTTGCTTGTTGTAGAATGAATTGTGGGTTATGGAATTGGACTAATTGGGTTTTTTGTTTTTTGGCTCTGCGTCGATTTTGTTCGTATCTTTTTAGCAAAATGATAATGTGAGTGAGATTTTGGGTAGTTTTCTGCTTGTATAGTTACCACTCTTTAATTGCAAAATTTTTAGTATTTGATTGCTCAAGATACTCAGAGCGATTTTTCTGTCATTGAGATTTGATTGTTTAAGACGAAAATGGTATTGTAAAAAGCTGTAGAAAATGTGATTTAGGAATGGTATTGGACTCCTAAGCCGTGTAGATTATCGAGCACTTTCTTTTTTCTTCCTTGAATGTACGGAGGAGCATTTTTAGTCAGTTAGGAACGATTGGGGGTGGCAGGGAGATCAAAAAGAGGTTAAAGTTAAAAGTAACAGCCATAATATTTGATAAAGACCGTCAGTAACCCGTAAGCTTTCGGGGTTGCCAAACTGTTTTTTATAGGCATACAAACTTTACTATGTCTTGCACATCAATGAAGGCATTTGCGCATGGAACTGTTACCCAACCTCTAAAATACCATGCCTGCTAGACTTATGAATTGCTTAAAAGCCTTGTCATTCCGTCATTAGTAATTAGTGATTGTCATTGGCTGTATAATAACTGTTTTGAGGTCTAATTGCACCAATTTGTGATGGCAGATTAAGAAAGCTATACAGTCTGCAGAAGGTTCTGTTAAGGACTTCCTTTTCAGATCAAAGAGTCCACCTCAGGAAAGCAAAATCGAGAAGCTGGGCGCTACTGATGCAAAGGACCGTCCTTAGTTTAATGGGCAGTTGACTCTGTATAGAAAGATCGTCGGTCTGAGAATGATGTTACAGTTCTGTTAAGTTTCTATGGGGTGATATTTGGACCTTGTGTACCTTTTGCAGAAAGATAGTTTCATGTTTGGTTTTATGTATGACATTCTCCCTGCTGCTGATATAGAACCCAACTCAGTGCGGATATGATTATGATGTTCACTATATTACGTGTTATAAATCGTACAATCCCGGGTTGAAGGACCCAATTGTCCAACATCGGAGAAATAGATTATCGTGGAGTGGTTAAGAGCTCTTAGCACCATTTCCTTACGAGCTGGTTTTAGGTGCAAATTTTACCCACACTCCTAAGAATTGGTATCAGAGCCAGGTTTCACTGTGCAATTGGCCTCAAACTCCGCAGGAAGGGGCAAAAGGGCTACCTTAGGGAAAGCGCCAATAAAGTGGTGTAGCGAATCTTAGCTCCTTCCTTCAGCTGGCTCCGCCCTATCTATTCATCTCTTTTTTCAAATGGATATTTAGGGATCGAGGGCGTTGGGGGTACAAAAGCGAGTGGAATGTTAGGATCAGGATCCTCTCCTGAGCAGATGGAGAGGATCCTCCTAACCAGGCCTATCGGGCCGTTCATTTTTTATCCAACAACTATAATTATTATAATTTTTAGACGGACCCCCTGTTACTAGCCGTTGGATAAAAAATGAACGGCCCGATGAGTCTGGTCAGGAGGATCCTCTCCATCTGCTCAGGAGAGGATCCTGGTCCGGAATGTTAGGACTCAATTTGTCTCACCTCGGAACAATATGATATCTTGGAGTGATGGAAGAGTTCTTGGGCACCCTCCCATTACGTGCCGGTTTTTAGTGACGGATTTTAGCCTCTTAAGAGCTAGTTTGGTATTGCTGCATTTTTTAAAAGAACTATTATGCTGTGCTATAATAATAAATATCTGTAAAACAAAGTTGTAGAATGTTTGATGAACATTTTTTGTGAAAGTGTTTTTAACAAACAAAAAAAACAGTATAAATGTGTGGTAAACTTTTATATAAAATTCAAGTGAATATGTTAAGTGACTAAAAAAGATATGATATTTAATGTGATATAATAATTGCCAAAGAGAATAATGCAGGAGCAAATGTTGCTATTTTGTAAAATATGCGGGGCTATACTCGTCATTTGAAATTTTCATTAGATGGGGCATGTTCACTATGCTTTGAAAAAATAAAACAATTTTGTTAGAAGCATGGTAAACCTTGTTTCTGTTTTTCTATACTTTTTTGTTGTCATTGATAGTAGTTTTTTAAATAAGCACTTTTTTTTTTAATTTTACCAAACATATTTTCAAAATTTTTAATAAGCTAATTGCTGTCGCAATTTGATGGACGGTGCAGATTAGCCTGTCACCCTTCTTGAGTCCCACCAGCATCCCCCCTTCCTAACTAAAAGCATCAAATTTTTAGTCCAACTAAAATTTGAAAATGTGTAAAAACCTCCTTCACACATAACCGTTATTTAACTAACTCATCCACTCCCTCCCTCCCTCTCCAACTAAAACTCCCTCCCTCTGTGAAACCCTAACATGCTCCTTCCTTCTTCCCTCTCCCTCCAAACCCTAGCTCCTCCAAATGCTGACACAATCCAGAAACCCCATCAAACTCTCCCCCAAAATCTCACTCTCTTCCAACTTGTCCACCCCCAACACTTTCCCACATTACAATTTCCAAACCTTCCCTCCGGACCAAAAACCCTCAAGTTCAAGCTCCTCTGCTCACAATCCCCAACCCCAAACCCTTCACCGCCATCATCTTCCTCTCCGGTCCAAACCCTGATCTCAATACTGCGAATCATACCCGACTGGGCAGACCGCACGCAAGAGCGTGGAATGAGACAGCACAGAATACTTTATGACCATGAGAAATGGATGCATCACAGAAGCTCCTACCGCCATCTCCGGCACTTGTTCTCAAGCCTTTCGTCAAGAGTCATCTTGTCTTTGATACCGCCGGTGATTGCTTTTACTTTGGTAGCTGTGGTGATTGCTAGCTATAATACAGCAGTTGCGTTGGACTTGCTTCCGGGAATTTTCCCGTTGTTGAGGTCCTCATCTTTGCCATACCAGCTCACAGCGCCGGCATTGGCGCTGTTGCTGGTGTTCAGGACAGAGGCTTCGTATTCGAGGTTTGAAGAAGGGAGGAAGGCATGGACTGAGGTGATTGCAGGGGCTAATGATTTCGCGAGGCAGATCATTTCTAGTGTTGAGACTTCGGGTGATGCACAGCTCAAGAAGGCACTTTTGCAGTATATTGTGGCCTTCCCTGTTGCGCTGAAGGTTTGTGGCTTTCGGATTTGAAATGTAGTCTTGTTAGAAACTTTGCATGCCTTATTCTATTCTATTTGGTTGTATTATACTTTTAATAGGCTGCAAATTACTGAGAAAAAGATGAAAGCACACGAAATTGATCATTGAAAAGTAATCCCAATGTGAATGTGCAATCGGTAAAGAAATGCACGGTTAACTATAACACGAGCTAGAGCCTAACCTTTTGTTTCGTTGATTTTTCCAAGCTGAAGAAAAAACATGATTCTGTTTCTTGTTCTTTCTTTGAAGCTGTTCTTTGATCAGATTGATATTGGTACTGCAATTATTTGATAGAGGTTAACTTTTAAGTGCAGTGTCATGTCATTTATGGCTCAGATATTGGACGAGACCTCCAAAATTTGCTTGAAGTTGATGATCTGCTAGTAGTTTTGAACTCAAAACATCGACCCGGCTGCATTATTCAGTTCATCTCCTGGAGCCTCCAATTGCTCAAGTTGGAGGAATCGAGGAGAATTATGTTGGTAATCCCTTCCCTTTATTAATAAGGCAGTCTCAGATTACTATTTTACTTGATATGTTTTTTTTTTTTTTTTCTCATGATCCTTCTGGTGCATAAGTTCAATCAAAATTACTAGTGACATAGTTTCTTGAATAAATTTACAGTAAACAATTGGCAGGTGTAAATCAATATTATTACCGATGAAGAAACTTAATCAGTATCTTACCTTATCATTATGCAGCAATCAAAGATCTCTTGTTTCCATGAAGGAATTGGCATATGTGAACAGCTAATCGGTACTCCCATCCCTCTGTCTTATACGCGCTTGACCTCAAGGTTTCTAGTCCTCTGGCATCTCACTCTACCTATTATCCTATGGGATGATTGCCACTGGATTGTGGTTCCCGCTACTTTCATCAGTGCAGCTTCACTGTTCTGCATCGAACAAGTGTGTTCCTTTCTCTCCCTGCTATGTTATGTTCCCTTTTCAGTGCTGCATAGTTCATATTTCTTCCTTTAATATGATTAGAAAAGTCATTCTTCGTGTAAACAGAATGGGACCAATGGTGTCCGACAATGGTTTTGATGAGACTGTAACTGAGGTCTCAAACAGATTTCCTGTGACCTTAGTCTTTTAATCTTGTATTAGACCAATAGAAAGGCACATCCGGGATCGCACTTTCACTCTGAAACTATCAATCGTTACTTCATATATGTTTCATTCTGGAACACCAGCTTTTACTGCTGTAATACATGTCTAGGATGACGAGAATTGTTTGAAGCAAATTGTGGAATTCTAAAAGTAATATCTAGTCTTGTACTGTTTCATTCTCCAAAAAGGTTAATGAACTGGATTCTTGAATGCTGATGGCAGAATATTCGAAAGAATCGTATCTGCTACTGTGATATGAGTTGCCTCTGCCTGATCACTTGTATGGGTATACTACCCTAAACTTCCGACAGCATTTCCACCTGAAATGGAATACTAATGCCACTCGTGTTCATTTTCCAAATTCTGCAGGTGGGTGTTCTGATTGAGGAGCCATTTCCCATGCTTGCCCTTGACGACCTTTGCAACTCAGTTCGAAACAACGTACAGGAGGCCCTTGCAAGCGAAAAATTAATCCGCGCACGGCTTGCTGCAAAAGGAAGGATCCAGTCTGAGCAGCAGTTTCAAAATGGGCAGCCTAGGCCTTAAGTCTTAGATGGATCAGAAAGTCAGCTGCAATTATCTTCACAAACGTTATACAGGCACCGAAACATAACTCCGCGAGTCTGCAGACCTACGACTTTCTTGCACTGTACATCATCTATACGGTGATTGAGCCTTGAGGTAGAAATTTGTAAATATAGAAATTATGAGAACCAAGGAACCTTATTAGTTTTGTCATGTCTGTTCCAGCACAAGATTATGTTTCATATGTGTATATATATATATATCATCATGTCATACTTTAGCTCTTCTTCTTTTTTTAAAACATGACACAAAACCGAGTGCAATGGCGTTCTAGGATTCATATAGCCGACCACACTTAGTGAGATTATGTTTTGTTGTTGTTGTTGTATGTAGATAGTTGGCCTCCCAATCCACTATAAATGATGAAGGAAAGAAATAAGTTCTTTAACCTCGTTGCAAGTTTTGATAGATCACATCACATGAAGAAGACATACAGGCCTATTTCATTTTGTCCTCTAAACTTTCAATTTGGTTCTGAGCACCTGTAAATTTTCAATTTGTGTCGACGTCTCTCAACTGCCAGCTTTATCAATTATTTTGTTAGACTGAGGGTTACTTTCGTCCATTTCGTACAATAGAAGCCTATGAATTTCAATTCATCTTAAAACTTTCCAATAAACAAAAAATAAATAAATAATATAAATGTCTGAGCCCGGGTTCGAACCGGGGACCTCTAGTGTGTGAGACTAGCGTGATAACCGACTACACCACCCAGACGAATCGTTGATTACCTTCAAACAGAAAATATATAATATAATGTTCGGTACTATTTGAAAGAGTTTGGAAAGGTAAGTTTATACAGAAAACCTGGTTCCAACCAATATTAACCAAAACATTAAAAAAGGTAGCTACTAATCTCGTAAACAAGTTTATACAGAAAATACCACATGCATATACATACACACACAAAAAAGAAGGATGAGCTTTCTTGACATGTATAAGACTTCCATAGATCCTTTAGGAAATGACACAAACACCGCTACACGTACCCATTTTCCTCTTGTTCTTTAACTTATCCTGAATCTCCTCCAGCTTCACAATAATCTCTTCAAACGTCGGCCGGCAATCTGGATTCTGGTGCCAGCATTCTTTCAGAAGCCTTCATTATACAATTAAAACGCTTAATTTCATAGTTGATTATCCTCACACAATAGCAGAAGCAATTTTTTTTTTTTTTAAAAGCACGACAATACCGAAAGAGCCCTAAACTTACTAGGTTTAGTTGCTAAATCTTGCTTGCATTGGTGGAATGAGTTTAGTTTTAGATGCAAGTTTGGAAACAAATTCGAGAGCAATGAGTTCTTAAGCGAACAATTTGTACATGCAGACATACTTTTTAACTGCATTTTCTCAGCACCAGAAACTAAACAAGTTTATATCTGTAAATTTTATTCTAATGGTTGTTAAAGAATCTGCTATGGCGAAATATTCAACTAGTCCAAGAACACTCACGTCCTGATTGGTTCGGGGTACAAATAAGAGTAGAGAGGTGGTCGAGAATCCTCATATGCGCGCTTGTCTGCAATTTTTTCTGGATCCTCTGCCAGATTAGGTGGTCCTCCGAGAAACATCTATAACAAAAAAAACATAACTGTGTATGACATTCTGAAAGGGCAACCTCGATATACCAGAAATAACGTTCGTGTTTGTTAGAAAGGCTTACTTGAGACACAAGTTTATAAGCTCACCTCATGTACTATGAGAGCGAACGAGAAGATATCAATACTTGTTCCATATGATTCTCGACGATAAACCTCAGGTGCCATATAACGATCTAGCAAATATGATTAGAGCAGATCAGAACAAGTACCAAAATATCTAGGGATACTTGATTTTGAGCAAAAAGACGTGTCTTACATGAACCTGTTCTTCCAGTCATTTTATAACCCGATACATCATTTTCCTGTGCAATTTTACTTAAGCCAAAATCCGTGACCTTGAGGCGCCCGGCTTCATCTTGTAAAACATTTCTATAGAACAAAGAAGAAGAATTAGCAGAACAAAATCCGTAGAGCTGTGCTAAGCTGAAAGTCGTGTATTTTGACAAAAATGCATTTACAATTTTTTCGAGCTGTACCTTGGTGTCAAATCCCGATGAATTATAGGGCGCGGTTTATGCTGATGGAGATAATTCATGCCTCTGTGATGCAAAGTTACTCAGTGTAAGTACGCATTATATACTCAACAGGCTTCCACAATCACTTATATTACATCAACACCGGTGAATCACAGTATGAGATGGAAAATTATATTACAGAAGCACATATCAGTAGTATATAAATGCGGACCTGGCGATATCTAGAGCAAAAGAAACTACAGTTTGTAGATCAAGTCTTCCTTTTCTCTTCAATATATCATGCAAACTTCCCTGGTGCATTCACATTGGTGTAAGAAACATGAACATGAATTTCAAAGGAAAGAAGTTAAAAGATTGAATTACTAACATTGCAAAGATACTCGGTAAGGAAGATCAAGCGGTCAGGGTGCTTCAAAACACCAAGGAATTGCACGATATTAGGGTGGCGCAACTTTTGCCACAAAGCGAGTTCCTTCATAAAGATATTCCTGCATTTAGAAAAGTTAGTTCAACTTTCTTGAATCGAAAAATAAAGAAAAAGAGAAACTTACAACTCTCTGAAGCTTTGTATCGAATTTATACTCATTATAAGCTTATGGATGACTTATTTTTACTTTAACTGATCTATTAATTCTGGCATCTACAAGATGACAACAAACCATCAGATCAAAGATATGCATAAATAGAGAAACTCACTTCACTATTGGATTGGAAGCAATGGACGAGCGGATTGTTTTAGCAGCAACTTCTGTACCGCGCCACCTCACTAAATAAATCTCACCATATGATCCCTGCATTGCTATGTAATTCAAGTAAATGCAGTATTGCGAACGGGATATAAAACCAAGAATGCGTAGGTCCAGAGGTTAGATATTTCACATATATATCCCTATTGAACAAAGTTAGAACCGAAAATGCGCTGAAGTCGATTCAAATTGATTACTGCCAGAAGAAATAGAATTAACAAAATTTACCTCTCCAATAAGTGCTGCTTCATCCATGTTCACCTCTCTGTGATCAAGTTCATAGCATGGAAGCTGGGAATCAAGCCCTACCTTTAAGATATAAACATTTTCCAATAAGTTCGTATATTCAATATGTAAGAATGCCTATATATTAATAATTTCAAAAGAAATGCAGTTTGCAGACTACATGGAAAACAAAGAAGTTGGTCATCTGTTAATCTTGACAAGACAAGTGTATGAATTAGGAAAGTTAATTACTGGATCTATTCCACCCTTAGCCTCCAATATCTTGCAAATCGCCTCGTGACTGAAGCTACGAGCATCTGATAGTGGCTGCAAAAGATCACTCATATCAGCAAATGCCTCAAACCATTGGTATTAATTCGACAACAGAGAGATTATGGTATAAGGGAAAATCCAGAAAAAGATATTTGCAACATCCGCAAAGAGAAAATATAATTTTTCTTTTGATCAATTTCTTTAACTCCGCCTATGTCTTACATGGCCGGTCCCAAGCCCGGATAAAGGAGGAGGGGGAGGGCGTCAGGTAGTCGACAGCCGGCACTCCATGATCACGTCGAATCCTTATGAAAATGAATCCAGAACAAAATCGCGCTAAAGCTAGGGCGTCACCCGTAAGTGGCGCGCTGTGTGGCCTGAGCACAGTGATAAGTGAGCAAGGGTCGCTGTATCTCCATCGGCACCCGGATGCAGTGTTAAATGAGCAAGGGGGCCATAGAAACTTCTTTTCGAACGACTCCACTCAAAGTTGTTTGGGAGCATATGCTCCTATTAACTTTACCCGGGACACACAAAAGAAGTACTTTGATCCTATTAGACGGGGGAGGGTGAAGAAGCTAGGACAGAAGGGTAGAGTTCAAGAGAGCAAAATGCGTTTAGGAACGTGGAATATAGGAACCTTAACGGGAAAATCTATGGAAGTAGTGGAAGTTATGGTGAGGAGAAGGATAAATATTATGTGCCTACAAGAAACTAAGTGGGTTGGTAGTAAGGCAAAGGATCTAGAAAACTCAGGGTTTAAACTTTGGTATTCGGGCACAAATAGAACGAGAAACGGTGTTGGCATCATCGTGGACAAGACCTTGGTACAAGATGTTGTAGATGTCAAGAGGGTAGGAGATAGAATCATGGCAATCAAGATTGTAATAGGACAAGAACTTATCAATGTGATTAGTGCGTACGCACCTCAAGTAGGGTTGGATACGAGTTCGAAGGAGAAATTTTGGGAAGATCTTGGAGACTTGGTGCAAGGAATTGCTCAGACGGAGAAGTTATTTATAGGAGGAGATTTAAATGGACACGTGGGCAGGGAGACAGGCAACTATGGAGGTTTTCATGGTGGCCATGGTTTTGGGGAGAGAAACGAGGATGGGGAAGCTATCTTGGATTTTGCAATGGCATATGATCTCTTCTTAGCCAACACCTTCTTTAAGAAGAGAGAAGAACATGTGATCACCTACAAGAGTGGGTCGTCAAAAACACAAATAGATTTTCTTCTAATGAGGAAAGGGGATCGTATAACTTGTAAGGATTGCAAAGTTATACCAGGAGAGAGCGTGGCTAATCAACATCGCTTGTTGGTGATGGATGTACATATCAAAAGAGTAAGACAAAAGAACAAGACTTGGAAGTGCCCAAGGACTAGATGGTGGAATCTAAAAGAAGAAAAACAAGCCATTTTCAAAGAGAAGGTAATCACCCAATGTGTGTGGGATAGAGAGGGGGAAGCTAGCCAAATGTGGGATTCCATGGCTAGTTGTATCCGAAAAGTAGCAAAAGAGGTATTAGGAGAGTCCAAGGGCTTTGCCCCACACCAAAAGGAATCTTGGTGGTGGAATGAGGAGGTACAAACAAAGGTGAAGGCTAAGAAGGAATGTTGTAAAGCCTTATACAAGGAGAGGACTGATGAAAATGGTGAAAGGTATAGAAAAGCGAAGCAAGAGGCGAAGAAAGCTGTCAGAGAAGCTAAGTTAGCGGCTTACGACGATATGTATAAACGACTAGATACCAAAGAAGGAGAGTTGGATATCTATAAACTATCTAGAGCAAGGGAAAAGAAGACAAGGGACCTAAACCAAGTGAGGTGCATCAAGGATGAGGATGGAAATGTTCTTGCTACAGAGAACGCGGTTAAAGACAGATGGAGAGGTTATTTTCATAATCTTTTCAATGAAGGACATGAAATGAGTGCTTCTTTAGGGGAGTTGAGTAACTCAGAAGAGTGTAGAAACTACTCTTTTTATCGTCGAATCCGGAAGGAAGAAGTGGTTGTAGCTTTGAAGAAGATGAAGCATAAAAAAGCAATAGGCCCAGACGATATACCAATCGAAGTGTGGAAACTTTTGGGAGAGACAGGTATAACATGGCTCACTGACCTTTTCAATAGGATTTTGAAAACGAAGAAGATGCCAAATGAGTGGCGAATGAGCACTTTGGTGCCTATCTACAAGAATAAGGGCGACGTACAAAATTGCATGAACTATAGGGGTATTAAGCTAATGAGTCATACAATGAAGCTCTGGGAGAGAGTCATTGAGCATAGATTGAGGCAAGAGACACGGGTTTCGGACAACCAATTCGGGTTCATGCCAGGGCGCTCAACCATGGAGGCAATCTATCTCTTACGAAGATTGATGGAAAGATATAGAGATGGGAAAAAGGATTTACACATGGTCTTTATAGATTTGGAAAAAGCGTATGATAGGGTCCCAAGAGACATTCTTTGGAGGATTTTAGAGAAGAAAGGAGTACGAGTAGCATATATCCAAGCTATAAAGGATATGTATGAAGGAGCAAAGACTGCCGTAAGAACTCATGAAGGACAAACCGAAAGCTTTCCCATAACTGTAGGATTACATCAAGGCTCATCCTTAAGTCCTTACCTTTTTGCGTTGGTAATGGATGAGTTAACACGACATATTCAAGATGATATTCCTTGGTGTATGCTTTTCGCAGACGATATAGTGTTGATAGATGAAACTCAGGAAGGGGTAAATGCAAAGCTTAACCTTTGGAGAGAAGTGTTGGAATCTAAAGGTCTTCGCCTAAGCCGATCAAAGACAGAATATATAGAGTGCAAGTTCAGTGCAAATGGAGGCCAAAACGAGTTAGGGGTGAGGATCGGAGATCAAGAAATACCAAAGAGCGACCGTTTTCGTTACCTAGGATCTATCTTGCAAAAGAACGGAGAATTAGATGGAGATCTCAACCATAGAATACAAGCTGGATGGATGAAGTGGAAGAGTGCATCCGGCGTGTTGTGTGACCGCCGTATGCCACTGAAGCTCAAGGGAAAATTTTATAGGACGGCAATAAGGCCGGCGATGCTGTATGGCACAGAATGTTGGGCGGTGAAACATCAACACGTACACAAAATGGGTGTAGCGGAGATGAGGATGCTTCGTTGGATGTGTGGGCACACGAGAAAGGATAAGATTAGGAATGAGGATATCCGGGGTAAAGTAGGAGTAGCCGAAATTGAAGGAAAGATGAGAGAAAATCGGTTACGGTGGTTTGGACATGTGCAAAGAAGGCCTACTGACGTTCCGATTAGAAGATGCGACTATGGGACAGAGGTTCAGGGCCGAAGGGGTAGAGGAAGACCTAGGAAAACTTTGGAAGAGACTCTAAGAAAAGACTTAGAGTACTTAGATCTAACGAAGGACATGACACAGGATCGAGCACAATGGCGTTCTAAGATTTATATAGCCGATCCCACTCAGTGACTTGGATTTTCCAAGTCTCCAACCGAGAAGTTTTCCTCACTCGGGAAATTAAGGGAACACTACCCCAACCTACATGCTCCACTCAGAAAGCTTCAACATACAAGCTTTAACAAAAGAAAATTCAAAGAACTTAGCGAAGAAGGCTTTGGTGTATTTAACACAATACGTTGAAATGAAGGAAAGCTTATTTATTGATATCCCCGATAAGCTACAAATATGTACATATACATGAGTCAAAATAAGCACACAAGAGGGAGCCTTCACAAAGGTTGCTTAGGAGAAGTCTCAGCAGTCGGTAGAGCCCCAGAAAGAGAAGGCACCGGAGGGGGATCATTTGGAGCCTCAGTACTGGACAGAACCCTAGAAGGAGGAGGCATCAGAGGTTGATCATTTGGAGCTTCATTACGCGGTACAGCCCCAGAAGACGAAGGCAATAAATGCCTTTGGAACAAACCCACAAATCTCTGATGATCAAGTAAAACCTGACCATCAGTTTCTTTCATCTGGTCAAGCTTCCTCTTCATGTTTGTAGCATAGTCATGTGCGAGCCGGTGCAACTGTTTATTCTCATGCTTGAGCCCTCTAATCTCATGTTTGAGACTCATCACTTCAGCCGCCAATGATTCAACTTGGCGGGTTCGAGCAAATAGGCGTTGGGCCATATTAGACACAGAACCTGCACACTGAACACTGAGAGCCAGCGAATCCTTAACAGCTAACTCATCAGACCGTTTGGAAAGTAGTCTGTTATCTTTGGGAGTGAGAAGGTTCATGGCCACCACCGCAGCGGTCATATCATTCTTCATCACGGAATCCCCAACGGTAAGAGGACCAGTAGGGGAGACGAAGGATGGGCGCCATATGTTGTCTGGAGAAGGCGGGGCTGCCTCTTCAACAAGGTTCAAGTCAAAACGACGGTCGGAGGGGCCAGACATTTTCAAAGGTGTTGAAGAGAGAAGAGGTCGGACAAATCAAGATCTTAGAAGTGCAAGAATGAAGCTTCTACTGGTGGAGATTCAAGTGTGCTTTGGAACTTAATGCCAGCCCCTATAAAAATCTGCACTCGACGAAGCTTCAGAAATCGAAGAGGCGCCTGCTCAGAAATCGAAGAGGCGTTTGCTTTCTCAAAAGCTGGGCTGCTTAGAGATCACGAGGGTTGATCTCAGAAATCGAAGAGGCGTTTGCTTTCTCAAAAGTTGGGCTGCTCAAAGACCACGAAGGCCGATCTCAAAAATCGAAGAGGCGCTCGCTTTCTCAAAAGCTGGGCTCCCCAGAGACCACGAGGGCCGATCTCAGAAATCGAAGAGGCACCTACTTTTCCAGCCTTTTCCAGCCTTGTCAGCACCTGTCACACGCACACTCAGTTTTGCGGAAATTATGGGCATTCTGTCAAAGACTTCTGGGGAAGTAGAAAACACATGAATCTTACTGTTCAATCACCCACTTCTCACACGCAACAATAGCTCATGGGTACCACAGATAACTTTGCCAAAGTTCTCTGCCAAAGTTGAGCACGTGAAGCTTGCAGCTCCCACTACATCGCTCTGACCAAGAAGGGTAAAAGAATAGCAAAGAAACAGCACTAACAAAGTTTAGACCCATAAATTTTGAAGGTCTAGCTACCATATTATTACCCACAAGGGTAAAGGAACAGTACCACTGCTGGATAATTGGAAAGTCCCTGTGTGTCAACCTCTGTGCTTCGTGGCAAGGTAGACTAGCAAACATGCCCAACCTTTACTCACATTCGAGAAAACACTCCCAATAAGATTGCTTGCTCCAAAATCGAAGAGGCACCGTCCTCCGAATCTCGAGAGCCAGACTCCCAACATGACTACTTTCTCAAAATCGAAGAGAGGGTAAAGGAACAGTACCATTGCTGGATAATTGGAAAGTCCCTGTGTGTCAACCTCTGTGCTTCGTGGCAAGGTAGACTAGCAAACATGCCAAACCTTTACTCACATTCGAGAAAACACTCCCAACAAGATTGCTTGCTCCAAAATCGAAGAGGCACCGCCCTCCGAATCTCGAGAGCCAGACTCCCAACATGATTACTTTCTCAAAAATCGAAGAGACACTGCTCCCCGAATCTCGAGAGCCAGACCCCCAGCATGATTGCTTTCTCAAAAATCGATGAGGCATCGTTCTCCGAATCAATCGAAGAGGCGCTCGCTTTCTCAAAAGCTGGGCTGCTCAGAGACCACGAGGGCCGATCTCAGAAATCGAAGAGGCACCTACTTTTCTAGCCTTGTCAGCACCTGTCACACGCACACTCAGCTTTGCAGAAATTATGGGCATTCTGTCGAAGACTTCTGGTGAAGTAGAAAGCACATGAATCTTACTGTTCAATCACCCACTTCCCACACGCAACAATAGCTCATGGGTACCACAAATAACTTTGCCAAAGTTCTCTGCCAAAGTTGAGCACGTGAAGCTTGCAGCTCCCACTACATCGCTCTGACCAAGAAAGGTAAAAGAATAGCAAAGAAACAGCACTAACAAAAGTTTAGACACATAAATTTTGAAGGTCTAGCTACCATATTATTACCCACAACTGTAAAGGAACAGTACCACTGCTGGATAATTGGAAAGTCCCTGTGTGTCAACCTCTGTGCTTCGTGGCAAGGTAGACTAGCAAACATGCCCAACCTTTACTCACATTCGAGAAAACACTCCCAATAAGATTGCTTGCTCCAAAATCGAAGAGGCACCGTCCTCCGAATCTCGAGAGCCAGACTCCCAACATGACTACTTTCTCAAAATCGAAGAGAGGGTAAAGGAACAGTACCATTGCTGGATAATTGGAAAGTCCCTGTGTGTCAACCTTTGTGTTTCGTGGCAAGGTAGACTAGCAAACATGCCCAACCTTTACTCACATTCGAGACAACACTCCCAACAAGATTGCTTGCTCCAAAATCGAAGAGGCACCGCCCTCCGAATCTCGAGAGCCAGACTCCCAACATGATTACTTCCTCAAAAATCGAAGAGACACTGCTCTCCGAATCTCGAGAGTCATACCCCCAGCATGATTGCTTTCTCAAAAATCGAAGAGGCATCGTTCTCCGAATCTCGAGAGCCAGATACCACAGACCACTTTTTCAAAGTGCTCTGACAAAGTTAAAACATGTGAAACTGGCAGCTCCCACTATCGTGCTATGACCAAGCAGGGTAAAGGAATAGCATTACTACTTGTTGTTAGGGAGACTCCTATATATGTCGACCTCCATCCCCAACGGACAGGCAGACCTGCAAAAATGCTCAACCCTTCATCATATCTGAGAGGGCACTCCCAACGAAGCCTTTCGAAATATTCAGCTTTCTTTCCCCCCGATAATACCTCTGCAAACAAGCTATACTAGAGCAAGAATATCTCATATCATCAGGGTTAAAAGCAAGAGTATCCCATATCATGCTTTTTCCCTGTCTTTTCTTTTGGCCTTGTTTTTACCTGCAAGACAAGGAGAAAGAGAGCAATCAGTCAGCACTTGGAATCAAGCTTCCAGCCAGGAACTGACTGCCTGGAACCCCTTACCTGATTACTTACCTGGCATTGCTCTCGAGTACTCATCTTCAACATCTTATGTTTCCAGGGAAGATTCCGCATCTGCTTGAGGAACAGATAGGGCAAGTGCGAAGGATACAAGGAAACATGTGGAGACAAGCGTAACATCACACGTGCCGATACATTCATTACTCTGTCAAAAGCAAAAGTATCCCATATCAGCAGGGTGGAACGTACTCTAGATTTGATGGACTTGTTTTGACCCTCAAATTCTTCAGTCGGCCTTATACTCTGGAGGAAACCAGAAAACCCTCCAGCTCAGTTCAAGAATAAGCCTGTGGAAAGTTACTTCTTCAAAAGCAAAAGTATCTCATATCATCTCTTCTCATTTTTCTTCTCTTTATCCTTCATGCTGCTGCAAGATGGGGAGAAGGTGAACAATCAGTCGGAGCTCTGATTGCTTACCTTGTCTGTCACCTCTTTCAGCAGACCCCCGAGCTCGGCGACTTGGGGGACTCCTACTACATGGTTTGTATCGCGCTTGACCAAGCCTGAAACTACAAGTAAGCTTCAAGTGAAATTGATACATTACCTTGTGCATCTCCACCAGTTAAAGATACCACCCCTGGATGGAGGAAGAGTACTTCCAGAGAAGATGCCACATCTACCTATGAGACAGATAAGGCAAGTCAAGACGACACCACACTCCGATACTTAGAAGTTTCGTGATTACGAGATCATTCTCCCACAATATTTCCTAATGTCATTTGTACTAAATCATTCACTTGTACTCACTAAATGAGAGCTTGAACCTATGTACTTGTGTAAACCCTTCACAATTAATGAGAACTCTTCTATTCCGTGGACGTAGCCAATCTGGGTGAACCACGTACATCTTGTGTTTGCTTTCCTATCTCTATCCATTTATATACTTATCCACACTAATGACCGGAGCAATCTAGCGAAGCTCACAAAAAGCGATCGTTTTCGCTACCTAGGATCTATCTTGCAAGAGAACGGAGAATTAGATGGAGATCTCAACCATAGGATACGAGCTGGATGGAAAGAGTGCATCCGGCGTGTTGTGTGACCGTCGTAGGCCACTGAAGCTCAAGGGAAAATTTTATAGGACGGCAATAAGGCTAGCGATGTTGTATGGCACAGAATGTTGGGTGGTAAAGCATGAACACGTACACAAAATGGGTGTAGCGGAGATGAGGATGCTTCGTGGGATGTGTGGGCACACGAGAAAGGATAAGATTGGGAATGAGGATATCCGAGGTAAAGTAGGAGTAGCCGAAATTGTAGGAAATATGAGAGAAAATCGGCTCCGGTGATTTTGAACATGTGCAAAGAAGGCCGACTGACGCTCCGGTTCGAAGATGTGACTACGGGACAGAGGTTCAGGGCCGAAGGGGTAGAGGAAGACCTAGGACAACTTTGGAAGAGACTCTAAGAAAAGACGTAGAGTACTTGGATCTAACGGAGGACATGACACAAAACCGAGTGCAATGACGTTCTAGGATTCATATAGCCGACCCCACTTAGTGGGAAAAGGCTTTGTTGTTGTTGTTGTTGTTGATCAATTTCTTTGTTCCTTTATTTTGATCATACAGTCTTAACCAAACAAATTGTGACAATCTATATATATATATATATATGGTGATCCTATGTCGTAGAAAATGCTTCAGTACTTCTTATGAGCCAAATCGAAAAAATTCACGCATCAATGGCAAAAACACTGTTGAACTTACAGTGCGGCCCCACCGATCTGTGGAGTTCACATCAGCACCTTTCTGAAGAAGAAGAGCAACAATCTCAGTGCAGCCTTCACAGGATGCCAAGTGAAGAGCTGTTCTCTTATCATAGTCAGCTAAATCTGGCTCCACCCCTTTCTCTAGCTCGCGCATCACTCCTGCTTTGTCACCCTTGCTCGAACAATATAGCAGCCGGTATGGACCTTCAAATCCAACCACCTTTTGAGACTTCTGCATGTTGCAACAGCAAGTAATGTTTTCAACATTTTTCTTACAATTGTTAGGATTTAAAATTCATGCACCAATAAAAAAAAACTAAAATTTGTTCACCAAAAAAATAAAAAATCACAAGCTCCTATCAGAAATCTATTAAATTTCAGTTGGTTTTCAGATTTTAATCCATCCCTCTATTTGTTTTCTTGGAAAATGAACGAGACTAAAACTAAAAACTAAAAATGAAATATTTTAAGAAACAATAAATTGAAAAAAAACCTGTTAGAGTGATGTGAAAAGATGAGAATCAGGATTACCTTAGATGATGACAAGCAATCTTCCATGGGATGAAGTTAGAAAACCCTGAAAGCAATTGGAAAATAGAGTGTGATTTTTTTTTTAAAATTTTTGTTTAAGGAAATTATAGGTTGGATTAGAGATAATGCAGCTGATTAATTAGTACGTTTGAAATGCATGTCAACACTTATGATGTTTCGGAGTCCTCAAAGCCTGTTAAATGTCTGTTTATGAGGTTTTAGAACGAAAGGGCAGGAGAGCAACCTCGTACTCTTCGCTCAGTTAAAGTTTGGATTTGGTTGACCTCTTGTTTGGTTACTGAGAAAGTTGAATAGGAAAATAGTGTACTTTTCTTGACCTATTTTCCCATGGTTTCTGTCAGAAGACAATTGGATCAGTGAGGTCCAGAGTTGCCAAAAGAAAATTGATACAATGTATTTTGTGTATAATATACATTTTCAAGGACGGCAAATACAAAGATGTCTACATTCTCTACAATATGTATCTTCTTCAACGTATTATATACGTTGTCTTTTTGGTTAGACTCAACCGTTGATATTGCCAAGATAATTCATACATCAATTAAACCAAATCGATCCAGCCGTTCATTGGACAATGTATATACAACATGTTTACTTTATTTATTTATTTATTTATTTTAATAAACGATATTATCAACACTAGAGGGTGGGGGGGGGAGTGGGCTAAGACCAAGGAAGAAAATATCGGTAATATCGGTAGTCCGAAAACACGGAAATATCGATGGAAATATCGATGGAAATATCGATATCGATAAAAATTACATGGAAACCACAGAAATTGTAAGAAAAACTTGGAAATTTTTATTGAAACTTTGCAGGATGTTTATTTAGTCAATTATCTATTAGTTTATCACAAAAAATTGGAAGGAAATGCATTGCATGATGGATTTAACTGATTTAAGTTGATTATATAGCGAGCTGGCAAACATTGTGAATGTAGAAAATATGTAGTAATTAATGAAAGAAGTTTAAACACACCATAATCATTTATATATAATGAATTAGTACAATATTTTACACTTTATACATTGCATGGTAAGATACATGAGTGACTTAGTACCACATAGAGTTCCTATGAGGTTCAAAATTTTCACTATCTTCATCATCTCTATTTGTAGAGTAAGTGTATTGTGAAGAGTAGTCAGCAACCATGGCAATGGTTTTCAAGAACCAAAACCCAAAAGTCAATAGGAAACCGAATACTTCGGTATTTTTCGGGATTACCAAACAAATGGGATTTGGAAACCAATCCCATATCGAAAATTTCGGTATTTTTTAGGATGGGATTCCCGAACTTCAAGATGGTTTTGGTTTGGGATTTTTCGGTTTGGGTTTGGGATTTTTTTGGTTTGGTTTGGGATTTTCGGGAATTTTTTCCAGCCCTACCATGTAAGTGACCAAATAAAAAATAGAAAAATTAAAAACCACATGCCATTGACTAAGTAATTAATTGACACAATTTAAAATATAATACCACAAAAAATTTGGAATACGTGCAAATTTGTTTCTTGTAAAAAGAATTCAAAACAAAACAATATATATAAATATAGTAGCATATTATCACAACAACATAAGTGATATGGTGGTTAAGGCGTTAAGGACTCAAATGGGAGGGGGTTCGAATCCCTTTAGTCTCAAAATTGAGACTTTTCAGAAAATTTTAAGAATTTTTGGATGTCGGTTTAAGAAATTTTAAGAATTTTAAGACTTTTCAGAAAACTACTTGTTAAAATATCGGTAACTCAAAAAAACAAAAATATCGGCGATATTTCGCCGATATTTTCGATATTTAAATCCTTGATTGATATTAAAAAGCAATGTCGAAATAAACTTTGTGGTTCTTTTTTTTTTTTAGAAAGAACCTATCAATAGCTTATTTTTTAGACTGAGTCAATTGTTCAATTTTTCTTTTTCTTTGACACTTCAAGTAGCCAAATTGATATTTTCTAGTAGGTGTCATCTTTTATATCTCAAACAATATCACAATAAAATTATAGTAATTATGAACAATGAAACCTAATAGTCTGCAATACGTGTGCGTCTATTGATTTTTTGTGACTGCTCTCCTCTTGATTTTGCCCTGAAAAGTACAAAAGAAAAAAAAATATTATAAATAAGAAATACCCAAATCTTCAAATTCCAAGTCAATATACTTAAATTAGTAAATATCTAACTTTAATCGAAGTCTATATCATTCTGATCAATTGAATTGTCTTCATATTCGGAAATTTCTCTTCAATTTCATGAATTTATAAATTAGGATTTACTAATTTGTGGAAAAAAAGAACAATAGGAAGAGAGAAGTAAAGTAGATTGCAGCGGGAGTGATGGGAATTCTGACACTGGAGTCTGGAACTGGAACTGTGGTGTGAATTGTGAAAGAAGAAAAAGGACAATGATTATCTGCCCTTTAATTTTTCATGCCCTTTCATGCCTTCCTATTTTATGTGGTCACGGTTAAGCCACGTTAACATTTTATATTATTTTTTATAAAGATAATAAAATTAAAATAAATAGTAATATAAAATATTAACGTGACTTAACAGTAACTACACAAATAAAAAAGCATAGAAGGGCATGGAAAATTAGAGGGACAATCTTTGTCCGAAGAAAAATGAGAGCAGCGATGGGATTTGAGCGTGAGAAAAGAAAAGTAGGAAGCAACAGTGATGGGACTCAGCGGTTGGGAATCAGCCATCAGATTTTTATATACATATTTCTTGATTGGATTAATATTTTTATATAATATTATTTTGTATATTATTATATTCAGCAAAAAATTATTTTTGCTGGGCACGTATCTGATGGCTTTTGGTCCCATTAGACCATCTCCAACCCTTGGGCTAAAAGTCAAATTTTTTAGCCCGGAAAATTTAGCTTTTAGCCCAGAAACATCTTTTCTGCTCCAACCCTTCTACCCTAAAATTTTAGCCCGGAATTATTAAAGAATGAAATTAGCCTAAATTTTTTTCTTAAATCAATTGTTTTAAAAAAAATAAATATGTAGATTATTGTAAATTAATTTTATGAACATTTTAATCTAAAAAAATTTAAATTCCGATAAACATTTCGCATTTAGCCCGGGGGGAAAGCTGGGGGGTATTTGGCCCAGAAATAGCATTTGGCATTTAGCCTAAAATTTTAGCATGGATTGGAGAGTGTTTGGGGGGGTAATTTGGCTTTTAGCCCAGGGTTGGAGATGGTCTTAGATTTTTATATATATTTTTTTTTTGTTTGATTAATATTTTTATATAATATTATTTTATATATTACTATATTCAATAAAAAATTATTTTTTGGGATCCCAAAATTTTGAACCCTGTGCAGTGGAACCTGTCACAGCCTTAAAAGCGGCTCTGGTTAACAGTACAGATTAAAGAGCAAGAATACTTTACAAAATATGGTCTGCTGATTGAAAACCCAGTTAACAAAGATGATGAGTGCTTTGGGAGGACAATTAGTCATTCTTCCAAGCTTTCTGTGTGTGTTCCTTGTCTTACTCCTCATCAAGATCTTTCATAAGCTATGGTGGACTCCGACTCGATTGCAGAAGCTGATGGCTTTGCAGGGGATCACAGGCCCTCCTTACAGACTTATCCATGGAAACACGAAAGAAATCACCGACATGATCAAGGAAGCAATGAGCAGGCCGAAAAATTTATCACACGACGTATTTTCTGTAGTTCAACCTCACATTCACTCTTGGACTCAGATATACGGTAACAAATGATCTTGATTAGTTAACTACTTTTTTAAATCGTAGTTTCGATCAAGATAAATTTGGTCATCTTTAGCATGCTAATTTACAGGTAAGAATTATCTTCAATGGCATGGTTCTAAGGCTCAGTTGATCGTTACGGACCCTGAATTATGCAAAGAGATATTGAACAACAAAGATAGAGCTTATCCGAAAATAGAGACCCCTTACTTTGACAAGAAGCTATTCGGAGATGGCCTTCTGACAACAACTAAACCTGAAAAATGGGCGAAATTGCGAAAGCTGGCTACCCATGCTTTCCATGGAGAGAGCTTAAAAGTAAGTTTTTACGGTTACAGCTGCTTTCTGTTAGCTATCCTACATCGGTCGCGGAAGTAAAAAATAATGACTTTAAATAGGATTATCTTACTCTAACTAATATCGAGATTTTTTATGATAAAATTACACATTTGACGGATTTAATAGGTGATAATTACTAACTTAAGGCAAGTATAGATATCGTTAGAATGGGACCTCCGGGCCCGTCGATTTAAAAATTTCAACATGATATTAAAGCCCTAGATACGGGCTCGTGCAAGCCAAAAGGCTTGTCACAAAGTGTGAGCTTGGTAACAAACCTAGACTCTTAACATATAGTAGCCTCTGAGTTCTTAAGAAACACTTCTTGGAAAGATTGAAAACAAGTTTAGATTCCAAAACACTTCTTGGAAAGATTGAAAACAAGTTTAGATTCCATCGGAGTCGATCTCTGAGTTTCAATTACCGATGTGTGAATCTCTACGTGTGAACCACTAAATGAGGTTCCACATGAGGTGGCATGTTGGCTATCCCGCGGAAAATAAAAAATAATGACCTTAAATAGGATTACTCGACTCTAAATAATACCGAAGCTTTTGTGATAAAATCTCATACCTAACTAACGGATGAGGCAGGTGGTAAATACGATATTATCGGTATCGTTAGAGTGGGCTACCGGACCTGTCGATCTAATAATTCCAACACTTTCATGCAAGTTGTAGGTAAATCTGCTAACAGAATGATTGTGTTGTTTTACTAGAGTATGACTCCAGCAATGGTAGCTAGTACTGAGACAATGCTGGAGAAGTGGAAAAGTTATGAAGGAAAAGAGATTGAGGTTTTTCAAGAGTTTAGGTTGTTCAGTTCGGAAGTGATCTCCAGAACAGCATTCGGCAGCAATTATATCGAAGGAAAGACCATTTTCGAGACGCTGGCGAAGTTAGGCGTCTTAGTGTTCAAAAATTCTCTCACAATCAGGGTTCCCGTATTCAGGTAACTTCCTGTAAAAGAAAAAAAAATTCTGATTACAAGAAGGGATGTGAAACATGCTCAATTTGATTTCACTATGTAGCTGAAGCTGACTCATTCGGCTTGTTATGCATAGAATCATACTTCTCTATCATGGTAATTTTTTCCACATATCTGTTGACGCAGCAGTGGAGTTATGGACTATTACTTCTTTTTCTTAGAGCATCTCTAGAAAAGATGTCGAAATATCTTAACAAATAATAACGGTAAAAAAAAAGAAAAAGCAGTAGCAATTTTTTTCAATCGAGAAGGTAAATCTGATGTGATATGATATGACATGGTATTTCTTTCATTTGCTGCCAAATTTGACGGCAACTTCAAAAAAAAAAAAATAATTATTAAATGCTTTTTATTAATTTTTTTTATTAGTTAAAAGTCTTGCCTTTTAATTTCTTTTCATTACTTTCATTACCAATGCAATGTTTAAATATTTTATACCCTTTAATTCATTTTCTTTCATTACCAATGCAAAGGAAATAAAAATGAAATTTTATTTTACGTTTAAAATTTAACATATTGGGTGGAAAACAAAACTTTAAAAGATATCAAAGTGCCACATAAGATATCAAATTTATTTATTTTTTTTTTTAAATGTGACATCTCCTTTTGTTCAAAAGAAAATAAAAAAATAAAAATTTGACATCTCCAAATATAGCTAAACTTTATTCTTTCATTTAATGTTGCAGTAAGTTTTTCAAAACCAGTGATGAGATCGAAGCAGACAAGCTAGAGAAAGGACTGCGCGTCTCCATAATGGAGATTGTTAAGAGAAGAGAAGAGAAGGCCACCGGAGGAGAAGGCAGCTTTGGGAGTGATTTTCTTGGATTACTTTTAAAGGCTTATCATGATACGAATGACGACCAGAGGATATCGGCGGATGAATTATTTGAACTATGCAAGGAGTTTTACCTTGTTGCACAAGAAACCACTAATGCTTTGCTTGCTTGGACTGTCTTTCTTTTGGCGCTCCACACGGATTGGCAAGAAGAAGTGAGAAAGGAGGCTGTGGATTTATTTGGCAAACACACTCCGAATGCTGATGGAATTGCCAAACTGAAAACGGTAAGAAATCCGAGAACTCAATCATAATGAGCTTGTCGGTTAAGTTTTAAACTCTGATTTGTTATATACTTTTCATTTTCATGCAGATGAGTATGGTGATCAATGAGTCTCTAAGGTTATATTCTCCTGTTGCTACTATTATAAGGAAAACCGAAAGGGAAGTTGAACTTGGAAAAGTCATTGTGCCCGCAAATCTCGAACTGATTGTCCCAAATCTAGCACTTCACCATGATCCTCAAATATGGGGAGAAGACCTGCAACTTTTCAAACCCGAGAGATTCTCTGAAGGGGTTGCTAAAGCAACTGACAACAATGTAGGCGCTTTCATACCGTTTGGATTGGGTCTTCGAAGCTGCGTGGGCATGAATTTTACAAATATAGAAGCAAAGATTGCTTTGTCAATGATTCTACAGCGATACTCCTTCACCCTTTCCCCGGGTTATGTCCACCTACCCTTTCATTATCTTACAGTCCGTCCGAAACGTGGAATTCAGGTAATGCTACACTCACTTTGAACTCCGAAGACCAGAATTGCCAAATATCTTGCACTTGGTTGGTAGTATGGAGTACCTAGAAATTGTAGCCTTATGATATGTGTTGACGTCAGTCTTTATTATAAATATTCTAGGAGAATATTTGGTAAGATTAGGATTTGTAATTGATACTAGTCCTTTGTAATTAGTTTCCTTATCTTTTCTAATTAGTTTCCTTATGAAATACGGTATGTGTGCCTATATATTGTAAACCCTTCAAATATTCAGCCATACACGTTTCTATTATATGATGGCTTAAGCTATAAGCAGTTTTTTTTTTCTTTCCAATTATTGTTCTCTTTCGTTTGTCAGAATTTTTTGGATAATCCGAGCAAAGTTTTTCTTTTTGTTTGGCGTACGCCGTAATATGTAACGTAATTGATAAGTTAACATGGCAGCACAAGGTTATGCTACTTCCGGGCACGGCTAAAATCAATACAAACTAGAGGTGACGGTAGTTCCATTAACATAGATAGTGTAGACTTCGAAATTTCGTAAATAAATGTTGACCGATAAATCAAAGTGTCAACGCTCATGTATTACATAAATTTTACACGTAGCGTGTGACTCAACGAAAATTGAAATGAGTTGGAAAAGTCATCAAATAGGACACGTGTCAACACCTGGCAGAAACGACTTATTTCATCTGGGATATTATATTCAAAATTAGGCATTGGAAAATTCTATAAATACAAGCTCATTTCATTCATTTAAAGGAACCAATTCATATTACACCTTGAAGCTCTGAAACTCTGAAGCTCTCAAGCATCCAGGTTCCCGAAGAATCAAGAAAGTGTTCTTCGTTCTTCGTTCATCGTTCTCCCAAGATCAAGCCTCGACGGCCCTTGGATCAACAATCATCCACCTTCAAGATCAAGCCCCGACGGCCCTTGAAGAAAGCGTTCTTCATTCTTCGTTCATCGTTCTTCCAAGATCAAGCCCCAACGGCCCTTTGGATCAACAATCATCCACCAATTCAAGATCAAGCCCCGACGGCCCTTGGATCAACCATCCACCAATTCAAGATCAAGCCCCGACGACCCTTGAAGAAAGCACCATCGTTCATCATCCGTTCATCCAAGATCAAGCCCCAACGGCCATTTGGATCAACAACGTCGAAAAATTCACACATCCAACCGTTCTTCAAGATCAAGCCCAAAAGCCCTTGAAGATCCGTTCATCACTGTTCTTCGAGATCAAGCCCAAAGGCCCTCGAAGATCCGTTCAAGCCCAAAAGCTCTCGAAGATCCGTTCGTCACTGTTCTTTGAGTTCAAGCCCAAAAGCCCTCGGAAATCCGTTCATCACTGTTCTTCAAGATCAAGCCCAAAAGCCCTTGAAGATCCGTCAATCACCATTCTTCAAGATCAAGCCCAAAAGCCCTTGAAGATCCGTTCATCCTCGTTCATCCAAGATCAAGCCTCGACGACCCTTGGATCAATCGCACATCCCACAAATCAACACCTTACGGAGATCGAATCAGAGGATCAAAATAGAGAGAGATTGTAACCCAAAACCATCAAATACATAATATTTGTTTGTGCACGTTGTTCTTGTCTCTTTCGTTTCAGGAATTTTCCGTGTTCACAAATTAGCACGCCCAGTGGGACCATCTCTACCTCTCATCTCTTTCTCCGTTCAAGAAATTCAAGCGCACTTCCAAAATTAATGGCATCAAGGAAGGCTCAAACTGTTCCCGCAACCGGCGCAAAGAACAAAAGCGTCCTCGTCGCAACTGGTGTCACTTTGGGCATCACGACTCGAAGCATGGCAAGAGCTACTTCTGCCGCCTCTTTCACCTCTGCATCAACTCTGCCAAGGGAACAAAAGCACCCAAGGCACGAGCCTTTGATCACCTTAGCCTCACTAAGGGCACCAAGGGGGGAAAGCCCAAGGAAATACTCTGAATCCATGCTCTCTGATGCCGATTCAAGCGACAGTTCAGCCATGCAAGTCATGACCATTGGAGCAACTTCAATCGATGAGCAGCTGGCTCAAATGAATGAAGCAATCGCAAGGCTAACCCGAACTGTGGAAGAAAAAGACTTGCAAATTGCAGCACTAGTCAACCGACTGGAGGCGTAGGATGGCGATAAACCCGACCCAGAGGATGATCCACTAAAGGGAGGAGCTGACGGAGACGAAGAACCCCCGGTGAAGAAAATCGATGGGAAGCCGGAGCCAGACCAAGCAGCGGCACTCATGGGATCTCTTTCTATCCAGCAGCTGCAGGAGATGATCACCAACACCATAAAGGCACAGTACGAAGGGAGCTCACATACCTCATTGTTCTACTCAAAGCCCTATTCCAAGAAGATTGATGCCCTAAGGATGCCAAGGGGTTATCAACCACCAAAGTTCATGCAGTTTGATGGAAAAGGAAACCCAAAGCAGCACGTTGCACATTTCGTCGAAACTTGCAACAACGCGGGGACGGAGGGAGACTACCTCGCCAAGCAGTTTGTGCGCTCGCTGAAAGGAAATGCCTTTGAGTGGTACACGGACCTAGAGCCTGAGTCCATCAACAGCTGGGAGCAATTAGAGCGGGAATTCCTCAACCGCTTCTACAACACCCGCCGCACTGTGAGCATGCTAGAGCTAACGAGCACAAAGCAGTGGAAGGACGAGCCAGTCATTGACTACATCAACAGATGGCGCACTCTAAGCCTCGATTGTAAAGACAGGCTCTCGGAAACCTCTTCAATCGAGATGTGCATCCAAGGCATGCAATGGGGTTTGCAATACATCCTTCAAGGCATTAAACCACGGACTTTCGAGGAATTGGCCACTCGCGCCCATGACATGGAGTTGAGCATCGCCCATCATGGGAAGAAGGAACCGATCGCCGACTACAAGAACGACAAAGTTCTTGGGCCAAAGGTGGAGAAGGCTACGTGGAAATCCACCAAAGAAGCAATGACAGTCAACACAGCTCCCGTCAAAATCCCTACACGAGGCAAGGCGATTCAAAACGAAGCTTTTCATGATCAAGAGATGCGTAGACGCACTTTGAAGGAGCTTGAGGAGAAGACTTATCCATTCCCCGACTCTGATGTGGTTGCCATGCTGGATGACCTGTTGGACAAGAAGGTGATCAGTTTGCCTGAGTGCAGACGGCCGGAAGAGATGAATCGTACCGACAGTCCAAGATACTGTAAATTCCACCGCTTCATCAGTCATCCGACAGAAAAATGTTTCGTGCTGAAAGACCTCATCATGAAGCTGGCTCAGAAAGGAATCATCGAGCTAGATCTTGACGAAGTGGCGAAGTCAAACTATACCACCTTCACTTCTTGCTCTTCCGACTCAAAGTTTTCACCTCAACCGCTGGGGGCATCGTCCAAGACAAGCAAAATTGAAGGATGGACTCAAGTCACTCCTAAGAAATTGCACAAGAAGCATACGTTTTCTCCACAAGTCCGCCAATCGGAAAGGGGGCAAAGCAGCTCTTGTCAACCTTCAAAGCAACGTGAACGTGTTGAAGATGATGAAATTTCGACATATAGATCGTCCATCCCCATCACGATGCGTGATTTCTTGCCCGAAGACTTCTTCAATCACTCGGTCAAGGCTCCTTGCTATGAAGATTGTGAAGAACGCCTCTCCAAAATTGCTTGACAAATTCACCAAAGCTCATTGTCCGCACGAGCCTAAACTGTAGGACACGAGGCTCATCGCCTGCACGAGCCTAAACTGCATGGCACAACGCTCCTGATCCGCACGAGCATAAAAGGCGACATCAACGCTCCTGGTCTGCACGAGCATAAAAGGCAACATCAACGCTCATTGCCTGCACGAGTTGAAACTGCAACACAGCACCAAATGCTCATTGTTCGCACGAGCCTAAACTGCACGAACCAAATGCTCCTTGTTCGCACGAGCCTAAACTGCATGAAACAAGCTCCTTGTCTGCAAGAGCCTAAACTGCAAGACACAAGGCTCCTCGCCCGCACGAGCCTAAACTGCATGGCACTAAGCTCCTGGTCTGCACGAGCATAAAAGGCAACACCAACGTTCCTTGCTGGCACGAGCTGAAACTGCTCCACGGCACCAAACACTCCTGGTTTGCACGAGTTTAAAAGGCAACACAACACACTCCTTGCCTGCATGAGTTAAACTGCAAACAGCACAAAAAGAAAATACCAAGAAAAAAAAAATGTATTTTGAACTACGTTTTGACTTGATCTCTTTGTTTGGAAGGGTACGTAGGCAGCTCGAACATTCAATTTCGAGTTCAGTCACATCAACATAAAAAATAAATGCTTTATTGAAGAAGGTCAATTTTATTACAAATTTATTTGCAATTTTCTTTGTACAAAATTAAATTACAGTTTCTTTAAAAAAAAAAAAGAAAAAAAAAAGAAACAAAGGAAGAAAAAAAGAAACATATATATATATATATATATATATATATATATATATGTATGTATGTCTCGGCCCAACACCAAGCTCCAGCACCAACAATGGTCCAGACAGATCCTATGGCCCATCCTCATTCAGCTCCTAAACCCAAGACCAAATATGGGCCCATCAACTTCCTCGCCCACCAGGCCTTAATCCCCGGACGACAAGTCGTCTTCTCCCAGCGCGCTCACCATCTCCGTCTCTCTCCGTCGTCTCCTCGATCCAACCTGCAAGTACCGACCTCTGGTTCCCACGCAATCGATTCGACTGGCCATTGTTTCTTTCTGTAAGAAATGTTTGAGAGAGAGAGATTCAATTTCTATCCACTGTGTATCTATGTGTATATGTGTGGTATACATCCTGTATGATCTGATTTGGGAATTAGGGCTTTGAAATTCGATTGCGTGGAGGAAAGAGTGGTAGTCGGAAATGGCTTACAAAAGAAGGCAGCAGGTTTCGTCGTCATTATCGACATCAAGCACGAGCTTTCAATTTGAAGAAGAGGAAGATAAATCTCGATACCCACTACCTTCTCTGCAGTCCGACGAATCGCTTGCGGCCAAAGCTATTCGAGACTCGTCGGCGCATCGCGACTCCTCTCTCTCCTCCGCTTACGCTGCTCGCGGTGCTCGCCTGCTCTCTGCAAGCCTCCCCTGCCCATCATCTCCTCCATCGAGCAGGAGAAGGAAAGCCGCAACGACGACCACGCTTCCTTGGTCCCCGACTACCGATCCAAGATCGAGACCAAGCTCTCCAACATCTGGGACCGCCCTGAGAGAGAAATGGCGAGGAAGCCGACATCTTTAACCTGCAGAATTTGCTAGAATCCTCCAACTTTCTTTCGTCAAACATTTCCGCTATAAAAATTAAAACCCAATTACAAATCCCGGCGTGGCTCTCTCCGGCAATACTTTGGTGTTTGTACAGAATGTGGGAAACTCTTGTAAATGAGTGGGAGGCTTATTAGAGTTTGCAGGAATCCGACCTGAAAGGCTTCAGCAGGACCCAACATTGAGGACTTGTGACTTCGCCAGATTGTACTCTGGTCCTGTCCTGAGTCTCTTTACAAAATACCAAACGCTGGAGTATCTTGATCTATCATACAATCAGCTTCGCGGGAAAATCCCTGAAGAAATGGGGGACATGATTGCGTTGCAAGTTCTTGAGTTATCCCACAACCAGTTATCAGGTGAGATTCCTGCATCACTTGGCCAACTCAAAGATTTAGGGGTGTTTGATGCATCACATAACAGACTGCAGGGTCATATCCCCGATTCTTTGGAGAACCTATCTTTCTTGGTGCAAATTGACTTGTCCAACAATGAGTTAACCGGATAAATTCCCTTTAGGGGTCAGCTGAGTACACTTCCTGCTACCCAGTATGCTAACAACCTTGGACTCTGTGGGGTCCTATTGCCCGATTGCCAGAGCGGCAACGACCAACCATCCACGACTCCGAGCGATCAGGATACAGGCAAACAAAGTCGCAGGCCATCAGTTGCGTCATTGGCTAACAGCATTGTCGTGGGGGTTCTGATTTCTCTTGCTTCGGTCTGTGTTCTGATTGTGTGGGCAATTGCAATGCGCACAAGGCGAAAGGAAGCAAAGGAGGTGAAGATGCTTAATCGTTTGCAAGCATCCCATGCGGCATGGAAGATTGACAAAGAGAAAGAACCCTTGAGCATTAATGTTGCAACTTTCCAAAGGCAGTTGAGGAACCTCAAGTTTTCCCAACTCATTGAGGCAACCAATGGCTTCTCGGCAGATAGTCTTATCAGGTGTGGAGGTTTTGGGGAAGTGTTCAAGGCAACGCTGAAAGACGGGTCAAGTGTTGCAATAAAAAAAACTTATACGGCTGAGCTGCCAAGGTGACCGTGAATTCATGGTCGAGATGGAAACTCTGGGGAAGATCAAGCATAGGAATCTTGTGCCTTTATTGGGTTATTGCAAAATTGGCGAAGAGAGGCTGCTAGTATATGAATTCATGGAGTACGGAAGCCTCGAAGAAATGCTCCATGGGAGAACAAAGACCCGTGATAGGCGGATGCTAACATGGGAGGAAAGAAAAAAGATTGCAAGAGGACGGCGGCGTGGAGCAAGTTTGTCTTTTGGGGAGCCCTGGGAATTAACGAGGTGGAGTCTGTTGGCTGTGCTCGGTGGTTGTGCTCACCTTCTCCTTCTGCCCATCAGCTTCAGCAGCATGTACAGCCCCTCCTCCTCTATCTCTTGCCTCGCAGCTACCAACGACTTCAACGACCGCCGTCAAACGACTAGCCGGTCGTGAAGCTCGAAGCACCATCTTCTCCGTCCTCCTTGCTCCGCTGCCTGCAAATTTCTCTACCCATCATCAACATTTATACAAAAAATATATATTAAAAAAATAGGATGGTGGAGCAAAGCAAAGTGGTGCATCTGGCACCACGTGAAAAAAACGGGAATGGTGGATCAAGCACCATGTGGAAGCAGACGAAAATAAAATAAAATAAAATTAATTAATTAATTAAATTAAAGATGGTGGATTCTTGGTGGCTAGCACCATGCAAAAAAAACAAAGGGAAAATGGGTTTTGGGATGGTGGATCACTCCACGTGAAGAAAAAAAAAAAAATATATATATATATATATATACAGCAAAAAAAAAAAAAAAAAAACATTAAAAGAAATAAAAGTCCATTTTATTTATTTTTTCTGGAAATTTTACATAAAATTGCATTCTACATACCAAAAAAAAAAAGAAAAATAATAAAATATATAAAATTAAAAAATTAAAATTTTTTTTTACAAATGTGCAAACAAACGGGAGGGAGTCTTTATTGCTCAGGTGGTGTCTCAGTACTCGGTGGAGCTCTAGGAAAAAGAGACGTCGGAGGTTGACTGTTTGAAGTCACACCACTCGGTGGAACTCCAGGAAGAAGAGGAGCCGGAGGTTGATCATGAGGAGCTTCATTACGCGGTACAGCCCCAGAAGACGAAGGCAAATGCTGCTGGAACAAACCCACAAACCGCTGATGATCAAGTAAAATCTGACCATCAGATTCCTGCATCTGGTCAATCTTCCTCTTCATGTTTGTCGCATAGCTATGTGCGAGCTTATGCAACTGTTTATTCTCCTGCTTGAGCCCTCTAATCTCCTGTTTGAGACTCATCACTTCCGCCGCCAATGATTCAACTTGACGGGTTCGAGCAAATAGGCGTTGGGCCATATTAGACACAGAATCTGCACACTGTACACTGAGAGCCAGAGAATCCTTAACAGCCAACTCATCAGACCGTTTGGAAAGTAGTCTGTCATCTCTGGGAGTGACAAGGTTTCGGGCCACCACCGCAGCGGTCATATCATTCTTCACCACCGAATCCCCAACCGTAAGAGGACCAGTAGGGGATATGAAGGATGGGCGCCATATGTTGTCTGGAGAAGGCGGGACTGCCTCTTCACCAAGATTCAAGTCAAAACGACGATCGGAGGGTCCTGACATTTTCAAAGTGTTGAAGAAAGAAGAGGTCGGACGAATCAAGATCTTAGAAGTGCAAGAAGGGAGTTTTCACAAGCAAAATTCAAGTGTGCTTTGAAACGAACAGCGTGCCTCTATAAAAAATCAGCACTCGACGGGATTTCAGAGATCGAAGAGGCGAGCTCAGAATTCGAAGAGGCCATTCAAAAATCGAAGAGGCAAGCTCAGAAATCGGAGAAGCATCTTGCTTTTCCAGACGCATCGGCACCCGTCACACGCAAACTCAGCTTTGCGAAAATCACGGGCAATTTGTCGAAGCACCGATCCCAGTTATCGAAGAGGCGCCAGTCTTTTTCAGCCGCGTCAACACCTGTCACATGCACACTCAGCTTGGCAGAAATTACGGACAATTTGTCGAAGATTTCTGATAAAGAAGAAAGCACGTGAAGCCATACTGATCAATCACGCATTGGTTGCTGACACGAGTGAAAGAACAGTACCTCTACAGGTATTAAGGAACTCCCTATAACTGTCCACCTTCACCTTCCATAGCAAGGCAGACATACAGAGCCTTTCTTCATCTCCAAAAAAAATGCTTTCCCAACGAAACCTCTCGAGTCATTCAGTGTTCCTTATTCCTTGGGGTACCTCTGCAAGCCAATGACTCCAAAGCAAAAGTATTTCATATCACCAGGGTAGAAAGCAAGAGTATCTCATATCATGCGTTCTCCCTGTCCTTTCCTTTGTCCTTGTTCTTTCCTACAAAGACAAGGATAAAGAAAACAATATGCCGGAACTTCCACTTAAACTTGGGTAAGGAACCGACTGCTTGGAACCCTTCCCTGATTGCCTACCTAGCACTGCTCTCGAGTACTCGTTTCCCACTGCTGCTGTACTTCCAAAGAAGCTGCCACATCTGCCTGGAGAACAGATAAGGCAAGTGAAAATGATACCTTGCAGCATGTGAAGACAAGGTGCAGAAGGAACAAGCAGAGAAGAATGCGGTCTGCACAGTCAACTCAGCGGAAGGAGTCCGAACTGAGGAACTCGAGAAGCTGCCATATCTGCCTGAAGAAACAAGCAGAGAAGAATGCAGCATGCACAGTCAACTCGGCAGAAAGAGTCTGAGATGAAGAACTCGTTTTGACCCTCAAATTCTTGGGTCAACTTACTAGGCGTTGTGGGCTGCACGTGCCGATTCACCACCCTTGAATCAAATCCTTAAAGATCAAGTCACCAACTGGAAGAATAGCCCATCAATCTTGAAGATCATACCGCTGACCAAACTGCTTAGGTGTGAATTAGAAAGATTGAACAAAGCAACAAGTCGTCACCTTCACCTCGTGCCTGCTTGCAATATGTTCGAGTCAACCTTCAAGAATCAAGCCTCAACGGCCCTTGAAGAAGCTTCCAGCCAAATTCGAAATCAAGCCTCGACGGCCCTAGAAGAAATCACAAGTCCGATTCAAGATTAAGTGTCTACCACCCTTGAATCAAAACCTAGTTCAAGAATAAGCTGTGGAAAATCAACAATTGGAGGAATCTAGAAAATCCTTCAACCCAGTTCAAGATCAAAGCTGTGGAAAGTCAACAAATCGCAACAAAATACGTGTCGATTCACCCACTACCAAAGCCAAAGATCATCTACCACATGAAGCTCCTTGTGGTCCAATTTCAACCTTCAAGATCAAGCCTCGACGGCCCTTGAAGAAATTTCAAACAACAATTCAAGATCAAGCCTCAACGGTCCTTGAAGAAATCTCAAGCCCAATTCAAGATCAAGCCTCAACGGCCCTTGAAGAAATCTCCAGCCCAATTCAAGATCAAGCCTCGACGACCCTTGGATCGACATCTACAGTAAGGGACTTCAAAACGCATCTCCTACACGTGACAAGCACATGTATACGACGTGCCTTGAAGTGGGGGCATTTGTAGACATCGAAATTTCGTAAATAAATGTTGACCGATAAATCAAAGTGTCAACGCTCATGTATTACATAAATTTTACACGTAGCGTGTGACTCAACGAAAATTGAAATGAGTTGGAAAAGTCATCAAATAGGACACGTGTCAACACCTGGTAGAAACGACTTATTTCATCTGGGATATTATATTCAAAATTAGGCATTGGAAAATTCTATAAATACAAGCTCATTTCATTCATTTAAAGGAACCAATTCATATTACACCTTGAAGCTCTGAAGCTCTGAAACTCCGAAGCTCTCAAGCATCCAGGTTCCCGAAGAATCAAGAAAGTGTTCTTCATTCTTCGTTCATCGTTCTCCCAAGATCAAGCCTCGACGGCCCTTGGATCAACAATCATCCACCTTCAAGATCAAGCCCCGACGGCCCTTGAAGAAAGCGTTCTTCATTCTTCGTTCATCGTTCTTCCAAGATCAAGCCCCAACGGCCCTTTGGATCAACAATCATCCACCAATTCAAGATCAAGCCCCGACGGCCCTTGAAGAAAGTGTCCTTCGTTCTTCGTTCATCGTTCTTCCAAGATCAAGCCCCGACGGCCCTTGGATCAACCATCCACCAATTCAAGATCAAGCCCCGACGGCCCTTGAAGAAAGCACCATCGTTCATCATCCGTTCATCCAAGATCAAGCCCCAACGGCCATTTGGATCAACAACGTCGACAAATCCACACATCCAACCGTTCTTCAAGATCAAGCCCAAAAGCCCTTGAAGATCCGTTCATCACTGTTCTTCGAGATCAAGCCCAAAAGCCCTCGAAGATCCGTTCAAGCCCAAAAGCTCTCGAAGATCCGTTCGTCACTGTTCTTCGAGTTCAAGCCCAAAAGCCCTCGGAAATCCGTTCATCACTGTTCTTCAAGATCAAGCCCAAAAGCCCTTGAAGATCCGTCAATCACCATTCTTCAAGATCAAGCCCAAAAGCCCTTGAAGATCCGTTCATCCTCGTTCATCCAAAATCAAGCCTCGACGACCCTTGGATCAATCGCACATCCCACAAATCAACACCTTACGGAGATCGAATCAGAGGATCAAAATAGAGAGAGATTGTAACCCAAAACCATCAAATACATAATATTTGTTTGTGCACGTTGTTCTTGTCTCTTTCGTTTCAGGAATTTTCCGTGTTCACAGATAGATTTTGGGGTTCAATGTTATTGCACCGTGTTGAATATTATACATTAGTTGAAATATGATGCCTCTGTGCCGACCGGAAAACAAAAGAATAAAAAAAGACGAGTATTTTAGGATTATGTATACTCACGATGAAAAGAAGGCAATGACAGGAGAAAACAAGAGTTTCGGGAGTGATTTTCACGGATTACTTTTGAACTCACGATGAAATTGAAAACCAGATGGTTTCGGTGGATGAGTGCAAGACGTTTTACTTTGCTGGACAAGAAACCATTAATACTTTGTTTGCTTGGACTCTGTTTCTTCTGGCACTCCATACGGATTGGCAAGAGGAATCAAGAAAGGGGGTGATGGAATGATTTGGCTAACAAACCCCAAATCCTGATAACTTTTCCAGACTGAAAATAGTAAGAAAGGGGGTGTTGGAAACATGTTTTCAGTTGAGATTAGAGATTCTAATTTGGGAATCTGTTTTTCTTTTTTATTCATGCAGACGAGTATGATTTTCTATAAGTCTCACAGGTTATATCCCCCTCTTGATTCCTTATTAAGGAGAGTTGATAGGGAAATTATACTGGGGAATGTCAGTGTGCCTAGACAGGGGAATGTTATTGTGCCACCTAATGTGGAATTGGTTTTCTCAAATCTAGCATTTCAGCACGATGCTCGAATTTGGGGAGAAGACAAGCAACTTTTCAAACCAGAGAGATTCGCAGAAGGGATCGCTAAAGCTACTAACAATAACATAAGCACTTTCATACCCTTTCGTCTGGGACCTCAAAGCTGTGTGGAGTTGAACCTTGCAACCATCGAAGCAAAGATTGCTCTGTCGATGATTCTACAATGCTACTCCTTCACTCTTTCCCCAGGTTATGTCCACTTGCCCTTTCTTTATTTGACACTGCGGCCACAACATAGAATTCAGGTAATGCTACATTCACTTTGAACTGTGAAGGCTGGCATTGCCGGGAAATTGATGCCTTTCGGATTTGCTACTCAGTGCAACTAATGAAATTGTGTCTATCCGTTATCATTTCAACTTTTTCTAGCTATCGAACTCATTGGTATGTGTTTAGACTTTAGAGTAACCGCTGTGTATCATCAATGGTAAACTATACTTAATTAAAGACACAAAGCTTAAACATAATATGTAACTAGTAACTGCATTAGGATAGGTTGGGAGAATACATATGGATAAGCAGTTCAACAGAAGCACAGTACTAATTACTACTGCTCCTTATTTATCATATATAAGTCCTAATGTCTCAGCCATTAGTGAGAAATAGTAGATTTTTTTATTTGCGCAGATCTTTGAAGTAGGCAGCAGGGTTACTCTCAAAGCTGTCTCTCGAGATCGTATAATCTCTTCCTGGCGCTTTCATAGAAGCCCCCGTCCCTCCCGCTGCTTTGGCTCCTCCGCCACCGCCACCGCCACTGCCACCAGTTGCTCCACCGGAGGATTTGTTACCCCCCCCCAGACCCAGCATTTTGATTCCCTCCAGAGCCCTTGCTGCCTCCCATTTTCTAGTACAAACTGCTTTTACTTTTCTTTTGCCTTTTGTTGATTTTATGACTTGCATGAAGGGTGCATGGCCATATATATAATGCACTAATTTAAAGATTTGATTCTGGGAAGATTAATTCAAGCATCGGAAGTGTTAGAGTACGTTGGAACATGAAGTCAAAGCTTGAAAATGAAGGATAATAAAGGACGGTAGTATTAAAAGTTAAAGTCTGCCATTTCCCAACAAGAAATGCATAATACGAAGCTTGAACACGTAATACAAAGACTCCTCCTTTGAAATGCCTTTTTCTTACCAATAATTAAAAAAAAGATAGTGTTATTCACACACTCATTTTTATCTTCTTCACTTCCTTGTTAATTTTTTGTCATGATCTTGTTCAAATTATTCGATTTGACGGCCGAAATTTGAGAAGATTATGTGAGAAGTAAAAATGAGTGTGTTGATAGCACTACCTCTAAAAAAAAATATATGTTCAAGATTGCCTTTGGATGGACTAGTAGTGCAATCTGATAAATAAAAACATTAATGTATTTGACAGAAAAACTTAAATGTTTTTAAATCATTGAAGCATTTTCTCAAGTAGTACTTTGTTATGCTTCTTTATAAAGTTTTCACAATTGTTTTTTTTTTCTTTTTTCGAATGTACTTAAATTTTTAATAAAAAAGTTCAATGCATTTCTTATAAAAGCACTTCTAGATAAAACGCTTATGAGCACAAGTGCTTCATAAAAAAAAAAAAAAAAAAAAAGACTCAAACGGGCCCATAAATGGCAAATGACATAACAATGATTTATGTACACATTTGCTTGATTCATATATATAATGCACTAATTTAAAGATTTGATTCTGGGAAGATTAATACAAGCATCGGAAGTGTTAGAGTACGTTGGAACATGAAGTCAAAGCTTGAAAATGAAGGATAATTAAGGATGGTAGTATTAAAAGTTAAAGTCTGCCATTTCCCTACAAGAAATGCATAATACAAAGGTTGAACACGTAATACAAAGATTCCTCCTTTGAAATGCCTTTTTCTTACCAATAATTAAAAAAAAAAAATAGTGCTATTCACACACTTATTTTTACCTCCTTCACTTCCTTGTTAATTTTTTGTCATGAACTTGTTCGAATTATTCGATTTGACGATCAAAATTTGAGAAGATTATGTGAGAAATAAAAATGGATGTGTTGATAGCACTACCTCAAAAAAAAAAAAAAAAAAAAGTTCAAGACTGCTTTTGGATGGACCAGTAGTGCGCTTCATAAAAAAAAAATATGTATATATAAAAGACTCAAACGGGCCCATAATGGCAAATGACATAACAATGATTTATGTACACATTTGCTTGATTCATTTATTTATATAAAATGGCACATTTTACAACATAAGAAACGGTGGACAGAGATTTGTGAATCGGTTAGTGTTTTTTTTTTTTTTTAAATTTTAACAAACGATATTATTTACACTAAGAGGGAGGGGTGAGCTTAGCTTCACAATGAGCTAGTAATAATATGGTTCAAACTTGTCTTTGACGAGAATCGAACTTAGGACCTCTCACTTTCAAGTGACTCAGTTAGCTAAGAGTACTTACCTATGCACCCAGTTCGATTTCCTCCCCTAAATATACTCAGTTAGTTAAGAGCAAGGAAGAAAATATCGGTAATATCGGAAATATCGGTAGTCCGAAAACACGGAAATATCGATGGAAATATCGGAATAATATCGATATCGATAAAAATTACATGGAAACCACGGAAATTGTAAGAAAAACTTGGAAATTTTTATTGAAACTTTGCAGGATGTTTATTTAGTCAATTATCTATTAGTTTATCACAAAAAATTGGAAGGAAATGCATTGCATGATGGATTTAACATTATCAAGTTGATTATATAGCGAGCTGACAAACATTGTGAGTGTAGAAAATATGTAGTAATTAATGAAAGAAGTCTAAACACACCATAATCATTTATATATAATGAATTAGTACAATATTTTACACTTTATACATTGCATTTTTTGTTCTTCTCTGACAGAATTTGGTCTTAACGTGGAGAAGAAGATAAAGTAAGCAGATTTTTTGGTTCTTCTCTGACAGAATATTTGGTTCTTCTGAGCAAAGTCACTTCCAATTCTTTCATACAAAACCGTGTGCCACACACACACATCCTCAAAGTTTTTTTCTTTTTCTCTCGGATAACACACACACACATAACCATACACACACACACACACACACAAAACCATGGTTTTATACAAAACCATGTGCCAAAACTCTCTCGGATAACACACATACACACATAACCATACACACACACACACACACACATAACCATACACGTGAACACACACACACACAAAACCATGGTTTTATACAAAACCATGTGTCAAACCGTGTGCCACAAACACACACACACACACACACCCTCAATGTATTTTTTTCTTTCTCTCGGATAACACACACACACTTCTCCCTCATTCCACACACACACACATGCACACACCCTCCATCTACAGAGATCGGAGATCTCTCTTCTCCCAAACACACACACACAGATCGGAGATCTCTCTTCTCCATTCTCCGATCTCTCTTCTCCCAAACACCCACATACAAAGAGAGATCTCCGATCTCTCGATCTCTCTTCTCCCTTCGCCGTTGATCGTGGCTCTGGCGAAGTCGGAGTTGGCTCAGTCGTCTCTGGCGGTGCGCCGCTGAGCAAGGATCACGTTCAGTCATCTGGTTCGTCTTCGTCTTCGTCAGGTGAGATTCCATTGAAACCCTAAACCCTAAACCGACTTCACATATGTTGAATCGTTTATGCATGCGTGAAATCTGAAGTTTATATGTGAAATTGATGTTAAAATTCGTGTTTTTGCAAGGTTTTTGGGACGAAATCGGCCCGGGAATAGGCACACCGTCTCCGGCGTTCTTCTCCGACGTCGCCTCGGAGTCCGATTGCACCAAACTCAAAAAAATTTCGCCGATATTTGGCCGAAAACCATTCAGATACCACTTAGAATATCCATCACCTGAAAAACCGATAATATCGGCGATATTTCGCCGATATTATCGGCATTTTCTTCCATGGCTAAGACTCAGAATGGGCTAGCAATAATGTGGTTCAAATTCGCCTTTGGCAAGAATTAAATCTAAGACATCTCACTTACAGGTGAATAGGAATAGGGGTGGGTTCTAAAAACCGAAAAAAGCCGGACCGAACACTGAATTGAAAAAAAAAAAAATCTAAACAGAATTGAAAAAAACTGAATTGAATCGAAATCCTATGGTTTGATTAACCAAAACGAATTATTATATATATATATATATATATATAATATTATTTTTTTAATTCCCACCCCAATTCATAAGCCCAACTATAAACCCTAGCACAGTCTCTTTTGTTTTTGCTCAGAGAGCCGCATGCCTTCCCTTCTCCTCCTCTCCATCTTTATTTCTTTCTTTTTTGTCCATGTTTCTTCTTCTTTTCTTTCTCCCCAGACCTCAACCGCATCTTCTTCTCTCTTTCTTCTTTCTTGTTTTTTTCCTTCCTTTTCTTTCACCATAGACCCCACATCTTCTTTCTCCTCACCCCAATTTCGAATCTCACCCACTGACTCCATTGTGACATTCCACATCGTTCAGGAGAGTGGATCATGTAAGCCTTATATGTATATTCTCATCTCTACCTAGTACGAGGCTTTTTGGGAGCTCACTGGCTTCGGGTTCCATCAGAACTCCAAAGTTAAGCGAGTTCGCGCAAGAGCAATACCATGTTGGGTGACCCACTTGGAAGTTCTCGTGTGAGTTCCCAGAAACAAAATCGTGAGGGTGTGGTCGGGGCTCAAAGCGGACAATATCGTGCTATGGCGGAGTCGAGCCCAGGATGTGGTGGGGGCCCGGGCCGGGATGTAACAATTTGGTATCAGAGCCAATCCCTGGGCGAAAGTATGCCGACGAGGACGTCGGGCCCCTAAGGAGGGTGAATTGTGACATCCCACATCACTCAGGGGAATAGATCCTATAAGCCTTATATATATATTTCTATCTCTACCTAGCACAAGGCCTTTTGGGAGGTCACTAGCTTCGGGTTCCATCAGACCTCCGAAGTTAAGCGAGTTCGCGCGAGAGCAATCCCATGATGGGTGACACACTGAGAAGTTCTCGTGTGAGTTCCCAGAAACAAAACCATGAGGGCATGGTCGGGGCCCAAAGTGGACAATATCGTGCTATGGCAGAGTCGAGTCCAAGATGTGGAGGGAGCTCGGGGCAAGATGTGACAATCCTCCTCGAAATTCTAGAGCTCTATTTCTACGCTTCCTGCTTGATCTCCAGTAGATTAACTCCGTCTATAAATCCTGACGCTGCTGCTATAGCTGAGTCTACCAAGCGGTGCCTTGCAAATTTATTCAGAGATTTATGTGGAATTTGAATTTAGATTTCTCAAATTTTCATATGCTTTTAGGTCTTGCTTATAGAAAATTATGCATGCATGCTTAGATTTGTGGAAAATTAAATGTTTGGGACTTTTGTTTTGGTTGATTAGATAGAGATACACTTCTTTATGAAAGATTTTTGTGATATGAAAATTAGTATTCTAAAACTTGGATGAAACCTAGAGTTTGTACTTTTTCGATGATTGAATTTGAAAATTTGTTTGCTTAACGATAAGGTCAATTTATTGATTTTGTTATGCAATCCATGTATCTAGAAACAAACTAATTTATTCTAGTTGAAATTCAACTTAAAAAAGTTGCAGAAGAAAAAAAAAGGAAGAAAAACCGAACTAAACTGAAACCGAATCGTAAAAAACCGAAAGGAAACCGAACCGAACAGTAATTTTGGTTTGATTTCTGGTTTCTGTAAAAAACCGAACGGAACCAAACCCACCCCTAAAGAGGAATACCACTATTGCATTGAAAATTTTCTCATATGCACTCAATGAGACTCTAATATATAATGCACTCTATGTATGATTATAAAAAATAATGAATTTTTTTTTATGATTATAGAAGGTTTCCCTATTTATAGAATTTGAGATACATTTTTGGAATGCATGCGACCATTCATGAAGAGTCAAAAGTCGCAACTCTTCGTTAGGACATACATATATTTCCACCAAAAAGCATCACATGTAATTTCTATTCAATTAATAAATTTAATATAATAATAATAATAATAATAATAATAATAATAATATTAATATTAATATTAATATTAATATTAATTTTTCCAACATTTTCAGTATTCTCACATTTATAAGGAAGGTAATCAAGTCTTTGATGCCCTTGCAAATCACAGTTCCTATTATACTAGTCTTGTTTGGTGGGATTCTCCTCCTAATTTCATATTGTCGTATCATCATTGTGATTCAGAGCTTCCGCACTACCACTTTAGATAGCTTATCTTTTGTTGGCCTTGTTATATCTTGTATTGTTTGTCTGAGGATTTGTTTATTATGGCTGTTATTTATGGTCAGGGTTAGGCTTTGTGTCATCCTTAATTGATTTTAATTTCTTCTTTTTTAATAAAGCTACCTCATTGTCACTTCCCATGATAACAATGCTGGAGTGGGATTGACTTTGAGGTTTTACCAAAAAAAAAAAAAAGGGTTTGATTCTCATAGATGATAAGTTTGATACCAAATTATCATGACATGTTCACTATAACTTTGCCCAAATATTTTACCCCTTAGTGTAAATTAGGGATAATGTTAATCACATACCCATTTTTATTTCCCACGCACACTTGTTAATTTTTTTTGACATCGATCTTCTTTAATTCATTTGATCCGACATTTGAAAATTAAGAGGCATCTATGAGAAGTAAAAATAGGTGTGTAGATAACACTACCGTAAATTAATGGTTGTATTTTTGGAATGCTAAATAACTATTTTAAAAAGGCTTATCAATTGATTTACCTCCTAAAACTGCCATTTAGTCTCACTTTACCCTTTAAAACTGGTTTTGTCTCACTTTGCTCCATGAAATGGACATTTTCATCTTATTTCACCCCATTTTCATCAAACATTAAATTAAAGGGTAGGGTGGACATTTTATTTTTAATACAGGTCTTTACCTCCAACTTGCCTGTTAAAACAATCTGAATTCCATTTTCAATAATTCTGATGTAAGCCCCTGCTTGTCTCTCTTGCTGATTGGTGTGGAGCTGTAACTACATCCGTTGGTAAAAACAAATAAAGGGTTTTGTTTCAAAATCTAATTCAAGCCAGTCAATGAATTCAATGGCTGCAACTACAGTTTTGCATCAATCCGCAAGATAGATAAACGGGGGTTCAAATTAGAGATATCAAAAATGAATTTGAGATTGTTTAAGCAAACAATTTGGTGGTAAAGAGATGTGTCAAAAATAAAATGTCTATACTACCTTTTAAGTTAGTTTTTATTTGACGGAATAAACGAAAATAAAGTGAACTGAGACTATATAAGACAAAAATTATAGTTTTATGGGGCAAAAATAGACAAAATCAGTTTCCGGCAGTAAAGTAAGACTAAATAGCATTCGAGGAGGCAAATCAATTAATAAGCCTTTAAAAATAGAACTGAAAAAATATTGTTTGACTTTCCAATGAGAGATTTTTCAATGTCTAACATGAATACATACGTCATATGTTATTATATAAAGTAGAGAGATACCTAAAAAATAATGGCTTAAATGTTAAAATGGTCCATGTGTTTTAGTCATTAGGCCGATTTAGTCTATGTGTTTTCAATTTTGCCAATTTGATAATTGTGTTTATCTTTGTTAGCCAATTAAAGACATTTCCATCTAATTTTTGTAAAAATAAATTCTCAACTCTTCGATCTCCTCCCTAACATTACCCTATCCCTTTTCTATGTCACAATCTTAATCATTTTTCAGATTGGAAGTTTGATTTCTTATATATGTTATCTCTCATTGATTTGCATTTTTCTGTAAGGAAAAAAGGTAATTATTTCTCATATGAATTCTTTAAAAGGAAAACTAATGAAAAATAGCTTGAAAACTTTGAGTTTTAACGATAAGGACAAAATAAAGGATAAAGTGAATAGTACCATGTTTGACTTTTTAGTGTAAAAATGTGGTTTTTAGTTAAAGTGAACAGTACCACGAGCTTTTCGTTAAAACTCCATTTTTTAAAAGAGATTGAATGAAATGTCTTTAATTGGCTAACAGAAACAAACACGATGACTAAATTAGTCAAATTGAAAACATGGAAACAAAATTAGCCATATGACTATAACACAAAAACAATTTTAATATTTAAATCAAAAAATAATTTCTCTATACTTATATAATAACATATAACGTACTACCAGAGTACATTTTTTAAAATCTCTCCTTATTCCTTATCGACGGAATTGAAAAAACCCGATGGCAAAAAGAGTAGGCATACGGAAAGAAGAATTTCAAATTTTGAAAAAGCCCTGACCTTGGGATAATACAAAATTACCCTCCAAAACGAAACCTCAACCTGATTTCACGCTCTCACTCTCACTCACCCCTCTGCATTAGTGCATTTGGAGGAATGGCGCTGAATTTAAGCGGATCCGATCTGGAAGATGAGGAGCTGGAGCGCCAAGTGCAGGAAATGGCGAAGAAGATTCTCGAGTACAGAGCCACTTTACCAGACCAGCTCAAGAATACCTTCGCCTCCATTCTCGCTGCTCACCGGCCCGCTTTTTCGGATAGGTCGGGTCCTGGGACGTCCGGAGCTTCGAGTTTAGGTACGTTTCTTTTAAGTGGTTGCTGGGTTTTGCATATTTTACTGAATTATTTTATAATGATTGCCGTGTTCTCAGATTGATATCGTTTGCAACTTTCTAAGGTTTGTTTGGTAGCTGAGAAAATTCTAGGTTTGAATAGAAATGAAAAGTTGGGTCTTTTTAGAGATGATTTATTTGGGGTTCTAAGAAATTTCAGAATCAAAATTGGGTCTTTTTTTTGTTTTTGTTTTTTAAAACGACAAATTATAATTTGTAGTGTATTTATTTTCATATTATTTTGGTTTGCACAAAAAATAGAAGCTTGGTAGTGGAAAGAGCCCCTTTGGGAGTTTTAAGTTAATTCCCAATTTTAGTGGCTGCAAAGAGATTTGGATGGATTGCTGTGTTTCTGGGACAATAATTATATGGATTGGAGTAATTGAACTGACGTAGTGTTTGAGGCAATCCATCTTTTTTATGGTAGTGATCATACTAGCATATCGGCGCTCACACACCAGACATTGCTGATATTGATGTTGTGTGTCTCGGTTGTGGAAATGCTTAGTTGAGGGATAAAATTCCTCTCTCTTGTGTTGTTCTCAGTGACGAATGGAGTATTGAATGTTGCTATCTATGTTGCATATAAATACTGATGGGTACATGTTATTGAGGGCAAGATTGGTGGCGTGTCTACTACTCGTATAATTTGTTCTTGATAGTGACTATATAGTTTACTTTCACTAAACCATTCTCCGTTTTTATATAGACTTAGTTCCAAAAGTCTATGGTATTCAAATGGAAGGAACTCTTTCATTTGATACAGCATTACTCAACACCCAGAACACACGGATTTAGAAAACACAGAATTATACTTGCCAGAATTAAATGTTGTAGAATATAGGCAGCTAGAAGAGATTATAGAAGCTGAAGTAGAATTAACAGAAATTAATTTTGAATTCACCAATTAGCACAGAAAGACTTCATCAGAAAAGTAAGAAAAAGTAAGCAGAATAGAGATTGAGAGAGAGAAGTGGAGTTTACCAGAAGTGGGCGCAGCCATTACCAACTTTGTATTCGGCAGCTTTTGCTGAATGTTTCTTCAAGGGTGTTGAGTTGGGGGACGTACTTCCATTCTTGAGCTTTTTGCGGAACAAGCTAAAGAACTTGTACCTTTATTCTTCTAATATTTCGTCTTCGTATTGCTCTTCTATCCAATACTCCAGAATTGGATAATAATATGCGTCTGATTTTACAAGACAAACCTAAAGAGATAGAAGCTCATACGAGAGATTTATTAAAAAGAGTTGAGAATCAAATAAATCAGTTAGAAAATAGAATAGATAGTATTGAAGAAAGTCAGAACAAATTACAAAAGACTATAATAGATTAGAGTTAGAATGAATAGAGTAAACAATTTTACCATTTATCTATCTTACATAGATTGGTCAGATAGAAATAGTTTATTAGTATTAAAAGAAAGACTCTTAGATCAGCTTTTGCAAATTGAACAAGTTAGAGCAATAATGAGAAGGCCGGAACTTGTAAATAGATTAGTAATTTGCCAATGAAGCACTAAAATGTAGATGATGTCTCTGGTTATGTAGTTGAATACACGGCTATGTTGATAGAAAAAGTGATCACATGTTGACACAGGTCGCAGTGAACTTTTTTTAGAGATGGTAGCAATGTTGAGTCAAAGATTACAGTGGGTGGAAAATGATATGGAAGCAAATTGGTTGTTGTTTCAACTAGGTTTTGTCTCCTTTCACTGTTGGTGCTGCTAGATTAAAGTTTCAAAACAAACATGTCCAAGAAGTTGATACATTGCCTTGTCCCGGAAGATCGGTGCTTTCTGTGAACGTGGTGTAGGATTTCTTGCATCTGTCATCGGAACCTTTCTTCTTGCTTTCCAATATCACCTTGAATTGAGAATGCCTAAATGCTGTTTGTTTTCAGTGCTGTTTTATTCCCCCAAAATAAGAAAAAGCGAAGTAGCATGGAGTTTCGTTTTCTCAAGGACAAATTTCCAATTCTAATTATGTGTATATTTTTCAGATGCAGGGCAAGTTGCTTCTAATAAGGCAAGATTACTGGCTGATGGAGGTCAGACTTTCGAGAAGATGCGACTGCACAAAGATAAAGTTCCCAGCAATGTTGCTGCCTTGCATATTGTTTTGAAGAGGGCGGAAGAATGTTTCTTTAAGATTGACGAATTAGATCCTCCAAAACCGAACGTCTGAGAACAAGGGGACTAGTTGACCGAGATTGCAACCCTTTAATGGCTTCTATATCTGCTGTTGATTGATGTAGAATGACACAGATGTTTTGAATTTGGTCATATTTGATTCGTACAATCAAGCAAGACGATGTTTAGCGTGAATGTAATTACCGAAGAAAGCGTGCTTTGAATTCGAAGTTATACCTTAATACGTTGCTAATTTACCGGAAGGCTCCTCTTTCAGGTATCCTGACCTCTACAGTTGACTGGTTAACTGCAATAAGTAGCTGCATAATGCACATATTACGTTTTGAGGTAATACACTGGAATTTCATTGTTCAAATTCAAGAAGAGATTCTCTTCTAGGGTTGGGGCTGTTGCCTTCAAGAATGATGAATAGGGTTTTTCGGTACTTGTGATCGAGGAGTAATGTTATTAAGGCACACAAAACTGATCCCATCCTTGGCGCTCTTTTATAGCGCGTTTACTAATCCGTAATCAAATTGAGAGGAATTGAATTGAGGAGGAATTGAAATGAGGTGGAATCAGAATCAGATTCCTGTTGAAATTATTTACTAAAACTGTCCGGAATCGGAATACAATTCCATAAAGTTGTTTACTAATTTCAGTAGAATCGGAATATAAACCAGTATGATTACTAAAATGCCCTTGTCTCAAATCAAATATTTTATATACTTTTTTTAATAAAATTTGATATATTATATAATAGTAAGAAAAAATAAAATTGCTTTTTTATTCCCTTATTCCAAAATATTAAATTTGTATACAAATTTATTGTATTACTAGTATTAATATATATAATTATTGTTTTAACAATATTAAAATATTAAACACCTCTATGCAAATCTTATCTAGAATTATTAGAACCATGATTCCTATCTTGCTCTTGGGTTATGGCGGCTAATTGCTTAAACATAACACCCACTTCATCTTCCTCATCCTTCCCTGAAGGATACATGTGACATCAATAATGCCCTTATTCAAACCCAGTTGAATAAAACATTCCTCCTTTCTCTGCAATTCTTCGTATCTTTTCTCCCCTGCCCACACCTCCATGTTCCCCACCCATCCTACCCCATAGCCACCGCCTCTTCTACCTGCAAAGTATTTCATAATTTTTTGGGTTTTTTGAGTGGTTGCTTCCACGGATTTGTGGGTTTCGGTCTTGGCTTGAATTGCTTATTTTCAAGATTTGGGTGATTGATTTTTGAATCCGGTTTGGGGATAGATGGGGTTCTTGAGCTGGTGGGTTGGGAAGTGAAGCACGATCGCACGGGGAGGTGGAAGGTGAAGCGAAGACGCATGAAGGCAGAGTGCGCACGAAGCGGTGGGGAGCGGTGGACTTGTTGTGTTGAGTGGCTGACTTGAAATTTTGAAAATGTTAAGAGGGCATAATAGGTAGAAAAAATGCATTCCACATTCCCTTAGTCTCCCGGAACTCAAATACCACCTTCATCTAAGGAGTCCAATTCCTCCATTTTGGGGAGTTGGATTCCTTATTTCGTGTGGGACCCACCACTATTTTGATTCCTCCAAAATTAGTAAACGCTTGAATACTCCGTAATCGGAATTCAATTCCTTGTTTTGATTACGATTACGGGTATGTAAACACGCAATAAATACATACAACATTTAGGCATTACCTTTATCAAGGTGTAACCAACGAGGCCCTGTTCGTAATCGAATAAAGTTGTGTCACACACAAAATTGAGAGATTAATGTCGTTTCGTTGAGACTTGAGTCTAGTGGTATTTTATTTCACTTGTAAGTGAGAATTCTTAGGTTTAGTTATCGTCATAGACAAATTTGAACCTAATTATTATGGGTTCATTGTAAGGTAAGGTTTAGCCCACTTCTTCACCGTTAGTGTGAATAATATCAAATTCAAAAAAAAAAAAAAAAAAGAGGCAATTAGTTAATCAAAACGAGATTAAAAAACTTTGGCGAGAATCAAACCAAATTGTTATGACTAGTCCATTGTGGAGTTTATATTATTATGAATATATACAAAAATTTCAATTAGTTAGACAAAACATATTCACAAAATTAAAAAAAAAATTTGGACCATTTCTCGATTTATGCGTGTCATCCTTGCGCAGGGGCCATGCTAATCTTCTCTGTATCGTTCCAATTTTATCGGATGTCCCCGAAGGGACAACACTTTTTGCAGTCTAATTGAATATAAAGCAATTAATACCACTGCGTTTGCTCGATGTGGGACACCTCCTCCACCACTTTTTGTAAAACGCAGCGTATTTGTCGATTAAAAAAAGTTAAAAATAAAAAGCAGCGCCCACCGTGGGGCTCGAACCCACGACCACAAGGTTAAGAGCCTTGCGCTCTACCAACTGAGCTAGACGGGCAGGTTGACAACTCCACTTACAGAAACAATATGGCATGTCATATGTTGTACAAGTATAGTGTTGACACAAATTCACAGCTTCAAATTTTAAGAATGGTAATCCAAAAGACCTTAATAAAATTGAATTAAATTCATCTTTATGAGACGTCCAAATACATCAAAGCATGTACTTGGATACAAGAATGGTAGTTTCCAAATATTCCTTGGGATACAAGAATTTCAAATCGATAAACATTTGCAGCCAATTATATCGTTATCTGAACTAAGTTCAGGTACTTAATTGACAAGTCCCTTTCTCACATCAAACGTGACTCTGCCAAGCCCCTTTCCCACAACATAACATTTCTTCCCAACAGCTACGAGCTGACAGGGCGGTCTAGTAAGCCATGCTCCTTCTCCAACATCATCAGCCTAGTTCCTCAACTCTGATCCAACACAGAAGGTTCCGCCTATGACAACTGCTGGACCTCGCCAGCCCGAAACCACGTCAGATTCCGCGTGCTGCCATGTCCCATTGACGGTTCATAAACAACAGCGTGCACATGAGCAGTTACGGCACAAGTGAGCGTAAACCTTCCCGTCCATGACCACAGAATCCTCAATTTCAGGAACAATGTTTGTCATCAAATATTTCACAAGAAAAATAGCACATTCACAAATTAAATGAACCAAAGCTCTTAAGATTTACCATAACAAACAAAATGAGCAATCAATATGCTCACAAAGTTGGAGCAGGTGAAATATATATGAAGTTTGAACCTGAATTCGAGCTTCACCCATGCAAATAACTACGCACCTAGCGGTGGACAAGGGAGAAGCTTCACCCCAAGCGTTCAGGGAAGCATCATAACTGTAGACCTCATCTGTAGCATCTTCACACCAACCGCAACCACCCAACAAGTAAACTTTCTTTCCCGGAACTTCAAAACCCATTCCCTTTCTCTTCATGATGCGAGGCGGAAGCCCATGAACACAGTACGTTTTCTGTTGTACTTGAGGTAAGATTATGAGATTCCACTGTGGCTGTTATAATGAACCAGGATGATTTCTTACCTTGGACAACTGCTGCTTTGGATAACTTGTTCAAATCACTTTTCTGGTAAAACATAGTACGTTTTTTGTCCAACTTTCTTGCATTTGATAATTCATTGCTATGTACTGATAGAATTCAGATTGTACCTGTATCTTTACCTTGAGATCAGGTAATGGTTGAGAAAGAATTATGGAAGTTCTGGCGAAGCAGAGGATAGAACGAAAAGAGTCCCTTGTCCGCAACCACAGGAGGAGCGTATGGACTCCTTGTAATACATCATTAAAGAAAAGGAGGGAAAGATGGGATGACTTCGCAGGGCGGCTTTTCGATGTAGATGAGTCCGGTGACATGGTGTTCAAGAAGTAATAACTTTGGCGAGTAGGAAATATGGTCTGAAGAACGTCGATAGCTGTTCCATGAACAATCCTTTGGGGAATTCTTTTTTTTTTTTAAGTGCACCGATATATTTTACACTAAGAAGAGTGGGAAGTTCGTCAAAGCATAATACTGAGTGGCTCCTTTTGGGAATTCTTTGATTCTTGTCAAGCATTCTCCGTTGGGTGGCCCACGGTCAGTAGCTGCTAATGGCGGTAAAAGAACAAGTTAAGCAGCTGCAATTTGGAGAAAAGCACTTCCGCAAGCAATGTTTTCTAATAGCTACAAGGATTTTACATTTAAATTACTTTTACATATCAATCGTGATCGCTGTTCGATTACAAAATAGTTGAATCTCGTCGTTAGCCACTGTCATATCGACTGGTATAGGTAACTGACTAATACTAATACTAATATCCGCATCTGGAAATTAATGAGCACAACAATTTTGGGGGCTATGAAAATTTTCTTCTTTCTCTAAGAAAAGAAGAAAATACACTAACCGAACAAACCTCTCCCTTCAAGAGGATAAATAAAACACCATCTGGCGAGACTTCGTTCTACTTGCTATATACTTGGTGATCAACAACAGCTTCCCCTGCAGTGAAATTCAAAGTTACAACTCATAACCGTCTTCAGAAAATCGACAGCAACAGCTATGTAAACTGGTTCTGATTTTTTTTCATTTTTTCTTTTTTGTTCTCCAATATGGAGCAGCTTTTATACGCGCACATATCGTTATTTTACGTTCCCATACTCTAGTACTAGATCAAGAATGCATAAAAAAAAAATCAAGAATAATGCACTGATCAGATGTAATAAAACTAAAAGTGTCTTACCGTGCATTCTCCTAACGAATCGCTCAAATTCCATGAAGTTTTGTCTTTCCATTAGGAGTGGACTGAGCCTAAGGTAGGTAAAAGATGACAAATGCCTTCCATCTGGATCAGTCAAGGGCTTGGAATTATCCAATATCTTGTTGTAGCTGATACGATCATGACAAGCAAGAGCGTTCTCACTAGAAACTGGTACGCAAACATCCCACGCAGCATTCAGCACCTGAAATGGTAGATTATGGTATTATCGCAAAAGACTTCCACCGCGAACATGGATGTATTGTTCAATTTAGGGTATATCTTTCACAACAAATCCCAGTAGTTTCCAAAACAGACAGATTCTAATCAAGAAAAGTGTTGAAGCTTGGCACTCCATGACTTCTCAGATAAATTTGATGCTTACTTGCCAAAATAAACCCTCAGAATCTCCCAGTGCCTCTTGGAATTCTTCATGCTGGTCTAACACGTGCAATTCAGTACATGCTAATTTTACAGTAGCTTCGTGCTTCTTTAGCATCGTCATGATTGGAGCATAACCATCACGATTGCATGAATTATAGAAGCCTGCAGTCAATTCAGCTGCATGACTGGCTGTCTTGTACCAGCAGTGAAGACCTGATAGCTGCTTAACAATTAAAATACAGCAAACTGACTGATCAATCCATAACTAGCCAAATTACTTCTAAGGTTGCAAAACTTTCAACACTCAACAATATTAGGCATGCATAACAGTCTTCGTTCTAGATTAAAACTTGAAACTTAGAATTCAACATGGATAATTTTGTCTTCGGTATTATTTCAATGCTTTGGCCACATTTGCAAGGTAAGTTCCTAATTATTTTTTCTATGGTTTTAATCTTCTTTCAAATATCAGATCTAAAACATTCATCTTTCATTTATGTTCAAAATGATGGAAGCTGACTCACCTTTGCAGCAATGCAGGTTCCGTCAAAAGCTAACTTTGCTAGAGAAAGCACCCGATCACCATGATCAACTAAAACTCGAGAGTACCAGTTAAGGAAGAACCTGCCATAGTAGCCATCATAATCACCGCCTTCGGAAAAGAAACTGGTTTCATTTGGCCGGGAATTATAAGAACCTGCATTATCTGGACCTCTACCCCAGAAGGAGTGTCCCTTTGCTTCTGCTGCCTTTCTCAAACTTTTCAGCAAATATTGATCGTAACACTGCAGTTTTTTTAATGCTCAGGCTGATGAAATCGACAGACCCATTCACTTGTAAACAGATATAACATTATTCAACAAGTTACCTGAAATTCACCGACACCGGGATATCGCCAACCATGCTTTACAGGACAAGATGGGTATCGCAATTCCCCACACGGACCTAGTCCAACTTGAATCATGGAAATATTACCATCTTTAAAGTACTCGTCAAACTCTACACGGAAGCTTCTCATGCAGTCAAAGTATACCTATATCAGCAAAAATTAGCATCTTGACACTGAGTATATAGGACTACCATTCAAAAAATGGTACAATATTATAGTATAACTGCCATCTGTAAAGGCCATTAATTGAAATTCTCCACAAAAAAAAAAAAAAAAAAAAAAAAGTTTTTAGATCAATAGGTGTAAATTGACTTACAAAGAATACAATCACTACCAACCAATTTTTATTGCAAGCAGAAAGACTAAGGTCTCATTCATCATATGTTACTGTAATACCTCAACAGCTGTCCGGCCTCTTAGAACTCGTTCCTTGTCAATTCCCCACGAAAGGCATTCAGGATTACGTCTTCCCTCTCTATCGGTGAAAAATATGTCAGGGTTGCTTCTACCAATTTCAGCCACCCAATGAGGCAGTGGAATACACACATCATCACCAACATTGCCTCCACATTCATGAAATGACATCACAACCTTAACATAGAAGTTGCCCATCAGACCCAAATAAATTTCAGAAGAACTAACAAAAGCAACCATGTCCAAATGATTATAATCTCCAGATTTTTTCAGCAATGGTTAATAGTGAGTGAATTCAGAGCATGAAAGGGAAGTGATTTACTTGGTTCCCACATTGTAAGACAAAACAAAACTTTGCCAAGCATTACAGGAAAACCATGGAAAGGAATAGGATAAAAATGACCACAAAGATGGCAAAACAATTAACCACTTGTGTTGTTAAAGCTTCTGCAAGTGAAAAAGCGTATTCATATAGAACAGACCTGTAGCTTCAGCTTAAGCTCGCGCACCATCTGAAAGAGCCTCCTGTATCCATTCCAGTTATACTCCTGTGGAGCATGTCCTTCTACTATTCCCCACCAGCAATCAACCATAACCCCATCTACATTAACTGATTTCAAAACCCTTAGCTGCTTTAATAGACCATCTGGATCAACCAGCTCACACTTCATATTAATGACACCAAGCTGCCACCAAAATAAAAGACATGTTAAAGAGCATACAGATTAGGGACTAAGCTTAAAAACAACCGGTATCTGTCAAGCAAAACTCGAACTCCTTGACATGGCAACCTCTAATGCAGGATACAAAGTAGAAAAGCAAAACTATTGAAAAGCAGAAAACCAACAATTTAACTGGCATAGTAAAAGAATATTAGGAAAGTTACAGAACTCACTGGTAGCATTATATAAACTGGAATGTTGGCGGTGCTGGAGAAATCGCGTTCTTGTAACTTCAGGGGTATGTCAACAATCTACAAAAAATAATTAATGTGCATTGAAGGATGTGACACTGCCCAACTTAGGAAGCTATAACTTAACTCAAGTATACATTAATAAAATTTAAACGAACTATATGAGAAATAGAATTTCACTACTTATGGGGTCCTAGTAAATTGCAATGTGGTTATAAGTATAAACGAAGACAGTATAATGCAGAGTCATGCCTCCATACATTTGCTAACATAGGCTACTGTTATTTATGCTATTTAACACCTGATGATATGTGATATCAAAATTAACCTAGATGGTACAAAAAATGACCATATAAAAGTATTCAACAACTGCATACCAAGAGATATATCCAGAAACCCATACCACCGTTGAAGTCTCAACAAATACGTCACACACATGATGCTATGACGGAACGCACAAAGCATGATGTTATGGGATAAAATAATTTTTGATTTTTTATATTTTGGTAGGCAAAGAGTCATAGACTGTAGGATTTCTTGTTATAGTACCTGTTTGTCACCAATATTATCCATGGAGCCACCTATAAGAGGATGACTCTCTGTTTGACATGCTCCTTCTCCCACAAGGGATGAACTTTGGGACCGAGCACTTGAGGGGAGATCATAAGGTGATAAACTGGGCAAATAAACACCTTTGATGTTACAAGCATTAAGCTCCCCAGGGCTCTGATAGCTAGAAGTACCTCCTTTAAGGGAAGCAGGAGTATGTGGGGACACCATTTGGGAGGATGATGTCACTGGCGCAGAATTGACACCAGCCAGCCTTGCACCCTGTAAAAGTTCAATAGAAAGATTCCCATTTGGGGTTTTTCTGAAATTTGTTAGAAATGAAAATCATAATAAGATGCATTAAATGTCATCCACAGGTTCATTAAGGAAGCCAAAACCAAACATGCACTCATGATCTAAGATCAGCCAATGCATGAACCACATGAAGATCAATTTTTTTCTTTTATAGGAAGACTGCTTGAGAGAGAAGTACCTGAGATTTTGAAGGAAACGTTGTTCCATCTGGAAGAACAACCCAGCCAGCTTCCCTAGCCAAAGCTGCAATTACATCATTGATATCAGCCCTAACTCTAAGATTATAATTTCCATGTCTCCGCAGCCCTGCTAAGATCCTCGCAGTGATAGCCCTGCGCTGCCGTTCTCTTAACTTAGTTCTCTCTTTCTCTTCTATCGGTCTACACCTCCTAGCTCCTCCCCCTCCTGGAGTCCCCACTTGTTCTTGAAATTGATGGTGCTGTTGAAAACGGTTATTATTATTACTTCTTGTTGGCATTTCCCCATCAACGCCCACCATCATTTGGGCGGCATCAACATGCTTCTCTCCATCTTCATCATCTTCTTCATCGCCATCGTCCTCTTCTTTCACGTCCATCTCCATTTCTTCGTCATCATCTTCTTCACTTGTGATTAACTTCTGAAGACCCGAAGCCATAATCTCGTTATTCCGTTTATCCTACACTTTAAGCCCCCTGATTATCCTAGATTTTAAAATTAACTATATTTTAAAATTACAGAGGCACAGAACCTACTGAATTGACTTGTTTACACCTATTTGGCTCTAATCAGTTGACTCAAATTTTCTCAGCTGCCAAACAAGGCGCTTCTTCTCTATTACTTTCCACACAAGTCACAAACAAGAAAGCGTTTAAATTTTCTCATAAAAAGCTTTCTCAGAATCAAAACATGACCAAAAAGCAAAACTTTTCCAAATTGTGAACTGAATTACCTTCTAAAACCAGCTGGCACGACCGAATTCTAGCAAAATTGACTCCACATTGGCCGGAATTCTCCATTTCCTCTTCGAATTCCACCTCCTCGTCTTCACTCAGAGCTCCCAATCCAACTTTTCTACCGGATCCAACTTCTCTTCCGCCATTCAGAAGCCCTAGCTGCTTCACCGGGTTCCGTGGTCGAATTTTCCGGCGACCGGAAATGTATCGTACGGCGTCGTCTCACGAGGAGTAGGCCAGGGCTCCGAACAGGAAGGCGGAGGGGGTCAGAGATGGGCGGGTCGGGTCGGGCGGGAGAGGGTTGGGGAGGGGGAAGCGTGCGAGCATGCGAGGAGGGGGGCGCTCAGGGGATTCTCACGCGTGCGAGGTGTGAGCGTGTTTGGGGGATTTTCTGGCACGAACGAGGCGTGCGTGGGTGTAAGCATGCGGAGAACGGGTGCGTATCACGGTTTGGGCGTGAGGCGTGACACGTGTCGCACGTGCCGAGACCGTGGGCTGTGGAGACGCCAAGGACACGAGATTTGGGTGTGTCCTGATGTGTGGAAATGGGATCACGTGAAGTTGCAACTTGCTGGACGGTTGTCAAAGCAAATGGTAATGACTCTAGGCTGTTACGTGAACGATTGTTATCTGTTGATCATGATATCATTAGATGATTATGATGTTTGAGGGTGGGCGATGGTTACTTCTAAAAATAATTTTAAAAGGAGAGAAAAATGAGTATTGTCAAGTGCTGATAACAATTATGTTTATCAATTGAATATGACGTTCTAAAATGGAAGGTATAATCACATAATAAGCTGTTGAACATTAAGTTTGAGGATGATTAGCATTTATCCTTCGTTATATGACATTTTAGGATGGATTATTAGTTGTAGATCATGATACACTAGAATGATTATCATTATGAATCTTTCTTGACTTTTTCTTGTTTTTTTACATTTCAAAGTTTATTTACGTTTCATTTTCTGTTTCGTGGGAGTCGGTGAAAAACTCACCTAGGGTTGTTAGGGCATGCCCTAAGACGTGCTGAGGCAGTCGAAAACTTACTTGAAATTTGTTGGGGACCTTGAAGTTGAAGGTTGGGCTCATTGTAGTGGCTACTTTCTAGTTTTTCTTAAGTTTCAGCGGCAACACCTTCATGAAGAAGACGACCGCGAAGAAGTTAAAATGTTTATTTATTTTTTCTTAAGACTTGGCTCAAAACAACGTCGTTTTGGTTGTCTTTTTATTTTTTTTCCAAATGACTTGGCCCAAGGTGACGTCGTTTTAATTTTTTTTTTAAAATACAAGGCCAAGTCTAATTTTTTTTAAAAAAAAAAATTTATAACCCCCAGCTGATCCCTTTCTTCCCCATCGTAATACCTGATCACAGTTCACCCAATCCCATCCCCATTCCACAGTTCCCCAATTCCTCAAATCCTAAATTCTCAATCCAATCCTATATTTCAATTTTACCTAATTAAGGGTGGCAAATCGGTCTAGGACTCGTGGGGCAGGGTTAGTTCATTCGGTTCGGGGCGAGTACAAGGCATGTACAAATTTTGTAAACTCAAAATGGGGTGGGGTAGGACGGGTCTATATAATCGGCGGGACGAGGTGAATCCCAAATATTTGAAAAAAGGTTCCCCGACCTGGACCATTTCCCCCTTCCATAATTCCATTACTGCATTCTGCATCATTCTTTCTAGTCGCTGACCTGACTCTCTCATCATTTTCAAAGACTCGAACTCCAATTTGACTCTATTATAGATTCCCAACTCGAGCCTCGACCTCGAGGCCTCTCTATCCCAACTTTGACCACCACCATATTCTCCTTTTAACTCTAACAGGTTCTCCCTGACGATGAACGCACTCCCAGCTGCATCGCCCTCGAGCTCTCGCTTAAGTCGCTAGATCGTTAGATCTCTCAATTTGTTGTTTTGTGCGTTCGTCGTCGTTTGTCTCTTCTTCTCCTCATGAAAGTCATCCACTGCCGAGTTCTTTTTCTTCTCTTTTTCTTTCTTCAAATTTCAGTACTCCACCAAACCTCTAATGTTATCGAAGTACAGAAAAGCTTGACACATAAGTGTTTTTGGGGAAATTGCATAAATGTTTTCCACGGGGGCCTGTAGGATCCGTAGGAATCGGTTTGTTTGAAAATAGCTGGGTTAGGTCTGGTTTCAGTTTTGAAAATATGGCGATCTGCCCCACCCCGCCCCGTTTCATTTTCAAAAGGTCCAGTCAGGTTCCTCCAAATTGGACCTGGCCTGACCCATGCCCACCCCTAACCCTAATCAAATACTTTAATTTATTTCAAAATTCTCCACACCACCACGATTGTTTCAAAATTCAAGTAAGTTTTTTAGTATTCTAATCTCAATTTGGTTTTATTGCTTGTTTGATTGTTGATTAATTGTTGGGAAATTGCTAGAAATGACCCATTTTCTTTATCTTTGGACTCAGATAGGACAAACCAACCATGCACACTTCATGCACAGCATGCATAAAAGCAAAATGTTGAAAATACCCACATATAAAATAGTAAAAACTCATAGCTCATTGCGTCATTTTTCTAATTTTGAAGAAAAAGCTGCGAGTGTGGAGCCTAAAATAATCCCAAAAATTCTAGAGGCGACACGTGGACTTTTGCTCAAGAAAGACAAGATTGCCCTCATTAAATGGGCAGGCTTCTCAGATACTCCCACGCATAGCTAACACCCATGAAGGTCTCAGCAGCTGAATACGACTGCCCACAGCTCAGCTACCCTTGACAAGGAAAAGTCAAAGCATTAAAGTTAAGGATTAATTACCCAAATCCTATATTTAATACATTCCCAATTGAAGATTGACTCCAATCAAGTAAGTAATCCTAATTTAAATCAATTAGGGATAATTACTCTATCATCTCAAGATATTATTTCCTATATAATATCCTGAGAATATTTCTCCATAAACGTTGGCCAATAGGATGCCATGTGTAGGGTAAAACCCTAACATTATGGCCGACCCTATCCCTATAAATACCCCATATTCTACCAAATTTCATGAGTTTTCGCTACCCTAAAAAAGCCCTAAACACTTTATTCTCACAAAGAAACTGACTTAGGCATTGGAGATCATTAGCCTACCCCCCCACCTCATGGGAGCGTGAGGCTTAGATGCTTGATCAAAGGTGTTAATTGTTTTGCAGGTGCATTTTCATCAAGACTGAAGATGGCGGAAATTTACATCGACAAATTGGTGCTTTCATTGAGAGTTGATTCAAATACTCGAAGAAGCCTCTTGCATTTGGTTTCTAGAATTTTCTATTACGTTGAATTTCTCACACGTCGTATCAATCAATTTTTTTGTAGAAAAGTTTCTTGATCAATCCTTGGAGAAAGGATAAAATGGTAGTAAATTCAGAAACCACGATGAACGGAACCCCGTACATACAAGGATTTGGATCGAAGAGTGGAGACGAGGACGTAGCCCAATGACGGAGATCCATAAGGCTCAACGTGATGACAGGAGGAGCCCCACCATCGTGGAGTAGCGTCACCACCACTACCGTGACCCAGCAGCCACCGCAAGGCCACTAGGCCACGACACTAGCTTTTGCAATGTTGCCCTTGCAGTGGCCCAATTCCCAAAACCTTGGGCAGGAGGCCCAAATCCATTTATTAACCCATGGGCAGAGGGCCCAGGTTCATGGAGAAGCATGCCGAGCCTAGGAGGCCTAAGCCGTAACAGCTCAAGCCACTAGCGAAGCAGCACCAGCTAGAGCCCAGCCAGTAGCCCAAGCAGCCACGACTTAAGCTCAGCGCCGAGCCATTCCTGTTGTAGGCGTAGCCCATGCCCAAGCTCAGCGCATGCCCAGTGTCAGCAAACCTACGCACGACCCTATCATACCTCCGCGCATGTGCCAGCTACCCAGCCAGGTTGGCCCACCCCGCGACCCCCTCCGATGACCTGACCCGAGGCCCTATCCAACCCGAGGCTCCCTCCGATGATCCAGAGTCCGACCAACGATCTCATGATCGATTCAGGGTTATTTTCACCTCACTTTTCTGTAGGAATGCCCGTTCTGGGCTCAAGTTTTGTACCAACAGTCCATTACACTTCCACTACACATAGAGATGCCTATTATACAGACTCTTCCAATCTAAATAGCGAGCATCACCTGCCCTAACATGTCACAAATTTGACGAGCACCCTCGCGAAACAGACTATTTTGGTGAACTAACTCCTCGAGGACATCGAAATACAGCGCACCTTAGACGAGGTGTCCCGAAGTAAGATAATGGCAAAAGAACGTGACTCAACCAGCCACGAATTGTGCGTTCGAGTAGTATGCACTCTCTTTTGGGCCATCGGGGAAACGTTTTCTTTCGCCTAAATACGCAGAGAAGGGTTTATTCCCAACTCGGCTCATGAGTCAGTGTTCATTCGAGGTTAGGTCCACATTCTGACGAGCATTTAGGACATTTCAGGAGAAGTGTCCACACGGGGTTAGGCTCACAAGGAGATCCTTATGCGAGGTATCGGAGTAGGCAGCCGCATGACGGACAGAGAAGAGCACGAGAGTAATCTAGCTCAAGTTCTACTGGTAGCCCTAGCCTAGCGCCATGGCGAGCAGCACATAACAAACCATGTACACCATGATCGCGACACAAACTAGCAGGACATGTCGAAGAACAACATGGACTAGCAGGTCAACACCGGGGGCAGCTGGAGCTTCCACTACCCCCACCAAGTGTAAATCCAGGAGGATATACAAATGCTCATAACAGAGCAGCTACGCGGATTTTAGTGTATTGGCACTACCGATGATGCCTTTCGTAAAGATGTAGCCAACCTGAGCAGGTCACCGTTCACAGGTGAGATTGAGTAGATGGAGCCACCGCAGAAGTTCAGCCCATTATATTTCACCTTGTTAAAAAGAGATGAAGATCCGGATAGGCACCTGATGCACTACCGAAGCGTCATGACCCTGTATGTCAATAATGACGCTTTCATGTGCAAGATTTTTACCACGACTCTCCAAGGCAAGATGTAAGACTGGTTCTACACTTTGCCGCCACGATTAATTCGAAACTCCGCACATATGTCAAGAGGTTCAAGGCGGAGAAGGCGAATATCGTCAGATGTGATAACAACATTGCATGCTCAGCCTTCCGAAAGGGGTTCTCAGTAGATCACCAGTTTTTTGAAAAATTGATCATGGGTGAGAACTTGACCTTGGCAGACTCTTATGCTTTGGTAGAATAGCACTCCCTCTGGGATGAGGCCAAGTGCTCCCAGAAGCCACATGAGCAGCCCCGTAAAAACGCAGAGCCAACACAGAAAAAGGCGCGACGCCCAAGATATACACCAAGTTCTCAATCCTGATCAACCAGATTTTCGCGACCTCAAAGATAAACTGAGGTTCAAGCTGCCGCCACCTATGAGAGGAAACCCCTCCAACATGGACCAGACGAAGTATTACACATTCCACAGAGGTCCCGGGCACATAGCAAACTACTGCACCACAAGGAGGAGGTACATTGAGCAACTTGTGAAAGAAAGCAAGTGCGATTAGTATGTCGACAGGCCAGCTGCCCAGCCTAGGTGAAAAGTAGGCGCTGATGTCGAACCCTTAGCCAAGACAATCTGAATCAACAAAATCTTTGCCGAATCCTAACATCTGGGGGCCACCAACAGCTTCAAGAAAAGGAAGATCCAGCAGGCGAGATCGGTATCTTAGGTTCAAGCCATATATGTTGTACCTGGACCAATCATCGGCTTCACTGAGCAGGACGCGGAGGGAGTACACTTTCCTCACGACGACGCCTTGGTGATTTTTTTTCAACTGGCCCATGCTATTGTTGATAGAATTATGGTGGACAACGGCAGCTCAATCAATATCTTGCAACTGTCAGTCATTCAAAAGATGGGCCTGGAAAGCAAGATCAAACGCAAAGCGGAGGTCTTGACCGAATTCAACGGACTTACCTCAACTATCATTGGCACCATCACACTCGACGAAACCTGCCCACCGATTGTCTCATCATAGACCTTCATGATCGTCAGCTACCTATCTCTCTATAATGGGATATTGGGTCGACCATGGCTGGTGAAGATTGGAGTTGTAACCTCGATCGAGTACTAGACAATCTGATTTCCCATCTTAGGAGGAGCAGTTGGAGAGATCAAAGGCGACCAGGCCATGTCTAGAAGATGTACTGTACAAGTTCTAAAGGAGTCGAAGTAAAAGTCTTTCACCCCAACAGTAGCAACTGAAGTGCAGAAAGACTACTCTACCTCCGCTAAACAGCAACTACAACTGGCAGGTTAAAAAAATAGTGTCAAGGTCGACAATGCCCTGGAAGATGAATCAAGATGAAAACCTGAAGAGGATGCCGATGACATCATTCTTGACCCCCACCAGTCGAAAAGAACGGCTAGGATTGGCTCACGTCTGAGCCCGATGGAGAAGGAAGAACTCATAGTTTTCCTTAGGGAAAATCGTGAAGTTTTTGCATGGTCACCCTCTGACATGCCTGGTATTGATCTAGCAATAGCCTGTCACAAGCTACATGTTGATCTCATTGCCAAATTTATGATCAAGAAAAGATGACATTTCACACCCAAGCAAGTAGTGATTATGAAGGTAGAGATCGACAAGTTACTGGAGGTCGAATTCATTGAGGAAGTGGCACACTCAGCATGGCTAGCCAACGTTGTGCTAGTGAAGAAAAAATACGAGGGCATATGAAGAGTATGCGTGGATTACACAGACCTCAACAAGGCGTGCCCTAAAGACAACTACCTGGTTCCCCGAATCAACTTGCTCGTTAACTCAACATCTGGGAACCAGTTGCTCAGCTTCTTGGACGCATACTCAGGCTACAATCAGATTGCCATGCACGAGCCTGACAAGGAGAAAACTGCATTCGTGATCGAGTGAGGCATATACTACTACAAGGTGTTCAAAAAGTAGATCGGAGTAACCATGGAAGTCTACATTGATGACATCATGGTGAAAGGCAAGCAGCGGTCAGACCACATCGGTAACTTGGCATAGACTTTTGACATGCTCCAAGAGTACAAAATGAAGCTCAACCCAACCAAATGCACTTTTGGCGTCTTTTCAGGCCGATTCTTAGGGTACCTTGTAACCCAGAGATGAATCGAGGCTCATCCAAGGCAGATCAAAGCAATCCTGGACATGAAGTCTTCCAAAACTCTGAAAGAGACCCAAAATCTGACCAGACAAGCAGCCGTACTCAATCGTTTCCTCTCTCGATCCACCGACTGATGCAAACCTTTCTTTAAGGCAATAAAAAAGGTGCAAAAGGACAAATAGGATGACGAGTGCGATAAAACATTTCAAGACCTGAAGCAGTACCTGACATCACCTCCATTACTATCCAAGTCGGAAGCAGCGGATAACCTATACATCTATCTGGCAGTATCAGAAGTAGCAGCGAGCTCTGCCTTCATACGAGAAGAGTTAAGGGCCTAACTACCTGTATTCTATACATCCAAAGCTCTCCTCGATACGAAAACCAGATACCTGAAAATTGAAAAGCTAATTTTGGTGCTAATTGTTGCAGCTTGGAAGCTCATAGCCTACTTTCAAGGGCATCCGGTCATCGTCATGACCCAGTACCCACTGCGATTAGTTTTGCATAGTCCATACACTTCTTAACGAGTGATGAAGTGGGCGTTGGAACTTGGCCAATGCGACTTAATATATCAACCTCGCACGACGATAAAAGCCCATGCATTGGCGGACTTCGTAGCATAATTCATCCTAAAGCTGAAAAACACAGCAACTCAGCCTGGAAGTGCCCTAAAGGCAGTTGAGCACGCTGTAGCCGCACCAGCCCCACATGCAGGAGATTTTTTGGCATTTGCACGTCAATGTATCATCCAATTACCAGGGATCAGGAACAGGCCTAGTTTTTACTACCCCAAACGGTTCGATGCTCGATCAGGCAATCATTTTACGCTTCAAGGCGTCAAACAACGAAGTAGAGTATAAAGCCCTACTAGTAGGTCTCCGATTAGCTGATCATTAACCAAACCTCAGGGGAGTACGCAGCAAAGCATCCAAGGATTGCCCGATACCTTGAGAAGGTACAAGAGCAGCGAACAACTTTCTAGGCGCACACACTCACTCAGGTTCCGGAGCAGAAAATGCCCATATAGATGTACTAGCAGGCCTAGGCTCTGCCTTAGACCATCAGCTCAAGCGCTCTATCCCAGTTGAGTACTTGGAGAAGCTAAGCATAGATGAGGAACTAGCAGTTGAGGTGGCGTCAATCAACACAACTCTAAATTGGCAAAAACCCATCATCAACTACTTAGTCAACGGAACCCTGCCTGTAGACAGACTAGAGTCTAGGAAGCTCCAAATGAATGCAGCACACTACTACATGTGGAATGACATGCTCGTTCGTAGATTCTTCTCAAGACTACATCTTCACTGCCTCTCACCTCCTGACGACCTGAAGATTCTTAGCTCAATCAATGAAGGCTCTTAACGCTGGCTACTAGTGGCCAACCATGCATCAAGATGCCAAGGAGTATGTACAAAGGAGTGATAGCTGCTAGCGCTTCAAGCCCATGCCCGCACTACCTTCCAGTGAACTCTACCCGTAAACGAGCCCTTGGCCATTCATGTAGTGGGCGATTGACCTAGTAGGACCAATGTCATCTGCTACTAGGGCAAAGGCATGATGATCGTAGCGACCGACTACTTCACTAAATGGGTCGAAGCCTAACCTATAACTACAACTACCCAGATAGACATAGAGCGATTTATATGGAAGAACATCATTTGCCGCTTAAGCATCCCACACTTCATCGTCACCGACAATGGTCCGCAGTTTGTGGGCAAAGACTTTGCGAAGTTCTTCGAAAAATATGGCATAAAGCAACACATGTCCACACCCAGTATCCGCAGGGTAACAGACAAGCCGAGGCATCCAACAAGACTATCCTCGACTGCCTCAAGAAGTCATTTTCAAACAAGAAAGGGAAGTGGCCAGACGAGCTCCCCGATGTTTTATGGATGTATGACACCACCAAGAGAAGAGCAAACGGTGAAACTCCATTCTCCTTGGCATATGGCTATAAGGCGATCTTTCATCTTAACGTCATGGTGCCAAGCATCAGTACTATACTGCTGAATTTCGAGCAAAACAAGAAGGAGATGACCACAAACTTAGATCTGGTAGAGGAGGAGCGCGAGAAGTTTATTACCCGCATTGCGGCCTATTAGCAGTAGCTCCTCTCCAGTTACAACAAGAGGGCAAAAATCCTGCTGTTCCAGCCAGGAGACTTAGTCCTCAGAAAAGCCTTCATCACCATCTGCCAGGAAGGCTCCAAAAAGATGGCCTGTCGCTAAGAACTTGTAGGTGGGTTTGTCTTTCTTTGGATCCTGCTGCGAGTAGGCGGAAGGGGCACTACATCTTCACCACCATGAGTGACAAAGAAATCGACAAGCAGTGGAATGCCTACAACCTGATAAAGTACTACATGTGACTTCCCATCATTCCTTGGACCCTGTTCGCGACGAATAAAGTTCGAAGACTCAAGTAGCTTGATGAACAATACCTCGCATGCTGAGGATTATCACTTGTTATGCCATTACTGCTTACCAGCAAACTTAATAAATTTCTCTATTTTCAATGAAAATTGAAGGAATTATTCAGAAACTTGGGTTGAATGCGTAAACAAACTGACCACCCCTGTGACAAGTAGAAGACATCCCTGCCATTGCAAAGATGGCATGTTCTCTCTAATTAGGAGATGGTAAACTAATCTGGAGTATCCAAACGTGGATGGGTGGCACGAATGCTCAATTTCCCCTGAATGCAGCGACTACATGGGTCAGACGACTCCCTTAATTAGCGAAGATAGTTTTTCCCTCGGAATAGACTTAGCCGACTAAAGGATTCAATTTTACAGGATCCTAGGTCTCTAATCGAAAAAGACACTAAATGCAGGATTCCTGGCCATGAAAAAGTTTACATGACTAGATGGTCTGTCCTCGACGTGCAAGTCTTCATGAACATAGCTTGGTTTTAAAGTGTTGCAATACTAGTTAAGCGATCTACGGAATCAAGTTACAACTCAGAAGGATAAGGCCTCAGAGGCGTGATTCTACCTACACTTTACGCCTAAAATACCTCCGAGAGCTAAGGACGACGCTTGAAGTGGTCACGCGGGTTGTTTGCTTCTATAAGTAAGACTCCCAGCTGACAACCCAACTGCTGGTAGCCCAATGCAATTCGTAAGCTGAAACTTACACCTGCTATGACTATGCAGACCCGTTTGCTTATTTAAAAGCAGCGTTTTCGACCGACGATTTATGGTTTAAGTTTTACATGAGCTAAAGCCGAAATATGATTATAGCAGCTATGCGGATTTTCTCTGCTTTTTATAAGAAGCATGTGTCCGACCACCGGCTCTATAAGTTAAAAACTTCCTAACATGCCTCCGGAGGGCCAAAGCTCAAGAAGCCACTAAAGCTGAGGTACAACTGTAGTAGCTACGGGGATTTCATTTGCTTTCTACGAGAAGCAAGTGTCTGAAAGATGACTCAATAAGTTAAGAACTTCACAACATGCCCCAGAAGAGCTGAAGCTCATGAAGCCACTAAAGCTGAGATTCACGACTATAGTAGCTACGTGAACTCACCAACTTCCTACGAAGATAATGAGTTTGGCCGCCTGCTCTATAATTTAAAAGTCTCTCACCTTTTTTTCCTTTTGCAGGTAAAGCTTTAGAAGCCCCAAAGCTAAGACTAAAGCCTAAAGTGACAATGTGGGATTGACTACTCTATCGAAGTAGCCAGCACAACCGCCCGTCCTACGACAAAGTTTTGCAGGTCGCCCTAAGCAGGCAAAGCTCCCAAAGCCCCGAAGCTGAAACTAAAACCTAAGTGACGACGTGGGATCGACTGCTTTGTTGAAGCAGCTCACCCAGCAGCCCGTCCTACGATAAAGTTTCAAAAAAGACATGATGGGATAGAAGGATTGAAGTAGAGCAAGGAAAGCTGTTTATTAAATTTCTAGCAAATTGGTAAACTGGCTCGAAGGCTAACAAAGTTCGAATAAACAGAACGAAAATGAAAAGAAGAAAATTCCTAAGTCTAAACAAAAAGACTACTCATTGGCAGCTTGTGCAACCACTGGTCGCTCAACTGCCACGCCTTCAGCAGTTGCGTTGCTCCTAGCAGCCAATGCTTCCATCAGCTCATCCTCAGTCGCCCTACCTGGATTGCCTAACCCTTAGCTACTTCACCAAAGGCAGCCTCAAATGAGAAATTAAGCAGATCAACTGGAGAAATAGAGAAAGTCTTGAAGTCTTTCTCTGAAAATTTATAATCTGACGACCTGCCCTAAAAATGGTCTACACAGCCACGCTTGTAGAAATCGGTCTACCAAGAAACAAGCGCCACTTTGTGATCGACTTTCTCATTTTTTAGTTATACATTCTCCTCAACAAGCCTAGTGTGAGCACCTTACAGCTCATCTAGTTCATTTCTCAGGTTCTCGCTAGCAGATAGTGCACCTTGTAGATCCATTTCCTTGGACTCAAGCTTATTGGCAACCTCCTTGAGACGAGACACTTCATCATGCATGAAGATAAGCTTCTCATCCTTGGCAAAACAATTAGATCGTAGCTCTGAATTAACACGCTTAAAGTCTTTCACCATCGGAGAAACACGACTAACTTCATTCTCTATAGCTTCCAACATCGACTGAGTTGCACCAAGTTTAGCCTTCAAATGAGCAACCTTCTGATGATCGATTTCGAGCTACATAGAAGTGGGGGCAGAGACATCAGACCCCTTCAAAACAGCAAGTTCAGATTCGAGCTTCTCGATCTTTTCACCAATCGAGTGAAAGTGATCCATCAACGCCACTTTGGCCTCCTTAGCACATTTAACAGCATCCTTATCAATGCACATAAACTCAGTTACCAGGATTAAAGTCTTATGCATTATGGCAATCAGGGATGATCTCCTCGAGTATGTCCCTTTGTAAAAGAGTATGAGCTGATACAACTTTCTCAACATTATCAACGAACTTAGCGCATGTATCGACGTTCTCAAGCAGGTCAACCTTCAACATCGCATTAACCTCGGGAAACTTTCCAGCCTCAGATTCGGTGAATCTCTCACAACTGCCAGTGTGAGCATATTTCCCTTTCTCAGCAGACGAGTCAGTCGTAGCAAAATGAGGAACAGGCATAGGCGCCACTTTAATAGCAAAATCCACATTCCCATTCTTCTTAACGGCGAGCTTCTCAGAAGTCAAACCGAACTTAGCTCCCTACGGGCGCTTCGACACAAACCCGGACACCGGGGTCACCATTGAACCTTTTTGCTAGGCAATCCTTTCAGCAATGGACATGGCCACCTTCGAAGAAGCAGGTTTCATAGGCTTCGACTCGACGGACTTCTTCGTACCCTTTAGAAAAGTCAAATCAATCACAAGCTTTTCAGCAGCTGACGAGCCCCAATGAGCAGCAGAAGAAGTCATTGGCTTATTCTCAGCTAAAGGCTCACTGGCAGGTGAGGAAGATCTTTTCTTTCCACCCTCATTGGTAGCAGGCTCTACAACAGTGATCAGATAAGCAAGTGCCTAATCCTTTATCCGCTTTATCTATTCCTTTGGAGGTAGCCTGCCTTTCTGCCGATGAAAAAGACTAAGCAACCAATACCACTCATGGTACTCAGCAAGAATGAAAGTGATGTGCACTTTCTTCATATCTGCAGAAGTTCTTGATGTTGAGCTAAATTCTTAATCTACACAAAGTAAGAAGGACGATCAGTAAACTGAAGTCATGGAGCAACTCAACAAAAATTTAAGCAGGCTAGAAATAAAGCAGTTCACTTACCATAGATAAAGACGGTTGGGACACACAACTCAAGAGAGGAGTCAAACTCCCAATTTCCACTTACCTCCAATGTGTCCCTCGCCCACTCATGATCACCTTTGCAAGGACCATCAAGTAGCCTATGGCGAGATCTCAGCTGCCCTACGCATTCCTTATGACTGATCTCAAAAAAGTACTAGAACTCATTTATGGTCAAGCCAAGATCAAAGAACCTACTTAAGTTTAAAAACCCCACCATCACACGAATTACATTTAGGAAACACTGAGTAGGTGTGCATCTTATGAAGCAGATCACCTCCTCGAAAAGACGAGACATGGGAAAAGTAAATGCTAACACGAAGTAATACAAATGAAACTTGATAGCCCTCTTTTTAGCAGTGGAACCCTCGCCACACGGTTCATAGCCGATATCATCCTTCATCCGCTTGACGTGAACCCCTGACGGAATCGCATGTTAAATCCTGAAACAACTCGTCGGAATTGATATTGACATGCGCAGCCTTGAAATAACCTACCTTGCTGGAAGAACCACCTTGACAGTAAAAATATGGAGGATATTCGCCACTTTTGCGATCAGAGGAAGACATCTCGAAATCCTTACAAAAAGTACGAAGGAAAATATTTAGAGGGCAGCTCGCGAAAAAAAAAATAATGAATGAAAGACCGATAACCCAACCCTTTCACTCGCAAGCAGCATTGCCTAACATGAGGGGGAGGCCCACGCCTCCTCTCCCCTTCTCATTCGCAAGCCAAGCACCTCGAGCAAGTAAGCCCAGGCCACCAAGACTCGAGAGCTGGCCCGAACCGGTCTCTCCTACTCTTTCATTGTATGCCTGCACGGGCCCATGCCCATCAACGTTCCAATAAGGCTTGATGGCCCACGACCCGGTCCATCTGCGAAGGGGGCAAGCACCCCGTGCCTTTCTCCCTATCTCCTACACTTTAGTGGACCCGACCCCAACATCGCGCCATCAACACTTGGCCCAAGCCGAGCTGACCCTTTGCCGCATAGCCCACTGTGCATAGCAGCATCGTGGCACCCTTGTCACGTATTCTACACGAGCTCAACCCTTACCGAGCCAATTTTCCAGTCCCAAGGCTCTCAAAAATTTCAAGAAGAAGAAAAATCAAATTTTCTTACCTTGGTGTGGCACGGAGAAGAAGAACTACAACGAGAGACGACTTTTTGCAAGGGCAAAAGAAGAAGAAAGCTAGGGGAGGGGGAAGAAAAATTTCCTATGGCTTCTCTTTCTTGTTGGAATGATGATTGTTCTCCAAATTTATTTAATCTCCTGCTTAAGGCAGAATTAAATAGGCATTAGGGACAATTGGTTTCCTTTTCCTAGAAGAAGTCTATCTCCAAATCAAGAAAGGAGATCAAGTTCAAATTGGGAAACAACTCTACAAGCCCAAGCAGCTTGGGATTTCTACACTTATTGCATTTTTTTTACGTGTAGCCCAGCAGGTGTGGGGGCATTTATGGAGCCTAAAATAATTCCAAAAATTCTAGAGGCGACACATGGACGTTTGCTCAAGAAAGACAAGATTGCCCTCATTAAATGGGAAGGCTTCTCATATACTCTCACACGCAGCTCACACCCATGAAGGACTCAGCCCGACTGCCCACAACTCACCTGCCATTGGCAAGGAAAGATCAAAGCAATAAAGATAAGGATTAATTACCCAAAATCCTATATTTAATACATTCCCAATTGAAGATTGACTCCAATTAAGTAAGTAATCCCAATTTAAATCAATTAGGGATAATTACTCCATTATCTCAAGATATTATTTCGTATTTAATATCTTGAGAATATTTCTCCATAAACTTTGGCCGATAGGATTCTGCCACGTGTAGGGTAAAGCCCTAACACTATGGCCAGCCCTATCCCTATAAATACCTCATATTCTACCAAATTTCAGGAGCTTTTGCTACCCTGAAAAAGCCCTAAACACTTTATTCTCACAAAGAAACTAACTTAAGCATTAGAGATCCATTGGCCTAACCTCCCCATCTCGTGGGCGCATGAGGCTTAGGTCATTGATCAAAGGTGTTAATTATTTTGCAGGTGCATTTTCATAAAGACTAAAAACGGTGGAAATTTGCATCAATAGTGAGCTTTGGGTTATTGGGTTGGCTTAGATTTGTGAGCATATTATGTGCAAGTCATGTGTATATCACTAGAAATAGATGATTTTTAATGGAATTTCCAGAATCTAGGTTTAGGTCAAAGATTTGTCTTCTCTTTATGCTTATTCTCAAACTTTAGACACTCTTATGCTATTTTTAACAAAAAAATTTCAGAGTAAAAAATGGAAAAAAATTTGAATTCTTTAATGCAAGATCGGGTTTTTTGAGATTCTCATCGATCCCAAACTGCAAACTTGGAGATCGGAGACGAGAATAAGAGTTGCGGAGATGCGTCTTCTATCTCTCTCTGCTTGAATACCTTGGGAAAAATAAATGGGTCATTGTTATGACTATAATATTTTTTAGAATAATAGTGGCATTTTGATTAGCTAAGAGGTTGTTAGAGAAAGTGGCCAGCTGGCACTACGAGATTGGAGGTTCTATATGAACTAATTGTGGCATTGTTTTGCCAATGGTCATTTGAATATTAAAAATACAATATTACAAAAAACATCTCTTTATCTCCCTCTCTACTTACTTTACTAAGCAACTTGCAAGTTGAGCTTGGTAGCTGAGAAGTTGAATTATAACATTGGTATCAGCTTCTTGCTCCTGGATTCCCTCTTTTATGCCAAGCAACACCGCAAATTCGCAACTTGCCGCCATGGATGCTCACTTAGCCGCCATTGAAGCTTTGTTGGAAGATATTCATTAACTACTTCAAACATCCATTTCTTCAGTTAATTCCTCATTAGCCGCTGCTTTCAACATAAAATTAGCTATTTTCTTTGAGCAATTTCATCGCGAGCAGCCTTACATAGGTAGGGGTAACTCTTCTTTAGATCCAGCGGTCCCCCCTTACAAATCTGGGTGGTCATTTTCCGATCCTCACCGATGATGATGAGTTTCGCTGTTTGGAAACACCTCGTCATCCTTGCTGTGAACAACTCGATAGAGGTGGTTACACTCCTCGACCATAGTGGCAACATCGAGTTGATTTTCCCCGATTCTCTGAGATGGACGATCCTTTGCCTTAGATCTATAAAACGGACCAGTACTTCGCCTATTACAACATCCCTGAGGCTTAGAAGATGAACATGTCATCTTTCAATATGGACAGTGAAGCTCTCCAGTGGTTCCACTGGCGCGATTGCATTCGCATGACTCTAACTTGGCTAAGTTCACTCATGCTTTCTGCCAACAATGTGGACCTTCTATTTTCGAGGATTGCACTGAATCTTTGTTCAAACTATGACAATCAGGTACTCTCAAGGAATATATACTTGAATTTCGCTGTTTGGCAAATAGAACTACTACGGTTGGTCTGGTGTTATTGAAAAGCTATTACCTAGAAGGATTGAAACAAGAATTACGCTATGATGGCAAATTGTTGAAACCTACCTCTGTGCATGATGCCATTGCTATAGCTATTTAAGTTGATGCTAAATTACATGATCTCAAACATGTCCCTACTAGACTGACTCCCCCACTAAAACCATAACCACTAGCTTTTAAGCCTCGAGCTCTAGCCTTACCTTACAAGAAACTTGCACCCAAGGAGGTCTAAAGGAAGAAAGATAGGGGTGAGTGTTGATTTTGCACTAAAAAATGGGTTAGAGATCATAAGTGTGGGCATAAACAGTTGTTGATGTTAGATGTGTGCAATGATGAAGATGTTATTGAGGATGGGGAAGTTAGAAGAACAAGGGGAGATAAGTAGTATGGAACTCAGTGAATATGTTTTCTATGGCACCACTGAGAAGACAAATGTGCAAACAATGAAAGTAGCTAGAATGATTAACAACTATCCAGTCAAAATACTACTAGACTCAGGTAGCACCCACAACTTTGTGGATTCTAGGTTACTTAAGAAGATAGGGTGGCAATGTCACACCATAAAACCCTTTGATGTTATGATTGTTGATGGGGGAAGGGTAAGAAGCCAAGGCTATTGTAAACCAATTCCTTAGGAATTGGGAAACTATCACTATCACATAGACCTATACACATTTCCTTTAGGTGGTTGTGATGTAGTGCTCGATGTGACTTCCAGCAACTAACCATGGAATTCTCTGTGGGACAAGAACACTACAAACTTGTTCACATCGACTGTTCCAACACACTTAGTGGAGGATATTGTTTGCCAACAGTTCGAAAAAGAGTTTCATCACTCTAACTTGGGAGTACTTCTGTATTCAATGGAAATTGAAAAATTGGAGACAACTGATTTGAATCCTTAACAACTATTAAAGCTGCAGAGAGTGCTAGGGAAGTTTGAAGAGGTCTGTGTCATTCCCTCTACATTGCCACCCCAACGACCCATTGATCATAAGATCCCTTTGAGGTTCAGAGCCCTTTAGTATTTGGCCCTACCACTTTGGTTTTATGCAAAATAATGAGATTCAAAAGGTTGTGCAAGAACTTTTAGATGCTGGATTTATAAGGCCAAGTCATAGCCCATTTTCATTCTCAGTTCTCTTAGTAAGGAAAAATGAGGGAACCTGGAGACTGTGCATAGATTACAGAGAAATGAACAACATTACCATCAAGGATAAATATCCAATTCCATTAGTGGATGATCTGTTGGATGAATTGCATGGAGCTCGGTATTTCTCTAAGCTTGATTCAGGTTTGGCTATCACCAGATAAGGATGCGCCCTTCAGATGTGGAAAAGACTGCCTTCAAAACTCACCAAGGGCATTATGAGTTCTTAGTAATGCCCTTTGGGCTTACAAATGCACCTGCTACCTTTCAAGGACTTATGAATGACATTTTTAAGCTATACCTCAAGAAATTCATATTGGTGTTCTTTGATGACATCTTGGTGTATATCAACAACTGGGAGGAACATCTTTAACACCTGCATCAAACTTTTGAGTTATTACAGAAGCACCAATTGGCATTAAAGAAATCTAAATGCATTTTTGGTCAATCATAAGTGGAGTATTTAGGGCACATAGTGTCTAGAAATGGGGTAATAACTGATCTTGCCAAGACTCAAGTTATTTTGGACTGGCCAGTACCTAAAACTGTTAAAGAAATGAGGGGATTTCTAGGGCTCACAGGGTACTACAGAAAATTCATACTTGGTTATGGCAAGGTGTGTCAGCCTTTGTACCAAATTGCCAAAAAAGATGGGTTTAAATGGTCTACTGAATCTATGACAGCATTCTAGGAAATAAAAATAACCATGACCTTTCCACAATTATTAGCTCTCCCCAATTTCTCTATTCCATTCACTCTGGAGTGTAATGCTTTTGGAAATGGGATAAGCGCTGTGCTACAATAGAATGGCAAGCCTATAGCATTTACAAGTCAAGCTCTAGGACCAAGGAATCAAGCACTGTTAACATATGAAAGAGAGTTGATTGCCATTGTTAGTGTAGTAAAAAAAATGGCAAAACTACCTTCAGATGTGCCATTTCACTATAAAGACAGACCATAATAGCTTGAAATATTTTCTGAGTCAAAGAACCAACACTTAATTCCAATAGAAATAGGTGGCAAAATTGTTAGGATTTGATTATGAAATACAATATCGACAGGGTAGTGACAATATGGTGGCTGATGCCTTGTATCGAGTGGCTGAATCATCTTAGTTACAAGAAGAACCTCTCAGTGAACTAGTGGAGTGCAAACCCATAACTTATCCCTACTTTGGATGGCTGGATGAACTCAGAAGAGTACTAGAGCAAGATAGTTGGATCAAACACAAGTTTTAAGAAGTGGTAGCATGTTCTTAATGTACTACAACTGATACCAGTCTATCCAAATACCATTTAGACAATGGTTTCCTATAATACAAGTCTAGGATTGTGCTTAACCTAGAATCGATATGGAGGAGGAAACTTTTTGAAAAGCATCACTCATCTCCAAGTGTAGGCCATGAAAGGGTCCTAAAGACTTATCAGACATTGAAGAAGGGATTCCATTGGATAAGGATGAAGAAGGATATCAAGTCTTAGGTTGCTGAGTGTAGAGAAAACCTGCAAGATAAGTATGAAACCATCTCCCCTCCAAGATTGCTACAACCCCTACCAATACTTGAGCGTGTATGGAAGAACATTAGCATGGATTTCATCACTAGTTTACTCTTGTGCAAAGGAAAATTAGTAATTATGGTGATAGTGCACATGTTATCTAAGTATGCTCATTTCATTCCCTTAGCACATCCTTACACTGCAAGCATGGTAGCTCATGAGTTTGTTGACAATGTGTTAATTCTACATGGGATTGCCCTATACCATTGTGAGTGACAGGGACACCATTTTTAAGAGTGCTTTTTGGAAGGATTTCTTTAAGTTGTATGGTTCTAAATTGTGCATGAGTTATGGTTACTATCTACAGAGTGATGGCTAGACTGAAGTGGTGAATAGATGCCTTGAAACCTTCTTAAGATGCTTCACTGGTTGTCAACCTAAGAAGTGGCTCCAATGGCTTAACTGGGCTGAATGGAGTTATAACACATCTTACCACACTTCAGCTAAGTTCACACCCTTTGAAGTGGTATATGGCTACCCACCACTACACATTGCCTCTTATGAACTTGGCAGTACTAAGTTAGACATAATGGAGCAAGGATTGATAGCTAGGGATAAACTCTTAGCAATGTTGAAAACCAATTTCCAGGTGGCCCATAATGTGATGAAAATACAATCTTAAAGCACAAGAGTGAAAGGGTTTTTGAAGAGGGAAACTTAGTGTATTTGAAATTGATACCCTATCAATTGCAATCCCTGGCATCTCATGCTTACCATAAGCTCCATCCTAAGTACCATGGTCCTTAATTATGCAGTTGTGGAAAAGATTGGAAAAGTGGCCTATAAGTTGAAGCTTCCTGAAGGTTCTAAGATACATCAAGTATTTCATGTTAGTTGTTTGAAGAAACACTTGGGAGATAAAGTTAATACAGCTCCATTATTGCCTATGATTATTGATGATGGTTTACTACCACTTGAGCCAATGATAACGCTACAGAGAATAATGTACAAGAAGGGTAATGTCGCTGGAGTCCAATTGTTAATTCAATGGAAGAATAGCAAGGAGGAAGAAGCCACATGGGAAGACTATGATGAGTTTACTGCCAAATTTCCTGAATTTAGTCTCTAATCCTAATCTTGAGGACAAGGCTTATTTTGTAAGAGAGGGGTAGTGTTATGACTATAATGGCTTTTAGAATAATAGTGGCATTTTAATTAGCTAAGAGGTTGTTAGAGATAGTGGCCAGCTGGCATTATGAGATTGAAGGTTGTATATGAATCAATTGTGGCATTGTTTTTTTTTTTTTTTTGGGTTGAAATTGTGGCATTGTTTTGCCAATGGTCATTTGAATATTAAAAATACAATATTACAAAAAAAAATCTCTCCCCCCTCTCTACTTGCTTGTTCGCCATTGTTATCGAGCAACTTGCAGGTTGAGCTTGGTAGCTGAGAAGTGGAATCATAACAGTCGTGGAGAGAGCGGGGTAGGTGCAACACTAAAAATCCAAATTTCATAATCTCCCAAATTTTCCGCGGTAGTGGGGTCTTTGATGATGGAAATTTTCCGTTCAAATACAATGACTACCTCACTTTCAGCGGTAAGTGCAATATCACTAGATTTCTTCGACTTTTTCACCGAAATGGTCGATTTGGGGTTGGGGTTGGGTCGTAGAGAGGGAGAGACAGAGTCTATGAAGAAGAAATTATAAGGGGTAGATAGTGCAAAATCTATAACTCCATCATTAGGAGTAAAGGGATTGCGTCTTTCGCAATAACCAATTTGGGAGGGCTATTTGATCTTTTCAAGTTAAAAAAGAAAAAAAAAATCATATTTCTGTCATATTTTTGTACATTTCGTGTGCGTATACACATTAAAAAAATAGAATTTTAACGAAAAATTCCCGCTACTGTTCACTTTAACGAAAAACCATATTTTACACTAAAAAGTCAATCCTGGTACTATTCACTTTACCCTTTATTTTATCCTTATTGTTAAATCTCAAAGTTTTTAAGTCATTTTCATTAGTTTTCCTTAAAAAAAAAATTGTTATTTAGGTCTAAATATTTAAAAAAATGGATCATTTCTGACAATTTTCCTTAATTGTTTTACAAAATATCATATTAAATATATATATATATATATAATTACATATACAATATATATTAAGAATTTAGGTCCCAACTCACGCCTAGGCAAAACGCTTTGCCTATGCTTTAGCCTTTTAATACATTACTCTTGATGCATGTCGTTTTTCTTCAAGGTACACTTGTTGCCATGTGCTACACATTCTGTACAATTTTTTGGTTTCGACCATTGGACACCAAGATATCTTCGTTTCTCGAAGACCAAGAATTAAATTGTACTTTTAAAACAAAAGCCAATCTAAATCAATGAGAGAAGTAATGGCATATATATATATATATATATATAAACAATGGTAATCTTAACCTTAACACACTGTCCAAAAGTCATTGGAACAACAAAAAAAAATAATTAATAAATGAAAATGGTAGAGCTGTAAAGAATGACCTAGGCTCATATCAACAAGGAAACTCAAATCTAGAGCATGAGAAACTCCTAAGAGAAGCAGAAGTTCAGAAGAATACACACACACACACATAGAGCTTTTAAGGGAAGGGATGAATTAGTTGCAAAGCCCACATCACATCGAACTTCAACGATCTGAACTGTTTATTTTTCAAGTTGTACCTCATAGATTATCTTTGCAAAATATTAGCCAAATTGGAAATATTTGGGACATTTAATTAAGTTCAAAGAAATTGACAAACACTATGTTTTAAGAAACATTAAAATATTATTGTAACAATTACATGAGCAAATGGTTTCGGATTGAATTGAATTTTTGCAAAAATAAATTGAAACTTACAATATAAACCGTTTAGATCGTAGAAGTTGAATGTGAAGTAGGTTTCACAACTAAGGGCCTTTCTTTTTCTTCAAAAAATGGGGATCTTTAAGGGCCTCTATATATATATGCATTTACATTTTACTCTAGTTCAGCAATTGCTTCCAACTCTAGTTGTCTTGTCGGAATGCTTATATTTCTAGTTGTAGGCACAAAGGGACTAGGCGGCATGGTCAAGTTTTCACCTACTCCTTCTAACATCTGAACCGCTATTTTCATGGAAGGATGTTCTACCGGGTGCCACATAATACACCATAGCCCTATAATTGCAAGTTTCCTAGGAATTTTACCATCTCCTTCTTCCCCAATATGGATTCGTAGGTCATCCTCTTCCTCTAAAAGATATAAATCCATTGGGGATAGTAAATTTCATTTGTGGTGTTCTCTGTGGTTGAACCAATATTCTTCCTTCCTCCTACCATCTCAAGTAGCAGCATTTCAAAGCTATAGATATCTGCCTTGTAAGACACATTTCCGAAATTCCTGGATAACACTTCGGGTGCAATGTAGCCCATGGTCCCCCTAGCTGTAGTGATAGACACCATGCTTTGATCCTTAAAGCATAACTTGGCCAAACCAAAATCAGAAATTTTTGGAGTGAAGTTTTGGTCTAGCAAAACATTATGGGGTTTGATATCGAAATGGAGGATTCATTGATCACATCCTTGGTGAAGATATTCAATTCCTTTGGCTATGCCTAGGGCAATATCTTGCAGCTTATCCCAACCAAGGAAGGAATTCTTAATATCTGCAGATGAAATGAAATCTTGCAGGGAACCATTGGGGAATAACTCGTAAACAAGAGCTCGTACAAATCCATCAGCACAAAATCCAACCAAGTGAGCCACGTTGATGTGGTGGATATGACCCATCATTCGCACTTCATTTAGGAACTCTTCCCCATCTCCCTTAGAACTGTTGAGGACTTTGACGACAATAAAGTGTTGGAATTAACCCTAAAATTAACAGTAAACTCTAGAAGACAACGTAGCAAGATTAGTGTAATCTTACCTGCAGAATACAAAAGATCACCAATTTGTTCATGCAGAGGCCATGAACACGATGCAAAAGGCTCTTCTACTCACTTGGAGACCTGTATGTCTTTATGGTGATAGTTCCAAAAACGAAAAAGCTTTTCTCTATGAGCAGGGAATCCTTTTTAAATAAAGCAAGGTTACCCAACTTCCATCTATCATGGAGGTTGGTTATAGAGCTGTTGCTTTCAATTCCAGTAGTGGAGGAAGTAGTTCTAGTACGTGCTTCAAAATGCAAAGCATGATGGATGTAATTCCTCAATTATAGGACATGGTTTTACACATATACAAAACCCTAACTAATTTATAATTTCAAACATGTTGACACATCTATATCACTACTAGTTGAGTCCAATTAGGATTCTTACATTCTCCCACTTGGACGTTAACTAGTTGTGGTTTGAAACAACATGTTCATTATAAATCATTCCTTACTGATCACCGTGAGTTTCACGCAATCCATATCCTATACACATCTACTAGTAACCATTTGAAAATCGAACTCCAGAAAACAATGCATGTATCAATACTGCATGCACCCTGAAATCACGATATTCAAAATCGCACTGTATGATGTCAATGACATATGCATATATGTACAATCCATACTTCAATAATCACTACAATTCTCACACCTTTTCCTTCCACACTCATCTGTCCAGTGCACTTTAATCAGACTTATCTTTAGAGATTTTCATCCTTAAACATTGGACTTCGAGTTGATTTCTAGCTTCATGCACAAAACAAACTTATCCAATATGTTCTTTGGAACAATCATTGGCCACATTAATTGCTTTAAATAAGTCTGAATCAATAACCATAGTGTCAATTGAATATAAGCTTGAATGAAACAACAAAACACAAACTCGCAGCAACACTAATAAATAGTTATAATTCATGCAGTAGCATGTTTTACTCCCACATTCCTACAGAATCAAAACTATCATGCACACCCATGTTTGCTACATGTTCTTTGAACATTCCCACTAATCTCGCATATTGAAACTCATAATAAAGCTTCACGATAGTGGTACGTTTCTAGCGAACTGTATGCAACAACCTTATGTGAAAATGCAATAGCCGTATATATAGATCCTTATTTGAATAGTCATAATCTCCATCCTTATATTCACAAGTTGATATCCTGTATCACCGTATAACAGTCTTCCTTGTTACTTCAAAAATTGAAGTCACAAGTCCAAAACACTTTCACGAAGTAGTACAATTAGCCATTATTCTAACTAGTTGGCCACCAAGTGTATTTATAGCACATATTTGTTTAATCAAACCAGAAAGAACCCTTACGGCGAAAGAGTACAATACATAATAATTTGCAAGATGTAAGGCAAAACAAATATAAAGTTATCACTCCCACTAATTTAATTAATCATAACGTAATTACAGAACTACACTTTTGATAAAGTTCTGAAAAATGCATGCTTTGGGAGCAACCTTACTATGACAATTAGTTAACACAAAAGCATCTTACCACATAATTTTATTTATTTACTTCTTTTATGTTTCTTTAACATGCAAGAAATCACATTATCAATGAAAAAGTCACAAAAGTATCACAATCTTTCATGCACAAGATATTCCAATCTTTCCTTGATATTCATTTAAGCATGTATGATGGATACACAAAACCATACCACAAACAATCAAACGGTATGAAACAACTGGACCACAATTGTATCGATATCAAACATTAGTTCGTATTAGCTTCACACTACTTATAAAGACCAACATGTAACCATCCAATGCAACCATATGCAATAGACAAAGACGATAGACAATGCACATAAACATCATATATACATTATATATAGTCACGCAATTTAACCATGTTGTCATCTTTAAGATTATAATTCAACTTGAGTCATGCTAGTTTGAATCAGGGTGAGGTTCCTTACACTACATTTTAGCAAATTCTAGTGCAAAATTATGAAACCCTTGCTCTACAGCATGAAACTAATGAAACTTGCTTTACAGCCTGAAACTGATTGCTTTGGAAATAATGACTTTCCATTTGATTCATGTCATGGTGGTATATGCCATATGCCGTATGCATGCGTACATTAGTTATTGTTCCAAGACTTGGATGGTAGAGCATGCTAATAGTACGTTGGCATTACTGATCTGTTTTCTCACATATGGATGTTGAATATTAAACATGCATTCATCATAGAAGGAAACTTAATACATGTGTTTTCAAAAACTTTAGTTTACTTTCAATTTGATTTGGACAACACAAAGAACAACTCTCATAATCTTTTAGAACTTAATAACTTTTGAATGAGTTAATGAGTGTGAAGCTCAAGATTTCGTCACTTATTCTCTTACATGGGCAAAACACTCATTAATTTATTGCTTCACCGAAATTCGGCGTACTAGTTGCTTAAAATTTTAAACACAAAAGAATAGAAATCCAAAACAAAAGATTCCACGAGTGAGTTCCAATTACTCTAGGATTTACTATAACTAATTTATATATATATATATATATAATGACTAATCCTCAAGTTATGTAAAATAAACCAGAGACGCTTATTATTCATATAACAAGTTAAGAAGTCATGTTTGTCCTATTAATAACCAAGAGACAAGCAAAGTGGACTAACCATAAACTGCCAGCATAGATTTCTTTATGAGCATAGATTACTTACAAATTTATAACAAATAAAATACATAACCAATGACCACGAAAATGTGAATTGTAGGAGAAGACACATATACGTACAACATATCAAAATGTCAAGCATTTTCATGGTCCATATATGTGCCATTGATTAAGCTTTATTCAAGACATAATTTTCCAAGCAATGTTTGTGCATCGACATCTCTCATGAAGAGATATATATATAAACATTTTCTATCTCATGCTTTCATTAAAATTGATCCTTACATACCTATAATGAGGCTCATAGCAAAAGCATTCGTAAATAAAAATAAAGAACTTTATCTCTTGATCACGTATTACATGGGTTACCTCATGAAAACTTTCAACACCTTTGGGCAAGGCCTTCACAAATTTTTATTTATTATTTTTTTGTTTTTTGTTTTTGTTTTTTTTTGTTTTTTTGAAATAAATTCATACTATGCCATCCTAATTGAACCAAAAATAATGATCTACACATTTGGGCAAGAAGATCATCGATCCCTTTGTTATAATTAAGATGAAAGTTTGATCAAAGAACCTTAAAATCACTGGTCCTAAAGTCAACTAAGCCATTGCGTTTTGCTTAGTTGATGCAAGTATGTGATAACTTTGTTGTTTTTATATATAGTTGATAAGTTTCATTACTTTTCTTTCAATGTTCATCAATAATTGTTTAAGAAAAACCTATTATTAATTGGAACCCGACTCAAAGCAAAAAGAGTGTTACAATTAAACAAATGGGAAAGCAGAGACCCACTTTGAAATTGATCGAATTAAATATCATGTGGGCAACGATTCAATTATTAAGCTACAATTGCATTACACCAATGTCTATGTGCCAATATATATATATATATATATATATATATATATATATATATATATATATATTTATATATCAACATGTATTATAGTGTAATCAAGAAGACATTACCTATATGCAAAGAGTACAGTAGCGAACAACATATTGGAAGTGTAAAGAGATGAATGATTACCTACCTGAAGAAGTCATGGATGAAACCAAAGAAAAGCTTCTACTCCGCAACCTTGGATGAGAAACAACTTTAAATATTAAACACAGATTTATGTTACACCTTTGGGCAAGAAACATAAACTGCCAAATATGCATTACACATCCTTATTTGTATAGCTATTTCACAAAATTCACATTCCAACTTGAATCATATCTTTGGACAAGAGACTAAAGTTGCCTTACGGAATCATGAAATACTATACACTGAGTCACAGTTTGAACCAATCATTATTTCTTTCTTTGGAAAGATTAGTATCATGTTATAAACTGTTAGTCACAATTTCATGTAAAAATTACATTGAACAGAACTTCCTAATAATTCTCACTTTGGTGAAAAATTATATAAACATTTGTTCAAGAATACTTTATCATGGTTGTTGCTCCTGCAAAAGCCGTTAGTCTTGATAACCTTTGCGATTAGTTATCTTTATCATCATCATGCCTTCCAACATGTGTCTGAAAAACTTTATACACATGAACCATTAATAATGACAACCATAAACCACAATTAAGTTTTTGTCAAATAAAATTCCTGATAATCCCACTTTTTCGTGAAGATTATTTTAATTGGAGTCTTTAACAAGATGAATCATTAGATGCCCAAAAAACTGTTAGTGACATAACACTATATACATAGCCCTGCAATTGTCTAAATCATTAGCAAGCCATTAATTACCTATATATATATATATACATATATGTCGTTCTGGAGTGAGACTTTAATAACAAGATTACTTGTACATGAAACCTATCAGCAACGCCACAAGATAAAAGTATGAAAATACTACCTGTAGAAGCTAAGGATGACTGCACAAGAGAGAACTTCTACTCCCACTAATTAACCCAGTTTACTTTTATTGATCAAGATTGAATGATCTATTTACAGTTACGGGACTCAAATATTTCAAGCTACCTACATGTTAGACTTAACCAATATATTCTTGTAAGACAAGAATTAATCGGCCATTTAAATCAATCAAATGCATATAACAAGTCCGAACAAGTTTTAATGCTACCAGTTAACAACTTCAAATGGCAAGAAACGCAGGCTTGAAATAGCGTACATGTATTTAAATATACACACCAGTTTCGTTAAGTTAGGAAAATAAAGAATTATATATATAATTTTCCCAGCAAATATGAATCTAATCATTCTCAGAGTGATTGGAAATAATGCATTGGATCTAGGGCCTGTTAGATGGCTCTGATACCAAATGTTGGAATTAACCCTAAAACTAACAGTAAACTCTAGAACACAACGCAGCAAGATTAGTGTAATCTTACTTGCAGAATACAAAAGATCACCAATTCGTTCCTGCAGAGGCCGTGAACACAATGCAAAATGCTCTTCTACTCACTTGGAGACCTGTATGTCCTTATGGTGATAGTCCCACAAACGAATAAGCTTTTCTCTGTGAGCAGGGAATCCTTTTTAAATAAAGCAAGGTTACCCAACTTCCATCTATCATGGAGGTTGGTTATAGAGCCGTTGCTTTCAGTTCCAGTAGTGGAGGAAGTAGTTCTAGTACGTGCTTCAAAATGCAAAGCATGATGGATGTAACCCCTCAATTATAGGACATGGTTTTACACATATACAAAACCCTAACTGATTTATAATTTCAAACATGTTGACACACCTATATCACTACTAGTTGAGTCCAATTAGGATTCTTACATAAAGAATTCAGAAGAAAGCCTTCCTTTGAAGACAATTCCATAGGCTCCTTGGCCCAACTTGTCCTTGAATTGATTTGTAATCCTCTTAATATCTGCGTACGAATACCTGCTCGGTTTGAGGGCTTTGTAATCCTCCAAGAATCTTTCAATTCTTAATTCATTCTCTTTTTCCTTCCTACCAGTGCTATATACACGATATGCTGCAATTGTCAGTATAACAAGAAGGAAAGAACCCAGGAATGACCTGAGATTGAACCTGAGATCGAACAAAATGACAATCCACCTCTATATGTTTTGTTCTTTCATGAAAGACAGGGTTAGCAGTAATGTGCATGACTACCTAATTGTCGCACATAAGTGGAATTGTGTTGGAACAATGAAACCCTAGATCAGATAGAAGACCTTTGAGCCAAATGAGCTCACATGCAGTGGCTGCCATTGCACGATTCTCAGCTTCTACATTGGATCGAGCAATGACCCGTTGCTTCTTGCTTTTCCAGGTTACAATATTGCCTCCAACAAACGTGCAATAGCTAGTCATGGACCTTCTATCAATGGCATTGCCTGCCCAATCAGCATCAGTGTAACCACTTATGCTTGTAGATTGATTATTTTGCATGAAAATTCATCTTCCAATTGACCCTTTAAGATAACGAAGGATCTGTTTAACAATGTTGAGATGATCAATGGTGGGAGAATGCATAAATTGACTAACTATTCCCACTGCGTAGGTGATATCAGGACGAGTGATGGTGAGGTAAATTAACTTACCAACCAGTCTTTGATAATAACTCACATTATGAAGAGTTTCCCCATCCATGGTAAGCTTAAGCTTGCTGTCAATTGGAGAGGTTGCAGGTTTACAATCAAGTAGATTTGTTTCCTTGAGAAGATCAGCTACATATTTTCTTTGATTTAGGAACAGTCATTTGGAGGAGGTAGCCATTTCTATGCCAAGAAAGTATTTAAGCCTCCCAAGATCTTTGATGGCAAAAGTCTTGTGTAGAGATTGCTTTAAGGCTGGAATCTCAGTTTCACTTTCACCTGTGATTATGAAATCATCCATATAGATAAGAATCATCAATCTTCCTCTCGTTCCTGTTCGAACAAATAGAGAGGAATCTGCATTACTCTTAAGAAAACCAGCATTTTCCAACACTGAGCTGAGCTTGGCGTACCAAGCTCTTGGAGATTGCTTTAAACTGTAAATAGCCTTGTGAAGCTTGCAGACCATACCATTTTTGGCTTGAATATAACCTGGTGGTGGTTGCATGTACACTTCCTCTTGCAATTCTCCATGGAGAAATGCATTTTTTACATCCATTTGATACAAAGATCAACCAGAATTAACTGCCACAGACAAGAGAACTCTGACAGTGTTCATCTTGGCTACTGGTGTGAAGGTTTCTTTGTAATCCACTCCAAAAATCTGAGTGAATCCTTGTGCAACGAGTTTGGCTTTGTGCCTTTCAATTGAGCCATCAACTTTGAATTTTACCTTGAAGATCCACCTGCTGCCAACAACCTTCTTGCCAGGTCGGAAATGAACAAGACTCCAGGTTTTGTTGTCACTCAAGGCTTGTAATTCCTCTGACATTGCCTTCCTCCACTTAGATGGTTGGTTTGCCTCCTGAAAGGTGCTAGGTTCAACATTATTTGCAACTTCAGTGAGAAACGCAATGTGAGACTTTGAGAAATAGTTGTAATTGAAAGTTTTAGTGTGAGGATGCCTTGAGACATAAGTAACATAGTCCATCATTTTAGCCAGTGGCCTTCTTGTTCGAATGGGATATCTCCTGGTTTCTTGAAGTGGTGTTGTTGGTAAAGAGGGGTCTGAGCCTGTCTGAACTTCACCTGTATGCTCACTGATGGATTGAGAGTGTAGTTGACCCACACTTGGAATCAAGTCAGCTTGAACTTCTTCAATGCTTTGACCATTGGAGATGTGATCCTCCTCTAGTGTATCATGGTCAATGACTCTTGGTAAGGGAAACAAATCACTCAAGGTCTCACTCTCATTAATATGAGTCCCTTTGCTTTTATAGTAGGGCATTGTTTCATCAAAACTAACATCCCTGGACACAATACACTTCTTTGTGATAAGATCAACACATTTGTATCCTTTCTGAGTTGGTGAGTACCCAACAAAAATACACTTCACTGCTCTAGCTTCCAATTTATCACGATTAGGTGCTTGCACATGGACAAAGCAGCTGCAACCAAACGTATTAAGATACGCCAAGTTGAATGCCTTATTATTTAGAGTTTCATGTGGAGTTTTGAACCCCAATACTCTACTTGGAAGTCTGTTAATTATATAGGCAGTAGTGAGAACGGCATGCGACCAATATCTCTTGGGAACATTCATATGCAGCATTAAAGATCGAGTTTTTCAAGCAGATCTCTATTCTTCATTTCTGAGACCCCATTTTGTTGGGGTGTCCCTATACAACTGGTTTGGTAAACAATCCCTTGTGAACTCAAGTACTGAACCATGCTATTGGACAGAAACTCAGTGCCATTATCTGACCTGAGCACCTTAATGTTTGAGTTGTATTGAGTTTGTACAAATTTATGGAAATCTTTAAATATGCAGAAAACCTCACTTTTTGATTTCATAAGGTATAGAAAGGTAGTACGGGTGAAATCATCAACAAATATGACAAAATATTTATAACCATCCATTAATTCAATTGTAGGTCCCCAAACATCTGTGTGTACCAACTCGAATGATTTACATGTCTTAAAACCAGAAGTGCCAAAAGGTAGTCTAACTGACTTTGAAAAATGAAATGTTTCACACTCAAGTGGTGATTGACAAAAACTGGGAAACAATTTTGACAAAACAAGTTCAGATGGGTGAGTCTTTGGTGCCAAAGTTGTTGATGTTCAAAATACTTGGATCCAGCTTGAAAGGCTCTAGGCATGACTGAGTTTTTGCACAGGTAGTAGAGACCATTAAGAAGGAAACCTTCACCAATCACCTTCTTGGTGATGACATCTTGAAAAACATTGTTTGGTGAGAAAATGATGTGGCAGTTTAGGGAATTTGTTATCTTTCCTACTCATAGTAATTGGAAAGGAAATGAGGGAACATAAAGGGCTAATGACTCATTATTATTTGTGAATATACTAGCTCTTCCCTTACCCAAAACCGACACATTTTTTCCATTTGCAACCGACACTAGTGAGGGGTTTTTGAATGCTTGAAAATCATGCAAATTTGAAAGTTTGTTTGTCATGTGATCAGTGGTACCTGAGTCAATTATCCAACAATCATATTCAGTGCTTGTTTGTAATGCAGTGGCGAAAGCATTGAGTATACCTGACGCCTCTTCATGTGTTGCAGATTTGTTATTGGCAAGGAATCTAGCAAACTGCCTCAGCATGGCAGTGTGCCCTCCATCCTCATCTTGTGAGTTTGATGCAGCACTCACATGACCCTTGGTTTGCAAATACGCAGCAAATTCGTTTAGCAGCGGAAGAAAAAGGCCAGAGGCTGAACACAAACGCTGATTGGTGTTAGCCTCAATGTTTGATAAATTTGAAGTAGAAATATGGGAGGTTTCACCCTCAATGTTTACTGAATCTTCTTCAGCCATGGCTTAAGGTTGAAGTAGAGAAGCAGCGGAAACAATGGCCAGAGACAGGTTACAAAAGAGCCCGCTTTGATACCATGTTGCTTTCCTTGTTTAAAATGTATGTCTATTTCATGGTTTAAACTGTTACAAGATCAAAACAAATATAGAGGAAGAAAAGGGAAAACAAGAGGTGGAGGACAATGACAACAAAAGTAATCATGATGACAGCAAAAGCAATCATGATGATGGCCTCCACTCTACCTAACTTAAGCCACTAACTTTACAATTATGAGGGAACATTATTACTTTAATTATCCTAAAGTAAACAGCTAGTACTAGCACTAAGACTAGCCAAAAGCTTGCATTATTCTTCCAACATACTAGCAGCTCCATGCTTCCATGCTTGCCATCCGATTCTGTGCATCAATACTTTACTACGTCAACAGTTATCCATATGATTTGTACTTGGATCCTTGTAATTACTCGGGTTCACCACTTTCAACATCAATATTTTACTTGAGGTATAGAAACCCAGTGAATTCTTCTCTGTACGTGGATACTGCTCCATGCTTTAACAGTGTCACTTCTTTGATCCAACCAAAGTCCTATAGTTATGTCATCGTTGACTCAAGCTATATGGAAGATTTGAATGAGGGTTGCGGAGTCGAGTGGATGGCTTTCATGCTCTTCGACTACTCTAAGGAGTACTACAAGGCCTCTTATGAATATACACACAGTTTACTCATGTATGGCTTTGAGCTTCGAGTATATTGGCCGGAGGAAGTACGTCCACCCTGCAATGGCACATATTACATGCAGACTTCTTATCTTAAATGTTTTCTACGCACCATCTCTGGTGTGTGATTCTCAAATGCAGTACTTACTATGTTGTAATTTTTTTTTTATATATATACGTATGTTGCTACACTGTAAATATAGAACGTTCACGCAAAAATCAATTGCTAGTTAATTATTCAGATTCACACTCTGGCTACAGAAACTGCTCTGGTCTGAAGAATTTAAGTTGTTATTAAAATTAGTTGGAACAGTTTTCATGTAGATTTTTTGTAGACTCTTTTCTTCAAATTATCTAAGTTTTTAAATATGTGGCAAGTGTCTTCGTCCATGAGCGGTAGGTCTCGGGATCGAGACTTGGGAGCAGCCTCTCCATAAATGGGGGTAAGGCTAGCTGACATTCACCTCTCCCAGACCCTGCGTAAAGCGGGAGCCTTGTGCACTGGGTACGACAAATCTAAGTTTTTAACTAACCAGTTAAAGCCTTTACTATTAATTTGTATTTTTCAAGGGGAAAAACTATAAAAAAAATTTGGCCATTACAGAATAAAAACAAAAAGGCTATATCCTGAAATAGAAATAATTCAGCAATCAGTTATATGACAAATGAATTGTGTTGCTTTATTTCAAATGCTATGCAGGTATCAACAATAATAGCAGCAACTTGAATTTTGTTGTAAATGATGGGTATGTTTGCCCACATGTGTATAGTAATGTGTATAGTAAAGTATCACATGTGTACTATATACTCATAAGCTAAATAGTAATGTTTTGTAATTTTCCATTGAAGTAGCTCTATAAATAGAGCAATTCAATTGTGCAAAGATTAGTAAATGAGAAGAAGAAAGAAAAGAGAAATATATCTAATAGCAATAATATACATTACTTCCTCTGCAACAGCTTGTGTCGGTATATTACTCTGCAACTGCTTCGTTCATTCACCGAGTAAAGGTTATCTCTCTATAAATTTTGCCTATTTATAACACGTTATCAGCACGACTCTCTAATCTTTTTCTCATTTCCTTTCACCGAAAGAAAAAAAAAAAAATGTTTCCTCTAAGGTTTTTTCTGTTCTTCTTCTTCCTCTCCCTCAATTGCTGGGTATACCCTCGCGAAGAACTGTTTGCACCATGTTTACTTCTAGTTCTCCAACTAACTGTCACTTATATCTTTGATTTCTTGTTTGGTGTAGATATTGACTACTAACCCACTGATTATTTATGCAATCCAAGATTGTGCGGTTCTATCGCCTATCTTGGACTGCAGATCTAATTTTACTGCAAATTTTAAGTGGAGCGGTATAATCGCCCGCTCTATCCTGCATATTTAAATTTTCCCGTTATTTAATTTTATCGCAATTTTAGGTGGTGTGAAATAATCACCCATCCTGCTTTACATATTTAATTTTATTGCAATTTTAGGTGGTGTGAAATAATCACCCATCCTGCTTTGCATATTTAAATTTTATTGCAATTTTAGGTGGTGCGGTATAATCGTCCACCCTGCTTTGCATATTTAAATTTTATTGCAATTTTAGGTGGTGCGGTATAATCGTCCACCCTGCTTTGCATATTTAAATTTTATTGCAATTTTAGGTGGTGCGGTATAATCGTCCACCCTGCTTTGCATATTTAAATTTTATCGCAATTTTAGGTGGTGCGGTATAATCGTCCACCTTGCTCTACATATTTAAATTTTCCTGCTGTTTAAAGTAGTGCGGGATAATCACCCATCCTATACTTATTTCGATGAGAATGGTGCGGTACAATTGCCCTTCTCATTAATTGTGTAAATCTCGAGCCTGAAGTTTCGAGTACTTATCATTTTGGCCTGAAGATCAAAAAAAAAAATTTGTAAGAACCAGAAGTTCTAACAATATATTTCTCCAGTACACATATTACTGCAAGTTCTTACACACCTCATTTTTCTTTCAGAAAAGAAAATGGCAAACTTGGCAAAGCTTGATTTTGCTGCCCTGGACATTACTGGAAAGAATTACCTTACATGGGTACTGGATACCAAGATCCATCTGGAAGCAGCAAATCTTGGAGATACCATCAAGGAAGAAAGCAGTTCATCCTCTCAAGATCGAGCAAAGGCCATGATTTTTATTCGTCGCCATCTTGATGAGGCACTAAAGAGCGAGTACTTAACGGTTGAAGATCCGTTAGCCCTTTGGAATGCCTTGAGAAGCAGATACAATCACCAGACAACGGTGATTCTTCCAAAAGCTCGCTATGACTGGACTCACCTAAGGATCCAGGATTTCAAATCAGTGGCTGAGTACAATTCGGCGTTGTTCAGAATTACCTCTCAGATGAAACTCTGTGGGGATACTATCACTGAGGAGATGTTATTGGAAAAGACTTTCAGCACATTCCACGCCTCTAACATGGTACTGCAACAACAGTATAGAGCGCGAGGCTTCACTGAATACAATCAGCTGATATCTGTGCTCTTGGTGGCTGAACAGAACAATGAGCTTCTCATGAAAAACCATAATTCCCGACCTACTGGATCAGCACCGTTCCCAGAAGTGAATGTTGCGTCCCTTGAAAGAAATACCATATCCTCCCGTGGCAATAATTACAAACGAGGACGTGGTCACAAGCAAGGTCGGTGGAAAGGAAAAAGCAAGAACCATGGTGTCCAGTTTCACAACCAGGTTCCAAGGTATAATCCAGGCCCGAGCTTTAAAAATACCAATCGCCAGAAAGGAAAAGCTCATGTGAACACTCCTAGAAATCATGAAGGAGGTTGCCATAGGTGTGGTGGTAACGGACATTGGGCGCGTACTTGTCGCACCCCAAAGCATCTGGTGGAACTATATCAAGCCTCCTTCAAGGAGAAGGGTGTCGAGATCAATTTCCTTGACCAGGCTAAACCAATGGAAACCCCTGATCCAGTGACCAATTTATCAGGACAGTTAAACACAACCCACCTGGATGCTACAGACTTTATTAATGAAAGAGGGAATGAAGTTTATGGGTCCGATTGAATTATTTATGTTTAATGTACTCATGTTATTTGTACCTGTGGTTTAATGCTCGCATTTTCAATTCAATAAAAGTAGTATTCCAGTATGAATAAATTGCTTTTTCTTTACTCAGAGATCATGGATAAAAATTATGGTTATTCTCAAAACAAGATCAATGGCGGAGACTTTTGTCTTGCAGATAGCGCAACCACGCATTCAATACTTCGAGACCGAAAGTATTTCTCGAATTTGGTACTTGCAAAAGTAAAGGTAACAACAATATCAGGACCATCAGATGTAATTGAAGGCTCAGGAAAAGCCCAGATTATGTTACCAAATGGAACAATATTGTCTATAAAAAATGCATTATATGCTACTCGGTCCATTCGAAATTTGTTGAGTTTTAAAGACATACGTTTAAATGGATACCACCTTGAAACGAAAAGTGTAGAAAATGTGGAATATTTATGCATTACCTCCAACGATACCCAGAAGCGTATATTGGAGAAGTTGCATGGTTTATCGAGTGGATTGTATTGTACATACATAAAGACAGTTGAGGCATATACTGTCATGAACCAGAAGTTCATTGATTCAAAGGTTTACATGCTTTGGCATGACCGTCTAGGTCATCCAGGATCCACCATGATGCGTAGAATCATTACCAACTCTAATGGACATCCATTACTGAGCAGACACATTAATGTCCCGAATGATAATCCTTGCAAGGCTTGTTCCCAAGGGAAGTTGGTAATTAGACCATCACAACTAAAGGTTGATGATGAATCCCCATCATTTTTGCAAAGAATTCAAGGGGATATTTGTGGACCTATTCAACCACCTTGTGGACCATTTCGATATTTTATGGTTTTGGTTGATGCATCTACCCGATGGTCACATGTTTGCCTATTGTCTACTCGAAATGTAGCTTTTGCGAGACTTCTTGCTCAGATAATTAAGTTGCGAGCACAGTTCCCAGATCATCCCATTAAGTCCATTCGACTTGATAACGCTGGTGAATTTACGTCTCAAACCTTTGATGATTACTGTATGGCACTGGGCATTAATGTTGAACACCCTGTTCCTCATGTCCATACTCAAAATGGTTTAGCAGAGGCATTTATCAAGCGGCTTCAATTAATAGCCCGCACTCTGCTCATGAAAACGAAATTGCCAGTTTCTACATGGGGACATGCCATATTACATGCTGCATCATTGGTTAGATTGAGACCCATAGCCAACCACCAATACTCATCAATACAACTCGTGTTTGGACATCAGCCAAATATTTCACATTTACGAGTTTTTGGTTGTGCTGCTTATGTGCCTATTGCACCACCACAACGAACTAAAATGGGACCTCAGCGCAGATTGGGAATTTATGTGGGTTTTGATTCACCATCTATCATTAGATATTTGGAACCTTTGACTGGTGATGTGTTTACAGCTCGTTTTGCTGATTGTCATTTTGATGAGACAATTTTCCCGTCGTTAGGGGGAGAAAAGACCGTTCCAGAAGAACGACAAGAGCTAACATGGGTTGTTCCCACCTTATCTCATTTTGATCCAAGAAGCACTCAATGTGAAAACGAAGTGAAAAGAATCGTTCATCTTCAAGGTATTGCTAATCAAATGCCAGATGCATTTAATGATGCTTCGAAAGTGACACAGTCATATATACCGGCTGCAAACGCACCTGCAAGAATTGATGTCCCTGTTGGACAAAATAAAGTGGCAGCGAATGATTCATCCAGTGCACGCCTGAAGCGTGGTAGACCCCCAGGTTCAAAAGATTCAGCTCCTCGAAAGAGAAAGATGAGGGCCCAATTGAACCCAAATGATATCATTCAAGAAAAGGAATTGAATGATAAATCCACAATTCGTGACTCTGTACTTCCAGAAAAAGAAAATGTCCTTGATGAGACACATGTCCCTGAAGAGACAGAAGTACATGAAAGCAAAGAAATATCCATAAATTATGCATGTACTAATGAATTGTGGGATCGAAATGAAATAATCATCGATGACATGTTTGCATTTGCAATAGCCACTGAAATCATATTAAGTGATGATATTGAGCCCCGCTCTGTTGATGAATGCAAACAGAGACAAGATTGGCCTAAGTGGAAAGATGCAATCCAGGCAGAATTAAAATCCTTGGAAAGACGAAGTGTTTTTGGACCAGTAGTCCAAACCCTGCCTGGTGTGAACCCCGTAGGTTATAAATGGGTATTCACAAGGAAACGCAACGAGAAAAACGAGATTGCAAGATATAAAGCACGACTCGTTGCACAAGGTTTTTCACAAAGACCTGGAGTTGATTATGAAGAGACATACTCTCCTGTAATGGATGCAATTACGTTTCGTTACTTAATAAGTTTGGTGATTTCAGAAAAACTTGACATGCGACTTATGGATGTCATCACCGCGTATCTATATGGAGAATTAGATACTGACATATATATGAAAGTCCCAGAAGGACTTAAGTTGCCTGAAGCAACTAACAAACCACGGGGTATGTTCTCAATCAAATTAAGGCGATCACTATATGGGCTGAAACAATCTGGGCGAATGTGGTATAATCGTCTCAGTGAGTATTTGATTAAAGAAGGATATGCCAACAATGTCATCTGCCCTTGTGTGTTCATTAAGAAATCAAATACTGGATTTGCTATAGTGGCAGTGTATGTCGATGATATGAACCTAGTTGGAACCCCCGAAGAGCTCAACAAAACTGCTGAATATCTGAAAAACGAATTTGAAATGAAAGACCTTGGGAAAACCAAATATTGTCTAGGCCTGCAGATCGAGCATTGTGTTAGTGGAATTTTGGTCCATCAATCAGCTTACATTGAAAAAATACTGAAGCGATTTGGCATGGACAAGGCTTATCCACTTAGCACCCCAATGGTCGTTCGTTCTTTGGACATTAAGAAAGATCCATTTCGTCCAAAAGAAGATGATGAACTGGTCCTTGGTCCAGAAGTACCATATTTGAGCGCAATAGGTGCTTTATTGTATTTAGCACAATGTACTAGACCAGATATAGCTTTTTCAGTTAACTTGTTAGCCAGGTACAGCTCTGCTCCAACAATTCGTCATTGGAAGGGAGTCAAAGATGTTCTACGATACCTTCGTGGGACAACAGATATGGGTCTCTTCTACTCAGACAAGCCCACAAATGAACAAATCCTTGTTGGATACGCAGATGCTGGTTTTCTCTCCGATCCGCATAAAGCCTGCTCACAAAATGGATATGTGTTCACTAATGGAGATACTGCAATTTCATGGCGATCAACAAAGCAAACGCTAGTTGCAACATCTTCCAATCATTCGGAAATAATTGCTTTACATGAAGCAAGTCGTGAATGTTCTTGGTTAAGATCAATGATCCATCACATCCGGAATTCATGTGGTCTACCTTCAAAGACAGACACTCCAACTGTCATCCATGAAGATAATGCAGCCTGTGTCGCCCAAATGAAGGAAGGATTTATCAAAGGTGATAAGACTAAACACATATCTCCAAGATTTTTCAGCGCACATGAGCTTCAGAAGGCTAAAGTTCTTGAAGTCAGACAAATCCGTTCCAATGAAAATTTAGCAGACTTGTTCACCAAATCTCTACCAAAGTGCACATTTCAGAAGTTGGTACAGGGAATCGGATTACGTCGGCTTACAGATTTGAAAAATGCGGAATCAGGGGGAGATACAATTCAGGGGGAGCATCCATGATACATGCATGTTGTACTCTTTTTCCTTCGCTTAGGATTTTTCCCACTGGGTTTTTCCTATCAAGGTTTTAACGAGGCAACCTAAGCATGCTCAACACCATCCGGGTAAAGTTGTACTCTTTTTCCTTCGCTATGGTTTTTTCCCACAGGGTTTTTCCAAGCAAGGTTTTAATGAGGCAACTGATGTTGATATGTGGGCATCCAAGGGGGAGTGTTGTAAATGATGGGTATGTTTGCCCACATGTGTATAGTAATGTGTATAGTAAAGTATCACATGTGTACTATATACTCATAAGCTAAATAGTAATGTTTTGTAATTTTCCATTGAAGTAGCTCTATAAATAGAGCAATTCAATTGTGCAAAGATTAGTAAATGAGAAGAAGAAAGAAAAGAGAAATATATCTAATAGCAATAATATACATTACTTCCTCTGCAACAGCTTGTGTCGGTATATTACTCTGCAACTGCTTCGTTCATTCACCGAGTAAAGGTTATCTCTCTATAAATTTTGCCTATTTATAACAAATTTTACTTTCTCGCGGTTGTTATGCTAACGTTGTTTTATTCTTTTACTGTAGGTTACTTTCAATATCTATGGGCTCATTTCAGTAAGTGGTCCCTCTCCCTCTCCATGTTAAACAAGAATATAAAGAAAAGAAAAGCATCTCTCCTTTTTGTTTCTCTTTCAAATTCAATATTTACAATTTTGGAGTACAAACAAGCTGCTAACTCTTGTGTTCGATTTGAATATGAACCTCTTCCGACAAATTATAATAAAACATGACAAGCAGTAAACTAAAAAATCTTTGAAATTTGACACTTGTTGGTTATATATCAAAGGCGCTTATAGTAAGAATACTAAAGCAAAATAACACCATAATTCTAGGTGATTGTTGCATGAAAAGATATGTTTCAAAACTTCTTGATTTTAAACTCTTATAAAGACTCTAATGCTGTGTATTGTTTTTTCTCACTTTTGTCACTGCAGGTTATTCTATGAGTGAAACTGTGAATATTGGTAAGGACTTTCTCCCCAAATGCTATGATTTCTTTGTCGTCACTGTAGGTTATTCTATCTGCACTTCTCAAAAATAGAACTCTAGTGTTTTGTCGTTGCTGAATTATGTGGGGTATTAATTTATTGCAGAACAGTTACGCTTTCCTCGATGGTTTCCATTCAAATCCATCGGTAAGAGCTTGTATTTCTTGCATATAGTCAACTCTTTGATTTTTATTTACTTTTCGCACTTATAGCCGTTCCGTTGGTATGGCTTTTACTTTTTGCTATTTTTGTTGCAGTGCGTGGATCGGGTATATTGATGTGGATTGGTAAGAAGAGCTTGTATTATTCTATGTGTGTATGGATCTTTTAGGCTAGGGTTTAACCAGGAAAGGAAAAATCTAAACGAATGATGCCATGTAGAATTATAATTGTATTGATTATATTGATAACACAAGGTTTAAATATATACTAGTCTTTTGACTTGCAGTACAAGTAAACTCAAGCTTACAGAGATTTACCAAACCTAGCCCAATAGAATCCTAACCAAATTCACCTACACGACACGCAATACTAGAAAAAAGTTGAAAGTAGTGTGGATATAACAAATAGGTTTCTTTTCTTACGATTCTTGTGGTGATATATTTCTTATTGCAGGCTTATTTTTTCTAGCAAGACTGCTATTTGGGGTTCCAATTTCAACTGTATTTTTAGTCTATAAATGGCGAAGAAGACATTTGTCAACGTATAGTACAACAGAAGACTTTCTGCAACACGATAAGAACTTCATTCCTATAAGGTACTCTTACTCAGACATTAAGAAGATGACTCACACGTTTAAGGATAAGTTGGGTGAAGGCGGCTTTGGTTCCGTATTTAAAGGAAAGTTACGCAGTGGCCGTTTTGTAGCAATTAAAGTTTTGGGCAAGCCCAAAGCTAATGGCCAAGATTTCATTAGTGAAATAGCTACCATTGGAAGGATTCATCATGTTCATGTTGTGCAACTTGTTGGTTATTGTGTTGAGGGATCAAAGCGTGCTCTAGTATATGAATTCATGATTAATGGCTCTCTTGATAAATACATTTATTCCAAAGAAGGAAGTATCCCCTTAACTATCAACAAAATGTTTGAGATTTCTCTTGGAGTGGCCCAAGGGATTGAGTATCTACATCAAGGTTGCGAAATGCAAATTCTACATTTCGATATCAAGCCTCATAATATTCTTCTTGATGAGAACTTCAAAGCAAAGGTTTCTGACTTTGGGCTAGCAAAGTTGTACCCTGTAGATAATAGCATTGTCACGTTGACGGCAGCAAGGGGGACAATGGGATATATTGCTCCTGAATTATTCTACAAAAATATTGGAGGCATCTCATACAAGGCCGATGTCTATAGTTTCGGAATGTTGTTGATGGAAATGGCAAGCAGAAGGAAGAATTAGAATAGAACGGTAGAACATTCAAGCCAAATCTACTTCCCTTTGTGGGTATACGATCAGTATATCATGGGAAATGATTTGGAGATGGACAATGGTACAGACGAGGAAAAGAATGCAATAAGAAAGATGATTATAACTGCCTTGTGGTGCATTCAAATGAAACCAACTGATCGCCCTTCGATGCACAGAGTCATTGAGATGCTTGGAGGAGATGTTGAATGTATGCAGATGCCCCTCAGGCCTTCTCTATGCCTGCAAGAGACTCCTGTGGCTGTGGGTGGTATTCAAGACAATAATGTGATCCCAATATGTTCTAACGTAGAGCTAACATGTTCTTTGTCAGCTAGGTGATGACCAACTTGTTAATTAAAAGAAAGTGAAATAATGTATTATTAAATTCTTACTTTCAAGTGATTTAATGAAGAACTGTTATTTGAGGTTTATATTGAGTACCTGGTCCTCTAGAGTATGACTGACTAGCTTATCAAGCTTTCAAAGGTTGTCTTATTTTTTTGTCTTCTCATCTGCCTATTAATTTGCACGGGTTGCCATGGCCTACCTTTCACGAGCTTATAATGAGCTTCTTCTTCATCAGTTTTGTCCATCTATTTTTCTTCACCAACCTTGAGACTTACTAGGCTTACTATTGAGAAGATCTACGCTTAGCATCAGGTTTTCTGCAGTCGAAACTTGAAATTTATTTTCCTCCATGGCGCGTTCTGATCAAATGGAGCTGTCTTCCTGAAATTGTACTTCTTGGCTACTGTCAAAATATGGTCCTTAAAATTGGTTTGAGGTGTTAGAGTAGAATCCTCATCTCCAGATTCCTTGTATATCAAGTCATTTATAGTTGTAATTAGTTTAGGATTTTTTTTCCTTCCATAATTGGGTTACGTTTAACCCTAGTTAAGGAGTCTCCACATGCAGTATGAATTCCACAACCAAACTGTATTCATAAGAAGGTAACCCACAACTACAATAGGGTTACGTTACAAAGTATTGATGTTCTTCATCACTGATGGGATAGCTTTGAATTTATATGAGCGTGCGCCATTTTTGCTCATATCATGTCTGTGCCGCCTTTTTTCATTCATTAATGTCCATATTTATGCATGAAGCTTTCATATGTAAACGTGTGAAAAACAGAAATAGGATGTCAACCAAATTGCTTTTTGTATATCCATACTTGCAACGCATAGCGGTTCTTATTGATTTGTTGCTGTGGTTTTGGTTTGCTTATTTGCTACTGGAAATCATATTGACGAATGACCTGTAGATCCGCCACACACCCAATTCCTATTTTAATTTTCAATCACTGAGGCCCACATGTAACGAAAGTATCGTGCGTCGCAAGTTATACGCAAGAATCTCTATCTCTTACAAAGTGAGACTTCTTTCTTTGTCCTAATTATGCTTATGGAAATTTCATTATTCTGACTTAGAACCTACGTGCCATTCTTGTTCCCCTAACAACTTAGTCAGCTATATGATTTTTCCTCTATTTTTAGTCTCGTGTGATGAGTACCCCCAAATACACATGATATTTGCTTTTTTTTCCTAAATAATTACAGTTTTTTTATGACTTTTAATGAATGTCTGGCTTCATAACTTTAAGGTCTGTCTTTCAAACAATCGAGATCATTTGAAATATATCATTAGTTGATTTTTCAAAATTTTTGAAATTTGATAAGTTCAACTTTCACACCTCATCCTCATCTTTAATAATTTAAATGAAAGAATAATCTCCGAACGCCAAAACCAAATTCCAATTTATTTATTTTTATATAGCAATTGATACGACAGTAGAATGGTGTGGTAGAATGTTATGGTAAGACCTGACATTCGTGTCGTGTTTTCTGTGTTCGTGTCGTTTTCATGTCATACCCAATATCTTAACGGGTCGTGTCGTGTAACACCCGTTAAAATAAACGGGTTAAATGACTCGACCTGAAATCGACCCGATAATATTAACAGGTAATATGACCCGATCCGTTACCTGTTAAGGAAAATATATTTTAAACCAATAAATAATCAAATGAAAAACATAATACTATATAAGTATATACATACCATATTGTCACATCCAAAACATAAAAACGCAATTTTCTTTTAAGTATATTTTCACTTACCTAAAGTCTTTAATAGTTTTTTAATTGATGTAGAAATGTAAAAAAAATATAGAAAAAAATATATAAACGCTCGTAATGACAAGTTTAACAACTTTCATGAAGAGCTTAACTTTGAAATTCACCACTATATTCATATAAATCATAGATCAAAATTTACCATTGATTGTTGTTTACATTTACACTTCATTGTTCTCATCAAATTTTCTTTTTTCAGATTTTCTTTTTTGAAAACTTGATCTATTAGAGGATGCAGGAAGATGAACGGTGTGGATCGTTGATATTATATTCAGAGTTTTACAGTTAGTGAAAATATTGCTTGATGTTTATAAAGTTTCTACAAACTATATGACATTGACTCATATTTCAGTTAACTGTAAATATCGAAACGAGATATCAAAGATCTAAACCGTTCATCTTCTTACATCCGCCATATGATCATGTTTTCAAAAAAGAAAATTTAAAAAAAATGAAATTCAGTAAGAAAAATAAAGCGTGAATGACAATTGACAGTTAAATATAAATTTAAGGTTTATGAATTATAGTGTTGGATTTCGAAGCTAACCCCTTCATGAAAGTTGTAAAGTTTGTCACTATGAGTGATTGTATATTTTTTTTTATATTTTTTACACTTCTACAATAATTATTATTAATTTTACCCTCAAATAAAAAACATTATTCATGAAGGTTTGAAGGATTTTAAAAATCTAAACGATAATGTAAGTGTACTCATGGAGGAATAATGATGACTCACGAGTGTTTATATATTCTTTCACATTTTTCATACTTGCATGTATGTCTTCTTAGTTCTTGCCTATACAAATAATATATTAGTTTATTTTAATTTTGGACAACAACATATTAAGTAAAATTTGTCCTAGTAATGATAATAAGGAACTCTCATAATAAAATTCAATATGACTAAAACTTTTTTTTAAAACTTATATAGAATAATAATACAAAATTATATATTTAATATAGAATATATTGTATATATTAATATGGCTTTTGTATTTTATAATAAATCTTTTAGTAATTAAACTTTAAAATGATCAAAATAATTTTTTTCTTAACGGGTTACCCACGTGTTACCCGCGTGTATACCCATTAAGAACCCGTTATTAACAGGTTCTTAACGGGTCACTTGATAATGATTCGATAAGTTATTGTGTTGACCTGAAACCCGTTATTTTCGTGTCGTTTTTGTGTCGTGTCAGAAACTGCCAGATCTAGGTAAGTCCTTTGCTCATAGTTTCTGAAGTACCCTAAAAGTCAAGATCTTAATTAGTGGAAAGACTTGGATATCAAGCAGTTGAAATAATGAAATTTCAAACATTTCGAAAAATCAATACATAGGAAACATCGTAGTAAGTATCAAATAATGAAACCTAATGGTAGTGCTAATCCATAGATACATGTTTTCAATTCCTTCTCTTTGACCTACTTATACATAATGCCAAAACAATTAGGGTGCGTTTGTTGCACCGGACTGTCTCGGACTGGACTAGCTGCCGGGACTAAGCTGGACTGGCTTAGACTGGACTAAGCTGGACTAACTTAGTGAAGCGTTTGGTGCAGTCTCGGACTAAGAAGCAGGATAAGAAAAACAGTACTGTTCACCAGATTTGTATTTGCTTAGACTAGGACTACAAATTTTTGCCATTGTGTAATAGAGTAAAGCTACAAATCTCATGATATGGGTTAATTGGAGCATATTTTTACCATGTATATTATGAATCTTAAAAAAAATTGACAATTGTTTTGTTTCTATTACCTGTTAATAGAATTGGGTTTAATTTGCAAATGTAGCTTGATTTAAACTCTATCACCCAACAGAAGAAAAATAATAGTGGCCAATACATGCAACTTCAACAAATACAAGTACATAAGATCTCCATAATTTAGAAAATCCTAGTTAACATTAGTTAACATTAACCAAAATAGATCTCCATAATTTACAAAATGGCTAGTTAACATAAGTCAAAATACTAGTGCAAAGCTAAGTTATAAGTCATAACATAAGATTGTATGATTAATAAAATACATCCATGTTAACGTTAATAAAATACATCCATGTTAACATTAGCCAAAATCCTCATCCGCTTGCGTTGTCGCTTAAAAGCCTTTGGACGAACACTTTCTTGAGTTCCGGTTTGATTGCCCTGAACACTCCCACATTTTTTGGTTTATCCAAAATAAGAGACAATGCATCAATTTGATCCATAGGAGAGAGACCCATTGCTTCAAGTTCATTAGCTATGTCAGTATGATCTGCAGTACCTTGAACTAAAGCTTCAGTTACCATTTGCATCCTCTTCCCACTTTCAACATAAAAATCTTTCAGTCCACTGATAATTGCCTCGGTTCCATCACTTGAACTTCCCACAGCTCTTTTCCTCTTTCTTTGGCTATTTTCAGATGGGGTGCTTTGTTGGCTTTGTTGGTTCATTGAAGAAACAAAATTATCACCTCCAATATCACTTTCACCAACATGATCATGACTTTGTTCCTCCACCATTTGAGCAGGGGTTTCGGCTACATTACTCGTAGCCCGATCTTTTCCAAATATATATGCAAATCTATCAAACAGTGGAAAAGGTTTGCTTCTCCATCCATCGGCTTCTTTATTTCTCTAAGATTATATCAACATAGCAAAACTAAAATTTAGCATGCGTAACAAATATAGCAGCAAGAATATAACTAATGCATAAATAAAATAGGATATGAACCTGCACATAAGTTTGCCATGCATCATCACTGTCAACTTCAACGCACTTTTTGACATCATTCCATGCAAATCCACTTGTGTTTATCATGTCAACGACCATACTATATGTTTTTTTCCATTTCTTCAACTTGGACTCAATATGTGGATTTGCCTTTATATTTGAATGAGGACATAAAACATTGACAGCTTTTGCTATTTCAACCAAAGTACCTTGTTTGAAAGCACCGGTGTCACACCGTTGCTTCCGAGCAACAAAATCCTCAAGAACTCCGAGTAATACTTCTTCCTCAAATGCTTCCCATTTACGCCTTCTTCCTTTTGGCTCTTGAGTAGCATTCAAAAAATTTTCGTTATCCATACCTAAACTAAAAATATTTTAATGAAGGAAAATACCATACAAATAATCAATTTGCATAATATCCAATCAACTTGCATAATATCCAATCAACTTGCATAATATCCAATTAATTTGCATACCATCCAATCATTGTGCTAATATCTAACAAATGCATGATAAAAAGGAATACTAAAATAAAATGTTATCATTAACACATATAGCTAGTTCGGTTGCTGGTTCCTAATTGCTCTCCACTCATTATACATTTCCTGAGCCATATCATTCCTCATTGCAGTCCACTGGTCCGATGTTTGAACACTACCAACATATTCACCTTCTTCTGTATTTTGTCCATCTTCTATTATTGGCAAATTCTCCATTGGATCTACAGACATCTCTTGCCTAATAAGATTGTGTAGTAGGCAACAAGCGGTAATTATTTGACCTTGTGTCCTTATCGGATAGAAAGATGGACTCCTTAGTATCGACCACCTTCCTTTTAGCAAGCCAAAACAGCGTTCAATTACATTCCTTGCCTTAGAATGTTTCATGTTAAAATATTCTTCCTTATTAGAAGGTGTTCGTCCCTCCCATTCAGATAAATGATAAGGTATTCCTCTATAGGGTGCAAGGAATCCTTCACCATTTGTATAACCACCATCTACAAGGTAATAACAACCTAATGAAAAAAAAACAGACCTTATTAGTGTTTTGTAGTTGACAAACAGAACTAAACCTAACTTACAAAGTTGAGACTAAGTAATAGTCTTACCCGCTGGTACCTTAAAACCATTAGGCCTACTAATTGCATCATGTAGCACTCTAGAGTCTGATGCGGAACCCTCCCACCCCGGAAACACATATATGAACTGCATATCTCCTGAACACACACCTAACACATTAGTTGCGACTCGACCCTTTCTTGTTCGGTATCTTGGTTTGTCAATTTCAGGTACATGCACATCAATGTGTGTTCCATCCAATGCTCCCAAGCAATTCTTAAAAATAAAAAATAAAAAAGTTTTTGTTAATTTATACAAAGGGAATGAAGAGTTAAAGCTTAGGGAAAATGAAAAAAATTTCTCATCATACCTTAAAACATCGCCACCTAGGATCTGTAGAATCAATAGGCACAGGCTGGGGGACTATTAGTAGGATACCTTGTAATCGCAAAATTCCTTGCAATACGCTATTGAAATACCTACTTATAGTCTCTCCCGACCTATAAAATCTACCGCCAACACTACGATTCTTAGTATGATGTGCTAATATTTGTAAAGTCATACACACCTGTTCCTCTACAGACACCAAACCATCAGTTTTTACCCTCCCATCTTGACGAAGTAAGTCGCATAATATGCCAAAAGTCCTTCTATCCATTCTCAATTCGTTGACATATTCAGTATCAGTATTCCCTATTATACCATTCAGATAACACAAACTAATCTCTCGTCTAATAAGTGAACGGTTAGTCAATGTGGGTCGTTCAACATGTCTCTGTTTGCCACGTAGCATCATCACCACAAGAATCGTACAAATACAAATTGTCTCCAAATAAGACATCTCTAACAATAAGATCAATAAAAGCTTCATTCGATCCATATCTATCCAAACAAAAAAAAAAACAATAGTATGAGGATTGCTATCATTCCTAGGCATTGCATGTGAAGAGGGAAATTAAAGGACACCTGTAATGCAGTAGCCTTAGCCTTAGCCTTCTGTTTATGCTCCTCTTCTCTGCAACAAACAACCACAAAAAATTGCAATTCAGCATCAACCCCACACCATACAAAACATTCACATTGTAATATCATGGTTATAAACCAAGTACATACACACACACTCATGGACAAATGTGCAAAATACACATACATACTCACACTCACACTCACACTAACACACACACACGGACATACACACACACACTGCGCACACACACTGCACACTGCATACATACTGCATACATACATACACACACACACTGCACACACACACACACACACACACACTGCATACATACATACACACACACTGCACACACACACACTGCATACACACACACACTGCACACACACTCACACTCACACACACTCACACTCACACTTACACTCACACTCACACACACTCACACTCACACTCACACTTACACTCACACTCACACACTGCACAGTCACACACACACACACACGGGGACAGAGTGCAACACACTCTTACCCTCACACACACACTCTGTTTTTATACTCACACACACACACGCGCGCGCACACACACACACACACACTGCATACACACACACTGCACACACACTGCATACATACTGCATACATACACACACACACACACTGCACACACACACACACACACTGCATACACACACACATTGCATACATACTCATACTCATACACACACTGCACACACTGCATACATACATACTCATACTCATACACACACTGCACACACACACACTGCACACACACACTACACACACACACACTGCATACATACTCATACACACACTGCACACACACACACTGCATACATACCGCATACATACACACACACACACACACTGCATACACACTCACACACACACTGCATACACACACACACTGCACACATACTGCACACTGCATACATACACACACTGCATACATACTGCATACATACACACACACACACATTGCACATACACACACACAGTGCATACACACACACTGCACACACACAGTGCATACACACACACACTGCATATACATACACACTGCAAACACAGTACATACATACACACACTACATACACTACACACACACACTGCATACATACACACTGCAAACACAGTACATACATACACACACTACATACACTATACACACACACTGCATACACTACACACACACCCTGCAAGTACACACACACTGCATACACCCTGCATACATACACACTGCAAAACACAGTACATACATACACACACTACATACACTACACACACAGAGACACACACACACGCAGACACACACACACAAGCACAAAGTACTCCCATTGTTGAAACCCCAATTTTTAAAAATCGAAAACAACATGTGGGTAGGACTTCCAAGTTTTACAACATTGACATCCTAAATTCCCAAGTTCCATCTCATCTTATGAAAAGCCCAAATCCTAATTTCAATTTCACCTAAATATCAAAACCCTAATTTATTCAAGTGCAGATCTCTATGATTCAAAAATTATCAAACCCAAAACAATCAAATCACATAAAACTCAGTAAAATTACCTTCTACAACACAAATACATGCAATTAATAGAAGAATCGAAGTTTACCGTACAACTCAGATGAGGCGAGCAGATGCAGAGACAGGAAGGCGCTCAGAGGAGGGTGAGGAGGAAGAAGATGAGAGAGCACGACAACGAAAATGAGAGGGAACGTAGAGATGAGGACGAGGGAAGACAGGAGGAAGGGACGAAGGGACGAAGGGAAGGCAGAAACTCTCTCGGTTTGCTCTGGCTTACGAATCCGCTGGGTTTTGGGGTTGCTCGCGAAGACCACCTAAGGAGGTCTTTAGTCCGACCGAGTCCGGCTTAAGCTCATTAAAGCTAATCCGGTTGCACACCAAACACAGGACTATAGTCCTGTCCAGTCCAAGCCTTGCTAATCCTGTCAAACAAACGTGCCCTTACAGACTACGACTAGTAGTGGAACCAAAATCAATTTTGATAACCTTTTGTTTCATCCTCCTGCGAATCTGTTCTCTAAAAGACTTAAAAATCAGCTATATGATTTTTCTTTATTTTAAAGTCTCGTGTTAATAAGTAACTCACTATTTTAAAAAATGAGACTGCTTTTTACTTTTTCTAAGTCATTACATATTTTTTGTTGTCAATGAATGTCTCACTACATGACTTCAACATGGTTGTTCAAATTAATGTACATCAATCAATATAGACTCTTAAAAAGCTAGTTGATTTTTCAAAATTTGTTGAAATTTGATTAGTTCAACCGATTTCATTTCCTAAACTGATGTTGTATGAGTGTTGAGAACCACAGATGGATCCATGAAGCTTCTTGATTCCATCCTTGCACCCACGTCCAAATTCATCCCTCAAAGTATTGTGTTTTGTCTTAACTAAACTTTGAATTAAGAATTTGGCCGAATCATTGGTCTTCCTTGCGAATCAATTGACTTTGTTAGGCAAGTTTTGGTTTCCCATTCTCAAAGAGAAAATTTTGGATGGGATGACATGCTATATGGCAAGACAAGTGACATATATTAACTGGATAAAACCACTAAAACTTTTCAACATGAAATGGAGACAAATTCTTTTAGAGTATATTTGGGTGAAGAACTTTCAAACTCTAAAACTTTGTGCAATGTGATAACTGCTTAATGCCTGTTATTATTAAAAGGAATCTGATTCACTACTTTTTCTAAATTTTTGGCTTCTAATGAATGTCTCCCTTCAAGGTCGTTGTTTTATTTTATTTTATTTTATTTTATTTTTTGTCAAATGATAGATTACATTATATTAGATATTAAATTAGTAATCAACGAGATTTGAACCCACACCGTTATGTAAGAGCTCAATACCTTTCCACCATTGTGGTAAAAGACCACTTGCTCTAAGGTCGTTGTTTGTTCCTATTATGCATCCATTGTTGATTTTTATAAGAAAGTAAAACTGATTTTTGCATGTTCTTTTTCTCCTCTTTTAGCTTATATTTATTGTTAGTTTTTTTATACTCTCTTGATTTTATTCAATTTAAATGATCAGAAATAATTCCGAGTATATTAGAAAAAGAAAAATAATGTGAAAATCACAATCACTTTCCAGATGGTTTAAATTTCATTTGTTCAACTTTTACATCATTCTCATTTTCCTTAGAAATTTAATAAAAGAAGAATTATCATTCGGACAACACATAATTCCAAAATTTTGGATAGCAACCGATGCGAGAGTTTTCATTCTTGAGCTGCTTTCCTTTGAGTGTTGAGCATCCATGTCCACTTCAATGATTCATCTCAGTATTACGCTTTGTTTTGATTTTTTTAGATGAAATGGTAGCAGTTTTATTACAATATTAAAACTTGAAACAAATATCAAAGAGAGAATTTAAGATAATATTCAAGTGGTCCTCAATACAAAGAAAGTTTAACCAAAAATAAAAGTCCAACTTGGCCAAACTAATTGCCACCACAACGGTGGATTTGAGGGCAAGACATGCCCGAGAATAAGCAAGGGAACACATTCAAATTTTGAAATCATTCACACACAAACTTGGAGGATTGAGATGGCACTCCAAAACTAAAGAAACTCCTTTTCTAATGAAAAGGTTAATCACTCCGTGAATTGGCTTCTAAGACCTTATTCGCATGAAACCTTGAATATGAACAGGAGGATACTCTTCGATAATGAGTAGCGCTGACTCTGAAGAAGAACTGACAACGAACCAACTAACATCCATACCTGAACTTTGTGTACAACAGCATCTACAAGATATTGATTATAAAAAAGTAGACTCATAAAGAGTCTATAACGACCAACACAAAATTAAAGTACTGACTAAGAGAGATGCAAATAACCTCACGAATGAGGCACTTATTGACAAAAATATTAAGAAAAAAACAGATATGTAGCAATCCATTAGAGAACGAAGGAGGAAGGGTAGAAAAATGGGGAAAGGGGCTGCTACCGGCCCCAAGCTAAAGCAAGTGTCAGCTACTATGGAGATCTTAGATTTAGGGTTTGGTAAGAGGAAGGAGAGAAGATATAGCGGCTAGGGTTTCTTTTATCCTTTGTTTTTTTGTTTAGGACAATACTTAATGTTTTGTTTTGCTTTGCTTAAAATTCATATTTTTCATCTAATTAAAATTTCTGTAGTGCTTAATGAAGTGATTGTAATTGTATTGAGGAATCAAAAGGAACTTACAAAATTCGGATGTTTTTTTTACAAGTTCAATGAAGAAAGATTAGATGAGATTAACTTTTCGGTAATGGCCAGGTGCGAAGCACCTACCCTCCTCCCTCTTAGGGATGAGGACTATTACACCCAGAAACCTCCCGCCCCTTCCTCCTCCACCATTTTTATTAAGAAATATTAGGAAAGTAAAAGAAAAAATACAAGTGGGTGGACTAAGCCATAACTCGCCATGACCATATGATCAACGAAACAGATAATAAGGGCGCAAAATGAAATGTCACGAGCATGGGCTGAGGCAACAAAATCTGGAACCGTAAACAACTAGCGATAAGCATTACTAAATACCCTAAATAAAGCTAAAGAATCAGCAACCTGATTTCTTTCTTAATAAATATATGTACATATAAACCACATTTGACAAAATCGCCATAGACAATTCTTCCATTCCACCATAAGGAACCAAGGGACCGCATAGGAGCCTTGAAAAGATAATGAATAACCATCATAGAATCTGTTTCAATCCATATATGCTTCCAGTCTATGACCCAAGCTATATGCACAACCTCAATAATGGCAAGAATTTCTACAGCAATTGAACTTATAAAATTCGTATTTGAAGCAAAAGCACCAAGCACCCCACCCTTCGAAGAGCAAAAGGTCCCCCCAAAACCAGCACGTTCGTTGGCACAAGACCTACCAATACTAACCTTAAGCCACCCATCCATCGACAACTTCCTAAGGATTGGAATAAAGGATGGAGTAGCAATAGAAAGCGGTGAGATACCCAATAAAGAGAAAATAGGCAACACTGAAGATTATTTGAGTCGGGTTTAGGTTTGAAGTTTAAAATCCATTAACATAAAAAGTTTGACACAACACGATCTGTTAAGATAACAGATTTGACACAAAAACAGCAGGCAAACACAACCCGTTTGCGAGGTCTGATTATAACTAACAATCATTAAGTAGTTGATCATGAGATTTCTACAATGTTATCCAACGTGTTAATTATTAATTGCATTTACCAACATTATTAATCATACAATACCAATACAATCAATCGTCGCCATCTCTAATTGAAAATGGTTCAAATTGCATAAATCATTCGTGCGGTGCGAGTCATATATCAATGCCACCCGTGGACACAGGTAACATTGACATATAACCCGTTTCGCGCACTAATGATTTGTGCAATTTAGCCTCCGTCAACGTTTGCAACCGCACAAACAACTATCGTAGCTGAGCTGATCTGGAATCACTTGCAAGTGGGGTGTTGTTTGTTTCCTTTCTCGACTCTTTTAGTAACTTCAAGCTAAAAACAAGGCTCATGACATGAGTATGCATTTGTGAGATTTGGAATGGAAATATCTTATAAACTACCATCATAGGTAACAAGTTTGTAACCACAGTTTTATCAGCTAATACACCAAACCTGTAGAATGCTATTATACTTTGTTTTACTCCTATAACACAATATTAAATACCGTCAATTTGCACACACAGACTAATCTGAAGACTGTATTACTCTCTCTCCGAAGCAGCAAGCCCCGCGTCCGTCCCCTGAAACCAGTGTGATGTCTATTTGAGTTGATCTAAACATCATGAGCGGCTTCTCCTGCGTTTTCAAGTGTTAGATGTGAGACCAGGCCAACAGAAAAAAAACAAAGAAAACACTACACCATGTGAGACATATCATCGTCCCATAATAGTAAGTGTATGTACAGATCATAGCAGCAGGGATATGATACAGGTTCTATACGCGGTAATGTATCCGACAGAAAAAAATGCAGTAACAATTGAGAGATGCGTAGGACAACAGAATATGCTTTAATTTTCTTTCAACATGCTGTACACAGTGACTTGCAGAGTGAAAGTCCTGTTTAAAGAACACAGTATGGGGAATTAGGTACACTATCATATAGAAAGCAAAACCCAACTTCATTGTTTGCATGCTGAAAAAAGAATTTTAACTGCAAATTTTCAAATTATTTTTCCTGACATGGCCATTCATGCGGTTTGTCATACACCGCTCACATGGTGTATAATGTGAGATACATTGCAAAACCATATAGCGGTGTTCCCCATGTCTTGGAGTGTAAGAAATTGAGTAAATATGAGTGTAGGGTCAGTTTGAAGCAGCTTTGATGAGAAGAACTGTGTAAATGAAGAGCTTCTACCAAATGATCCTTTGTATAATAAATGTTGATTCTGAGGCTAGAAGAAGTTACATGTTTGCGCATACACACACACACATATACATGAGTCTAAGAATGTACATTCGACCCTCTACATTATTTCATTAACTGGATTTCAGCTTCCCGCATAAGCTCAAGTTTTAGAGAGAAGGCTTGAATTTAGAGCTTATCAGAGAACCCTGATTTTATTATTCAAAGGGTGTAACCAAACAACACAACATAATATGAGAAATAACACTTCTGAGCGTGCAAGAGGACGTCCCATACAGTGCATTGTATAAATCATTCTTCTCGCTATAAAATGAAATATATGCAAGTCTGTGCATATGTGTGCTCATGCTTGAGTGTGTAGAAATATAGGAGAAGAGAACCGTGTTGTCTTACAACTCTTACCATGCATTCTCTTGACAAACCGTTCGAACTCCATTAAGTTATGCCTCTCAATGAGAACTGGGCTTAATCTGAGGTAGGTAAATGCGGATAAATGTCTGCCATCTGGATCATTCCTGGGCTTAGCATTTTCTAATATCTTGTTGTAGCCTTCTCTATCAAAGCATGCAAGAGCATTCTCACTAGCGACTGGAATGTCAGCATCCCATGCAGCATTCAGCACCTGCAAACCAATGTGTACTCCAAAATCATTATAAAAACAAAGAAATGCTTTACAAATAACATTTTGATACGGTATTCAACGCAGACTGACTTGGAGGATTTATTAACATTTCACAAGGTTGCTTGCCCATGTCAGTTAGAAATTTTGAAACATTTGTTTGACAGATGGAGAAAAATGAATTTGAGCAGATAAATTATTCACAAAATAACAACTAACTCGGATACTAAAGGTGCCCCCCTTCCCAAGAAAAAAAAAGGCATATTCACTCCAAATTCAAAATGATGCTTTTCAAATTTCTCCCCATCCAGCCACACGCTTTTCCAAATGTTGGTGGTTTGTATTTATTTCTCAATTTACGTACACTTATAATCCAGGAAGTAATTACATGAGTTTCTGTGCTTGCTACCTGCCAAACCAATCCCTCGGGGTCTGCCAGTGCTTCCGGAAAGCCCTGATGCTGGTCTGACGTGCGCATTTCAACACATGTGAAATTCAGGGCAGCCTCATGCTTTTTTAACATTTCTGATATTGGCACATACCCATCACGATTGCAGGAGTTGTAAAATCCAGCAGTTAATTCAGCAGGATGGCTGGCAGTCTTGTACCACCAGTGGATACCTGATACCTGCTCATAAATCAAATAAAGAAACTCCACAAAATGAAAACCTGTGAAGAACTAATGTCCAAGAAGCAAGAACTGAGGAAAGTGACTCACCTTTGTAGCAATGTGTGTGCCTTCAAAAGCTAAATTGGCCAGAGCAAGTACACGATCACCATGATCAATCAAAACACGGGAGTACCAATTGAGGAAGAATCTGCCATAGTAGCTATCATAATCACCTCCGTCACGGAAAAACCCTGTCTCATGTGGTTGGGAACTATAAGAACCTGCATTATCTGGTGCTCTGGCCCAAAAGGAGTGGCCCCTTGCTTCTGCAGCCTGCGTCAGATACTTCATCAAGTATCGGTCATAACACTGCACCGAACCAGGTTGAATCAAAGAATTATTTCAAACGTTAGAAAGAAGTAAAAAATCAAATGAATTACCGGCTTAAGGTCATAACCATAGATGAATGAAGGGCTATTAACTTAACGTTCAGAAATAACTGTCAGTCCCTAGCTATCATGCATGCCGCCACCTTATTAATCTCCCAGTAATGAAAAGAATTATCACCAAGGTACCTGGAATTCACCAATACCAGGATATTTCCAACCATGCTGTTCAGGATAAGAAGGATACCGTAGCTCTCCACACGGACCTAATCCAACTTCAATTTCTGATATTATTCCTTCCTCAAAAAATTCATTAAATTCAACTCTGAAGCTCCTCATGTAGTCGAAGTAAACCTGCATTTGGTTTCATTATAAATAAACAGAATAGAAATTCTCAGCATCAAGCAGTATGTCTGAAGAATTCATAAGCTTTGATTTTTATAGCATACACATATAGGAGCTGGAAAATGTTTAACAATAGTTTCTTTCTAAAACATGAGTGGAACATGTAAAAGAAGACAAATATAGGAGGAATGGAGCAATGGCAAACCCTAGAAATAAAAGACCAGCATAACTAAGTAATTCCAGAATACTATACCTCAACAGCAGTACGGCCTCTTAAAACTCGCTCCTTATCAATTCCCCATGTGAGACATTCAGCATTGCGTTTCCCTTCTTTATTTGTAAAATATATATCAGGATTCTTTTGGCCAATTTCTGTCACCCAGTGAGGAAGTGGGATATGTACATCATCCCCAACATTGCCTCCACATTCATGGAATGACATCACGACCTACAGCAATATAGAGTATGACAAAACATATAGTAGAAAATCCATATCCTATTTGAAATGAGATTTTAATGATAGGCAGTCTCACAAACTAATATAACAACAGAAATGTTATCAGTATATTAGCTTTTCAGAATCCACTGAAGACTATTATGCCACTTACCTAAGACAATAGTCCCATTTACTAATGGCAACTCATTAAAAAAGGATAGCTTAGTACTAATCACCCAGATTGAATTATCTGTATAAATCAAAGCCTTTTCAACTGTTTCAAAATAAGTATCTCGACTGACAGATTTTATTAATAAGCAACTGTCTCTTATACAGATTGTGTATAAATTACCTATTGTATACTTTCTTTTTTTATCAACTAAAGTATGCTTTATTCTCGTGAATTACTGCATTTATCCGAGTGATCCACAGCCAACAAAAGTCTCTACTTTGTTTACATCTATAACTCTAAGTAAGAACCATATCTACAATTCTACATCATGTATCAACTAAAGTCAAAGAAGTTTCCAAGCCAAGGGAAGAAATTTTTTAACCATGTAAGGAATATATGTCTAGCGTTTACAGTGATTCATTTAAGTTAACTTCACAAACTCATACGGTGTAACCTATTTAAATAACAGATTTATTTCCAAAAGCAACTAAAGTGCATCATGTCAGAGGCAAATATGACACTTCCAGAACCTTCTCGGTGTATGAGGAATAAGTATCAGTTCTCTATGACATACCTAAATTCTGAGATTGGTGCAGGTTAACATAGGTAAGAACTGCACTCTCATAATTTTATTTAAGGGAGAGTGCACAAGATACTGAAGGGAAACAAGAAACAGAATACGAAAAGAAAAGAAATATTACAACACACAACCAAAGCGAAAAAAGAAATTCTAGTATAAGTATATACTACTCACCTGTAGCTTAAGGTTAAGATCACGCACAATCTGAAAAAGTCTCTTGTAGCCATTCCAATTATATTGCTGTGGATTGTGCGCCTCTACTATCCCCCACCAGCAATCAACCATAACACCATCAACTCCAACCGACTTCAACACTTGTAGTTGATTTCGCAGAGCTTCTGGCTCAACTAGCTCAAAGTTCACATTGATCACACCCAACTGACAGTTTCCCCCACCGTGAAACACAGAACAACTACAATTAGCCTTGACTTGTACAAAAAGATAGCTTCAACGTGAAGAAAAATAAAAACAAAAACTTGAACAGCAATTTTTGTTCACAAGTCTCACTGTGATTTGAACGGTTCAAACCCAACAAAGATATGTATAATTTCTAAATTGTTAATCCGGCACATTCACACATTGAAACATGATTTCACTTAATCGACAATATCGATTAAAATTCTAACAATTTGACAAGACAATGATTAAAAACCAAATACAAACATACCATTTTATGTCGCTAGACAGTCTTTTATAGAGCAATAAGTTTAATTAGGATCACATTTTCGTATATGATTTCACTTGATCAATTTTATTGATTGAATATTTACAACTTACAGTGCACAATAGCAAATTTCAGCTATACACATGGTAGAAAGGAGTGCTTCAGAAACTCACCGGTAACATCACATACACAGGAACATACGGCGTGCCGGTAAAATCACGCTCCTCAAACTTTTCTGTTGAAGAATCTTCAGCCTATCATCAAACCAGAATAAGTTTCCAAATTTCACCTTAATCACTGCATCAACACAATTCTTCCAAACAAAGCACCCCAATTAAATTTGAAAAAATGAAATTTTAAACAGACTAATCATATCCTCACCTGATTGTGACCGGCATTTTCCACAGGATCACCCACCGCAGTCCCCTCAGCACTGTCTCTTGCCACGGCGAAACTCCGAGACCGATCACTCCCCAATACTCTCAAATGACACGAATTGAGCTCCGGCAAGCCCCGAAACCCCGGAGTGAGCTTAAGGGATGCTACCGCGGTCTGTGTGCAGGACGACAACCGAGCCATTGTCGTCGCCTTGCAACAAGCAATTGGCCGGCGTGGCGCCCTCAGCGTACTGGATACTTGAGGAGCCGAGAATTGTGCCATTTTCGAATTGTGCGGAATCGGCAGCCACCACTGTTACTCTGTAGGGAACTTTTGAAGGGAAGTGGAGTGGCGGTGTAAGGCGATTTTCCTTTTCATTTTCCAGACAGTTTTCTCGGGAACCAAACAGGTGGAGTGGAGGGAAGAGAACCTGTAACGAGGTTTACGGATCTAAGATACAGTTATTTCAGCTCTAACACTAAAAGTTCTTTTTCCCGGGTATGAGCGCTGACGGATGGACTGTCACAGACCATAATCCACGGAGAAGGATTATCTCCCCCTCTTTTTTTCCTTTTCATTTCCTTCTAATTGAATGGTCACGGTTAATCACGTTAATATTTTATATTAATTTTTTATACTAAGAGAATGACAAAATAAGAGAATGTGAGAAAATGGGATGGAAGGAGATGAAAAGAGAAGGGAAGAGAATCCTAGTCCATCATCCACCACACACATCATTAATTGGGTAGCAGCTCTTCACATCTAGACTTAAATTGATGTGCTCACGTGTCATATTAGCATACTAACAAAAAATTAAGGGGAATTAAATGGCAAGTACAATATTGGTGTTCTCGATCAAATATCAGGAACAACATTGATTGATTTTAAAAATGAGAAATCAAAATGATACATTAGATCAATATCAAGGACAACATTAATTGAATTTTAAAGTAAGAGACCAAGATGATGCATTGGATCAATCTCGTAGGCTAATTGCAATAAAGATTTTTTTTTTTTCAAAAGCTCTATAAAGTCGATAACTTTCAAAACAAATATTATTGAAAAGGAAAAAAAAACAATTAATGCTTTTATTTGGATGTCAGTGTTGAATAATGACTTGAAGTCACCTATCATTCTCAATAAATAGTGATAATATAAATATTATAAAACAAAAGCATTATTTTACTTGGGAGGTTTTGTGTTCAAATCTCCTAATAAGCATTATTTTGTATTTTTTTGGTAGAATATTCAGGTGGTAAAAAAAGTAAAAAAATACTTTGATGACCTGTGTTGGAGACCTTTTGATGAAGTTGGATTTAGGCATCGATGGAAACTCACAGCTCCTTAGTTTGTTTTTGGCACCAAATCCTAAAATACTTAAAAGAATTAGCACATCTTAAGAAGTATTCCAATTGAATCATGACTCTGATTTAACAATGAAGGAATGATTACCATAAATTGTAACTTTCCTAAGTGAATGATGACGTGGAAGTTAAAAGTTCATTGGTTTAGCATGAGAGATAGAATTTGTGCTTGTTTGCATGGTTTAAGAATGACTATTCTAGGGTTCTTAATACTCTAGTAGTCTTTACGGTGACTAAGGAAGCTTAAGTGAAGCTTAAGGAAATCCTCAGAACATAAGGAAAGCTTATCCTTCGAGAACTAGGGTTTCCTGCACTTTAGTGCTTGGTGCAATCTTGTCTTAGTTCCCCTCATTTCCCTCGTTATTGTCTCTTTTCATCACACTGATTTCTCCAATTTATAGAGATCCCTTCAAGTTCTAGCTTGGGAATCCATTGGTTTCCTCTCTTATTCCTCCTTTTTCTAAGTCTTTCCCTTCCTTTTATTGGTTGTAGTTATAGGTTCCTTCTTTTGTATAGCATTAAAGAGAGTTACTAACCTCGAGACATCTTTTTTGAGCACCAGGTTCCACAGTCTCCATCTTTGGCAATGCTCATCCTTTTTTCTTTCTCTCTATTAATGGGGCGCGGCTTTAGGTTGAACTTGATCATGTTTATGATTTAGGTAGCTCAGTTTAAAGTTTTGGTTGATTCCTAAATATCCTATCTGGTTTGTAACAGAAAAGGAAAGCTTGGTTTTTTCTCTCTCTCAGACTTTCCCATGTGAAGCCAAAGATTATGAGCTTGAACTTTTGGTGCTCTTAAGTAGCCCAAGTCTTTGACAACCTTAGTTCCATGTAGGGGTTAGTTTTCGTAACCATCCACACCATGATCCACTTGACAAACCTCGATATGTAGCTTGGGCCCACTTAAGCATGTAGTATGATTGACATGATTTGCTAATAGCGTCAATATCATAATATGATTTGGCATGATAAATGTGCATAAATTGCATGGGCTTAGCACGATTATACAAAAGTCCAATTTATTAAATTATTATTTTATTAGCATGCATGATTTTAAATTCACATACCCCTCGTTTCACACTTTTCTAGAAATTTAAGATTGGCTTGTGGTGCTTTACAATGATTGGCCTTTGAGTTACAATTGTGCTTTGTAGGTGAGATTTTTGGGCTTTAATAACTGGATTGAAGTTCTAGTAGTTGAACAAATTTCTGGGAGAATTCCTGTGTAATCACGTCCCCGGAATTTCATTATTTAATTTACGTATTTTGTATCTATACGATTTTATTTAATTATATTTTAGATAATTTTAGAATTTTAATTATTTAGATACAAAATTTGATTTTCATAATTAACCATTAAAATTTAGTAGACCTTTCAAGGTCACACTTAGTGTTTTCGAATATAGTTCAATTCCTCGAGTGCGTAAGTGAAAACGTTTGCGAAACGGAGTTGAAACAAAGAAATTAGAGGCGTTTAAGTTAGTTAAAAATAAAAATAAGGGTTATTATAAAACGTGTTGATGCACAAAATCAGTGAGGACTTTGGTACAATAGAAAGTGTCAAGTTTGTGACATTCGCTAGATTGCTCCGGTCACTAGTGTGGATAAGTATATAAATGGATAGAGATAGGGAAGCAAACACAAGATGTACGTGGTTCACCCAGATTTGCTACGTCCACGGAGTAGAAGAGTTCTCATTAATTGTGAAGGGTTTACACAAGTACATAGGTTCAAGCTCTCCTTTAGTGAGTACTAGTGAATGATTTAGTACAAAATGACATTAGGGATTATTGTGGGAGAATGATCTCCTTTTATAGAAGAGAGTTTCTAGCTTTGTTCTGGCCTTGACACTTGTCATGATGTGATTGGCCTTTGATGTTAACACGTGTTGCCCTGTTGGGAGTGTTTTCTCGAATGTGAGTAAAGGTTGGGCATTTTTGCCAGTCTGCTTTACCACGGAGCACGGAGGTTGACACACATAGGGACTTTCCAGTTATAAAGCAGTGGTGTTGTTCCTTTACCTTTATGGATAATAGTAGGGTATCTGGACCTTCAAAATTTATGTGTCTAAACTTTGTCAGAGATCTTTGGCAAATTTATATGTGGTACCTGAGGAGTTGATATTGTGTGTGGAGATTGTCGACAGATTTTACTCAGGAAAATCCGTTTCTCGAAGTTCGGAAAGTAGTGCCTCTTCGATTTTTGAACCAACAACCCTGTTGCCCTTTCTTTTATAGGGGCACCAATTGTGTGCAAGAAATACGTTCAGAGAGTTATTGCTTGTATGAATTTTCCTCTTATTTTTATACTTCAAAGATTTATTGGACCTCATTTCTCCTTCATCATTTCTAAAAATGTCTGGCTCATTCGACCATCGTTTTGACTTGAACTTTGGTGAAGAGGTAGCCATGCTTCCTCAAGACAACATATGGCGCCCATTCTTCTTATCCCCTACTGGTCCTCTTACTGTTAGGGACTCTGTGACGAAGAATGATATGACTGCTGTGGTGGTGGCTAGGAACTTTTTCACTTCCAAAGATAACAGACTACTTTCCAAACAGTCTGGTGAGTGGGCTATTAAAGATTCTCTGGCTCTCAGTGTCCAGTGTGCAGGTTTTGTGTCTAATATGGCTTAATGCTTATTTGATCGAACCCACCAAGTTAAGTCATTGGCGGCTGAAATGATAAGTTTCAAACAAGAGATCGGAGGGCTCAAGCATGAGAATAAACAGCTGCACATGCTCGCACATAACTATGCTACAAACATGAAGAGGAAGTTTGACCAGCTGCAGGAATCTGATGGTCAGATTTTACTTGATCATCAGAGGTTTGTGGGTTTGTTCTAAAGGCATTTATTGCCTTTGTCTTCTGGGGTTGTACCGCGTAATGAAGCTCCAAATGATCAACCTTCGGTGCCTCCTACTTCTGGGGTTCTGCCCAGTATTGAGTCTCTGAATGATCACCCTCTGATGCCTCCTCTTTCTAGGGCTCTGCCGACTGCTGAGACTTCTCCTGAGCAATCTTTGTGAATACTCCATCTTGTTTGTTTATTTTGATTCATATATATGTACATATTTGTAACTTATCAGAGATATCAATAAATAAGATTTGCTTCATTTCAACATATTGTGTTAAATGGCCTCTTTCACTAAGTTCTTTGAATTTTTTCTTTTGTTGAAGCTTGTATGTTGAAGCTTTATGAGTGAAGCATGTAGGTTGAGGTGATGCCCCCTTAATTTCCCAAGTGAGGAAAACTTCTTGGTTGGAGACTTGAAAAATCCAAGTCACTGAATAGTCGTGAAACTTCCAAGTACCAAGGTATAGTAGCATATGGTAGGAGTCCCCCAAGTCTCCGGTCGAGAGAGTTGACGAATGAGGTGTCTTGCTAGTAGCCAAGTTTCCAAAGTAACAAAACTTCACCATTTTTTCGATTTTTTTTTTTTTTTTTTTTGAATTTGGAATTTTCGAATTTCTGAATTTTTGAATTTTCGAAAGAAAAAAAAAATATATATATATATATATATATTAAGCTTTGGTGTTGAAGCTTTGTAGGTGAAGCTTTAAGGTTCAAGCTTTGTTGGGTACCATGAATTGATTTTGCTTCACCCTATCTTGATCAAGAGTGTGTGAAGCTTTTGAGAATTATAGTTGCCCTCCATTTGTTGAAGCTTTTGTGGTGAAGCTTTTGTGTTGAAGCTTTGTAGGTGAAGCTTTGTTGGGTACCATGAATTGATTTTGCTTCACACTATCTTGATCAAGAGTGTGTGAAGCTTTTGAGAATTGTAGTTGCCCTCCATTTGTTAAAACTTTTGTGGTGAAACTTTTGTGTTGAAGCTTTGAGATTGAAGCATTGTTGGGTACCATAAATTGATTTTGCTTCACACTATCTTGATCAAGAGTGTGTAAGTTTTTGAGAATTGTAGTTGCCCTCCATTTGTTGAAGCTTTTGTGTTGAAGCTTTGGAGTTGAAGCTTTGTTGAATTTCCCAATTTCCTTTTTTAAAAAAAAAAAATTGGGAAGACTAGAAATTTGTTGAATTTCCCAATTTCCCTTTTTTTTTTTTTTTGGGAAAACTAGAAATTTGAAAATGTGGGAGAGACAACATATACAAATTTTGCTTCCACACTGTTGAGCAAGAGATTGTGATGCAAGTCACACCTTGTCGTAGTCGAAGGCTTGGATAAACTATATAAATTGAATTTGCTTCGAACAGTCTTGATCAAGAGTGTGTGAAGCTTTCTACGAGTTGTAGTGTTTGCATTGTTACAGAGAAGAAATGTTTGAAGCAGATGCAAGAGGGCTGAAGAGCTTGATCTTCGTATACCATGCACTGAAGCCGTTGTTGGCTTGCAATAAGACTTTGTTGGTTACTATAACTCTTGTTAGGCATAAGTGTTCCCCTAGTTGAGTTGTAAAACTTGAGGGTTTTTTATTATTTGTGAATGCTAGGAGTTCACATGTACAAATTGTACCACTCGTCTTCTGGTTAGTGGAATGAATAGTGAGTTGCTTTCATCACTTGGTTGTGGTACGAAGATGAGTTCCTTCATTACCTTTCATCACATTTCATCACCTGGTTGGTGGCATAAAAATGAGTTCCTTCTTCACCTGGTTAGTGGCATGAGAGGCAAGTTGCCAAATGATATTAGAGTATGGGTTGTACATTTCATCACCTAATTGGTGGCATGAAGAAAAGTACGAGTTGTACATTTCATCACCTGGTTGGTGGCATGAAGATGAGTTCCTTCTTCACCTGGTTGGTGGCATGAGTGGCAAGTTGCCAAATGATATTAGAGTACAGGTTGTACATTTCATCACCTAGTTAGTGGCATGAAGGAGAGTACGGGTTGTACATTTCATCATCTGGTTGGTGGCATGAAGATGAGTTTCTTCTTCACATTTCATCACCTGGTTGGTGAGAATAAGGGCAAGGTGTCGAGGCACATTTTAGCAAGTGTCGAATGACACAAAGTATGTTGAACACTTTTGAGGCACAGTTGGCTTATGTATGGATGTGTTGGAATGTATGATGTTTATGTATGAATGTGTTGGAATGTATGATGTTTATGTATGAATGTGTTAGAATGTATAATGTTTATGTTGATTGACATGAGTGATACTTATGAATGTTTTGCTATGCATGAAGGGATCCATGCTTTCGATATGTGAACCATGTTGGTTGTAACACTTAGTATCACATACTTTGTGTCAAAGTATGCATGTTAAAGCTTTGAGTTGGAGTATAGGGGTAGGTCAGCGTAGACCAAGTGTTCTAGTGCTAGGAATGCAAAAGACTCAGAAGAAGTTGTCTAAATTCCTTCTTCTTTAAATATTTACCGAATGGCTTGTGTGACAAAAGATCTCAAGCGGTTGAGAGTCAAAACATTTATAATGTGTATGCCTTCTTATAATAGCATTTCCTTCAGCACCTGGTTCTCCACTTTGAAAGAGTGAGGTTTGGCCCCACAGTCATAATAATCGACGGTACGTTCACCCCTGGTTGTCTTGATACGAACTTTTATCCCTCTTGTTGTAATGGGCTTGCTAAGAGTAAAAATCATTCCTTTTACCGAGAGACAAATACGTTTGGTGACTTAGCGAGTAGCTAAATAAGGCAAGAGATGATGCAATGGGTGTCTGAATGGCCAAGATCTCCTCACTTAGTAAAACTTGACTTCCACTTCCCACTTGTTGATAGGGGTTAACCATATGGAGGTTCCCTTGGTATGTCCTTGCTTCAGCGGAGGCGTGGTTGTAAGCATGTGTCATCACCTCAGAGTAAGTCTTCCAAGTGTTGGCATTGATCATGTACTTGAAGAAACAATCACGTAGCCTGCCGTTAAGGCTTTAAAGGCAATCTTGTCATCTGCCTCAGCGCAGCGAGAATACTCATGGCTAAAGCAACCAACATAGTTTTGTAGTGACTCGTCCAGCTTCAGGCGAATAGTGTACAAGTCGTCATCTACAAAATGTAAGCGATCGGTCTGGAAGATGTGTTGAGAGACAAACAGTTTCCTTAATTCCTCAAATGAGTCTACTGTCTTGGGTGGAAGACGACAATACCAGTTTAGAACTCCGCCAGAAAGGGTGGAAGGGAAAAAAAGACATCACTCTTCATCGGTGTGCATCTGATATGCCATGGTGGACTCAAAGAGGTTAAGGTGTTCAATCGGGTCTTCCCTTTCAGTATAGAGTTTTAAACCAAGCTTTTCTTTTGTCTTCGCTTGAAGGGGTGTGTCGAGGATCCTCCTTGTGAGAGGGCCAGGCCTGGGTTGGTTCCAGTTAGGTATCTCGGCCTAACGTTCGACCTTCAACTTGTTTACTTCCTCAATGAGCTGTAGGACAAGGGGGTCTTGAGTGGAGTCATATACCACTGGAATTTTCTTTCGTAAGTCTCCATCGTCTCTCAGAAGTAGGAAAGTTTGAGTGTGTGATTTTTCCTTGGACTCGCCATACTGACTTTTAAGACGAGTCTGTCGGAATACCTCCGAGTCCCCTGTACCTTCATATTCCTCGAGGACCTGTCGTTCCTTCTTTAGATGGGCAGCTGGCTTGGGTCGTGGGAGGGGACCGAGTCTTTCAGAAACCCTTGGGTCATTGATCTTTGAGCTTAGTTGAAGGGATTCTCTTGATGTTGCTTTAGGAAGTCTCAGTAGTCACGACAAATGGCTTTCGATCCTTCCAACCCTTCTGCAAGGAGGTGTATTCCTCTACTTCTCCTGTTTCGGGTCGAAACAGCTGGGTTGAGAGAAGTTTCATGTTGATCAATGTTTTGATGATTAACTCGCTCCTTATCAGGGATACCCATGTCGAAAAAAGGTGACCCTTCGTGTTGGGGAGCACCCAGATGATGGTTGATGTCCACAGGGGCAACACGCTTGCATGTTTGGGTACGCCTAGTTTCATGGAACATCTCGAAGAGCTTCTCATATTGTTCTTGGAGGATCTCATTCTTTATTGCTATTTTGTTATTCTGAGCCTCCAGCTCTTTGACTTTAGCTTGAAGAGCGAGCTTTTTTCCTTCATTTTTTAGTTGCTTCGCACTAGGTGCAAGAGGGGTGTCATTCTGTGTGTTGTGGCTTCCTCCGCTCCCCATGTTGGAAAGGGATGCCTGGTCAAAAGAGAGTGTACGAATGGTGGAAACCAGCTTGACAAAGCTGAAGAAAATGGGAAGAAATGTCGTTCCCACAGACGGCGCCAAATGTTGATGCACAAAATCAGTGAAGACTTTGGTACAACAAAAAGTGTCAAGTTTGTGACCTTCGCTAGATTGCTCCGGTCACTAGTGTGGATAAGTATGTAAATGGATAGAGACAGGGAAGCAAACACAAGATGTACGTGGTTCACCTAGATTGGCTACGTCCACGGAGTAGAGGAGTTCTCATTAATTGTGAAGGGTTTACACAATTAAATAGGTTCAAGCTCTCCTTTAATGAGTACTAGTGAATAATTTAGTGCAAAATAACATTAGGGTTTATTATGGGAGAATGATCTTCTTTTATAGAAGAAAGTTTCTAGCTTTGTTCTTTCCTTGACACGTGTCATGCTGTGATTGGCCTTTGATGTTGACATGTGTCGCCCTGTGATTGGCCTCTTGGTGTTGACACGTGTTGCACTGTGATTGTCCTCCTGGTTGGAGGGAAACTCTTTTGGGTCCTTGACGGTATAACGTTGACCGGTGCTTTGTAGTTTCGGGATTGGTCAAGTATGGTATAAACAAAACGAAACCCCCACTTTTTGGAGCGGAACGAATAAAAAATAGAGAGAAGGTAGTGAACCAATGAGAAGGGGGAGAAACGGGAGAAATGAGAGAAAAGAGAGGGGAGAAGAGCAGCGCCCAAAACTTATTAACATGTGCGACCTAACTCGCCCGTGACTTTTCAGTCCATTTTTCCGGCAATCTAAAGCTCACCACCACTGGAAACTAACCACCATTATCCTTTCTTCCATTTCCACTTATGCCCCACTTGGTTTAACCTAAATTTCGCAAAGAACGAAATCGTCGGTTCTAAAGGTGCCACGGCTGAGGTCCACCGATCTTGAAAGTTACGCCAATCACACCATCATCAATCCACTCCTCATAAGCTTAGGAACAAACCCCAAACAAGTTTGTGGGTGGCGAAGCACCAAAGATGACGAATCTAGGTTCACCCATTTTAGGGTTTCCGGTGGTTCGTGGGAATTTCAGGCTGCTTTCCATAAAAATTGGGCTTCCTCACAGGTATAAAACTTACTCCACTAATCATGATCTTCATTTTGGTGTAATTTGAAAAGTTTTGGAGTTAGGTGAATTTTCCTGCGAATCAGGGCGGCCAGCTGTAGCATGCGGCGACGCATGGTAGTGACGCGTTGCCTGAGGATCCACTTGATTCTTTTAGGCTACATTTGATACTCCGGTTCCATATTTGACACTCGATTTGTAAAATTCTACCACTTAAACCTAGTTTCTTTAAGGTCCGCCTTTTGACCAATATAGCGAACAATGATCCGACCGTTGGATCATCACCAAACTTTAATATGTTGTTGTACGTAATATTTAAGAATCTTAGGAACTTACGGATCAAAAATCGAATTAACGAATCTTCCTAATTAAATTACTAGGGATTAACTTTGGTCAATTTCTGAATCACTCTTAAGTATTAAAATTAGCATTACTAGGGAGCTAGTAGAGCCCAACGGGCTTATCTTGGTTAGCAATCTATTGTAGGTGATGTGCACCTCGATTTTCAAGAAAGTGGCACCTTATTGCGTTATACATGTTTATTGAACTTCTAGATAATACGAATGAGATATACGATTGCTAGTATAGAAATGCAAGCCTAGAATCTTATTAGAAGTATTATGTAGAACATATATGCTTGTATGACAAGATAGTTAATGGCCATGAGAAGTTGATAGTGCAGGTGCCTACGTTGTAAATCATAAGGGTTGAGGTAAATGTAGGTTGTGTGTTGAACTAACTGCACAATGTAACAGTGGAACATAGATGGTCATGCTTGGTATATCTGTGATAGAGGACCATACATATTATAGGGGTGATCATGCTTGGTATATCCGGGATGGGTGATCACCGCCTGGACGATTAGTCTATGCTTGTGGTTCTACTTGGTTTATCCGCAATGGGGGACCATATGCATTCTAGGAGTGATCATACTTGGTATATCCATGATAGGTGATCACTACCTAGAGCTCTAGGATACAATCATGCTTGGTATATCCATAATGGGGGCCTGTACAAATGTTAGGGGTGATCATGCTTGGTATATCCATGATGTGTGATCACTGCATATGTTATTAGACTATGCATATGGTTCTACTTGGTATGTCTGCAATGGAGGACCATACGCATTCTAGGAGTGATCATGCTTGGTATATCTGCGATGGGTGATCACTGCCTACCTAAGGTTAGGAGGATTAGTTGTACTTGGTACATTTCAATAGGCGACCATAATTTAGTTAGATTTCGTTGAGTAGTTTGGAATTCCCACTCTTGCTTATTTCCATAAAGTTAGTCCGAAACCCTAACTTTGAGTGAATGAGAATTACTCACAGTAGACATTGTGTTTATAAATTATTTACCATGTTATTACTTGGAATCCATGTAGGGAGTTACGTAGAGTTCCTTTATTAAATTTTGTGAAATGATATGTGATCTTGTTGATTGATTCACAAAGTTAAATGTTAATGTCGTGCATCTTTGATTCATCGAATTTTTTACTTGAAGTGATTGTTGAATGATGTTGGATATGATTGTTATTATTATGATTAGATTAGTTGATCAATGTGACTAGAGAATAATATTGTGCTTTGTTGGTTCTTTGAAATGTTACATGCTATGGATTACGGTATTATGTTTAAAACTTAGGTATTTATATGATTGATGAAATGGAAATCTTGAATGTCATGTGGGTTCATTATGTAGCCCTAAATCTAGTAATTCATGCTTGTCAAGGCCCAATAATTGATTGAGGAATATTATGCCTTTTTGTCAGATTATGTTGTGATAAACGTCGAAGTTTAGTGAATGGTGAACTACGAATGGTTTGATCCCTATTTATGGTACGTAGGCAGTCTAACGTAAAGGTTAGATGCAACCATGAAATAAAAGAAAGTTACGACGTGGTTGAATTATTGGTTGTGTTTTGGTCTTGTCTCAGAGGTGAGACATGATAGATAAACAAGGATGTGGTGACGTCACGTGTCGATCTTGGTCATATGTCGGGATTGGTGCATGACAATTCTGGTGGCCGAAAAATTTCTAGTGACCTTTTCAAGGGAATGAGCTAGGTGGGCTTTGAGATTGTAATATCCTTATAATTGTCTTAGGCCACAAAGTGTGACTAAATCCAAATAAAATAGGTTGGACTTGATACTTTTTCTTAAAGTTAGTATTTTCTTTAAACCCTATATCTGACCTGGTATTTAATCTTGATTTACCTTATCTATATTACCTATTATGGATGCAAATTTCCGTTTTCTTCTTCTTGGACGAAAATGCACCTACAAAACAATTAACACCTTAGGTCAAGGCTACAAGCCTCACACAACCACGATGAATGGGGAGGGGCTTTGGCCAAACAATCTCCGATGCCAAAGTTAGAATTTGAGAGAGAAAGTGTTTAGAGAAATTTGGAGAATTTTAGAAGAGAATTGGGCTTAGGTTTTAGAGAAAATAAAGGGCTATATATAGAGGTGTGGCTGACCCTATTAGGAGAATTGGGACCGGCCACATTTGGTTGATTTGTGGGATTGATTGCAAGATATTATGTAAAATAATATCTTGCAATTAGTTTGGCAATTAATCAATTGATTTTGGCAATTAATCCTAATTTGAAAAGGATGATTGAGAGTTACCTTGTGGGTGAGGATTTGATGATGAGTGATGAGAGGGTTTAAAAGAATACCATTTTGATTAGCCTTGACCTCGATTGAACCGTTATCGTTTGTTGCATGCGCGTGGGAATCCCGGTGTGCTTCAAGAGTAATTTTTTCTTTTTTACCCAAAAGTCCACGTGTCGCCTCCATGATTTTCTTGAATTTTTTTTTTTGCTCCACAAATGCCCCCACATCTGTTGGGTTGCTCGTAGGAAAGGGCAAAAGGCAGCAAGTGTAGAGATCTCCAACTTTGATGCAAATTCCCACTTGGACTTGGAATTAGATTCTTTTAGGAAAGAGAAATAAATCACCTCCAAAGCCTATTTAAGCCTATCTTAAGTAGGGTATTAAATTAAATTCGGAGGGCAATTATTTATCCTTAAAAGAAAGTGAGAAAGTTAGAGGATATTTATTACCTTTCCTCTAACACTCTTCTTTGCTTGCCTGTGCAAATAACCGTCTTCTGTTGATTTCTTTGTCTTCTCTGCGCCGCACCAATGTAAGAAAAACTTAATTTTCTTTGTCTTCTTCTTGGGTGGTCTTGCCACTGGGAAGCCGTCGGGGTGGTGTGGTACGTCGGTTGGCAAGAGCCAGAAGTCGGCTTGGCATAGGCCGAGGAGATGGTGTGGTAAGGGTGACAACTTGTGCTTTTCGGCTTGACTAAATCTAAGGGCGAGCTCGGCATAGGCTAAGGAAGTGGTGTGGTTGGGCATGGTTTAGGCTGTTTTCCAAAAATGAGGAAACTGCTTGAGTTTGATTTCTCAGCTGCTATAGATGAAACAATCAAGGATGAAGCTACCAAGATCGGAGCTGCTGAAGATGAAGTGAGCGTGAAATGGTTGCTGCCCCTGACCATTTGCTGCTTAGCTGGTCTTCAAGTATTCAATCTTTTGAGCTGTGAGGCATTCTCACACTAGAGAGCTTACCCAGATAAGTGTCAGGAAATTAGTTTACCCTCTCGCACTGAAGATCTTACCTATATGGGTGTTGGGGAATTGGTTTACCCTTTCACACTAAAGAGCTTACCGAGATAGGTGTCAGGGAATTAGTTTACCCTCTCGCACTGGAGAGCAATTAGTTTAACCTCTCGCACTGGAAAGCAGACCCAGATGGGTGTCGGATAATTGGTTTACCCTCTAGCATTGGAGAGCAATTAGTTTAACCTCTTGCACTGGAGAGCAAACTTATATGGGTGTCGGGGAATTAGTTTACCCTCTCGCACTGGAAAACAATTAGTTTAACCTCTTGTACTAGAGAGAAGACCCATATGGGTGTTGGGAAATTGGTTCACCCTCTCGTACTGGAGAGTAATTAGTTTAACCTCTCGCATTGGAGAGCAGACTCATATGGTGTCGAAGAATTAGTTTACCTTCTTACACTGGAGAACAATTAGTTTACCCTCTTGCACTGGAGAGCTTACCTAGATGGGTGTCGGGGGATTGGTTTACCCTCTCGCACTGGAGAACATGAAAGTCATTGTCGTGAATGCAGTTGAGGAAAGCTGGACTGTTAGACAACTGAAATAATCATCAGTCTATGAAGTCTTGTTCAGCGATCTGCTTGAGACTTCGAACTGCTTGTGGAACCCTTGTAAGGGTGTAAGTGTAAAGCGCAGCGAGCTGCTTCTGGACTTTCTTCAAGTATTGGGCCATCGTTAGATGTTTCGTCATGTGCCATTCTGAGGCTTGGTTGGTGATCAGCTAAGAATCTGAATAGATAGCAAGCTTGTTCACCATTAAGTCTTTCGCTAGCAAGGGCTGCTAATAAAGCCTTGTCTTATGTTCCGTCGTTGGATGCTTTGAAGTTTTGAGTGTCATGGGCTTGGTCGGTGTGATTAGGAGCCACAGGGCAAGATCAATAGGGCTAAGAACCTTGGTACAGGATTGGCCCGGTTAAGAGCCATGGTGACAGATCAAGGACTGCCGGAAGCCATGAAGCAAGTAGGCATGACTGTAAGCGCAGAGCTGGGTCGGTTTAGGCCAAGTTGTGTGCAACAGGAGGAATTAGACCACGAGGTCCATGATGTTTGGCTACTGGTGATGTGTTGCTTCAGTATTGAATCGTTTGGAGTGTTGAGAAAAAAAGCTTGCATTTAGTTCTTGGTAGTTAGGTTAGTGTGTCCTTTTGGTACTCGTTTGCCCCTAGGGCACAGTTAGGCTGAGCTGTTGCGTTTGTCGAAACAGAAGTAATATTTGTATCCGACAACCTATATGGGATAATTCCATCTGCTCGATCTTGTTAATGAAAGTTGACCCACTTATGTTGGTTATGTCTCATCGGAGCGCCTCATCAGTAGCTTTGTTGCGTTGGAAATCATGCAATCGCTCAGTCATGAGCTTCTTTACTTTTTCCTGAATATGCTTTATTGGGGTAGTGAAACTCTTAGCTGCCCCCGGTTGTGACCTATTTGTCTAGGCTATTCTTCCCTGTGCTAGACTATGTCGCTGCTGTGATGCATGTGGTACGTTCCTGGCAGGTGAGCGAATTACTCACAAGCTGCCAGTTGAACTTAAGATGGATTGTGCAACTGCTTTTCTCCATCCTTCGTGCTGCCTACTCCGATGTCAGGTAGATGATGCTCAATGATAGCTTAGCCGCGAATGAACACTTCGCTTGGAAGTTTGCTCATGTTGACTATCGGAGTGTGGCACTAACCATGAGTGTATACTCATCCGTTGGCTTAACTGAGAGTGCATTCTCCTTCGCGCGCTAAGACGAGAGGATACGCTATCGAGGGCCTAGTCGGGAGTGTATTTCAACATAACGCTCGGTTCTTGACTGGTTGAATGGCTGCTTGAGAAGTTCATTGTCTGCCCTTGTCATACTGTGGGACACCTCATGTGGGGCACGTTGCATCTCGGGACGCTGTAAAAGCTGATTCACCAAGGTCATCTACAGCACGAGGGTGCTTGTCAACTCTATGACTTGTCGAGATAAGTGTTGTTCGCCATTTGGGTTGGAAGAGCTTGGACGGTATGCATCTCCTAATGGAAGTTTAATGGACTCCGAGCGTGATATTTGAGTTGGGAAATGTCAAATCTGCAAAGAAATGGGGTGAAAATACCCCCGGTTCAATTGTTAGTCCAGAAATCTGAAGCCGGGATGGTTGAACCAATCTTGGACCGGTTTGGGTTACTAACAGGGCCATGAGAATAGGCCGAACCTCGGATTGGACCTCGAAAGCGGGTTGGGTCGGGTCGTAAGCATGGGTTGGACCATGGATGCGGACTTGGCCACTGGAGCGCATGGACGCTAAGCCCTCTTTGGTGCAGCTTGGGTCGTGCGATGAGTGGAGGTGTGCATGGCATGGGCATGCGCTATTGGGGCAGAAGCTTGGGCAGGCTCGCGTTAGGCCTGGCTCGATTGCCTTGCAGCATGGGCTGCAGATTGGGTCATACACCAAATGGATGAGTGCTGAGGTAGCGGTTTGGGCTGCTTCTAGCACCTAGGCTTGTTGCTTGATAGGAGCATATTTATGCGACTTAGTTAGCTTGTTTCCTTGCATTTTCGTATTTAGTTTGTGTTTATTATAGTGATTTAAGCTATTTTCGTTTGTTTGTAGGTCTAATTGGCAAAGTTGGCAAGAAAGTGAATTTTGAAGCATTTTAGAACAATTATAGGCTGGAATGGATTGCATGCATGTGGAGCACAAGGAATGGACATTTTTGAAGATCAAGTGAAGCTATGAACGTGCTAAAGAGATGGAGAAATCAATTCAAGACTTGGAAGACGAATAATCAACTGCAAGGGCACCTAAAATCCTTCTAGAAGGCCTATATCTTCCCTTAAACACATGCCGCACCCACCTTTCTAGAAGCCTTAGATGTTGGAAATGTGCCCTAAAACCAATCATATGATGATACTTTATGGACATTTCACATGTTAAACTAATCTAGTTTAAATATAAAGGGCAAAGATTATTGTTTGAGCCGTCTCATATAAATGTTATATGCTTAAACGATAAGTCCAAGGAATATGTAATTGGGAGAATGCAATCTAAAGAAGTTAGATTCATGAGACCATTCTTTCGTAGACACATCCTAAACGTTCCTGATCATAGGATTGCCAATTGGGCATTGACAATCCGTTAAGATCAGTACGTGCTGTGTCTTCTCTCAGGGAGAATGACTAGTCTTGAGTCATTAGTGTGTGTGACATCAAGACAAGTACGTAGGTGCTCAATAGAGAATGAGTTCACTGAACACGGTCAACAAAGAGTTCTCATATTCATGTCACATGAGAACTCATGGTTGGGATAATGCAAAGTAGTCCTTTGACCTGAGGCATCACAGTTGTCTTGTGGTTAAGTCCTTGATCTTTGATTATGTCAAAGTCACTCCATTAGGAGGGTGTCCACGGCATAGTTGGGGTTAAGCCACTTAGCTATGGAGGCAAGTGAATGCGCAACAAGGGATCTCTAACCTTCAAATGGTTTGGGGGAGAATACTCTATGATATGATTGAAAATCTCTGATCAGAGTATGAATGAGATTTAGGAAGGCGTTCCAAATCACATTCAAGGTAATCATATAAGCACACGAATCACATTGGATAGTAGACATGAATAAACTATCAAACCAAACAATGTGGTCAAGAGTATTGTATTAGAGAAAGACCGTATTGCATTTGTAATCCTAAACTGAATAGGTTCTCCACCTCTTCTGATTAGCTTGGGTAACCATGATATGCTGCTAGGTGTCACTCATGGTTTGTGGAAGCCCTAAACGTGTATAATCACTAAAGGAAGAATTGAAAGTAAGTTTCAATTCACAATCGATTTGAAATGGTTTTAATCGCCCACTGCCTCGCTAAAAGGAACCTAATGGATTGTACACCGTGTAAGGTGGAGATTGAAGAAACAATGGAGATGAGTAAGAATAATTAAATTGTTTAATTATTTAATAATTTATGGCAAGGATTAATTAATATGTTAATTAATCAAACGAATAAAGTTCGTTAAAAGACCAAGGGTTAGTTTTGGGCCTCAAGGCCTAATGGACTTCGAACGTCAAGCCCATTGACTTAAGTTGTATGACAACTTAATTCACAAAGGCCCAAAAGCCCAATAAAACCCTTATGGCCGGCCATGTTAGAGAGAATGGCTTTTTGGTTCTTTAGGTCACTTATTTGAAGAGACTATATAAAGGACTTTATAGCCTAAATTCATTAAGGGTTTCTTTTGGAGAAAATTGGAGAGAACATGTCTCTCCCTTTCTCTCTAAAGAGGCCAGCCCCCTTGGAGGGATTAGCTAGCAATCCAACTCCTCCAAGGTCACTCATTTCTTCTCCAATCTAACCTTGGTGTAGAAACTTAGAGGTTCTCTATTTTGGGAACTTGGAGAATCCTATTCTTCCATCCAAATCCATAGATTTAAGAAGCAAGGAATGAAGGCCCTCTCTTTGGGTGATTAGCCTTTGCTTATGCAAAGAGGAATCTACAAAGGTATAAATCTCAACTCACTTTGTTTTGAGTTGAGTCTTGGTTCACCAATCTACCAGGCTTTGAATTTCATGGTTAATGTTTTGTTTTTAAGTGCATGCAACCATGATTCCGCCTTTTAATTGTTAATAGCATGCTATAGATGTTGCTTAAATGAACATGTTTTTACAAATATTTCCTTCATTAGAAAGGTGGTGCCCCAAACCCTTCTAGAAGTCCCAATATCTGCCATAAACCCTAGTTCTTTTCCATCTTGGATTGGGCCAAGCCTTTTTCTACAAAACCCTAGCCTTTTCCCATCAAGATTTATGAAAACCCTAGCCTATAAATATAAGTTTTTCAACCAAAATTCGTCACCACCCCCCATACCATTCAGAAACACATTCAGCCGCACCCTATACACCATTCTATATTGTTCTCCACCACCATACATCTTTGCCGCAGCTCCATTCAACCAAAAACACATTCCTGACCCAAAAACACATCTCATACACTTCATCCACCTTTGTGCCGCAATAAGAAGAAAGAAGGGAGTCCTTTTGGATGTTCAAGCTTGATTGTTGGAGCATTCTAGGTGTAATTCGTTCTAATTTACAATGTTTAATTTCTTTTTCTTTCGTTTTGCTATGAACATGAGTGGTTAAACCCCTACTTAGATAGGGGGAAATTCGAAGCCATGAACATCCTTGAGATATGAATTGATTTCTTCCAATTGTGATTTGATAAGTTGGGAATGCAATTCAATTGACTATTTTCTTCAAAACTGATTCTTGTATGTTGATTAGGGATGCATACTTAGTTTTCATGCATGAATTTGATGCTAGAATATAAATGAGTTTCACATAATCGTTACAAATTTATATTCATGAGTAGTGAAGGTTGCTAGTCACAATCGCGTTAATTGAATTCTTGGCAAACGTATCATGCATTCATAGTTACGAATGTCTTGTCAACACTTATGATTTTCATGGAACGTAAAGATCTTTGATTGTATCTCTATTATGCATTCATGTAGGGGACATTTGGAGAATGATTTGGGTTGTTGCATGCATTCATCCAATTCAATGAGTAAAGGAAAATCTGAGGGTTAATTAGTGCATCACGGTTAATCTGGGGTGTTGAACTTCATAATTTATTGAAAAGCAATTGGAAATCGATTCAGGTACAAGTTTGTCATGTGTGAAGAATGGACCTCTAGCTAATCCATCAACCATCTTATTTCCCAAATTCGTTTACAATCTGTTCTACGTCTTTAGTTATTTGTTTTTACTTAAAATTCGTCAAAACCAAATCCCTGTTTAATTTGTTGAGTCATATTAGTTAGAAACTGTTTTAGTTTGTGTTTTTAGGTGTTTTGAGTCAAAGTAAAACCAATTTTCGTCCAAATTTACTCCTAGTGTCTAGTTTGAGTCTAATTAGCTTGTTTTGTGTTGTTTGAGTCATTTAAGTTGTTTTAGTGTATTAGAGTCTAGTTTTCCATTCTTTGAGTCTAGTTTTGTGTTTTAAAGTCAGTTTAGCATAGATTAGCAATCCCTCATATTCTCCGGTCCAGAACGATCCCTACTTATACATATACTACAATTGTCAAAAAAGGGTTTTAATTTGTGTGCTTATATATTTTCACATCATTGCTGTAAAGTGGCATGGGCCTGGGCTTGTGGCTGCCTCGATGCTCCCTGTTTACCGTGGACTTATTGCCATATAATTGGCCCACTCCCCACTGCCACGGTAGTCCCCGTGGCTGCCATGATGGTGGTGCTTCGTGGTGGTAAAATTGATCCTCTTGCCATCACTTTGAGCTTTGTGGATCGTCGTGGTGGGGCTACATCTCGTCCTCCATCATTTGATCCGAATCTTTGAACGCAGGAAGTTCTGTTCCTTGTGGTTTTCGAATTTCCCGTCATTGTATTTTTCCTCACCTCTATTCAAAGAATTAAAAAATTCTAGGAATAAGAAAGTATGAAAAATTTACGAACGAACGAGAAACTTTGAATGTGAAAGTCTTCTTCAAACGTGTGAATCAAACTCTCAATGAAAGCACCAATTGGTGGATGCAAATTTTCGCCTTCTTCTTCTTGGACAAAAATGCACCTGCAAAACAATTAACACCTGAGGTTAAGGCCAAGAGCATCACGATTCCACGATGAATGAGGGCGGGCTTTGGCCGAAGAACCTCCAGTGCCAAAGTTAGAATTTGAGAGAGAAAGTGTTTAGAGAAATTTGGAGAATTTTTGAGAATTGGCCTTAGGTTTTGGAGAAAATGAGTGGCTATATATAGGGCTGTGGCCGACCCTATTAGGAGAATTAGGACCGGCCGGTTGATTGTGTGATTGATTGCAAGATATTATGTAAAATAATATCTTGCAATTAGTTTGGCAATTAATCTATTAATTATGAAATTAATCAATTGATTTTGGCAATTAATCCTAATTTGAAAATGATGATTAAGAGTTACCTTGTGGGTGAGGATTTGATGAGGAGTGATGGGAGGGTTTAAAAGAATACCATTTTGATCAGCTTTGACCTCGATTGACCTGTTATTGTCCGTTGCATGCTCGTGAGAATCCTAGTGTGCCTCAAGGGTAATTTTGTCTTCTTCATCGAAAAGTTCACATGTCGCCTCCATGATTTTCTTGATTATTTTTTTACTCCACACCTATTAATAGAACATTTTTTTGTCAACCAAAAACCAAGAAAAATAATATTATACCCTTCCATGCATAATTGAAAGAAAATATCAGGAAAAAAAAATTCATGGATGTAAAGTACTTTCATACAAAAAGAACTTTGTTGTTATGTTTTTTCCTACACCGGCCATCCAAGAATATCTCTTAACTTTAAAAAAATTAAAAATAAAAAGAAAATTATCCCACTCTCACGTCCCTCTCTCACCCTCCCGCTCTTTCACCTTTCTCTCCAACTTCGTTCTTTTTCACATACTTTTTTCTTTTTAAATATTTTGTATTTACACACATAGTGTATGAGCTTCCTCTAGTTTTTAATAAATAGAAAAATGTATAACTAATTCTAACAAATAAGAAACGAAGTACAATCAAAATTAACAATGACATGATAAAAGTATAAAACTTCCCACACTCTATCATATATTGCCGGATACCAAATGGCTTATAAGTTTTTTAAGCGATAGTATTTCGATTAATGAGCAAGACCAATTACAAGGGTTGTTTGTCACAGTGGGTATATTTATTCAGTGACCGATGCATTGATCTAGAGATAAATTAAATAGACAAGCATAAAAAGTAATCTCTTAAATGGTTACCACGAGCTGCACTTGCACCAGCAGGAGTACCAACGGTACAAATCTGTCACAAAAAACGGCAGACATAACTATTAACCAAGGATATATGTGCATGGGTATTTTAGTCATATTTTGTATAAGTTAGCTAGGCGGTTAAGGTGTTTAGCTGTCTTAGTTATTAAGTTTTGACAGCTGTAAGTTTGTTTTGTTAGCTTCTTTAAATAGGTATATATATTACTGTAAATGTAAGCAATTGATTCATTCAGTAAATATAACAACATTTGCAAGATATCACTTTCTCTCTCTACTCTGATATTCATTGTTCTTCGTTCTTGATCTTCAATGGAGATTTTATGGCTTAATCTGCCATAATTATCATGGTATCAAGAGCTGAGGTTCAGTAAACCGGTGAAGAGGATCCTGGTTAGCTCATCAGGCTTACGGTTTTTCTGCGGCGTCTCTGAGCTGGTTGTGCCCTGAATCTTGATCTGCTCAGATTGGGATCTTTGATCGTTGTTGCGATATCAGGTTTTTTTGTGTTTTGATCTTCAAAATTGAGATGTTTCTTAGTATAATTGTGGACTTCTTACTTCGCTGTCACGAAGAATTATGGATGTGTGGCTTGATGTGATGCTTTCTAGGGCACGAAGCCTATAATTGTTTGATTTTGTCAATTTGCAAAGTATTGATTGTTTCTTGAGCACGAAGCTCTTTGATTACTGGTGATTGATTTGAGAAGCTCCTTGTTGTTTCTTGATTGTTGCTGATTTCTAGGGCACGAAGCCTATAATTGTTTGATTTTATCAATTTGCACAGTATTGATTGTTTCTTGAGCACGAAGCTCCTTGATTACTGGTAATTGATTTGAGGACGAAATTTGAGCACGAAGCTCCTTGTTGCTTCTTGATTGTTGCGGTTGATTTTGTAGTTGAAATTACTGTGTTCTTCCAATTTTGGAGTAATGGCGATGAATATGGTGAAGGTTGAAAGTTTACTTGGAATGTTAACCATTAGACTTCAGGAGGATAATTTTGTGAAGTGGTCCTTTCAGTTTAGATCTGTTCTTGAAGGAAATGATATGTTTGATCATTTTGATGGTACCTCTGTTTGTCCACCAAAGTTTGTCTTTACTGAAGACGGTGGTATCACTACTGAAGTTACAACAGCTTATAAAGAGTGGATTAAAAGAGATAGGGCTCTTGTGAGTCTATTGCTTGCTACTTTGGGAGATGAAGCAGTTGAATATGTTGTTGGTTGTAGAACTGCACATGAAGCTTGGATGAATTTGCAAGATCGGTATGCTACTGTTTCGAGAGCAAGAGTGAATCATCTCAAGACTAAGTTACTGACAATTAAGAAAGGTTCGGATAGTGTTGAGAAATACATGTTGCGAATCAAGGTTCTTAAGGATCAACTTCTTGATGCTGAAGAAGTTGTATCTGAAAATGATCTTATTATTGCTGCTTTGGCTGGATTGCCAGCAGAATTTAACATGATCCATACTGTGATTGTGGCTCGTGAAACTCCTATTTCTCTTAAAGAGTTTCGAGCTCAATTATTGGCCGCAGAAAGGACTACTGAAGATTCACAATCTACAATGAATTTTCCTATGTCAGGTATGTATTGCCATGGTGAATCTTCAAATGCTAATTCATCACAAAGTCAAAGATCAGCTCAACAATTTTCTGGTGGTTATGGCTTTGTCAGTGGTGCTAATGCTAATTCTCAGAATAATACTCAAAGATCAACTGGGGAACTTGTGTCTCAGGCTTATCTTCCTCAGTTTCATCAACAAAATAATGCAAACTCTCAGAATAACAGGAGCTATCAGAATTATGGAGGTAACAATGGAAGGTTTAACAACAGGCCTAGGTTTAATGGGAACAATAATGGCAAGTTCTCAGGGAATTCAAATTTCTTTGCTGGAAGCACAAGTAATAATGGAAGCTCTAATTTTGGATCTAAAGGTGGTTCAACTTGGTAGAATTGGAATGGCAATACTGGTTCCAAAACAACATTGATTCCTGAATGTCAGATTTGTAATAAACGAGGCCATACTGCTCTCAACTGCTATCACAGAGGCAATTATGCATACCAAGGTGCTCAGCCATCTCCTTCTTTGACTGCACTTACTGCCCAAGCTCAGCAGAATTTCGTGTCTTCTTCACAGCCAAATTGGGTGTTAGATATAGGAGCTACTCACCATATGACTGCTAACCTTGATAATTTGACACTTGTGACACCTTTTGAGGGCAATGACAGGATTACAGTTGGCAATGGAGAGGGACTTCCCGTTGCTAACACTGGTTTGGGTTCTCTTTTAACCTCTTCTAAATCTTTAACTCTTCAAATGGTGTTACATGTTCCACAGTTAGCAGCTAGTTTATTATCAGTTTATAGACTATGCAAGGATAATCATTGATATGTTATACTTGATGAATTTGGTTTTTGGGTGCAGGACAAGGCAACCAAGAAAATCCTCATGAAAGGAAGGAGTAGTAGTAGTGGCTTGTATTACATTCATCAGCAGCACTTCTACAAATATTCTCAGCTAATGGATAATACACCTCAAGCTTTGTTGGGGCAACTGGTCAAGACATCTATCTGGCATCATAGACTTGGGCATCCCACCAATGAGGTTCAACTAAAAATGCTTCAAGACTCTCAGATTTCTGTATCTTTAGATAAATGTCCTCAGTTGTGCTCAGCTTGTATTAGGGGTAAGATGTCTAGACAACCATTTCCTTCAAAGTGTAATAAGTCAAGTATTCCTTTTGAAAAGGTGCATACTGATGTCTGGGGACCTTCACCTACTGTTTCTGTGGAAGGTTACCGATATTATGTAATTTTTGTTGATGAATGCACAAGATTTAGTTGGATCTTCCCACTTGTTAATAAGTCTGATGTGTACACTGTATTTGTGAAATTTCATGCCTTTGTTTTGAATCATTTCAAAACAAATATTAAGACTTTACAATCTGACGGAGGAGGAAAGTACATGAGTAAAGTGTTTAAGACCTTCTTGGATACCAATGGCATTTTACATCTTGTTTCTTGTCCATATACACCTCAGCAGAATGGTCTTGCTGAGAGGAAAAATAGACATATTTTTGAAACTACTATGACATTACTGAGTGCAGCTTATTTACCTCAACAGTTCTGGTTTCATGCGTGTAGTCATGCAGTATTCTTGATAAATAGAATGCCTAGTCAGAATTTAGAAATGATATCACCCTATATGAAGTTGTTTGGACAATCACCTTCTTTAGGGTCATTAAAGGTCTTTGGTTCTGCAGTTTTTCCTTCTTTGAGACCTTATAATGTAAATAAGCTACAAGCACGAAGTGATGAATGTGTATTTTTGGGATATTCAGTAGGTTACAAAGGAGTATTGTGTTTTCATATACCTACAAAAAGGTTATTGTTGTCTCGGCATGTCATTCATGATGAACATGTATTTCCTTTTAAGACATCTCAATCCATACATGTTACTTAATCTGTGTCTACTTCAACAACACAAAGAGAGTTACCTAGAGTTGTTTCTGTTGTATTGTCACATGAATCTGAGCAACATGGGGTGAATGATGTGGTCAATAATCCAGACATGGATCTGCATTCTGTTTCTTCTCAGTCTTCTGGTACAACATCAGGTTCAGGATTGTTACCATTACAAGCTACTACTCTACATCCAACTCCTTCCTCTCCAAGGTTGCCTATCCATAACCCTTCCCAAATTCAGGTAACTTCTAACTCTGAAGATCTATCTCCAAATGATTGTTCTACATCTGACAATATGGTTGATATTTCATCTGTTTCTCCTGATGTTGTGGCTGGTACATCTTCAGTTTCTCTTCATGATGTAAATAATCATGTGATTCATACTGATGTAATTAATGTGCCTTCTGAGCATAGTATGATTACAAGGTTAAAAAGTGGAGTCCTACAAAGGAAAGATTATTCTGGTTATTGTGCTTCTGTATCCATGACTTCAGGTTCTTCTTTATCATCTGATAATGATATTGTGTTTAGTGGTTTTACTGCTATATTGGATATTCATGAGTCTTCAGAACCAACTCATTACAAGCAAGCTGTTACCTCTGTGCATTGGAGAAATGCAATGAAGGAAGAATTTGAAGCTTTGCAGAAACAAGGTACTTGGGAATTAGTACCAGTTCCACAAAATAGAAATGTTATAGGCAGCAAGTGGGTGTACAAGCCTAAGAAGGATCAAGATGGAAAGGTGTCCCGATACAAGGTATGGCTTGTAGCTCAGGGTTTTAGCCAAGAACATGGTCTGGATTATGAAGAAACATTTAGTCCAGTGGTCAAACACACAACAGTAAGGCTAGTCTTGTCACTTGCAGCAATGAACAAATGGGATTTAAGGCAATTACATGTGAAGAATGCCTTTCTTCATAAAGAATTACAAGAAGAGGTGTTTATGAAACAACCTCAAGGTTTTCAAGATTCTCTATATCCTACTCATGTCTGCAAGTTACTTAAGTCTCTATATGGACTTAAACAGGCTCCCAGAGCATGGAATGCCAAGTTTACAAGCTATTTACCTACTTTGGGGTTTCAATCTTCTCATTCTGATCCTAGTTTGTTTGTGAAGATCAGTGGTTCTGATGTAGTGATCTTGCTATTGTATGTTGATGATATTATCATCACAGGGTCTTCTTCCAAGTTAATACAGCAAGTCATTGATGATTTAGCCAGTGTATTTGATATGAAAGACATGGGGAGGTTAACCTATTTTTTGGGTTTGCAGATTGCCTACCGAGACAATGGAGACATTTTCATTAATCAGTCTAAATATGTTACTGATCTTCTCAATAAGGCTGGAATGATGCATTGTAGACCCTGTTCAACTACGAGCAAGCCACACACTCAGTTATTGAAGGATGAAGGACAACCAATGGCTAATCCAACAGTGTACTGAAGTTTGGTTGGTGCATTACAGTATCTAACATTCACTAGGCCTGATATTGCCTATGCAGTCAATTATGCATGCCAATTTATGACAACTCCGACTGAAGAACATTTTTGTTTGATTAAAAGAATTCTTCGATATCTTAAAGGTACATTGCAGTGTGGATTGACATATTCTGCTCAGGGAAAAATGGAATTGATTGCTTATAGTGATGTCGACTGAGCTGCTGATATAAATACCAGAAGGTCCACCACATGATACATTGTCTTTATTGGTTCAAATCCTGTATCATGGCAGTCCAAGAAACAAGGAAGTGTGTCTCGCAGCTCTACTGAGGCAGAGTATAAGGCATTAGCTAATGCTGCTGCAGATGTAGCTTGGGTTAGATCAGTTCTCAAAGATCTTCATGTTTTTCTTCCATCTACACCGTTGTTACATTGTGATAATCTTTCAACATTAGCCTTATGTTCTAATCCAGTTTTTCATACTCGGATTAAACACTTGGATACTGATTTTCATTTTGTAAGGGTTCAAAAGGGAGATCTAGAGGTTCAATATATTCCTACAGAAGCTTAGGTTGCAGATGTCTTGACCAAAGGTTTACACAGTCCTTTGTTTGTTCATCATTGTACCAATCTCAGACTGGGATATCCCAGTTGAGATTGAGGGGGAGTATTAACCAAGGATATATGTGCATGGGTATTTTAGTCATATTTTGTATAAGTTAGCTAGGCAGTTAAGGTGTTTAGCTGTCTTAGTTATTAAGTTTTGACAGCTGTAAGTTTGTTTTGTTAGCTTCTTTAAATAGGTATATATATTACTGTAAATGTAAGCAATTGATTCATTCAGTAAATACAACAACATTTGCAAGATATCACTTTCTCTCTCTACTCTGATATTCATTGTTCTTCGTTCTTGATCTTCATTGGAGATTTTATGGCTTAATCTGCCATAATTATCAATAACATACCTAAACCAAGACAATGTTATCACTAAGACCACATCAAATTAGGGGTGGGCAAACGGGTTCAGGACCCGCGGGTCAAGGTAGGTACCCGCAATTTGGGGTGGGTCCAAAATTTTAGAACACCAAACGGGGCGAGATGGGTATACGAATTTAACGGGGCGGGGCGGTTCTTAAAATAGAAGTGAACGGGCCCCCGGCCCAGCCCGTTTCTAACATGTCCTATGTTCAATTTATTATGGGTAAATTACATAGTAGCCCCTCAGATTTGAGGTCTATTGCAATATTATACAACATCTTTAAAACTTTTCACTTTCATACCTCAAGTACTATTTTATTTCAATTTCATACAACCATTACATTTTCCATCCATGGATCTGTTAAATGCTGACGTGGCTGCCACATATATGTCATGTGGTTGCCAAATGTCTGCCACGTGGCAAATAAATAATTTTTTAATTTTTTTTTTTAAAAACCTGAAATTGGAAGAAGATAAAAAAAAGAAAGGGACCGAACCCAGAAGAAGAATGAGTAAGAAGAAGAAGAGAAGAAGAAAGAGGAGGAGGAGGAAGAAGAAGAAGAATAAGAAGAAAAAATATAGAAAGGACCGAACCCCCTGCAACCCATAAGAAGAAGGAGGAAGAAGAAGGAGGAAGAAGAAGAAGAGAAAAAGAAAGAGGAGGAAGAGAAGAAGAAAGAGGAGGAGGAAGAAGAAGAAGAAGAACAAAAAAAAAAGGACCGAACCAGAAGGAGGAAGAAGAAGAAGAGAAGAAGAAAGAGGAAGAGGAGGAAGAAGAGGAAGAAGAAGAGAAGAAGAAAGAGGAGGAGGAGGAAGAAGAAGAAGAGAAGAAGAAAGAGGAGGAAGAGAAGAAGAAAGAGGAGGAGGAAGAAGAAGAAGAAGAAGAAGAAGAAAAAAAAAAGGACCGAACCAGAAGGAGGAAGAAGAAGAAGAGAAGAAGAAAGAGGAGGAGGAGGAAGAAGAAGAAGAAAAAAAAATGATCGAACCCCCTGCAACCCAGAAGAAGAAGGAGGAAGAAGAAGAAGAGAAGAAGGAGGAGGAGGAGGAAGAAGAAGAAGAAGAAGAAGAAGAAGAAGAAAAAATAAAAAAAAAGAAAAAAAAAAGGACCGAACCCAGAAGAAGAAGAAGAAGAAGAAAGAGAAAAAAAAAGAAAAAAAAAGAAAAAAGATATGTGGCAGACAGGTTTTTAAAAAAAAATTAAAAAATTATTTTATATGCCACGTGACAGACATTTGGCAGCCACGTGGCATATATGTGGCAGTCACGTCAGCATTTAACAAATCCATAGATGGAAAATGTAACGGTTGTATGAAATTGAAATAAAATAGTACTTGAGGTATGAAAGTGAAATGTTTTAAAGATGTTGTATAAGATTGCAATAGACCTCAAACCTGAGGGGCTACTATGTAATTTACTCATTTATTATTGTTTTATGACTCACATCACATCCCACTTTCTCTCTATCTCCTTAACCCATGCCACCCTCATTTTCTTCTGGCTCCCTTTAACCCATCCCTCTGTCTCTCTCTACCCACATCATTTCTCTTTCCCAACCAAACAAAATCATGTGCATCTCTCTCTACCTCTCTCACTCATATCAGATATGATATTTTCTTTCTTTTTTTTCTTTGAAAAACACCAACAACACTCATGCCTCTCATCAACAATCACAAAGCCACCGTCCATCCTTCCATTTCTACCTTCGAAACCCTATGGCCGCAGCTCTCTCTTTCAAACCCTCTCAACTCTTAGCCCCTATTTCTCCACATATCCGTCTCTCTACGAGGTCAGATCCAAAACCCAGAACCCACCACCACCAAACTTGCAACCCCCACACTTTGGATCTGGGAAATTAAAACCCATAGACTTCCAAACTCGAGCTTGAGAAATCAAACCCATAATCTTCGAAGCCATAGACGTCACATACACCAACCCATCGTCTGAGTAAACTGATCTGGGAAATAAAAGTTGAACCTTTTGACCCAAAAAAAATCTGTGTCGAGTTCTGAGCTCGAATTGTCACCATCGATGGTTGTCCCTTCTTGTTTTCTGTTTGGCTACTAAGAAAATAGAATTTTCGTGGTGAATTGGGTTTATGGTTTTGCCAAATTTAGAAACGGCGCAGCAAGCAGATGTGTGTATTAATGTCGGAGACCGAGTCGAAGATCTGGAGGATGGCATGTCCAGGAGGTTATCAAAACCAGAAGAAAAAAAAAACCCGTGGACCCGTCTCGAACCGACCAGTTTGAAACGGGCCAAGTTAGGTCCGATTTCAGCGATCAAATTTGCAATACCTGACCCGGTTCCTTTATAAGCGGGCCCGTTTCCTTTATAAGCGGGTCTGGCCGGTTTCAGTGATCAAATTTGCAATACCCGGCCCGGCCCGTGCTCACCCCTACATCAAATCATTATTGATAAGTAAGGACACATAACTTGCTAGGCAAGACATCACCCTAGTCACAATACAAACAATAATCCTCCAATAAACCTCCATTACTCTGAGAACAAAATCGACCAATCACCATCTCCAGAGTGAGGATTAGAACACCCTAGCAAACACCATCTCCAGAGTGGAGTCGCCACAAACTAGTCAAGAAAAGAGAACTTCACCTAGAAATCAAGTCATAGGAGATGCATTATACCCACTTCAAATGGGTAAAATGCGTGAATTTCAAATTGGCGTGGGAATTTGAAATTAAATTTGATATTTTTTTCCAACATTTTTTAGAATGAAATTGAAAGCACACATTTTTATTAAATTGGAAGAATATTTTTTTTTTAGTAAACGATATTATCTACATTAAATAATAAAATTTGAAGTGTGCTATCGTTTTAAGAAAAAAAAATTAAAATAAAATTTGGGTGTTGATATTCAGACTCAAAAAAATTATTGTGCAACCCTTAAAATTTGGGGCTCCAGAAATTCAAATGCATTTTAGGCCCAATAGACATCATAAAAGGTTACTTTTATAGTCCACTCCCGATAACTCAAATTCAATGGGCCTTCTTCATTTGGTGGTCAACCCGTAGAAAATAAAAAATAAAATAAACATTAAACATACAAAAGCTATAGAAGCAAAGAAGCGTGGACCTTGCCCAACACAATATCAAAGTTCCATGTGCTAGATGCAAAAAATCAACGTCCAGGGTTTATTATATGCGCATTGAAGCCATGACTGGGTGGCCGGTGGCATCTTTAATTTTGTAACTCATCCCACATTAATAATTTTGTCCTCTACCCCTCTTCATCTAACTAGTTAATTAGAACAGTAACCTTTTTCCATTTTCAATCAAGTACGAATTAATTTTTTTTTTTTTAATTTAGATTTATCTAGTGTAAACAATCGATAGCTAAAAAACAAAAGATAATTTAAAGTATCATGAACCTTAAGCTAGATTTGTTAGAAATGCGCACTACAACAATTCGGTAAGAGAACTTTAAAATGTTGTGATGCAATGTTTGAGCGAACTTTCAAGTGATTCTTTGAAATTTGTCATTATCAGAGTTTTTACTTAGTAATTTTATAGTGCATTTGTAGCATTTTAGTAGTTGATTTGCAGTGCTTGAATAGTTCGTTAGTATTATTCTTGTTAAGTTCTATTCTTTTTGCTTGAAATATTTATTAAATACCTAAATTAACAACTATGGTTCCCGTTAATTTTCACATGGCGTAAAGCACCATAACGACCATTGAAATTTGTTTTTTTTCACATACAATGATACTCTATAACTTACTGGCAATTTAGGTTAAATCACATAGTTGGTTTACCTTAAATTGTATCGAGCTTGTCTTCAAAATGAGTTGAATTTGAGATCTTATACTTACAAGTTAAGATTGATTTTTTGTTTTTATTTTTAAAGTATAGTACTATGAGCATTCTAAAAGTTCAGACCTAAGTACCGCCACGATTAATCCTAGGCATAAGTTGAGACTCCCACTTAAACAGAAAATATATAAACTTTCATTTTGTATTTATATTTTCAAAACATTATAAGAGATTTGTTGGATACTTGGACGAACATTCATTATATGTTTGTTCCTCATGTTTTCAATATGATTTAGTATTTTATATTTTTCCATTTATGCATGAGCATGCAATTATTTTTAAGTGTATGTAGACATTTATTTATTTATTGAGTACATGAATATTTTTACACTAAGGGGAGGGGGAGTTTGGCAAAGCCACACAATGTGCGGCCTAATTTGGTATCAAATTCATCATCCACGAGATTCAAACCTAAGATCTCTCACTTCTAAGTGTATGTAGACATTTATTTAAATGTTATATAATAAATTTAATTAAAATAAAATAAACTGTTTATGCCCCACCTATATGCCTAGGTGCTAGACCCTGCATGCTACCCGACTAACACCTAGGGTCTTTTATAACCTTAAGTATTACAATGTATACATTAATATGGTTGAGCTAGTGTCATTTAGTACTATGGTTTAGGGGTATGCATCTTCATTTGTAAGTAAGAAGCTTTAGGTTCGATTCTCGCCAACATTATTGCTAGTCTATTGTGAGGTGAAATCCACTCCTCTTCCTTAGTGTAACTAATATCATTTGTTCAAAAAAAAAATGAAAAAAAAAAATGGTTGAGCTAGTGGTTGTCATTCATAACAGGAAAATATTACGGTAAAATATAAAAAATTAAAAGATATTAGTTCCTTCCAATCAATAGAAAATATATTGGTACCTTTTATTTTAATAAAATGTAATAATATTAAATTTACCCTACAACGGCAACTTTAATATTGCAATAACGAATCGCTCCACATTTTACTCTTTACATCTTATTTTTTTATTACTTGTTTGTAATTTTTACTTTTATTTAGTTTTGGTTTTTTAAAATTAATTTTTTTTTATTTTAGACTCTTAATTAAGAAGGATTTTTTTTAAAATATTGAAAACTTCATCATTTTAGTATGCTCCGTTTATATAATATATATAAAAATGGAGACTTTGGATGCGGTCTCTAGCTATTAATATTCTTTGATTGAAACCTTGTTGGTTTTCAATTTTTGATTGAAGTCCCTGAAATTAATATGATAATTTATTTCTATGTACGTTACTATATTTGTTAAAATTAAAAATTAAAAATTTTAGTTGTTTATATAAATGAGATTTTAAATAAAAAAACCATAATTTGTGGGATTAAAAATATTAAAATATAAATATACTATTTTGTGCGTGTGTGTAGATAAACATGGGTACATTCATCAAAATTAACCAAAAAATTATTGTATCAAAACATGAGTACATTCTTCAAAATCACCAAAAAAAAAAGAAAAAATATTAGGCTTAATAACATTAGTAAATTTCTTCGATTAAGCTTGACATGGATACATTTGAAAATCAAAGAAAAAAGAATGTACCCATATAAATTTAAAAATGGATTAGAAAAAAAATTGAATAGATTTTATATAAAAAAAAAAGTACATTTTACATATAATAAATTGGTATATTTAAGAATGAGTACATTTTAAGATTCAAAATTTGAAAAAAAATTACATGAATGGGTACATATAATTAGCATGGGTACATTTGGTAAAAAAAAAAGGTACAAATAATTTTTTTTTTTTTTAAATATGGGTACAAATACAAATAAAACTTTAAAAAATATGGGCACAAAAGGAAATTAATATATGGGTACAAATTAAAACTGAAAAGAAAATTGGTACAAATTAAAAATGGGTACAAACTAAAACTAAAAATATATGATAAAAAATTTAGTCATAAATATCAATATACTAATTGTAACATTTTTAACATTAAATGAATATATTTAGAAATAAAAAATATTTTATTATCGAAATAATTAATGATGTTATTAATACATAAGGACCTTGATCAAAAATTGCAAATGAATAGGATTTTAATCAATGAAGTAGCAAAAGGAATGATGAGAACCTAATTTCTCCATTTAAAAATTATATATGCAAGACCATTTCAAATTTCCTTTAGTCCATAATTTAGTAAGCTTTCTTTACGTGCAGGGATGTACTACGTTTGCATGGAAGGAATCTGATTCCCTTGTCTGGAAGCAAATTGCTTACGGAACAACAAAATCTCTGCCAAAATCAAGGTTGGATTTATCCCAACATGTCCCCAACATCCTTTTTCTCTACAAAAACCAAAATTTCCAAATATTCGTATAATAAATAAGCAAATATTTCGAAATTCGACTACTGTGTTTTATATTTCGTTAATTTATTATTTATGTTGGACCACAGATCGGTTCAGATTATGAATAATATTTGTCCCTGTTTGTAGTTTGTATCATACTTCAGTAGCTCTAAAATTATCGAGTATCAATTAACTTTATACTCTCATGACTTACTGAAAAGTTCATGTGGAGGCACACATGCCGAAGACATGAGTTTCTCTCCATCAGCAGACTAATCATGATGCAACACGTGTCAACATCAGAATAATGTCTTAGAGTTCCATATTGACCGCGAACGAAAACGGGAGACTCTAAGATCATTCTCCCACAATTAAGCTTCTTTTGATCTAAGATTCCTTAATTATTATTAAAACTCACTAATGATGATTAGGCCTAAACCATTGTATCATGTAAACTCTACTCTAGTAATAAGAACTCCTCTACCCTCCAATTTAGGGCGAACCACAAACATCGTGTGATTGTTTTCTCATCCATAATCTCTCTACATATTATCCTCATTTCGTGACCGAAGCAACCTTAAGGAAAGTCAATCCTCAACACTTAACACTGTTCTTAACCTATTTTTGTGCATCAACGAACCCCGATCAGTTGTTAGTGCCATATTCAAAATGTAGGACATAGGATCGTTATTAATATTATTATTATTTTGCTAATATAAGTAGCAAGACAGAATGCTTCGTTACAAGTCCGTGAAGGGTTTTGATTTTATTTTTTATTGTTGCTGTTGTCTTATATGTTTTTTTCCTCTGAACAAGAAACTAGAAAACAAAGGGAACAAAAGTGTATAGCAAATAAGAAGAAAAACACCAGAGGATAAAGACGAAGACGAAGCACCCCAAGAAGGGCACCATGCATGCAATTCTCCAAATAATATGACCACACTTAAGGCAAAATTCCAAAACCACTTTCAGCTCGATCAGGACTACCGATTGCATTTGAAGCTCATTTTTACCATCCCATAATTTGGGCATAAAGCACTCAAAACTTAAAGACAAAGACACTTGTGGGGTGGGTTTGAAAAACAAGAACTCAATTATATAGTACACTATTATTTGGATTATGTATTTATCATCACATGATTACTATCATTAACTACTAATGTTACTTAGAAATTACAGATAATTAAATATTATTATTTTTTTATTATAAGCGATATTATTAATCTAAGCTATACTAAAAGGTATGGGATATTTTGAATCTAGGACGTAAAGTTGATATATACCAAGACAATCAACCACCTGCAACAATATTATGTTCTCCTTAACATGGGATATATATTTTTTGACAAAAGGAAAAACATGAGAAGGGGGTAAAATTTTCATTTAAACTAGTAATTAATAAAAGGTAGAATATCAATATATATATATATAGAGAGAGAGAGAGAGAGAGAGAGAGGTTGAAGTTTTATGTACATGAATATTAACACAATTTATTTTTAATTCAGTTATAACATAGGTGAGCGACATGTTGATACTTTAGAGTTTAGTACTATTAAGAAATTTGCACATGTTATAATACATGAGTGAAGTATTGTACCATATGGCGGTACTATCAGTGGTGGAGTCAGGATTTTCAAATAATGGGGTCATAATTTCGACAAAGAAAAACTTCATTTGACCATTTCATCGAGCACATGGTGGCCAATTGCTGATTCTTGCAACATTTGCCAAAAGCTTATGCCAGCCACTAGTAGAAAAAAAAAAAAACTTGCGCGACCATATTTTGCACGACGAAGAAGATTTCGTTGCATATGTGTAACTTGCGCGACATAAATACAATTACATTGCGCAAACATTGGAAGAATTGAAAAAAAAAAAAAAACTTTGCGCGACGAATAGTTTCGTCGCGCAAGAATTTGCGCGACAAGTTATTTTTCATGAGTACAGATCCACTTCGGATCTAAAAAAACGAAGCCTAAGGATCAAATGATCCGGGCCGGTGAAATTTTAGCCAACGCCTACAATTATTATAACTTTAGAGGGCTCTCTATGTTTGTAGCCGTTGGATCAAATTTCAACGACCCAAATTATTTGATCCTTAGGCTTCCTTTTTTTAGATCCGGGGAGGATTTGTACTCATTTTTCATATTCGTCACGCAAAGTGTTGTGAACACAGTCAGTCACGCATTAAACGCTCCCATTTATAGCGTGCATTTAAAACACACTTTGCGCGACCAAGGATTGTCACCCAAAGTGTGTCGTGTATTATATAAACACAATTTCAGAACCCTATTTTGTAAAGGTTTTGTTTCAAAAGATGACCGATTTAGTTTCAGATTCAACGAAAAGTTGCAAGGTACAAGGCTCGTGTGAACAGAAAGGTAAAATGAAAATTATTGTTTTTTTAGTTGTTTTACATTTGATATGGTTGTAATTATTGTTTTAATAGCCTATTACGTTTAAAATTTTTGTGGTAGGAAACAAAAATGAGAAATGCTGTGATTGCAATAGAGAGGTATCGACATAAACGATTGCCCTCCTTTGATGACAAAAGTTCGACTAAAGCGTCTGCCAAACTTAGGTTCAATATAGGGGGATTGGTGCAGAACCAGTGTTCTACCGAGTTTAGTTCTTGGAAAAAGGTGTCGGTGGACTTGAAGAACTCCATGCTGCAAGAGTTATCGATAAGTTTGTATTAAAGAATGTGTAATTTTTTTTGTTTAAAAATAATATTTTTGTGATATCTAATTTAAATTTATTTTTTTGCCATTACAGGTTGTTTAGGATATTGATGAAACCGATGAGAACCAACGGAAGTATATGGACGCCCTTTTCAAGAGGCAATTTCGGCAGTGGAAGTTCAATGTACAACGGGTTGCAGAGTGCGATGCCGTTGTCGGTGCATTTTTACATGTATGGAAATTTTAATTACAAGTCAAAGTGAACTGAATATATTTGGTGTTTTTATGTATTTCATTGATGAACTACCCACTTTCAAATTTCCAGCGAGGGAAGATATGCTTTTTCTTTGAGTAATTGAATTTCATTGTTTTGCTTCATTTCACTTCTCATATTTTTGGTATACATTTTTTAGGACTTGGGATGATGAAGATTAAGTAAATATTGAGATGCACACTGAGAAATTGGTATGGGTCAAGCATCAAGAATTTGTAGCAATTAGGGGTAGAAAGATGTATGTTGCCTTATTATAGGCCTTCAGTATTAAAGTTTTGTGTGGAATTTTGAGAAGCCCTCTTCCTATAGGTTGGAAGACACTAGTTTTAAACTTACTTTCTTCTTGCTTTAATGTGCACTATTTTTATCAAAATTTTATTCTGATAAATTTGTTGTATCTTATCAAACAGAAATTAGATAAACGATTTGTAAAGCTCTAATGAATATGTTGACAAGCAATTACTGTATATGATATGTCATGTGTATAAAGGGTAGACATGATACATAGAAAGTGTACAATGTAATCATGAAATTGTACAAGGACAGACATATGCATGCACGCATAAATACACATATTTATGAAGTAATATGCTAAAGGTCTTATTTTCCAAATTAAAAATAGAAAATAATTTTTCTTTATGCTGATATTAATGCTTTATCAACAATTGGCCTAATGTATAGTTTTGTTTAAAGATAATGAATCCGCAAATCGGAGTCTTTTTCATTTACTTTATATTTTAATTGTGCAGTTTTTATATGAACTGAGGCCGTATATTTGAGAGATAACATTTATGCTTATCTGCTTGTTTTTCTCCACCCATTGGGGATCTACCAATTTCTAACATATCTTAAAGGGATCCAAAGTGAAGATCTCAAATTTAATCAACTAAAAAAGTTATGCACATATTTACAATTTCAAGCCACTATCTTCTTCGGCCAATTTCTTAGGGTTCTTATTCGTTTTAAATTTAAGTAGAAATTATTATGCATGTGTACGATACTTTTTATTTTTGTAATCTAATAAATTTATTTTTAATTTTGTAGATGTCACAGCTCATTAGAAGCTGGAAGGCAATGATGACTACACCTCGTTGACCCAGTTGGTTCTCCAGAGATGGACATTAGGCCGGTGAATCCGGTTGACCTAGTTGGTTGTCTAGTCCCACATGCGCCGGCATCTTCGAATTCTTCGGTGGTGCTCCCTGTTAGCACCGTACGTGCTCACTGGCGCCCCTGCACTCTAGAGTAGATGTCGCCATTGGGATCCACAACCAATGCCTCATGTCCACAGCTTGGTATACTATCCTAATTTACTCCCTCATTCCCATGTTAACTTAGTTTTGTTTTTAGGTTCAGTTTGTTAAGTTATATCATTTAAGGATTAAAAAGTTATTATATATTGTTTATTGTTGTCATTGTGTTGGATACATATATTGTTTATGTTATTTTCAGGATTTTAGGAAATGTTTTAATTATAGGGAGGTTCTGCCGAAATTTTGTTAGGATTTGTTATTAGTTTTGGGTTAACGTTAATTATTCATTTCTTTGCAGCCAAGAAAAACACCCGAGGACCTTTTTGGCAATTGAAGACGGCAAACATCACCTGGGTGATCAACGATCGTATCACAATCAGATACGATGAGAGACATCGGGTAGCACTAATGTCAAAGCAGCATAGTGCATTGGTCCACGACATTGGGCACGTCGTGCGAACCTTTTGCCTTATGCCGTGGAAGTCTTGGAAGGCGATGCCAGAAGGGGTGAAGAACACGGTGCGCAATCATTTGTCGCTAAGTATTGTCGCCTTTTTAATGCTTTTCATGTAAAATTTATATATTTATATTTATTAATGTCTTTGATTACTAATACTTTCGTAATATTTGTTACATTGCAGACAAACTACAATTTCAATGACATCAACGAGGACATGTTGGCATACCTCAATCGGCTCTTCTCCGAACGTTACAAGCAGTGGAAGAGTGACATGCACCAATATTTCGAGATGTTTGATGATCCGCATGTCACTCTCGAGGAGGGTTGCCAGAAGGAGTTCGATGACCGAGAAGATAGTTGGGTTTGGCTCTGTGGTCATTTTCAGGACCCGGGCTATGTGGTGCGTTTTTAAATAGAACTTCTTTCATTTTACTTTCTAAATTTTTTACTAATGTTCATTACTTTTTTCTTTTCTTTAAATATTACAACTAATATGTTTATTTTGTGTATAACAAAAGAAGGCAAAGGCGAACAAGATCAATCAAGAGAATAAGACTCTTCTCCACCATTCGGGTTCGAGGCCTTTCATATAGGATGGAGGTGTGGCAAAAGGTATATATTAAAGCTTTCATTTACAATTTTAAAATGTCGCTAATATTTTTTTTTTCTATTTCCGTAGTAACATTTTCCTTATCTTTTTCTATTTCGTGAGGTTCAAAATTCCCGGAGATCGACGTCTTTGCTGATGTTTATGTTCAGCCCGAGGATGAGTTGACTGAGTCCCTTCATGTAATTAATTTATTATGCATTAAAGATTTATACTAATTATTTCAAATTGTTTGCTATTAATATTCCATGTTTTATTTCAAAGGCGACTATGGTGGAGAAGGGTTAGTTGGTCTTTCGGGGGTTCATCTCCCAACTTCCCCTGGACAAGTCAATGGCATCTATAGATCCCCCTGAGGATGCGAGGTTTCACATCCTTACAGAGACGTTGGACCAAACTTTCGGTTGGAGGCCAGGGACATATTGTCGGGGGATGGGAAATGCCAGACAACGGGATAGTGGAGCCTTTTCATCCTCGCAGTTGAAGGGCGAGGTTACAGCTTTAATGCAGGAAGTCGCTGGCCTAAGGAGTGAGCTCGCATCGTACAAGACTCAGATATCATTGATTGTACAGGCCCTCAGTTCCTCTAGGATCCGTCTCCCCAATTTTTCTGCACCACTGCCGTCAAAGCCCCTTCACCCCAAGCATACATAACAATTAGACCCGCCAACCTCTAACCCCGTCCCCAACCCCACCCTCTTCCAGTAGCAGCATCAAGATTACCAAGCACCTCCGAACGACTTGCACATAGATTATGACTCATTTTTTTCGTAGTTTTTTTCCCGCTTTCTTTTTGAACTTTGTATTTGTACATACATTTTTATTTATATTATAACTAAATTGTTTTTCTATTCATTAATTTGTTTTTTTTTTTTGTCAATTGTGTGAAATATATTTTTTAATAACATTCTATTTATTATTATTTTTAAATTAAAAATTACACTTTTGTGACGAAGTTATGTCGTCGTGCAAAACGACGGTCGTCTTACATGTTTCGTCGTGCAAACATTTTTGAGACGAACCACAAATGTCCCCATAAATTTATCGTCACAAAGCATACTTGTACCCTCTTATATTGCGCGATGAAAACCTTTGTCTGTATACCTTTCTTGCAACGAGCAGTAAAGCGTCGCACAATCGTTTTGCTGTGCGACGAAACTGCACTCGTCATCGCGCAAAGTCTTTCTTCACGACCTTTGCATGATGAATTTTGTGTGACGATTTCTACATTGCCATAGATTTTGTGTTACCTGGAAACATTTTGCGCCACGAATACTCCCTCATCACACAAAGTGTTTGATGTAGTAATGAGCGTATGTCGACAACTACTATGATCAGTAGAGGTTTGTCAGTACGACTATAGGAAACTGTCGAATAATGTTGAGACTGCCAAGGCTTGTCAACTAAGACATTTCATTAAGCCCGTGGTTCACGTAATAGAGTCACACACAAGAAAAAAGAAAAAGAATATAGGGACGATAAAGAAAACAGAATTAGAAGAAGAAGGAAGTTATGATTTAGTTTGCCAACTATTTATAAGGTCAAATAGGGATTTTGAAGCTGTTGGAGTCATGGGGAATCATTGGCCTCATCACTAGGTACTATTTTCTCGCCGAAAGTTACTCCTCTATTTATATCTCATGCACATAGTAAAAACAATTTTGTAAGTGTAAAGCTTTAGCTGTTTTTATCTTTGTCTTCCAAACAATATATTATAATATAACATAAAATAAATTACAAGCAAAGAGATTCGAATTTGAGTATGTCTAGGTTTGCAAAGCTTTAGATTATAAAAAAATATTCAACTTACTTTTAATTTTTTTTCTCTCCGCACTCAAATTTGAATCCCATAATTATAATTTTATACGAATCAAATTTTGAGAAGAACTAGATAGCAACACATCATGCAATTGAATTAATTTTTTTCAAGAGAGGGAAACCCTAATGAAGCAAGACATATCAATTCCCTATGCCATTTCATTGATCATCATAATCTTCACATTGTACCCTTCTGACAGCTAGAACTTATTACAACCAGAGCAACATTAATTTCAGAGATCTGCAGCTTTCCCCTTTGTGGTTGAATTTCGTACCTTGCATTGATACCAATCAAAACCTGAAAACCAAAAATGTGCCAACGACAACATTAATCACGAATCTATGTACTACTGGACAGTGAATTAATTATACGTGTCCTCTAACTTCAGTATCATATTATACCATACTAGTAGTGGACAATTATATACAAATTCAAGTGACCATACACTAGTGGGTTTTAAATTGGGATATCTAATATGCCCATAAGTTTGGATTTGGATCGTCTAGCTTTTTTTGAGTTTATGGTGAGTTTGATGGAACGATGGTGGTGGGTTCAGTCGAGGTGGGTAGAAATTAATACAAAGAAAACAAAAAGCCAAATAGGCGGGTGGGTGCATAAATAAGAACGGGTTAAATTTCTTGATTCCTACCCATTGGGTTAATTCCTTCGATGCTTGCTCGGGGTCGCACCCTTATGTCTCCATCGCTTGAGTCGAGCTCAATCTTTGGAGGGTATTGTTTGGTCTGGAGTGTGGTGCATCTTTCTGGATGATGAACCCATGTTTAAAGATAAGTGGATCGAGAATCTAATCCAGCAAAGAAAACGCCTACTTATACTGCTCACCAATCATAGATGGACACGTGTCCAAGTGATTGATTTTTTAATCACAGATTGAACACATGTCCATCTATGATTGATGATCAGCAGGACCTGCTGCTGATTTTTTCAGCAGCCAAGTTCTTTCCCATAAGTAATGCATATGGTGTGGTGAGTCTGGTGACTGGTGGGAGCTAGCAAATATATTAAATATAAAGATGTGGGTTACCTAGTGTAGTATTGGCAGGAGATCCAATTTTTGGGTTAAAACCTAGAATTTTAATCCATAAAATTTAGGTTTTAGCACAGAAATAATTTTCTTCTCTAACCATTCAGAGTTAAATTTTTAGCACTAAATTATTAAAAAATGAATATAGGATAATTTTTTTTTTCTTAAAGTAACTTTGAAAAAATTATGTAGACTATCCTAATTTAATTTTATAAACATTTTAACCTAAAAATATTTTGCTTCCGATAAATATTGAAAAATCACTAAACTAACACCATGAAACTTATAGAACATTATAAAAGAATATGAAGCATATAACATAATTTAATTACTTTAACTTTTGCTTGTTGGATTTAAATTTGGACCGTCAAATCTTTCTTTTTTTTACAGTTTGATTTGATCATATTAGATCTTAGCCGTTGGTGTTACATCCAACATTGCCCAAGGGTGTGGATCCTCTAGGCCTTATATGTATATTCCCATATCTACCTAGCACGAGGCCTTTTGGGAGCTCATTGGCTTCGGGTTCCATCGGAACTTCAAAGTTAAGGGAGTTCGAGCGAGAGCAATCCCAGGATGGGTGACCCACTACGAAGTTCTCGTGTGAGTTCCCAGAAACAAAACCGTGAGGGGGTGGTCAGGGCCCAAAGCGGACAATATCGTGCTACGGTGGAGTCGAGCCCGGGATGTGGTCAGGGCCCGGGCGGGGATGTGACAATTTGGTATCAGAGCCAATCCTTGGCCGGAAGTGTGGATTGTTACATCACACATCGCCCAAGGGTGTGGATCCTCTAGGCCTTATATGTATATTCCCATCTCTACCTAGCACGAGGCCTTTTGGGAGCTCATTGGCTTCGGGTTCCATCGGAACTCCGAAGTTAAGGGAGTTCGAGCGAGAGCAATCTCAAGATGGGTGACCCACTGAGAAGTTCTCGTGCGAGTTCCAAAAAACAAAATGTGAGGGCGTGGTTGGGGCCCAAAGTTGACAATATCGTACTACGATGGAGTCGAGCTCGGGATGTGGTCGGGGCCTGGGCCGAGATGTGACAGTTGGATTCAATAAATTTATAAATATAAAACTAAAAAAATACACATATTTTGTAGGTTAGCCCCACTAACTCGGGGGGAATTCTGGCCTTAATTTTCCCTAGAACTAAGTTCTGGGTTAAAACTCATACTTGCCCCAAGGGTTGGAGCAAGTTGGGGTAAGTTTAGAACCTAAAAAAATGAGTTTTACTCCAAGGGTTGGAATAGTTCTAACTACGGTCACGTGATGTTCCTATTATGCTTATATGGTGGTTGCTCTAGTGGTAAATAGGATATTCATCTTCAACCAATTAGCTCTCGGATTTAAACTCTTTGCACTTCACTTAGTAACTAAGAATAGTAATAACACTTGTAATAAAAAAAATACAATATCTTAAAATTTGAACATATCAACTCTACACGCTTATAATACATGAAATAATACACTACATGACTTGTAGTTTCTATATCAATAAATTTCTCACATGTGACGTATAATGTATTCTTAATGTGATTTTTATATAAAAAAAAGGAGAAAATTTGTTTGAACCCATATAACCACACTCTACACCGTATTTAAATTTTAGATATGAATTGTGTCTTTTATCCTATTGTGTATAGAAGAGAAATTAACTTGAAAAAAATAAACTACTAAAATCTATCAATATACTTACACTCAATAACTTTTTAGTTTCGCTTGACCGCTCCATGAAATACATTGAATACTTCGTTATATTATTCATCATCTAGGGTTTACAATATATAGGCACACACACCTTTTTTTTTTTTTTTTTTTTTTTTTTTTGGAAATGGTACGTTATTCATTAAGCAAAGTTGAATATGAACAAACTGAGAATAGTGTGCATGATGGGCCTAGATAAAAACCTTGCTGGGGATTTCAACCTGGTTAAAGGAAAAAAGAGTGTCCCACACAACAGAGAAACCTATCCTCAAATGAACAATAATGCAACAATTAAAAACAATCCTCCAGTAATACATCCCTAATCAGGAGGCTCCTCAACCCACAAAAATTCTTGGTCACTGCCGATTCCCATACGAGCCAGCTGATGGGCTGTTGTGTTACCTTCATGATACATGTGTGTGATCTGCACCTAATTGAATAACTTGAGCAAATGGCGAAGGTCATTTATGACAGGTCCCAATAATGAATAATCACCATCATTCCCCTTCATGGCTACCATCACCAAAGATGAAAAGTAGTTAAAAAATGATAAGGAACCTAAATCCTAAAGATTACATATCATAATCCTACCTAAAATAGAACTCCAATAACATTTACAATTAAGACTCAAATCAACATTCCCTCTCAAGTTGGTGCATAGATATCATACATGCCCAACTTGATGATTGAGTCTTGGAAAACCTTACTAGATATTTCTTGAGTAAGAATATCAGCCAACTGCTCTTGTGAATTCACAACGGTATAGACACAATCTTCCTTTCAAGATTTTCCTGGATAAAGTGTCAATCAAACTCTACATGCTTTATTCAATCATGTTGCATCAAATTATCAACTATTTCCCTTGAAGATTTATTGTCGCAATATAACTTCATAGCTTCATTTGGTTCAAAACCAAGACATCTCAAACGTTTACGTAACCAAAGAAGTTCACATATTCCGTGCGCCATACCTCTATACTTAGCTTCCACAAACGACCTTGACACCACTTCTTGCTTCTTACTATGCCACATAACCAAATTACCTCCAACATATGTAAAATACCTAGATGTAGATTGTCTGTCAGTAACATTGTCAGCCCAATCTGCATCTGTAAACTCCTCAACGTTTAGACGTCCATATTTTCCATAAAGTATTCCTTTACCAAGTGCAGACTTCAGAAATACAAAATTCGCATTATCGCAGCCATTTGATCTTCACTGAGTGAGTGCATAAACTGACTTACAACGCTCACAACATATGTAATATCAGGACGAGTATGAGATAAATAAATTAACATCCCCACAAACCTTTGATATCTACGCCAAGAACTTGATCTGGGTAAATACCCAATTGATGCTTCTCTACCATAGGAGTATCCACATGATTACACCCTAATATACCAATCTCTTCAACGAATCTAACATATATTTTCGCTACGATAAGAAAATACCTTTAGGTGAACGAGCGACCTCAACTTTAATGCAATACTTTAATTCTCCAAATCTTTCCTCTCAAATTCAGATGTAATATTTACCTGTAACTTATGAATTTCTTCGGAATCATCCCCTATAATAATCATATCATCCACATAAATGATTAGAGTAGTCAACTTGCTAGGCCTACGCTTCAAAAATAGAGTGTGATCTGAATGGGTCTTTTGGTACCCATATTTTTTTCATTGCTTGAGTAAACCTATCAAACCAAGCACAAGGCGATTACTTAAGCCCATAAAGAGATTTACACAATCTGCACACTCCTATATTACCACTCACATCATATCTTGGTCGAAAGACCATATACACTTCCTCTTATAAGTTCCCATGAAGAAACGCATTCTTCACATCAATTTGTTTAAGAGGCCAATCCATATTTGCATTTAAGGAAATCAAACCACGCACCATATTCATCTTTGCTACCGGAGAAAATGTTTCTTTGTAATCTACACCATACGTTTAAGTATACTCCTTGGCCACTAACCTTGCTTTGTACCTATCCACTGATCCATCAGCCTTGTACTTGATTGTAAACACCTAACGACAGCCAACAGGTTTCTTCCCTTTTGGTAATGGCACAATCTCCCAGGTTTTATTCTTTTGCAATGGTGACATCTCTTCATCCATCGTTTGTGTCCACTTGGGGTCTCATATGGCTTCTTCTACCTGAGTTGGAATTTTGATTGATTCCATATGATTTACCAATGCCCTACGTTCTGGTGAACAACGCTCACTTGATACATATTTAGCAATCAGATACTTGATCTTCCCTTATTAGGTGGCACACCACAATTTTGTCTTGCTGACATTTTTTAAGTACTTACACTAATATTAGGATTAGTTGTATTATCATTTAAAATACTTACCTCTTGGATATTCAGAGGAGATGGAACGTGCATTAAAGAATCAGAGATACGGTCGATGTGGGATCTTTCAACACGTCCCCTCACGTGGGACACAATTAGTGGTCACACATGGGAGATCCACACATGTCACACATGGGAGATCCACACATCGACAACCACGTGGAGCCAAGGAGACTCTCCCTACATGCGGGGCTAAGGGACCCATCCATCACATGGCAGTATGGACCCACTCTTTAGCTTTGATACCATGTAGAATTATTAGAGAGACGGGTTGAAGGCCCACTTCCAACAACACCGATATTGTCCCCAACTTGGTAATTACCACTTGCACAATCCGTCAGATATGAGGTTTTATCATAAAAGGCCTCAGTATTAGTTGGAGTGAGGTTAGGATATATTAAAGTCTTATTTTCTCAGAGATAGGATCGATGTGGGATATTTCAACACATAGATGGTGATTGTACTTCTCTAGGTCTGGTCACTAATCCTGCATAAATGAGGGATCTTCTTACATAAAGATTTGCTTACCTGATCAACATACATCTTCTTACAAATATCTTAAATAAAGCAAGATTCGGGTTTAATCAACACTATGTGAAGATTAAGAACTAACTCATCGAGTGTGGTAGGATTCCAAAGAGGTGGGGAAAGATTATTTGGCATGGTCACACAAGGCAACTAGGGGTTTATCGAGAGTAACGTTGTGGAGGGTGATAAAGACTCCATTAAAAATAGTGTTTTTGGTGTTGGCAACATCATTCTGCCATCCTCATGTAACTCAAATGATAAATTGGTTCTCACCAATTATTATTAATGTTGATTTCTATTAAATAAGGAAGAATTGAAATGAAAGACGATGTATATAGGTTCAAATATCCCAAAAAAAAAAGGGCCTACATTTTACACCCTTCAAATTTGAGGTGATTTTTAAAATGGACCATGCAGTTTCAATATGTACCTTTTGTTTTTTGAACGTATAACACTCCTAATAAAAATGATATAGAGTGTACATCTCTCTTTTTTTGTCCTTTTTCTATTTTTTTTTAAGAAAATTAGTGATGTGCAATGATTAAGTAATGCAACTAAAGCCACGATACTACGGTCTATTAGTATTATTCTCCACTTGTAAGTGGAAGGTCTTACTTAGATTTGACTCATGTAGATGGTAAGTTCGATACCAATTTCTTATGTATCTGTAAACACGAAATTTCCTGCAATAAATAAGACAAGAATACATGTACAAAATAATATTTGTATGAATGAATTTGTAGGGTTACAATCTTTGTGGGTATCCTTTTACAAGAAAAAGAATTTCCCCTAATTCTCTCCAATATTTGTATTATTCAAAGGTGGTGAACACTTTATCTTGAATTGGGCTTGAGGCTTCTTCAAGGACAGTTGAGTCTTATTTTGAACGAAGCCATACCGCAAGTAGTGTTACGTGGTGGATGAACCGGCATGGGTGTTTATTATGCTTGTTCATTCTCCACGAGCTTAATGAAGAACAAGAGCGTTTGGCATTTGGTGTTTAATTTTGCCAGAGAGCTTTCTAGTTTTCTCCAAAGGCTTGGACTTGCTTCGTTTTCTCTACAATCCATCTCCTGAAAATGAGCCAAGTAATTATAGGCAATGGATCAAGTCTTAGTTTAGAATCCCTAATTTGAATCTCTTGGTTTGTGGGATTGATTTTCTGATTTGATTTGCTTTGAATTGATTACTTAATTTAGCTCTTAATTAAATCAAAATCTTTTATTTAAGAAATTAAACCCTAATTGATACAACTTGATCAAATTAGAGTCAATTTATTCCCTTTTGTATTTGATTTGATTTGACTGATGGAGTTAACGCGTATCATTCTTGATAACTCATCCAGTTTTGATGATTCACATGTCATTTGTGCAATTTGGTGGGACCTTGGTGTGGACCATATAAGCCTTGGCTGGTTAAAATTTAATATGTTGATGAATATATATTTCACTGATATTTGCATGTCTATAATATCACTGAGTGTTAATATGTATCACTGTATTATAAAAAATTAGGTCTAATTAGATTGTTAGTCTTGTTGTGATAAGGTAGTTGGAAGATAGTTTCTGTAGTAAAAAAACAAAAAGATTTAAGCCCATGTGGTAAAGTCTCTTAGGATTTATGCCCAAAATTGAAATTTTGTCAGCTCTGCGTTAATTATTAGCACGTGAGTCACACATATGAGGCATTAACATGTTAGCACGGATGCTTACATGTGAGGCTAACTTTACCTTTTTAGCTTCACATGTGAGCCTCATGTGCTAACAGTTAATGAAGAGTTGAGGAAATTTTTAATGTTGAGCTTAAATCCTAACAGACTTCACCACAAAGGCTTAAATCCTAATTTTTTTTTTTTTTTTTTTTTTTACCAAGAGGCTATCTTCTGACTACCTATCACCACAGAGACTATTAATCCAATTAAGCCAAAAAAAATATAAGAATTATAAGAGGCATCAAAATGACTTAAAATTATAGTGCAAAATATAGGTAATCTTTTTATAATGACCAATCCCAACACAAATTTAATAACGAACACAATGTTAAAATAATGGGTAATGCTAAGGAGACCATTTATTTAAACCATAGTTTGAATCATATGACGTGGTTATTGATGATTGAATCACTACTTAAGTGTTGAATAATGTGCTTATTTTCTATTAACAACACATCACATGATTTGCAAATGTGATCTAAAAAGTTAGTTTAGAGACTCATGCACAACGAATGCAAACTATCATAACAAGATAGATCCAATATGCATACCCAAAGTATACTTATAAGGCAACTCTTTTAGATCTTTTATATACTACAAGATACAACAAGCTTCTATATAGTTTCTGAAGACAAACTAAAATGAAGAACTCGCCGATCGAGTAATGAAAATAACGGGTTCTAGCAAAAATCATCCCCTACTTGGCAAAGATCAAAACAAAACCCCTCTCACCTGAATGCGAAAGTGTTTTAGAATGTTGATTCATTTTTCTTTCTTGATTAAAATGTATATATCTCTTTCTTACAAGTGCATTGCATTACTGGAACATAACATTTTATCTTTAAAAGTCATGGCATATTAGCTTTAATATTAGCCTACTTTATGCACCGAAAGAAGAAAAAATTTACCACACTTTGGCTGGTTAACAATTCAGGAGCAGGACCACATGTAACATGTTGTGGCGGCTTTCTTGATTATTGAAGAGCCAAGTATCGGATTGTAATTCTAAATTTTATGAAAAGATTCAATAAAAAAAGGTTATTTTATAAAGTCGCGGATTGTGTTTCTAAAGTTGAGAAATGTCAATGGGATTATCTCAAAAGTGAGGCGTTTTATGAACTCTCTACCATCTTATATTTTTTACACAATATTTTTAATATTAGCATGAGAATTAACATTAAACTGTAAAATGGTATGAATTCATAAAAAGTCTTACTTTTAAGACAGTCCCTTTAACATTTCTCTCTAAAGTTTATGAAAGATAGATTGACTACAATTATTAGAATTTGATAATAAGATATTATTTATAATAAATATTACACCTACTCTATAAATTCATTTAAACTAGGAAAAAGGAGATGATTTAACCTAAGACGCGTTGGGTTAATTAAGAAAACCATATTTCAAACAATCTTGTGAGATAATCCAATTAGAAAATTGGAGTATTAGTTTACTAACTTTTGCCCAATTAACACTTTGGTTCCCGAATTAAAAATTCGTGAGTATTAGTTCTCAAGCTTGTTACTACGATGTAAAACACTAGTATTTTTGGGCTACACTGTTAAAAGTTTCACACAGATAAAAGGGTTTTAAATGGAAAATAATTAAAGGAGGTGTAGAAGTCCATACTGGGCTACACGAGGAAAAGAGCAGGAGGTATAGAAGTCCTTAGTTGAGCAGGTCTGCCCAAATTAGCTCTTCGACTGCATTAGATTCTGAGCTCTAACTTATATTAAATGTCTTCTAAGAGATAAAGTCCAACTATCTATAGAATTTTTAGGCTTATTATATTAACATCTCACAAATTGTTGAATAAACCTCATATTTGCTATTTCACTTAAAAATTATATTAATACACCCCACATACTTTCCTATAATACCTCCACACCCCACATTCTCAATATGCATTTTATATTTTGTACATACACTCCACATCCAAGTAAATGAGAAAATCCATAAAATAATTCAATCTACTAAAGTACTAAGATCTTCTTCTAATTTGGATTTTTTGAGATCATTCTAAAGCATGGCTTTTTTATTGAGGATTTGGCAGGCGGCTATTGGCAGAAGAGACCCTGGATCCCCATTCAAGCAGCTCTTTGCTTGTGTCATCCTTGTGAATAGTGACTTCAACAAAGCACAATCAGTCTTTCTTCCCCGTTGCTGTTGCAATAGCTTCCATTAGCCCCTCCTCGGTACGAACCTGAGACCCAAAAAGGAACGAAAAAACACATACATTAGGTCATAATTTACTTCTCCAACTCAACATAGTCCAACAAAGCAAGTCCAATGCTATTTCTCTAAGTTTGTACCCTAAAAGATGAATACAAATATAGAAGTTTAAATAACGCAGCAAACGCAAGATTAATAATTATCGATATCATCGAAATCACTAAAACAATGAAAAATATGAAGTCTTACCTCATGTGAAGCTTCTGAAACATCGATTTCGTGTATCATTCGTCAAAATAATTTTGCTCAATCAACATGTTTGTAGTTTCATTGGTTAGGGTTTTGTTCAACAATGGAGGATAGGAGGGTTTTAATAGTTGAGAAGATAAATAATACGCTAAAAGTGATTTGGGGTGTATTTAGAAAATTTTATTTTTTTTAAACCTAATAAGGTCAAAATTGTCATTGCATAATGGGGTAAATAAGTCATTTAATATTAAATTTTAGTATGGGGAACATTCAACATTTTGTGGGGTGTTAATATAAAAAGCCTTATTTAATTCTACCTTAAGTAGGGGATTGAATAAACCTATAGAGCATTTTTTTCCATACAAGAAAGAGAAAAAAAAATTAGAGCATATTGTTCCCCTTCTTCCAATTTTCTTATTTGATTGCCCGGTGAAGAGTCGATTGTTGTTGTCTTTATTGCTCCAAAAAGATAAGAAAATAGTTTCCTTCTCCTTGTTGCTACAGCGAGGCAGCTCGGGACTGGTAGGTTGGAAACCAACTGAGTGACATGGCAACAGAGGCTGCCAAATGGTAGGCGTCGGCACGGCTCGACTGAGGCTATGAATGGTGCGATTAGGAGTTGTGGTGTAGGTTGGCACAGGCTAAGAGGTTTGAGGACTGTGCAAAGTTATACTACGGTATGTGTTGTAGATGATGCGGCTACTACCTCCTAAATCGATACGACACTAGAATCGCAAAGTTAAGGTCAGCAAGACTTGGAGCTACGAGAGAGGCACGAGGCCCCTTGCTGGTAGGTTAGCCTACTTGCTAGACCTTCAGTTGAGAATAATTCAAGGACTTCTTTTGCTCGTGAGAGTTATGCTACTTTCGGAAAGAGGCTGAAGGTCTTGGCTGAAAAAGATCGTTCAGCGCAAGAGTTCTGCGCTACCCCCCAATGCCTGGGTTCGGAGATTAAGTGAAGTATCCATCTGTGACTAAGCTGGATTGACTTTTGAAAGGCTCGCCATTATAAGAAATAGGGAGGAAGGTTTGTCAGTTGAAAATGTGGATTTGGCTACCAAAGAGACTTCAAAGCTTGCTCTTTCTGCCGTTACCACATATATGATGTCTGCACAGAAGGAGGAAACTACTTGATTTTAGTTTCTCAATTGCTGCAGATAGAGTAGTTGAGGATGAAGTTGCCAAAATTGGAGCTGCTAAAGATGAAGTGTGAGATGAGAAAACTGTTGAGTCCGAAGTGACTGCTAAAGGCGTGAAGGCATGTTAGAGGCAAGGGGGCCGCTAGAGAGGTGACTGCTAAAGGCATGAAGGCATGTTAGAGGCAAAGTAGTCGCTAGAGAGCCTAAGGCTATCATAGCTGTTAATGAGTAGTATGCTTTAGCTTGTGTTGGATTTTGGTGATCATCGTGCAAATTGGTGATTGCATTATCCAGGCTTCCTAAAACTCCTTTGGTTTGCAATATTTTAAATAGTTCTAGTTGGTGTTGGCCTAACAATTCTTCTCAAAAGTTGTTGGAAATTCAATTTTCTATTTTAATATTGTGCCAAATATTCTTAGCTTTGATGATATGATTCAATGGACTCTTTTGTCATTGGCATATACTCTGCTGCTTTTGCTCAAGGTAAGTTTCGACAATCTAAGCCTAAGGTAGGTTGGCCTAAACTTATTTGGTATAATCAAAATATTCCTTATACGAGTTTCATTCTTTGGTTGGCTATTAAATGCAAGCTTTCTACTCTGGATAGGATTTTGACATTTGTTTTGTGGGCTCCTATCACTTGTGTCCCATGCTCTAATGCTACTAAGTCTCATTGCTACCTCTTCTTTGAGTGTCTTTTTACTAATCGTATTTGTCTTCCGAGTTGTTCGGGTATGTTGTCCCTTGGCTAAGGAATCCTTGGCATCTTTTTGTCATGTGGGCTGCTAGCAGTTGGAAGGGAAATTTTGTATCGTTGATAGCGTTGAAGTTATGTCTTTTTACTACTATGTATTATATACAGCATGAGCAAAACAAGTATAGATTCACGAACTCATGTCAACCCTGAGCGGTGGTTCTCGACTCAATTAAGTCTACTGCTAGACTTCGGTTGAGTTCTTGGGAAAACGCTTATTCCACTGCTAATGAGTCTATTGTACAAGAATGAAATATCCCCCTAAATAGTTACTGTTTGTCGTTGCTATTTTGGTGCAGCGTTGTTGACTTATGCTTTCTATTTTTCCAGTGGTTGTAGCTCTTTGCTGCTTTTTCGTAGTTTTTTTTTTGGTAAATTACACAAAACTACCTCAACTATTGGGCCAATCACAGTTTCATCCCCCATCTTTAAAACATTTCAATGTCATACCTCATCTTACGAATTTGTTACAATATCATAGCTTCGTTAGGTTTTCTGTCAATCTCTCCGTTAAATGCTGATGTGGCTTGAGACAGGGTCCATTTTCAATTCCAACTTGATTAAAAAAATTAACTAAATATTTATAAAAATAAAATAAAAAAACCTAACCCATACCCAGATCCCCTTCTTTACCCCTCACCTCTCTACAACTCCCGTCCACCCACATCTTTCTCGCATCCCACTTTTCCTCCACCCTTCCTTTCCTACGCCATCAACCGAACCCTCAAAACCTCGTGCATATCTCCCCCTCCATTCCCACCACCATCTAACTTTCCGTCAGCTCGCCGTCACAAAAAGTCACCATGGTCATCGATATTGGTAGCCGGGTCTCGTAGATCCGTTACAAAAAAGCCCCAACTTCAACTCTGTTTTCAACCCACTCATATCCAAGTCATACTCCTAGACTCCAAACCCAATCGTCCCCGCCTCCTCTCCCGAACCCCAAACTAAAACCCAGAAAATCCCGATCGATTAGTGCTAAGAATTTGAAATTTAGGGTTAGCGTTTGGATGAAATTGGGGTATTTTGTTTGAAAGTGGTTACATGGATTAATTTGGTGAGGGTGAGGGTGATGGGTGTGTAGGAGAGGGAGGGGGAGGGGAGGTGGAGATGGAGGAAGAGAGGGCGAGAGTTGCAGAGGGGTGAGGGGGAAGGAAGGGGATCTGGGTGTGGGTTTTTTTATTTATTTATTTTTTTTTTTTTTTAAATATTTAGTTAATTTTTTAATCTAGTTGGAATTGAAAGTGAGCCTCATCTCAAGTTACGTCAGCATTTAACAGAGAGATTGACAGAAAACCTAACGGAAGTATGATATTGTAACAAATTCGTAAGATGAGGTATGACATTGAAATGTTTTAAAGATGGGGTATGAAAGTATGATTGGCTCAATAGTTGAGGTAGTTTTGTGTTATTTACCCTTTTTTCTCTCAATATATTTTATTTATTTATAAAAATAAAAAACTTGAATTGAGTCTTAAAGTTGCACCTATTACTTCTTTAACCTTAAACATGCTTCGAATGTAGTGAGTTGTCAATCTAATCTAATCTAATATACACCAAATGAAGCCTTAGATTATTGATCTATGGGTAATGTTAGAGAGATCAAATTTTATAAACTATGTGGTTGTTGATGATTGAATTATTACTTAAGTATTGATTAACGTGTTTATGTTTTATTGGTGACACATCATAATATAACTTGCAACTTTGATCTAAAAAATTGATTTACCTAGCATTACTCATTTTTCTATTTCACGTAAGAATAATGCACATATTAGGAGCATGTTTGAGAATGATTCTAAAATGCCTACGTGACAAATAAAAAATATTTTTGACGCTATTTGACAATAAATAAGTTTAAAAGCACTTCCGAGTATGAAGAAATCATGTAAAATACTTAAATTTTTCAAAATAATTTCTAGGGTAAATTATACAAAACTATCTCAACTATAGGTTGCACCACAATCTCAACTATAGGTTGCACCACAATCTCATACCTCATCTTTTAAACATTGCAATGTCATACCTCGTCTTATGAATTCATTGTAATGTCAGACATCTGTTAACTTTTATATTATTTTTTAAATGCTGACGTGGCAGACAAGAAGCCCACTCCCTACCTAATTGAATTAAAAAATTAATTAAATATTAATAAACTAATAATTTTTTATGTAAACAATATATGAATAAAAAAATATATCCCTCTTCTCTCTCTTCTCACTTCTCTTCTCCCAGAACCAAGAACATGTTTTTCCCCGAGACATTGAGTGGAACTCAACCAGCTCCGAGTTTGGGACCGAGTCAGGCACGCGCAGCTCTTGCAGAATGTGGTGGGCATCGTCGAATTTTCAGTCGAAGGCACCTTTGATGTCTACAATGGCTCAACAAGACGAAGATGGGGGGTTGGAGGCGGCTCGGGGGGGGGGGGGGGAGAGATGTTGGCATGGGTGGGATATGGGTTTTTGGTTGTGAAGGAAGGAGGGAGGTGGAGGGGGAGACGGAATGAGCGGGGGAAAGTAGACCTGACATTCGTGTTGTGTTTTTCGTGTTCGTGTCGTTTTCATGTCATACCCGATATCTTAACGAGTCGTGTCGTGTAACATCCATTAAAATAAACGGGTAAAATGACCCGACCCGAAATCGACCCGATAATATTAACAGGTAATATGACCCGACCCGTTACCTGTTAAGGAAAATATTTTAAACCAATAAATAATCAAATGAAAAACATATACTAAATACATACCATATTGTCACATCCAAAATATAAAAACGTATTTTTCTTTTAAGTATATTTTCACTTACCTAAAGTCTTTAATAGTTTTTTAATTAATGTAGAAGTGTAAAAAAAAATAGAAAAAATATATAAACGCTCATAATGACAAACTTTACAACTTTCATGAGGAGCTTAACTTCGAAAGTCGCCACTATAATCATATAAATCATAGATCAAAATTTAACCAATGATTGTTGTTTACATTTACGCTTCATTGTTCTCATCAAATTTTGTTTTTTTTTTTTCAGATTTTCTTTTTTGAAAACTTGATCTATTAGAGAATGCAGGAAGATGAACGGTTTGGATCGTTGATATTATATTCAGAGTTTTATGGTTAGTGAAAATATTGCTTGATGTTTATAAAGTTTCTACAAACTATATGACATCGACTCATATTTCAGTTAACCATAAATATCGAAATGTGATATCAAAGATCTGAACCGTTCATATTCTTACATCCGCCAGATGATCATGTTTTCAAAAAAGAAAATTTTAAAAATGAAATTCAGTAAGAAGAATAAAGTGTAAATGGCAACCGACGGTTAAATATAAATTTAAGGTTTATGAATTATAGTGTTGGATTTCGAAGCTCATCCTTTCATAAAAGTTGTAAAGTTTGTTACTATGAGTGATTGTATATTTTTTTTTTACATTTTTTTACACTTCTATAATAATTATTATTAATTTTCCCCTCAAATAAAAAACATTATTCATGAAGGTTTGGAGGATTTTAAAAATCTAAATGATAATGTAAGTGTAACCATTATCTATTCGTGGAGGAATAATGATGAATCACGAGTGTTTATATATTCTTTCACATTTTTCATACTTGTATGTATGTTTTCTTAGTTCTTACCTATACAAATACTATATTAGTTTATTTTAATTTTGGACAATAACATGTTAAGTAAAATTTATCCTAGTAATGATAATAAGGAACCCTCATAATAAATAAAAATAAATAATAATTAAAACCTTTTTTTTAAAAACTTATATAGAATAATAATACAAAACTATATATTCAATATAGAATATATTGTATGTTGATGCACAAAACCGGAGGTCTTGGAACAACGTAAATCCGACCGTGAATATGCATGAAATGTAAATGACACAAGATGTATCGTGGTTCACCCCAAGGTTTGGGCTACGTCCACACTAATATTGTATTTATCTGAGAGGTGAGGGAGAGAATGTGAAAGCCTCTGTAATGAGAGTGAGGCTTTGAGAGGGGGTGAGAGGGCCTAGGAATTGGTCTCCCTTCATTGTGAGGGTGAGGAGTCCTTTTATAGAATAAGGGCTCCTCACTTATTACATATTTGCCCATTCCTTTATTACATAATTACATTTAAGTCCCCGAGTATTTGTACGAGATCTAAATACGGAGGCCCTAAATATGGTATAAACAGTAGTCCCCCAAGTCTTCAATCAAGAGAGTCTTTTAGCTGGAAACTTGAAATTCAGTCCATGTGTGAGCCGAAGTAACTAGATGCTGTCTTGAACTGATTCTTGATATGAGACAGTGCTCAATCTGAAATGATGCTCAACTAAAAGCAGCACACATTGCGAGGCTGCTCGGCTCGTGGCTTATGTTGCCTTGGTTGGCTCGGCTTTTGGCGTTTGAAGGTGAGAGAGTCCCTTTTATAGAATAAGGGCTCACTCCTCAATACATGAATGATGGGCTAGAGTTGATGTTCTCTAATGATGGTGAGGGAGTCCCTTTTATAGAATAAGGGCTCGCTCCTCAATACATAAATGATGGGTTATGAGTGATGCTCGTGGCGAGGCGGTTACTCAGCTGGCGGCGATGCTCTCTAACAAAGGTGAGGGAGTCCTTTTTATAAAATAAGGGCTCGCTCCTCAATACATGAATAATGGGTTAGGAGTGATGCTCGTGGCGAGACGGTTGCTCAGCTGGCAGCGATGCTCCCTAACGAAAGTGAGGGAGTCCCTTTTATAAAATAAGGGCTCGCTCCTCAATACATAAGTGATGGGCTAGGTCCCCCAAGTATTTTGCATGAGTGCTCTCTAATGAAAGTGAGGGAGTCTCTTTTATAGAATAAGGGCTCGCTCCTTAGTACATAAATAATAGGCTAAGTCCCCCAAGTATTTTCATGAGGCCCAGTTGAGGCCCAATATATGGTATATAATATAGTCCCCCAAGTCTTCAGTCAATAGAGTCTGTTGGCTGGAGACTTTAAATTGAATCCATGTATGGGCCGAAGTGGTGGTTAATCGGAGGTGGTATTTGTATACCTTGCACTGAAGCTTTGTAAGTGAAGCTTTGCAAGTGAAGCTTTGAAGCTGGAGCTCTGTAAATGAAGCTTTTGAAGCTAGAGCTTGTGTAAATGAAGCTTTTAAAGCTAGAGCTCTGTAAATGAAGTTTTTAAAGCTAAAGCTTTTGTAAATTGAGCTTTTGAAGCTGATTGACATGAGTGATGCTCATGAATGTTTATGTTGATTAACATGAGTGATGCTCATGGATGTTGACATGAGTGATGCTCATGAATATTGACATGAGTGATGCTCATGAATGTTTATGTATAACTGGCATGAGTAATGCTCATGTATATTTATGTATGATTGACATGAGTAGTGCTCATGTATAACTTTGAAGTACTGGGTGTACTTTGGATCATTTGGTTGGTGGTAATAGTGGCAGGTTGCCGAATAATTTTGGAGTACTGGGCGTACTTTTGATCACCTGGTTGGTGGTAATAGCGGCAGGTTGCCGAATAATTGTGGAGTACCGGGTGTACTTTTGATCACCTGGTTGGTGGTAATAGCGGCAGGTTGCCGAATAATTATGGCGTACTGGGCGTACTTTTGATCACCTAGTTGGTGATAATAGAGAGCCCGGCTCTTTTAGGCATATGGGCCTTTGCCCTTCACATGACATTGCAGCCCATTATTTTGGGCTTGCCCTTTTTTTTTATTTTTTATTTTTACCCTCTGATGGGGTTTATACAGATATCTCCACAAGATACAAAAAATAAATAACATAATTCAAAAATAAGGAAAGTAAACCACATCACTCTGGTGGGGTGTTTATTCATTGCTTTTGTAGTGCGGGTGTTTATTCCTTGCTTTTGCTTTTCTCTTTTCCACCACACCTTTCTTTTGCTTTTGTGTTTTCTCTGCAACTTTGAAGCTTGGCTCGCTTGAACCGACGAATAGGGGTGACAACATGCACCTCCCTCTTTTGCCTTTGTCGTTCTCTTTTCGCTTTCTTATAAAATTATTTCACATGGCATTATCCTTTTGCTTTTGCTTTCTCTTTGTTTTTCTTTCTTTTGGCAGATGGCAGGAATAATAATAGACTGATTATTGAGAAAACTTATCTTCTTCCTCTCTAGTGTCGGTCTGGTCTTCTTGAACTGGTTTTAGGCAATTGCCTTGGGGACACTCTTCTATGTCCCACTGAATCATTCTCATTCTGCTGCGTTTCGATCGATGACGGTCCTCCTTTCTTACCCGAGTTCTGCATAAGTCCCTGCTGACCAACGACGTACTGGCCAATGATGTGGCGTCGCTGCTTTGCATGCTCCGTGATGTTATTTAATTCTTCCATTGCCTTGAAGAGCAGCATATCGATGACCTTAGGATTAGTGACGTTGGCGTTCTTGCGGATCTTGGAAGTGATGACGGTGAGGAGGTGAAAGGGCGTAACGACGTCATCGAGGTTATAGATTTCCATGATGGTGGGGATGGATCTGCAGGCGGCCCTGAAGAAGTCGAAGACTCAGGCCTAGTCCAGAGACACTGAGTTTGGTGGCACCTTCACAGCCTGCTGAATAAACGACACTTCTTCCTTTCGAAAACTCAAAGCTCGACTCACTTAGTTCTTCTGCATTGCTTCACCCTCTGAGATGGCATGTCGTTTATTTCCCAAAGTGTAGCGGCGAGCTGCCTTGCCGACATAGGCTGCAGCTATTTAGACCTGGTGTCGCCATTCTGGGAGTAGTTGGGTGAGTCCATGACGCGCAATGCGGAGGCGGTGGGTGACCAGGAGCTTATGAGCTTCCAAGTTGGGGGATCCTGGCTAATCCGGAGTTGCAGAGGAAGAAGACATCTCCAGTTGCGTTGCATGCTGAGCTGGAGAAGGTGTGAGAATTGCTAAACCACTTCGCACGCTAAAAAATCTCGCTCATGTCTTTCAGCTTGCTAAAACAGGAATTAGGCTATCATATCTGGTAATTTAAACTTGTGGTTTCCCATCACTACCCCTCTCTTTCACCTCTTTCACTTTCTCTTTCTTCCACTTAGTAATCTGTAAAAGAAAGGAAGAAGGAAGGAAGAGATGAGTTTTTTTGGCACTCACACTCACGCTCACGATCACGCTCACACTGCTACTAATTATGAAAAAGTGGAACTTTAAGACTTAATTGAAGAGTTTGCGGTCTCTGTAAAAAGAGAGAGAGAGGTTTCTGCAAGTGTCTAGATTTCTGGGAAAAACTCTTGGTTGTTGGGTTACTTTTTTTGCAAATTTTGCAGATTCAAGGTGGAGTGTGGTGAGGTCTCACGATGGTGAGATAAAAAAATGAAAGAGAACCGACATAGCTTTTTGTGTCGATTCCCACAGACCGCGCCAAATGTTGATGCACAAAACTGGAGGTCTTGGAACAACGTAAATCCAACCGTGAATCTGCATGAAATGTAAATGACACAAGATGTATCGTGGTTCACCCCAAGGTTTGGGCTACGTCCACATTGATTATATATTTATCTGAGAGGTGAGGGAGAGAATGTGAGAGTCTTTGTAATGAGAGTGAGGCTTTGAGAGGGGGTGAAAGGGCCTAGGAATTTGCCTCCCTTCATTGTGAGAGTGAGGAGTCCTTTTATAGAATAAGGGCTCCTCACTTATTACATATTTCCCTTTCCTTTATTACATAATTACATTTAAGTCCCCAAGTATTTATACGAGATCTAAATACGGAGGCCCTAAATATGGTATAAACATTGTATATATTAATATGGCTATTGTATTTTATAATAAATCTTTTAGTAATTAAACTTTAAAACTATCAAAATAAAATTTTTCTTAATGGGTCGAAACGGATTACCCACGTGTTACCTGCATGTATACCCATTAAGAACCCTTTATTAAGGGGTTCTTAACGGGTCACCCGATAATGACCCGATAAGTTATCATGTTGACTCGAAACCCATTATTTTCGGGTCGTTTTCGTATCATGTCACCGAGTCGTGTTAGAAATTGCTAAGTCTAGGGGAAAGTGAGGGTGATGGGTGGTAGGGGTGGGTCCCACAATTTAATAAAAAAATTAAATGTAGTCATTTAATTAATTTTTTAATTTGAATAGGTAAGGATCTGGGTCCTGCACTTGCCACTTTATCACTTAACAGTCAAACTTAACATAAAATTTAATGGATGTATGACATTGCAATGAATTCATAAGACAAGATATGACATTTCAATGTTTAAAAGATGAGGTATGAGATTATAGTTCAATCCATAGTGAACGTAGTTTTGTGTAATTTATCCTAATTTCTATTAAAACACTTCAAGTTGATTGATACCTTTTACACAAGTAATCTCAAACGAAAAGTAGACAATTTCGCTCTTTCCTTTCTACGCATGGTCCTAATCGGAACCGAATCCTTCTGGATCATTTGGAATTGAGTCTACTCATCAAATGATCCGGGTTATTGAAATTTGATATAACGGTTACAAATAGGGAATCTCTCTAAAAGTTATAATAATTATAGCCGTTGAATCAAATTTTAATGATTTGGATCATTTGATGAGTGGGCTCAGTTCCAAATGATCCGGAGGGAATCCGGCTCCGTCCTAATCCTCCTGTTGGCGATGATGCCCATTGCCCTCTTGTGCTCAATCATGGCTCAGTTTGAGAAAGGTGGGGGAGGGGTGACGGTGGTACTGGGTTTTTTGTTTTTTTTTTTTTCGTCAAATCGTTTTTTAATGTTGAAATAGTGTATTTTGTAAATGTTTGAATGATTTTTGAGTTTTATATAATTGCATACATTTTTAATTAGTCTTTAATTTATAGTGAATATTATAGCATTTTAAAATCTGAACTTAGCAAAAGTGATTTAGATTGTACACATGAACGCAGCGACCAAAATGGTTAGATAAAAAACACAGTGATCTAAATAGATTTTAGGTACAAACACAGTGATTAAAATAGTTTTAAACAAAAAAAAAGGCAATTAGCTAAAGTGATCTACTTTTAACATTTTGTTGTTGAAGAATCTAAATCAAATATTCACAACATAACAATTATATATCGATCAAATACAACGATGATATAATAACATGCTAAAAAAAAAAAACATTTATGTAACCAAATGTCAAAGTGAATCATTCAGCCAAGAGTAAAAAAAAATGAAAAAATATATATTTTTGGCAAATTTGAGTTTTGTTAGGTTCGTTAAAGATTGGCTCCTTAAGATCAAGGAAGATTTTCTCCCTAAAATACTTTGTAACAGATTGATGAACGTTCATGCTTATACTCAGAACAGTTCAAATTATAAATCACTCTGTAAAGATCATCTATACAAATTGATTAAAAATAAGGTCGTTCAGTCATCATTCGTAATGCCTTTAATGTAGTCGTTCATTTGTTTTTATACAACTCGATGACTAAATGATGTCATATTTTATTGATTTTTTTTCAGAAAATATCTTTAAAATAATTTATAATATAAACGGTTCTGATCATAAGCACGCGTTTTATAAATTCATTACAAAGTATATTGAGGAGGAAAATTTAGTATAGTATGTGGATTGTATAAATAAAATATATTTTCAAAAAATAAAATAAAAACACCTCATTAAGAAGTGATGTTGGGTTTGTAATCAAGTAAATTACTCTTTTTGTTTCACAGAAATAAGAATTACTTAATTGAAAAAAAAAACAAGACGAAGATTCTTGTGCAAAATTCAAGCTTAAAAAGGCAGAACTCCCACACCGTGCACGTCTTTACCACCACCAAACACAGTAGTACTGCACAGTTTGCTTCTAAAGTATAAGACCAAGATAAACTCCATAGCTCAACTTTGCAGCCTTCTGGATTTCTGGTCTCCAAAGAACTGTAAAATATATGCCTGCACTTCACTGAAATCCCCCTCAAAACTCTGATATAAATCATGGGTTTTCTGCAGAAATCACTAATAGCATTCAGCTGAAACCAAAATCCAAGAAAAACCCCAAATTTTCATGTTTTTTCTTGGCTGATGAGCTTGGTGGGGGGTTTTTTTACTTGTGTAAGTTGAATTATATTTGTGGGGAAAATGGCTCAGAATCATGAGAGGGTGCCGGGGAATCTGAGAAAACAGTTTGCTGTTGCTGTGAGGAGTATTAAGTGGAGCTATGCAATTTTCTGGTCATTGTCAACTACACAACAAGGGTAATGTATTTTTTTCTTTTTTTTTTTTTCAAGTATTTATTTTTATTTTATTTCCTAGGTGATGAACAATTTTCAATTTTGTTTTGCTTTTTTATAATTATGTGCAAGTAAAATGAAGAAGTTCTGCAGTATAAAAATGGGTGAAATTAAGATGAATCTGATGTTGCTTATGAACTTACGCTCAGGTAAAGCGAGTTATTTGAGCTGAAATCCCTTTGAAAGTGAAAGAAAAAATTAATTTGGAAGGAAAACCGGAAAATTATAATTTGAAAAGTGAAAATGTCCTCTTTTAATTGGAAAGTAGGCTAAAAATTTAATAAACTCTGCATCCCTAGATGCAGTTTTTCTTTTTTCGGTTTTATTCGGTAGGTATCAGTTATTGTTGCTTAGGACATTTCGTGTTTAGCTTTAAATTATGATCATTTTTTTGTAGGGTGCTGGAATGGGGTGAGGGGTACTACAATGGAGACATCAAAACCCGAAAAAAAGTTGAAGGTGTGGAACTTAAAACCGATAAAATGGGTTTACAGAGGAATGTGCAACTCAGAGAGCTGTATAAGTCTCTTCTAGAAGGTGAGACTGAGACTGAGCAGCAAGCTAAAGCGCCTTCTGCTGTATTGTCCCCGGAAGATCTCACAGATGCCGAGTGGTATTACTTGCTTTGCATGTCCTTCATATTCAATCCTGGCGAAGGGTACTATACTGATCTCTTCAACTGGTGTAAAAAATGTTCCCTTGTTTTATTGCTTAATGTTTCTGTTTGCGTGTATTTATGTGTTTTCCTTTCTTTTGCTTCTAGATTTCATGTCAGCTTATACGTTCCATATTATGATTTTGTAACTTATTTCTCCACTTTGTGTATAGTTTGCCAGGAAGAGCATTGGCAACTGGCCAAACCATTTGGTTGTGCAATGCTCAACATGCGGATAGTAAAGTTTTCTCGCGCTCTTTGCTGGCGAAGGTAGGTTTTTCTTGGTTGTGATTTGTTTAAAGTTACTGCTAATTTCAGCTCCTGTAAATTTTTTAATATTAAAGATGCAAATTGGACTGACTGCTTTTGTTTTCTCTGTTAACTTGTTCTTCTATGGATGGATATCAACGGTTGCTCACAGAGTGCATCTGTTCAGGTATAGTGATTCCTTCGTGGTATTCATCTTCTGGTTCATTCCACATTGTGTTTAATTTGTTAGTTTACTTCACAACGCCATCAATGTGATATTTTTCAACACTTTTGCTTTTCAGACTGTAGTCTGCTTTCCCTACCTGGGGGGTGTTGTTGAGCTAGGTGTGACTGAGCTGGTAATTTCTCTTCTTGAGTTAAATTACTTTCGGTTTCCAGTTATTTTAACAGTTTTAATTTGTCTTCGTTTAAATAATTCTTCTCCTTCTGTGATATCTAAAGGTATCGGAGGACCTTAATCTCATTCAACACATCAAGGCTTCCTTACTAGATTTTTCAAAGCCTGATTGCTGTGAGAAATCTTCCTCTGCCCCTCACAAACCAGACGATGATTCAGAGCAAATAGTTGCCAAGGTTGACCATGACGTAGTTGATACATTGCCTTTAGAGAACCTATATTCCCCTTCGGAAGAAATCAAATTTGATCAGAGGGGAATTAATGGTTTACTCGGAAACCATGAAGAGGTCAACATGGACTCTTCTGATGAATGTTCTAATGGTTGTGATCACAATCATCCGACAGAAGACTCCATGATGCTTGAAGGTACCGATGCTGTGGCTTCTCAGGTTCAGAGTTGGCATTTCATGGATGAAGACTTCAGCAGTGGCGTTCAAGATTCCATGAATTCTAGTGACTCCATATCTGAAGCTTTTGTTAATCAAGGAAAGGCTCACTCTTTTGCTAAACACGAGAATGCGAACCATATCCATTTAAAGGAACTTCAAAACTTCAATGACACAAAACTAAGTTCTTTGTATCTTGGATCTGTTGATGAACATGTACACTACAAAAGAACTCTTTCTACTCTTCTAGGAAGCTCAATGAAGCTGATTGAAAATCCATGTTTTTGCGACGGAGAGAGCAAATCCAGTTTTGTGAAATGGAAGAAAGAAGTTGTTGGTAGTTGTAGGCCAACAGTACATCAGAAGACATTAAAGAAGATTTTGTTCACTGTTCCTTTAATGTATGGTCTTCACTCGCCTATGGCAACCGGTAAAGAAAATACGGGAAAAGATTTGCTCCCAAATTTGCAAGGTGACGATATTAACAGGGAACATGATAAAATGAGAGAGAACGAAAAATTGTTGGTCCTCAGGTCAATGGTTCCTTCTATCACTGAGGTAACTTTAGATGCCTGTGTTGAAAACCATCTTTACATTTATTTTGACTAAAAATTTCGTGTTCTGTCATGTACTATTTTGTAATAACATACTTTCCGTAATTTGAATTTACTGAATTTTCTTTTTCAGGTTGATAAAGCTTCGATCCTTGATGATACGATCAAGTACTTGAAAGAGCTTGAGGCACGAGCAGAAGAGATGGAATCCTGCATGGACATCGTGGAAGCTATTTCTAGAGGGAAATTCCTGAACAGGGTAGAGAAGACATCAGATAACTATGATAAAACAAAGAAGAACAATGTGAAAAAGTCTTTAGTAAAGAAGAGAAAGGCCTGTGACATTGACGAAACTGACCCATATCCCAATATGCTTGTTTCCGGAGAAAGCTTGCCACTAGATGTGAAAGTGTGTGTAAAAGAGCAAGAGGTTCTGATAGAGATGAGATGCCCTTACCGGGAATATATCTTGCTTGATATAATGGATGCCATTAACAATCTGTACTTAGATGCACATTCGGTCCAATCATCCATCCTTGACGGTGTTCTCACATTGAGCCTTAAATCAAAGGTTTGTACTTCTGAGCCTTCTGGTGTAATACAATACGATTGATGGAACTAGTAGTTGCATTCTAACCGGCTCTAGAACATATCCGGTGATCTAAAATGCCCGTCCTGAATCATCCGTATTATTAGTCAATCCAATGTCAATAAGTCCTCCATTCAATTTGAATTCTTTTGTTGGTTTGCTTTCATATTCAAACATTCTGATGCTGCTACATTAACTGTTCTCTTTCTGAGTTGGTTTCAGTTTCGAGGAGCGGCGATTTCACCAGTGGGGATGATTAAGCAGGCGCTTTGGAAAATTGCTGGTAAGTGCTGAGAAGCCGGACAAAGCTAATGTTGTAGTTGTAGGATTTCTACGCAGGAAGAGTAATGTAGCTGCTTGATGAAAAACAAAATCTGCAGCAGTAACTGGGGCAGTTTGATCTGGTTCGTAACATGCATTCCCCAGTTGTACTGTTTAACCTTGTCATTGGATAATAAGCTTCAGTAGTAGTAACTTTGTTCATGTGAATGTGATGGACAAATGGAACATCCAAATTCCAATATAACTTGTCTCGTATCGTATGTGATTTTAATATAGTAAGTTTTTCTCTTTTGCTTCTGTTGCTGCCACTGTAAATGTTTGAGACAAATCAACATCAAGTTTTTCTCTTCATTTCCGAAGCACCATAGAATTTTCGTGAATAATGCGTAGCATCATTCCAATTTGCATGTATTTATTGACATAAAAAAATTAGATGAAAGGAAGGCCATGTCCCATGAATTTCTAACACCTTCTGAGCACAACATATAACAATTTTGGGATCTCTTTCAATTTCCAGACATAGAATTCAAGATAAAGTGTTCACCAATCAACAGTAGTTGCATCATTCAATATTGCAAGTTGCAGTTGGATTACTTTATTTGGAATGCATTGGCAAAGCAATGCCAAGTTGCCAATTGCCCACCATCTTCACGTGTTCAAAATTAAATAATTCTTTCATCTAATTCTTCAAGGAAACAAAAAGTGCTAGGCAGAAGCATTTATCACTTGAGGCAGGCGGGAAATAGAAAGAAATCGAGGAATATAAATCGAGTGAAACATGACCAAGCAAGTAGAATGGGTAAGATGTCTCTATGACATGAAAATACATTTTTCCATAAATTTTCCAAGATGAAATGAATAATTGTTTGCAATTATAGAAAAATAAACATGCTTATAATAAGGACAATAATGATAAAATACAAGGACTAGTGTAAAAATAATGCTAATAAGCACAAGCACACTGGCACATACAAATTTAATCACAACCATTACTATTTTAAAGCCAGATTATCATATAATACAATTCCTAATTTTGCTAAATTTATTACAAGAGAGACTTTGAATTCGTTTTTAACTGTCACCTTTGGTAATTTTGGTGATTAATCCCAGCAAAATCCCTCACAGTAAACCCAACTTTTTCAAACTTCCCTCTCTCATTGCTCTCTCTGAACTTCAAATAATCCAAGCAAACAAATGGCTTGTAGATCCTCTCATTACCTTCTCCCACCACATCTTCTGGTGCAAAAATCGCCTTCTCATCCTCGAAACACCAAAAAAAGCCCATCGAAAAGCGATTTTTCGGCTGCTTTAAAATGACTCTATGTTCTGATGACCTCAAATTCTCATTGCTCCAAGCTTGAAACATGTCTCCTATGTTCACCACCAAGGTCCCCTCACATGGAGTTATGTCCATCCACTTTCCCTCCTTTGATCTCACTTGAAGCCCTCCGATTTCGTCTTGGTACACAATCGTCACACAGCTCATGTCAGTGTGCATTCCAAGTCCAACTTCTTGATGTTGATCTTCCGAACTTTCTGGAGGGGTCGAGTAGTTGTTCACTCTCAAGTAACCATGGCACTTTTTGAATTCAGATTCGTAATGTTTCTTCTCCAATCCTTCCCCCAAGCTCATCAAAGCAATCCTTACGATTTTCTTTGATAGTTCCGCCATCTTGCTCCCATATTCCTGTAATATTTCATTAGTAGAAAGAAATAAATAAAATAAAATAAAAATTATAACCTCAAGCAAAATTTCTTTCGATACAAGCAACATTGCATCAAGGGAAAATCAAACATAGGACCTCGGATGCAGGAGTGAGCGCTTTTTAACTTTGAATTACTACTCTCTTTCCGAACTCAAGAAAATTAGGATGAAGAGAAATTACATAAAGAAAAGGTAAACAGAAACATCTTTATAGAATATATATATATATATATAGTTATATAGTTATACATACACAAACACAGAGTATATAGATACAGTTATAATACCTGAATTCAGAGTTGTGTTGGTCAAAGAGAACATGCGCAGAAGTTTGAGCAGAATCAAAGAACCTGGGGCCAGAAACTCTGAGGCTTTCAAAGAAGGGAGAGGCTATGAAGTGAGGGGTATAAGTTTTGGCAGAAGACAAAGGGCCAAGTTTGAGTTTGGTATCAGAAGGGAGGCTGAAAAGGTCATTCGACAGAGAATATAGTTTTCTGAAAAGATCTTTGGAGATCCCGTGATTGGTGATGTGGAAGAAGCCCCATGTTTTGAAGGCTTCAGCTAGAGAGGATAGAGAAGATGGGTCCAATATTGCCTGACAAATGTCTAGCATGGGGAGTTTCACAGACGTTTGAGATATTTCTGACATTGCATCTAGACTGTCTAGAGCCTAGAATGTAGGTTAAAAGGTTTACTTTGTCCATATGGGTTTAAGGTACTCAATAGATGGTTGGTTAAAGTCTAGTTCAAAGGGGTAGCACGTATATTAGCTTAATACGCGTTATTGTGTGTGGGTTTTATTTAGTAATTTTATAGTTTTGATATTGTTTAGGATGCTCTTTTAGATAAGGATAATATTACGGAGATTATTCTTTTGAAACTAAATTTGCAAACTAAATGATGTGGGAGTTGATGATTTGATTATTACTTGAGCGTTGATTAACGTGCTTATTTTCTATTAGTGACATATTATTTGGTTTGTAAATTTATTTCAAAATTTAGTCTCATTATCCTTTAGATAATGAATGTTGTTGTGTATGGGTTCTATTGAGTAATTTTATATTCATGAATAATTTTTAGTCTTAATATTATTATACAGAACGCTCTTTTAGATAATGAGTGGTGTCGAAGTCAGACTTTATGCTTTCTATAATTTAAGCACCGAAAGTAATAAAGCTTCCCTGTACGGGCGAGGTTTCTCATATCTTGGTAACGCAGATAAAATGGTGTACAATGATAGGACATTGATTGTATATTAACATTGGAAAATGGAAATTTAGTTGTTTCTTCATATAATTTTTTCCAAATATATTGACATTGGAAAGTGGAAATTTAGTTGTTTCTTCATATATATTTTTTTTCTTGGAAACTGTTTCTTCATATAATTAAAATCATTTTGACTAAAATAATATATCAGAACTTTAGTAAATTAGCTGTATGTAATTCCAAAAATCAACCATATACATCATGTTTGACTATATAGTCTTGAAATTTAATTTAATTTGCAATCACAAATTCAGAGGCAAGAGTACAGGCTGTAGGTAGGTATCCAGGTCATATGTATGGACTTTCTTAAATTTTGTTAGCATGTTATGCATGGCTTCTGGGTTCTCTATATAATATAAAACCCTAATTATATATAGTTATTCCTGGAAAACGTTTATGACCAGCAAAGCATATGTAGTAGTAGAAGATAGAAGATCATGTGAAACCTATCTCTTATATATTATATTGGTTTAGAAGAATTAATGGACATCATGTGTAACATTATGTATATAAAGTATATCATTGCATGTCTGCCACTCTAGTTTTCCACAAAGAAAAAAAAAATCCAAAGAGGCATGTCGCTTAGTTTAGCTTTTTAGCCTCCGCGGTACGGGAAAAAACCTTAATTATAAAACAACTGAAAGAAAGATATATATACACACACATATTGATTGGAAACATTCGCTAATATCAGAAGGCATCTCAAACTAAACAAATTAATATATTAGACAAAACATAGCGAACAAGTCGATGAGTCACACATTGGGCCAAATATTAGACATCCAATGATGAGTAGTTTTTACTTTTTAGTAATTAATCTAGACATCTACAATGGCCAAATATCAAAAGCAAGGATAAAGTAGAATAGTTACCAGCTAAAGTGCCAATATCTTTTGTAGTTTTTTTTTTTTTCTTTCTATGAATCCATGATGAACAATTCAAACACATAAGGACAATTTGAAAATCTAGCTGACCTTTTTTTCTTTAGGCAAATTGGATGTTCTAATGATTCTATAAATCAAAGTGCTGAACTAATTACCTTAAACAAATATGATGGGTGGTGAGTCTATGAAGGTGATACAAATTGTGTATAAAGACACCTAATCAATTTGACAATTAAAATTTAATTTTTCATCATCTTAGCTAATTGCCTTTTTTAAATTGTTATTTTCCAGAAAAAGTAAGCAACTTTGAGCTACTAGTGGCCTTTGTTTTGCATTTAGGAAACTGCACCATCATTCCCATTTAAAAGAAGTATTCAGTGTGAAACTCTCCATTTGACCATTAATTTACTTATACCCAAGGTTTAAAATATCGATATGCAAATTTGTAGAAATATCGAATATCTATATTGATATCGGTGAATATATCAATATGCAAATTTATAGAAATATCGACGGATATAGCGAACATCGATATCAATATCGATTACTTTCGATGGAAATAATGAAAAGTTAAAATGAAACTTTAGGGATTGTCAAAGATTGGTTTGGACGAAATATAAGAGTTTCTCCGATATTTAACAGATGTGTCAGAAATATCAACAATATATGTCGATTTTAGCCTAAACTTAAAAATTTATCCGATATAAGGTGAAGTTGAGACTTCACTTGCATTTCTATATCTTTCTTTGATTTTTTGAATAATTCCATGAAAAGGATCATATCAAAGAAATTTGGGTAAAGTACAAAAAACTACCTCAACTATTGGTCTCACGACACTTTCATACCTCATCTTTTTAAAATGACAATGTCATACCTCATCTTACAAATTTGTGCCAATGTCATACCTCCGTTAGTTTTTCTGTTAGTTTCTCTGTTAAGTGATGGCGTGGCTTGGCTTAAATAGTGACGTGGCTTAAATAAATTAATAAAAAATTAAAAAATTAATTAATTATTAAAAACTAAAAAATTAAAATCATTTATTTTTTTTTACATGGGGACCCACCCCCTTTCCCCCTCCCGTCTTCCCCAAATCCAATCCACCCCCTTTCTCTCTTCTCTCATCTGCAACCCCACCCACATTTCTCTCATCTGCAACTCGCACTTACCCTCCCTTCTCTCCTCTTCATCGTCAACTCCATCCACCAACGACTATCACCTTCTTCCCTATTCTAACTGACGACATCAAAGTCGCCAATCTCAGGCACACCAACCGCACCCTTCTCCGGGTACCCACTCCCTCCATTGATCTCCTCCCCTTCCTTACCAAATTACCCATATGGGTTCGAATACTTATGCGAATCCTTGACAGCCTTGTCGCCCCACGATTACCAAGTAATCAACTTCGTCGTCAGGTTTGCAGAAGTTGAGGAACGCCTCTGCCACCTCCCTTTACTCCCATAGCCCAGCACCATCTTCAAGCCCAGCAACACGCAGCAACAATCCTGAGCCCACCACCGCTGCCGAGTCTCTTGTGAATATAACTTGGGTTTTTTTTTTTTTGGGAAAAATTGAATGGTTTTGCTTTGTTTGGTTGCTCGGAAAATGTGGGAGAAAGGAAATGATTTTTTTTGATATTCTGAAGGTTCCATCTTCTTAGAAAAGTGAGGTAAACTGGAAGATGGATTTTTGAACTTTTGTTAATGGTGTGTTCTCATTGGTGGGTGATTTGTTTTTTATGCATGCTTGTAGGTTAGAAATAGAGAGAGCGGCGGAGGAAGAGAAGAAAGGCACCTGGTGGGAATGGGAGTGGCTGGTTTGGGGTGGGATCTGGGTTTGGGTTAGGGGAAGACGGCAACCTCGTCGGCGCTGACCTTGACAGCTCTCTCTCTTTCTCCCTTTCTCCTTGACAACTTCGGAGACGGCAACAACTGCAGATCGGTGGTGGGCCATGGAGTGGGAGAGGGAAGCGGGTCGGAGCTTGCAGGTAGGTCCGAGAAAAGAGGGTGGATGAAAAAATCCAGGTGGGTTTGGGGGGGTTCTGGGCACAGCGAGAGAGAGAGAAGTGGGGAGGAAGGAGACTACGATGGAGAGGAGAGGGAGATGCGAGAGAGAGATAAGAGAGAGAAGGTGGTGGAGGAAGGTTGAGGGGGACGGGTGGGAAAGGGATGGGGGGGTCGGGTGGGAAGGGGCTTTGGGGATGCAGAGAAGAGAAAGGCGAGAGAAAGGGGGGAGAGAGAGAGGAGAGAGGCTAGAGAGAGAGATTTAATATATTTTTTTTTAATTTTTAATTTTTAATTATTAAAAAATATATTTAATTATTTTTTAATCCAGTTGGATTAGTGAGTGATCCCGTATCTAGCCATGTCAGCACTTAACAGAGAAACTAACAGAAAAACTGACGAAGGTATGAGACAAATTTGTAAGATGAGGTATGACATTGTCATTTTAAAAAGATGAGGTATGAAAGTGTTGTGAGACCAATAGTTGAGGTAATTTTTTGTACTTTACCCAAGAAATTTTAAACATTGCTTATATCATGTAGGAAATCCCACTAGGCTATAATGTTGTAGATTTTGTGCTCATAATTTTTTTTTTTTTTGTCAAACGATAGATTTTGTTAGATTAGATGTTACATTAGTCACCAACAAAGTTCAAATCCACTTCATCATGCAAATGCTCAACTCTATTTCACCGTTGTGGTAAATGGCCACATGCAATTTTGTGCTCATAATTAAACTGAGGAAGTATTTGAGCATTTTTTTGTTTTTTTGTTTTTTTGTTTTTTTTTTTTTTTTTTTTGTTTTTTTTTTTTTTTTTGTTTTTTTTTGTTTCAAGGGCAAAAGCTACACTTTATTTTCTTGGGACTTGTTAGGCTTAGGCCCATAATGAGCCCAAATCGGGCAGAACCCATCAGATTTGACATGGAAAGCATAGTGGGGATGTAGAAATCAAACCTTCTTCAGTTGCAGGAATAAATACTTGCAATTACTTGAGTTACAAGTCTTTTTTTCAAGTTACATGGTTCGAAGCTTTGTTTGTTGTTACATTGGAGGAAATAAACTCATAATTGTCTAATCGTAGTCAAAATTAAACTCATCAAAAATATATATCATCTTCATCATTTATACGAATGAAACATAAGACCTCCTCCAACTAAGTGAAAACAAATACCGCTACGATTCACTCCATATTTTTTTCCATTAATACCAGAAAAAACATGTATGGTTTTATTAAATGACATGAAACGTGTATAAGCCTTTCATTAAACCAAAACACGCTCAAATTTACTCCTTTAAACGTCCAGTTAATTAGTGAACCTGACATGCACCATTGGTTTCATTTTCTATTAGCATTATATATACCATGCATATACAGGTACCTTCTGTGAAATGTGAGTGAATGCCAACATGCAGCCATACATGAAAGTAGGAACCCTTGAAGTGCTTCTTGTTGATGCTGAAGGCATTAGGCACACAAATCTTCTTGGTAAGCTATGGTTATATGATTAAATCCAAATTTAACCCCTTCACCCTTCTTGAAAGGAGCAATTTCCCTTTATGTTTAGTACGTGCTAAGATCTAGTAAAATTCAGGAGGGATATATCACACAAAAGTGGATCTCACTTATTTTTACTATAGATCAAAACACTGTGTACCTGAAAATCTATGTCAAAATTTAAAAGAACCTCAATATTTATACAATGATGTCCTATTTTTCGTACTTTTTTTTTTTTTTTTTTTTTTTTTTTTTTTGCTTTTCGAATTAATTTCTTGAATATTATTTATCTCATTAGTCACATTGCACTCAATTACTGTTACAGGTAGACCATCCTACTACGTGATCATAAAGTGTGGAAATCAAGAATATAGAAGCAAACAGTCATCAGGTATGTCTTAAATTTGTTTCCTCTCCAGATCTGGACTCCCATTTGGAGACATATGCATGTATATATAGCATATATATGCACACACACACATATATATACCATCCTTTGGCTAATTGATTAAATGGGTTGTGTGATGCATGCAGGTGAAGATGAAAAGGTTAGCTGGAATGAAAAAATCACGTTTAAATTTCCCTTGTCAAATTGGAAGAAGCTGACTCATCTCAAACTCAGAATTATGGACACTGAATTATTCACAGATGCGGGATTTGTTGGTGAAACCATGTACTTAAATGCCTAATTATCTCTCTTTTTTTACCTAAATTATGTACATGCTTTTCATAAATCTCATTTTCTGATAAACATTAATATTTCTCTTCGTCCCAATAATTAGCTTTAATTTCTGCTATGCAGGATTCATCTTGGTGGTATAGTTACTGAGGGAAGGGACAGCGGTTTCATTGAATTAAAACCACTTCCATACAATGTGGTGCTTGAAGATGACACCTATAAAGGAGAGATAAGGATTGGATTCCGATTTACTGCAAATGTACGTATATACTTACATTTTGTGGTTAATGAATTCAATATAATCACGCATTGAAACTAGATTTAACAACTCAGAATTATGTTTCAGTCTAGCAATGTAACATGTTAGATTGTACCAACAAGAGAACATTTCTCAAGTTTATAAGTCAAATTTTTTATTTTTCAATGGCAAACATGTTGCATGATGACTGTATACTAAATATGCAGAAAGAAAGGCAGGTGGTAGAGACAAGGGAATTCTCCGCAGAGGACACAATTAAACCAAGAGGATCAATCTGTAGGAGCATTGCCAACTTATGGAGAATTTTATGGTGGAGGTTTTTGTTTTGTCATAGAACGGGTTCTAAAAGTAAGTAGAAGCATAATTAGGGAATCACAGGGTCTTAATCATGAGTATCATGCTTTCTTTTTTTAGTCTGGTAAAGGTGAACTATGTATGGAAATCAGTATTCTTTTTCTTTATATTGGCACGTTATCACTTCAAAAAATAAAAAAAAAGATTCATTGTTTGTTTTTTATTAAGAAAAGAAAATGACGAAACAATGCAATCTCTTCACACTTAAAACAATTCCGCCAATACAATATTTAAGTAATATATCACTAGATGTAACTTATGTGATAATTGTTATTTTGATAACTTAACGTATGATACATCTTCAAGATTAAGAAACTATACATAGAGATTTACATACACTTGAAACCTAAATCATAATTAAATGGCAAAAAATGCATGTTACATTTGGGAGAATTTTTATATAAAAGATTAAATTTTTTTAGGTAAAACAATAGCGGCTTAAATATAAGGTTAATAAAATTTGCAAACTTAAAAGAATGCATCATGGATTAAATTTGTGGAGTCTTCAAATCAAAAGGACTTAAAAGCAAAAAATAAGGTCAATTTGGGGAACGTAATAGTCACCATACTGGTGGATATGTGGGCTTGACAAGCACTAGAAGCAGTTTAGGAACACAAGTCACAATCCAAAATCAAAAGAACTTCCATCCTGACAATTAGAAATTCATTCAATTCATAACGCACCGCATGATAGATTTTGCACGTAAAACCATCAAATAAAGCTAGTGAAGAACATTCTTTGAATACAAACAGCGTCTACTATTAAAAGAAACTATAAAAGAAGCCAATAGTAACTGCTATAATGGAGGCTATGCACAGAAAATGATCAACGAAAGTACGAGTTGTATCAGAATAGACCACTCCATCTCTACTATATATGACATTTAAAAAAACAGATACAAGCGAATGAGCAAATCTAACATAATCCGGATCTTCGCTGGATTCTCTTTGTGAGGATACTAGAAATCCCTTAATTTTGTTCGTTCATCGTACACGTGCGGTCAGAAATTATTTAAAATTTTTATTTAAAATTAAACACAAACAGTACTTGACAAAAACTAATCGCACGATAAACAAATACAATTCACGAATCTCTATAATCCTCACCAAAAGAATCCAAAGAGGATCATATTGGAATCTAACATATACAAAAGCCGAACTAACAAATAAAAAACCCACATCATGAAAAGTAAGCCCAATCTTTTGCCAAACCTACACTACCCAAAAACACCTACTAAAAAACTAAAAATTCTAAATCATGAGTGACACACCCTGATCTTAATAACACAAGTTATGAGGCCATGATGTGCTAGCCACCACTATATTGACCATATGGCCCCATCATGAGATGAAGTCACAAGCCAACTTAATAACGAAAGTCATAGTAAGATAATTATGATGTGAAAGAGTTTGAACCAAATAGTTCATTTTTCATTAACAAAAGCAACTACAAAGTGTTCCCAATCAACCTCCTCAACTAGGGAAATGTTCAGGGATACAATCCCATTATTATCATATCACTCCAGAGCTGATAGTAGTTTCATACAACAATAAACACAAAGTAGTGCAATGCCATGCATAATCGAAAGTATGTTCATGAACACCTCACTGCCATGCCCACTCGTCACCGTCGAAGTTTTCTTTATTCCTGCTACATCCTAAGAAGTCGAAAACAAAGGGTAAGTGGATCAAGTTTATCTAGTTAAAGATTATTTCAAAGTAATAACCCCCATTTTGAAATCACTTATATAGTCAAAAACTACATACTTATAATACTACCATAACAGTGATCAGATTCATATTACATCACTCATCTTATCAAAGAAAGTATTTACATTCACACAATCAAAGTAAATCAAATGTATAGCAAGCAGGTGAAATGACATCTACCTAATCGATGACTAGCGTGTGCTAGCGAATCTAGCATGTACTAGAAATATAAGTACTTGAAATAAACCTACGGTCGTAGCTGCTATACATGTGGGATGACCATGTGGTGAAAATAAATCACCAATAGTCTCAAGATATCATTTAGATATAAGTCTCCTCAAAGACTATCAATAATAGTAATATGCATCAACATATATAATAATAATTTAAAATGTCAAGTTTTCGAAAGGATTCACTCACAGGTAAGTAGAGAGTCCTTCCTTATTAGGCTCTTTGTCTAATCCTTTTTAACCTCTAATAAGCATGTGAATAAAGCTAAAAATAAGCTTTAAAGACATTCTATGGAAAATTGTCTAAAACTACTATTTAAACATCGAATTTTCAAACAGAGGGCGCCACGTGATTCAGAACACCGAAAATCCCTATGATAGGTCTCAAGTCCTGCCCCTGTTGCCATTCTCTGGCCACACGCCACCGCGAGCCTCCACGGCAGTGTCACCGCTGGGAAATCACGCCACCATGGGATAGCTGTTGTACTTGCCGTTACGGTTCGACAAGTAGACGTCACACTCGTTGTCGCCAGTACCACGCGCTGGTTGTCATAAAATGTTTAAAGGGATATCAGAATATATCTCTATCGTTAGAAGATTCCATTAAAGGCTGGTTTGGTATTGCTGTGCTTTGGAAAAAAGTTGTTTCTGCTGTGCTATGAGAATAAGCAACTGTGAAATAAAGTAGCAGAGCGTTTGGTAAACTTTTTTGTAAAAGTGCTTTTGAAAAAAAAAAATCAGTATTATAGTGTTTGGTAAACTTTTATGTAAAACAGATGTGAAAAAAAACCGATTTTTCAAAACTAGGTTTTGCAGCTTCTTGTTTTTGGCTTTTTTCACCCAAAACTGTGAAAAAAAGCTAAAGCTGAATGTTTACCAAACACAAAAACAACTCCCAGCTTTTTTTTATACCAGTTTTTTTCAAAATCACCTCAGTACCAAACCAGGCCTAAGTCTAATGGATTTGCTAACGTCACTATTAATCCTACCGTTGACCTCTCCTGTCATTGCCGGAGTATAGCCAGAAATTGCAGAAAATGAAGATAAAGGTCAAGGCTTCCCCTGAGCTTGATTTCAACACATTTTTTTTCTCCAAAATTACATAAAACGTAGTTAAAATACCTTGGAGCTCACCTAATACCGTTTAGGACAATGGGAGACTGAATCCACCTTGGATTTGCTAACTTCCCTTCGAACTAGCTTGCCGGGAACTGGGCAACACAGTGAGAACACATGTAAGATTTACAAAGCCTCTCTGACTTGATTTTCGCTACAAACACATGCCAACAGTCCAGAAACATCAGTTAGGGGAAGAAAGGGACCGAGAGTGGGTATAATCCCACTTTAAAAATAGGGCTGCGTGGATATTTTACTTCTCACACACCCTTGTTAATTTCTGTCCGTTGATTGTCTTCAATTCATCCGATCTGACAGCCGAAAATTAGAAATGTGTGTGAGAACTAAAAAATTGTGGGTAGATATCACACCTCTAAAAATATTTAAAGTTAAATTATGAGTCTACCCTCCAAAGTTAAAAATTTTACAATTACGTCATCGGGGTTTCGTTTCGATTTCACATTCACATACATGAATATAGTTAGGAAGACCTTAAAAAGTATAAGAAATTGAATTTCGAGTCAAGACTCAAAAATTACTCAAAACACCCACTCAAGGGAAAATTGTCATCTCACATGGTTTGAAAATAAAATACATTATTTTAAGGTACATGTTGTAACAATGAGAATCACAGCCTGAACATGCGCCACCATTAAACCATACAAATTTGGTCAGTGAGTAACTGTAGAACAAGAGGCGGATTACATCCAACTTCATAAGCAGGGTGACATTAGATTTAGAAGAGAAAATTATAAAATTGAGTGGAAGAATTTTGAGAGAAGGATCAAGAGTATAAAAGAAACAAAAAAGAAAGTGATATTAAAACTCACTTAGATAAAGACTAAGTCAACAAAAATGGACTACTATTCACCACACTCGACTAGAAAATGAAAAGAGGAAGGGGAGGAGGAAAAACATTAGTGCTTCTCTTTCCTCTCCCCCCTTTGGCAACTCCTACTCTTGGCTTCCTCAGAAGGCTAGGTTCTAACAACAAACTCTCAAATAAATCATTGTTTGGGCCCAAAAATACTGTTTTGGGCCGAGTTAGATCTGTTTTGACCCAGAATGGGATAAGCCGAGGATAGATTCATCCTTGGCCCATAAGTTATTCAGCCCATGGGCCGAGCGGTCGAAGTGGATCATATCCTATTGGAAAAAGGAATGTGGACGAATCCTGTTATGAGAGGGAGTCTCGACGGGATCAGGATGTTGAGATTGAACACGGTTTGATAATGAGTTGTGTTTAAAATCCTAGTAGGAATAGGATTAGTCGAGATAAAGATGGATTATGAGAAGGAGTTCTAATCCAGGAATGAATAGGATTCAATACAGGTTGACTGCTATAAATATGGAGAAAAGACATCGAAACAAGCCTCTTCAATTCAACACACAACTGCCCTGCGCAAATTCTCTCGACAACCTTGAGATTTTTCCTTTTCTTTTTTCGCCGACACACCTTAAGTTTTGATAAACAGCACTGTGAAGGCAACCGGTGATATATTCAGTCGGCATAGATAACACTGTCACCATAGAACCAGCCGGTCTCGCAGCATCTTCAGTCGGCATAGATAGCACAGCGTCGAGGGTGACTGGTTATCTATCCAAGTCTCGATAAAAAAGGATTTCCGAATCCTTATTGGTCGAGGTCATCTCATTAGCTTGCTCGGCGAAGTGAGGTGTTACAGTTTATTAGGCTCGGCAGTTGCACACCGAGTTAGTTTATGATTGGATACTCTCAAGTGGGATTTAGAGTTCGGCATTCTGACGGCCGAACCACGTTTATTGTTAAGACATATATCCGCTTTGAGTATTTGTGCCCTTACACTTTGGTGTCGATTCGGGGTGAGTTTATTCTGACGAATACCATCACTGTGACTGAATCCGACGACGACGATTTGTGAACTTTGTAAGAATAGTAGCCTTGTCTTCAGGTTCGAGAACCCAAGAGGCCGAGACGTGTTCCTTCCTCGGTCTTAATCGCAAGACGCAGAAGTCGACCGCGCACTCAACACAACATCAGCATATTTTACTCCTCGGCTGAGCTCGGCCGATAAGTTGGCACGCCCCGCACACAACCGAAGGACGTAGTTAGCTCATAGATTACTCGGCCTGCGCGCCACGTAGGTTTGGTAGTTTTTAGGGTCAACAATCATAAAACGATTCGGATATCATGAGATTATATTGCGGAGTAGGCTGAACAACACTTGAGCGCTACAAGCATATGAATGTATAGCTCATTTACTGGTTCCAAGTACAAAGGCAACAATGCAGGCAACAAGAGTACAAGATCAACACATAGAGAGTCAGATTCATGCATTGATTAATTAAGGGGGGGGGGGGGGAATTGTTTGACCTCCTTAAGTATAATTATTGTCAACCTTATCATGCGTCCAAAGCACGAAGCATTAATATATTAAGCATAACAAACATTTTGTTTTTTAAGATAATTGTATTTTATTTATTTTGATTGAGTTATTAATAAATTGAGTTTTTTAGTATTTTATTATTATAAATATGTTATTATTCATAGAAAAGAAAAATGAATAAAAAGAAAATAAGATAGACCAAAAAACTTTCTTTGATTTGAACTCACCCAATCAAAAAATCCTTCAATTCTCAAATCAAAAGAGAATAAAATAAACCATACTTTCATATAATATTTTAATTGAATTATATGTAATGATCAATAAATTCTTTTTAATTGAATGAAGACCAAGTTGTAACAAAGTTCTGCAACAAATGGGCATATGGGAGGCACGTCTATACATCACTTTTCGGAAGCTGAATTTTGCTTTAAATATTCAAGTCTTTAGTTTTTCGGGTGGTCCAATAATATAAAGTTAGGAAGGGATTAATAAAAAGTTGTACACATGCTTTCTAATCTAATCTCCGACCAGGCTAACTAATATATTTCATATTAAATTCACAAACATGCAACTGAGATCCCCATGTTCTATTTTACTTTTTATTTTATTTTTTTGGTCTTAAGTCATAAGTAGTGTTCTTTTTTCTTCTTTTTTTCCCCACCAACGATAATGGGGGGGGGGGAGGAATCGAACCTTAGGTGTGTAATGGAAAATGCTATGATAATCAACGAGTCACAAGTAAGTAATGGATTGTTTAGGAAGATAGGGCTTTCCTCTTCATCTCACTACATCTTGAGTTCAAACCCTCTGCCTCCCCTTAATGTATATTAATATTATAAAAAAAAAAGTATGAATCACAAACCTCTTATGATAAATAAGTATTATACACCGAATAAATCACCAATTTATACAAGTAAATGTCAATAAAATGGAAATTACAAGAATAAAAATCAAATAACTAAAAACAAGGCAGATGGAGGTGATTATGGCATGACGGAAGTTGATTAAGGTTGATGGGGAGTTGATGGAGATAATTGAGCACAATTAACAAATGTGACCCATAAATGTGGCTACTTGTGATTCAAAAACGCATCATAACCACACATCATATGAATATTTTTATTTATTTTTGGTTCTATATCACAAGGGAATATTGATTAGTCAATACAAATGTTAACATGCATAAATATTTCCTTATTAAAATTACAATTTAGTTTTCAACTTAACCTGCCAAACTGTTTCCAAATTATTATTTTTTCCCTTCTAAAGTTTGTATTATATTTCATATATTCAGATTCATATATATAACCCTGCCCCTTACGTTCATGTCCAACTAAGGTGCGGTCCACCTGTCTGAAATTCAACCATTTTTTCTTCTGGTTTGTGCTGTTTAATTCATCACTCAAGAACTCGACGATCGGACGGCAAAAATGTTACATTGTTCATTTCTGGGAAATCTCTTCTTTTAGAAAGAGAAGACAAAAGTGTTTGAAGATCAGGAGGGAACTACTTCAAACGGTCGTCGGCCAACTTCAACAGTTCAAATTCAAATTCCATGCATTAAAAGGTAAAAATAAAGACTGTTACAATATACCATTTGCTTTTTTCAATCGACCGTTTGCTTTTAAATAATTTTCAGTTTTCAGTTGGTTTTTCACGCCTAAAAAATCCCTCCAAGATTGCTTTTTTGCTTTTAGTTTTAGCTGTATATCAGTCAATAATTCATTTTGGTCCTCTGATGAAAAAAACGCATGGCAAACCTCTTTTGCTTTTTCTTCAAAGCATAAAAAAATTCGTACTTTTTTCTTCTTTTTGTTTGTTTGTGTTCATAGATTTGTCTTTCTGAATCTAAATTGTAGAATATAAACCAATTCCCAGGTTTCTTTTTTGGATTTTGAATCCTACCACAAACCCAAATTGTAACTTTCGTTAAATGACTTGTATTTGCAGGTTTTTGAGATTTTAGACTTAGACCACAAGTTTTAGAGCTGCAATGGACAATTCACCAAGTTATGATGAACAATATGATCTGGGTTACCAGCCTTCACCTTCTTCTGTGGATCAAACTGATCATTCGCTTGCGGAAACTTCAACAAGTGGTGATTCTTTTATGTACCGCCGGACAAATTCAGAGACCTCGGTTTTCTCTGAGTCAGTGGATGACAGCAGCTACTCTGGTGAAGCTTCTCCTTGGTTCTACCCAAATGTAAAATCCAACCAGGCGTCTCTTACCAGACTTGGAATGAAGCTGCATAACAAGAATGCCTCTGATGAAACACTTCAAGATGACGACGCAGTTGATTCAGGTAGGTTTCAATAGTTTTGTTTATAAATAAGGAAATGATTTCTGCGCACCTTCCTTTTTTATGGCCTTTGGATTGAATAAATCGGAGGAAACGGAAATAAAAAGAGGTCTGCAGAAGGAGTAAAAACGTGTGCGGAAATCACTTCCCTCTGGAAATGACAATTTAAAAGCAGTAATAAGTAACTCTGTATGAAATTGGCAGAGCTTGAGATGATGAAAGAACGATTTGCAAAGCTCTTGTTGGGTGAAGACATGTCAGGAAGTGGGAAAGGTGTGTGCACCGCGGTCACAATATCAAATTCGATAACCAACCTCTACGGTAAATTTCTCTATCTTCAAATTTTGAAGATGCATATGATTATGAAGTAAACATGTTGATTTGTCGATTTCAATTTCAACGGGTCAACTTTTGGGATATTCCGCAGCCACTGTGTTTGGACAAAACTTGAGGCTGGAGCCACTGAATCCTGAGAAGAAAGCCATGTGGAAGAGGGAGATGAACTGTCTTCTATCAGTTTGTGATTACATCGTAGAACTTATCCCCATATCACAAAACTTACAAGATGGGACAGAAGTGGAGGTGGTTGTCGAAAACCCGTCTTTTGTTCGATTAGAGTCTGCTATCTTTGCCTGTTTTTAACATAAAGTTTATTGGTTTTTCAGTTCATGAAAAGCAGGCCAAGATCTGATCTTTATATCAACCTTCCAGCTTTGCAAAAGCTTGACGCAATGCTTATTGTAAGACTTGCCTTGTGCACTAAAAAATGGCATATTATTTAAACCCTTGGTTATTCAATCAAGCCCTGAAAGTAGGTGAATTTTTTCTTTTGGCAGGAAGTACTTGATAGTTTCCAGGATACAGAATTCTGGTATGCAGAAAAAGGGAGCATGTCATCCAATTCAACGCGTACAGGATCATTTAGAAGGGTGGTTGTTCAGCGGAATGAGGAGAAATGGTGGTTGCCGGTTCCATGTGTTCCTCCGGGAGGCCTCTCTGAGAAGGCAAGGAAACATTTGAAACACAAACGTGACAGTTCTAATCAAATCCACAAAGCAGCCATGGCAATCAATAGCAGTATTCTTGCTGAGATGGAAATCCCAGACTCATACATGTCAACTCTTCCAAAGGTAAAGTCCTCAATCAACTAACATAAATATTGTTATGGTTTCGAAAACCCCTAGACTCCTCAGACACAAGGACGCGCCTGAGATTTTCGGGGTCTGAAACGAACAATTAAAATGGGGGCGTGCATGTTCACACGAAAAATAAAATGCAAGTACCACAAATTTCGGGTGATGCGTTGAGTCCGAAAATCAAATTACATTGTCAAAACAGAAGAAGGTATTTCGATTCTTTTGTTGATCAGGCGACACCCCAAATTTGAACATGAAACCTTTTTGACTTGAAGTTGGTGTGTCAATATTTAATTCTATAAGAGTAATATTGGAAGAATATCATCCAATTAATGCTAGAAAGCTAGGGAAATAATTTCCGCACTCTTTTATCCTTTTGTCCGCCCCTCTTTGTTTTTGATCTCCTAATTTCCCTTTGATTCGTTCAATTTAAAAGTCAGAAATCAATACGAGTACGCATATGAGAAAACAAGTGTGCGGAAATCACTTCTTCTTCTACCCCAGTTCGTTTTGTTACGTGTAAAGTAGTAGGTTATATCTAACTTGGCTTTTCTCCTCTTGTACAAAACAATTTGTTTCTCAGAGTGGAAGAGCTTGTCTTGGAGACTCCATATACCGCTACATGTGCACCACAGACAAGTTCTCTCCAGACCACCTTCTGGACTGCCTCAACATAGCAACTGAACACGAAGCACTTGATCTTGCAGACAGGGTCGAAGCTTCGATGTACACGTGGCGACGTAAAGCGTGCATGAGCAACTCAAAATCTTCATGGATCATGGTAAAAGATCTAATGTCGGAAACAGACAGGAACGACAAGAATCATGTTTTGGCGGAGAGAGCCGAGTGTTTGCTGTTGTGTCTGAAGCAGAGATATCCTGAGCTCTCTCAGACATCCTTGGATACTTGCAAAATCCAATGCAATAAGGTAAGCACTCACACTGTCAATAAATCCATTTAAATCACACAAAACATAGTCGACGGACTTCAAATTAGTTCACCAAACGGGACAGATAACATGACAATATCTTGTCAGAAAACGAGTAAAACGCCATGGGTGCGTTTGGTACGTGGGACGGGACGGGACGGAACGGAACAAGGCGTTCCGTCCCGCGTTTGATGCGCCAAAAATGGGTGGAACGGGCTGTTCCACGGGACAGATTTTGGGTGTTTTTGCGTTCCACCTCCCCCCCTGGAACGGGTTTGTTCCACGTTTGTGGAACACAATGTTTTACCATTTTAAGACAAATATACCCCATGTCTTTTTCAAAAATTACACCTTCGTTCCGTCTCGTCCCGTCCTGTCCCGTCCCGTTCCGTCCCGTCCCGTCCCGTCCCGTCCCGTCCCGTCTGCGTACCAAACGCACCCCCGAGCATGGGTAAAATTTTGACTAATTGATCCAAGTGTTTCTTATCGGCGGTTTTTGCAGGATGTGGGGCAATCAGTACTGGAGAGCTACTCGAGAGTGTTGGAGAGTTTGGCATTCAACATTGTTGCTTGGATTGACGATGTAATTTGTGTCGAGAGATCCGTGAGAAACCAAGACAAATAGAGAGACTACGATGCAACCGAGTTCAACCATTCTTATCAAATCTACGGCTTGAATCAACGAATTTTGAAACAATTTAACGTTGGCTGCTTATTTACTTGTATTTTAAGCTATTTTTTAGTACATTGGCATCCAGTAAAACAAATCAAACAAATTTCGAAGTTCGTTGTAGAACTCCTATTCAGATATGAAATCCTCCATTTCTTGAAGCTTGCAATGAAACACAGAAAAGAAACGAACCGGAGTCTTGGGTGCTGCCCCGGTTACGAGGACTTTTACATATTCCTGCCGGGAGAAAACTCGGCAGCGGACATGAACCGTGGATGGAGACTCTTTCCAATAAGATTATCGGAGACAGAGCTAGACCGCGAAACCATTTCTACCATATCAAGAAAAGAAATCCGATAACACTTCGTTCACAAGATTGACAGCAGCATCGCACAATTAACGCTTTATACTAACAAATTCAACCGCAAAAGTAATTTTCGTTGGGAAGTAGTAAAGATCATGTCAAAATAGCATACACAAAAAATACTACAGCACCATTGCAACCTTGAACTTGCAAGCAGAGATCTCTGTAGGAAATCACCATTACATATACGAATAGAATACACGGCACAGACTAAGCGTTCATCACAACGAAACCCACAACATCCATCCAATAATACCAACGACAATGCTGGAAAAATACGCCGCTATAAAATAAGTCTCAGCTGTTGGGATGACTAACTAAATAAAGTAGAAAGAGAACGTGAATTCGATACATAGTCACTACCAACTGAAATTGAAGAATCAATCTTCCTGAAAATCCCAAGTAAACTATAAGCTACTTTGTTTTTCAATCTGACCAGATTAAACATGGACAAGACATCCAAATGAGGCTTCAACCATTCCTAAAGCTTATTAAGTACTACAAGACCGATAAACTACAGCAGGTGAGGTTGTTTTTCTGATACTGCAGTGCTCTCCCTTCCACTACTAGCATCTACCAGTATTTCCTTGTTTCTTTGATTATATTTAACAAATCATATCCATCTTCAACGACAACACACAGGGAAAGGACCATTTTCAGACAATATAATAAATGTAAATGTGTATAATAATCAATAGACAATATAAACATGGAAATATGTAATATGCAAGTGAGTTTTTTGTTTGTGCAGGCACACGTTTGTGTGTACATGTGGAGGTGGGGGGGAGAGAGAGAGAGAGAGAGAGAGAGAGAGAGAGAGAGAGAACGTAGAGATTGATTATAAGGGGAAAAAAGAACAGCTACATATCATTCTGCAGATATCTTACTCAGATCAATTGGTAAAGTGAACAAATCATCTATATATACAACAGACCTCTGAGCAGCATGCGGAGGTGCACAGTTGGATGGGGGGTGATCGAAGGGTTAGTAGTCAAGCAGCCACAAGATCCGGTTGTATGGGCTGAATAAGAACATCTCCAAATTTCTTCCAAAAGGACCCTGTGCGTCCCCCCCCAAAAAATTCCCTCTCAACAGATTCTCCATCATCAAAGAAATGGACCCATACAACACGGTGATACTGATACCAATTATGCACAGCGAATGTAAACATTAAGTTACCTGCTGAGGGGGTTCTAATTCCAGACAAAATCAACAACAAAATTTTCTTTTGAACTCAGCTGTCATCATCCACAGCACCAATGTATGTGAGATCCTTTCGTCTCACCCTCACTGCCCCCTTGAGCCAGCTAGATGCTCGAAGATTGCCATGGTCCGCACTGCCTATCAAAGCACTGCTACTTGAAGATGGGCCTGAACCTGCACCATCTTCCAGCAGTGTCCATGGGTCAATATCCATATCATAATCCTGTGATGGCAATGGTTTAAATTTCCCTGGTATGTTAGTTACTGTCCGCGCCAGAGGAGCCTGATTTCTTTGAGGTGGGTGTGAGCTTCCAGCATGCAACCCAGAAACCGATATGCTGGGTTGAAGAACGGCCAAAGCAGTATCTGGAACAGGTGGTGGTTGGCAAGAGACAAGGCGCTGAACAGAAGGGATAACCACTGGCATTGCAGTTTGGATACGCCAGCGAATAATTTCAGGAAGTTGCATACGATCTAAGTCTTTCTGCATTCACAAGTACACATAAGACAGGTAGAAAACCAACTACCTAAACTGAAATTCTTAAATCAATATTAACTAATGAAAAGACAATGGCAAAAGTGTACTAACACTCAACTAGACACGCAATACATAAACAGATATTTTTTAATTTAATTAATTTTGTTGAAAATCCCAACACAGCTATATTCATGCAGTAAGGTTCATGGAATGCAAACTTATAATGCCATATACATCACTTGACATAACTTCAAAAGAGGGGAGTGGGGAAGGACTTTGAAACAATGAAAACTAAAATTGAAACTGACGGTACCCACTCTATATAGTGGTAGAACTTTGGCACTTTCTTTTTCCTTTCTTGGAGTGCAGAGTAAGTTCAATAAAGCTTACAAGAAGTTTGTAACGTAACTCATAACATACCACTACTACTTCCAAAAGAGAAGCACTTTAAAACTTTGCCTTCCCTCCCTTCTTTTCTTTTCTTTCCTATTTTTATTTTTTGTAGGACATGGTAGGGGTGAGGATATGAAGAAGGTTACAGAAGACCAAACCTGCAAATTATCTGCCAGTTCACGATCAAATGCAGCTAAATCTTTCCCCCCCTCATTCGTTGACTTAGTATACCTCAACCAACTTGGCTGGCAACTGCTTAACAGCCCATGCAGAACGAACAATAATTGGTCAAAGAGACTTTCATTTGACAATTCTGCAAAAGCTGCCGAGGCAGCTTCTGTTGAAGACTCTGCATCCCTCTTAGAGAAAGTACTCTGCATGATATTGAAGCATAGGTCAGCACCCTCGTACACAACTCGGTTTCCTAGAAGACGTAGTACTACAGAGGCAAGCCCATGCCTCATGTTCCGGCCAGATGGCTCCCTGACAGATCCAACATGTTTAAATTAGTCTATCTGGTGAACATATTCAGCATTTATCTAATCATGAGAAAACCATCACAACACATACCGCATACAAATGTTGAAAAGGTTACACTAAACCAAGCAAGAACTTCATCTTACAAAAGGCATGTATATCTAGGCTAAAATAACAAAAATTACAACAGTCGGGGCAACTGAAGAGCCTGAGAATACACCAAATATTTTAGTGATAGAAAATTATAAATGGCATAAGAAAGGAAATTTCTTGCTTTTAACTATATAGAACAACAAATGTATTTTTTCATTTCAGATCTTTCTAACTTAGTTATAGTTGGATTCTTGAAGGATAAAGTACAAACTGAAATCATTAATGAATGTCAAGAGGATATTGCATCACAAGCAAACTCTTAGCTAACTTGGTACCAAGTTTTATGGGGTTGAAGTGTCTTTTACCCTACAACATTTCTATGCATAGAGAACATAAAGAGAAAAGCTCTCAAATTATCCTCCTGATAATCATCCTTACAGAAATTTCAGTTTCTTTACTACCTGATGCATCCTATATACAAGCATCAATATACTCATAATTCACATCTGTTTACATCCTTACACGATTACAAAAGACAAAATGTATCAAAAAACAGGTTATGAAATACGCAGTCGAACTAGATTGTTTAGAAAAAGAAATTGAGACTGCATAAGCAAGAAAAAGGAACCGAATAGATATTCAAGAAGCAAGTCTTGCAACACCATAGCTGCCCCTCAAATCACAATTGGATGAACAAGGTAATCAAATAATCACGCTTCAGTGACCCTAATATGGAAACAATCAGCAGCCTGGGAGGCAACTGCTAACCAAGACAAACAGGCACATGCTCATGGAAACAAAATTACAATTCAAGACTTCACCATAAAAAGATTGTACAATTACCTGTCTGTGCAAATGATAGGAAGCAATCTTAAGAGCAACTGCAACCGAAGTGACACAGAAGCTCGCAAAGCTGCAGGGGACGATGGACCAGAATCAGCTGCTCCTGCTGCACGCCTAGCTAATCCAGGACTGCCACCCTTTATACCTTTGCGGCTATTTCCTTTGCTTGTAGGACCTTCAACTCCAGAAGGAGTTGGTCCTGCTTGCTTATTTGTCCCACGAGTAACTGGACTAACTTGTTGCTCAATACTACCCAACTGCTTGATCAAATCGTTTGCAAATGTATTGCGTGACTCATCAGAACTTTGATCTATACATGGAAGAAGTAATTCAATGAGAGCCCTCTCTGTCACATGCTGCTGAGTGACATTGTAGCTTTTAATGTCCAATGTTTGAGTGGCCCCTTTCCCATACTTTTTCAAGTCTGTTCCCTCTTCAACCATCTCACCCTCTTCAAGGGAGGTGACTTCAAACTTTCTCTTATCTCCCCTGTTTGTCACAGGATCAGCATCATAACTACACCATCCCCACGGCTTCCAAAATTGGGTCTTAATTGAGAGACCCTTACTTTCAGCAATATTAAGAAGACGTTGTCTAATGGTTTTTCGTCCATAAAGAACATCTGAGCCACCCAGGAACCATTTGACCTGCAACAACATAGAATCTGCTAGTGATCTCCCAAAAAGATGAACCACATCCGAGAAAAGGGGTGCAGCATCAGGTCTGACTAATAACCTTGTAAGGATGATCTCAATGAAATATTTCTCATTCTCGGAGGCAGCAACCTTTTCAGGACTAGGCAATGACGACCGAATGGCATCCACTAAAGACACATCTTGAGTGTCTTTAAGTTTTTCAATGAGGGCTTGTTCATTTAAAAGGAGCCTAAGCTCTACCCACTGCCAATGAAATTTCGCAGGTTGCAGGGTATCTAAAATATGTACAAGCTTATCTACAAGCTTTGTTTCACGCTCTGCAAATTGGACTTTAGACTCACCATGTCCAGAGACCTGATTTGCTTCAACCTGTGTAAATGAAGAGTGTGGCATCTTACAATCCATTATGGCATTTAGAAAAAGCCTTGCACGTAATGGAATAAAAGCCTCGGATTTTTTATGCATGTCTGAACCATTTAACTCTAGCATGGCTGCAAATTCAGCATCACTACCATCTGCAGCTACAAGATCATAGAAACCCTGACTATCTCTCAAACACACATCACGAAAAGGAGAGTGCTTTATAGCATCACCTATAGCTGTTGTTAAAGATTGATATGATTGGTTAAAATCATCCCGGGCTGCAAAGCTAGTGCTAAGAAGGAATGGCCGCCACATAACAAAAGCAAATATTGAAAAAGCAGGTGGAAAAACTAAATCAAGAGGGAGTATACGCTGCAACCTCGAAAGAGCTATTACAGAGGGTTCACCCAAGAGTTCCACAACCAATCCATCAGAGACTGTTCTGCAGTTTCCAATGAGAAGTCTAAACCAATGCACATAAACTTCAAGCGAGTTATCACCCTTAAATGCCCCAGCAGAACGAGCATTGCCATTAGAGTTGGATCTACTACTCCTTACAAATTGAATTACATCCAACCTTTCCTTTAACCTGAATACAGTCACTAATCTCTCCAAGCTAGTAACTCCTTGAACAACCGCCCCGATGACTAGTGCAGAAACAGCAGCTGCAACTTTTGTTGTCCTCCCAAGAACTACTTTACTATTCAAAATGTCATTAGACATATTAGTGTTGGAATCATGGGATTCAGGGGAGGAGTGATATTGATTTCGAGGGGCCTTTCCAGGAGCAAAAACCCCAGCAAGAGCAGAACAAGCTTCTGTCGCAAGAGCTACCTCAAACACACGGGTTTGGCGCTCTCCAAGAGCTTCCTTAAGGAGGCATAGGCAACTTATATGGATACGCAAAATACGCCTAGCAAAGTTCAAGGAATCAGTGGCAGATGGAAAGGTTGAATAGCTACCCCCTGCTCTAAAATCTGGAACCTTTGCTATAGTTAGCCCTACATTACCCACAATAGCAGAAATGGCAGAAGACACCAAAGATGGATCCCCTTCTTGAGCAGCACCACCAGTTTGCCTAATGCAGTCCATCAGTTCTGTAATTACTTTTTGAGATATCTGATATCCATCGTCCCATTTATCAACAGGAGGGCCTTTAGGAGCACCAGCAGCAAAGAGCTTTCTCTCTTTCCCAAAAAAGTACTGAAAGGCATCATCAACATTCACATTTCGTTGCACTATTTCTTTCATGTTTAAACCCACCCTGGATAACCGGACCCCACTAATCTTTTGGCGGAAAAAATCATCAAGATCTTCGACTCCGGCTGGAACACCAAGCGGAAACCCCAACTCTCCATCTACCGACTGTCCAGACTCAAGTTCAGAAAGAAGTCTCTTATCGCATGTTGGCTTGAAACTCTTTTCCCATTCAATGACACTAGCTACATTGCTGTATCGCTTCAATAAATACCGACTGTATGCTAAGGCAGCTGAACCTGAAACTCTTCCATTAGATGCCACTACGGCTGAAGCACGATGCATTGTAACAGACAAGACTTCTGGAATAAGATCTGTAGCAATAATTATGTTCTCATACCTGAACCAAATCCATTGTTAGGAGACAAAACAGAATCTAAAGTAGAATGCTTAAGGAAAGTGTTTACGTCAAGTGACAAGCAGATAAGAGGGGAAATTTGAGGGGGCACATACTACTAGAAAGTATTAGACAAGGATGTTGATGATGATATAAGTACATGTAATTTTTTAAAATTTGAACAAACAGCTTCCAAAGATGGGAGTATTTGCTGTCATGAAAACTATTTCATACAGGATTGATAAGTGTATGTTTCTAAACAACTTCAATTCAGGTGCAAGGTTACAAATACTATAAGAACAAGTGTACTAATTTTAGTTGGAAAGAAGAAAGCAAATTATTCCGACTGTCTTACACTTGCTATTAAAAAAATTTAAAAAAAGGGGGCTAAACTTATTTGAATGTGGTTTGTTCAATAAGCTCTCAAGATTTTAACTTCATTTCACTTATTCTATCTAATTCCAAGAAAATCAAAAGGCATGCCTGCACAATAAAAGTCATTTTTAAAGAGAAAAATGACGAGGGAAGGATAAGTAAATCTGCAATCAGAGAAGAGAAACAGACTTATCTCAACATTGTGTATAAAATTTACAGGATATAAAGATTGAGAATGCACCTTCGGAGTGATGATACCAGAAATGCCTCCCCCAATTCACACACTTGATTTTCAGCATTTCTGGGCAACAGCATAATGTTCCTACCACTATGGATTGTAGAACTAGGGCCACTAACCTTTGGCAGCAACCAAAGGAGAAACTTGACTGCTGAAACTAAATCATTTGAAACATCCATCAAATACAGTGCAGCAGAAAGTTCATCTTCACCAAGCTTCCACCGCATGGAGCTCCTATCATCAACAGATGTGAAAGTCCTACCAAATTGGCCAACCTTCGCAATGGTCTTTTCAGTCTCTTCAACAAGCTGCCTGATAACAGTCATTATCCAAACCGTAATTGTCCTCTTCTCTACAAATTGCAGCCGCTTTAAAGCTTTTCCAATTGAAACAATATCCCCACCATGGTTCATTTTGGTTGGATCTATAGACTTCGGGGTTTCCCCCTCAACTCCACTTTTATGATGTGGACAGCTTACTTTATTATTGCAGACATGACTCGTAGATGCTCCCTGGCTACCTTCAATCCTAGCAGCTGCAAGTTGAGCTAGACTTTGAGTTTTACGAACTATCTTCTGCCGGTTCCTAGAGACCTGTTTGGTTGATTTAACAGGTGGATCAACCTTCAATGGCTCCAGGGACTTAGGTCTCTTCCTCATCCACCAGGTATCTTCATCATCTGAAGGAATTGAAAATTTTCCTTGGATGCATGAGCTCCTTTCGCCACTCACTTTTTGCCTCTTTGCTCTTCTGCATTCTTCACACCCAGGGGTGCCTTCTCCCAGATCCATCTTGTTATAGATTGACCCAAAAGGCCTCTTAACACTCCCGTGGGATTCATCAAGCCCTGTATCCGTTGTTGAGGATGAACTATTTGGCAGTTGCAAAAGAACTGATATTGCTTCCTTTAGTTCTTCGACATCAGCATCAGTCTTGCCACTTTTACTGGCCACTTTTACTGGCAAACCACCATCTTTTCCAGGAATGGGATAATTCTTTTGCTTCAGAACAGACACATTTTTATTTTGATCAGAGAGAAGCCCACGAAGTATTAGGCGGCGCTCGGTTATGTAGAAGTTCATGGCCTCTGAAAGTTGTGGCCCTTCGGCAATCCCTGCTTCTTCCAAAGCATCACGCATAAAGAGCCCAGGCAACAGCTTCAAGATACGAAAATGCCTCTTCCGCCGGTCTACTTCAACCACCAGTCCATTCATATCCATAATCCCACTAACTATCAGCTGCCTAACATAAGCATGAGGATTAAAAATACCACACCGGATAAGTTCAATTAGAAGTAGTTGAAGGCGCTTCAAACCTTCTCCTTTGCCTGCTTCATGTTGATCAATCCAACACACTATGATATCGTGTAAAGGACCAGGGCTCTCGAATATATTTGACGATTTCATACTTCTTTGATCAACATTTTTTGGTTTAACCTCACAGGAATTTCCCAAGGAAACTCTGCTGACAGGAAAATTGTTCTGCTGGGTAGAACCTTTTGCAACACTACTGACTCCAAGGACGCTGTCATTCTTACGATGAGGTGAACTTTGCAAATCTCTTATCTTTAGCTTCAAAAGCCTAGTAACAACAAATACCTGAGAGAAATCCTTTCTGCCAGTAAATTTCAGCTCACAAGGTGGGGCAGTCCTAAAATCCCTGAAATCACATGTTGCCCACTCACAGAGGAAAAATACAGAGCAAACAAATGACAAGTTTGCAGTCCCAATCCACTTCAATGAAGTTCGTAAACATGGACTAACTCCTGCAATCCAACTTTCACTTGCAACTCCATCACAAGGATCTTCAAACAGAAATCTATAAGCCCCTCGAACATCTCCCTGCACAAGAGATCTATCTAGGGCCTGTACAGCTTTAGCTATACTATGACCTGGATAGCTAGGCCTTGCAGCCTTTGCAAGATTTTCAGCACATTTCTGAATAGATGAAACAATACGATCAAAAGCCAGGGACTGATATTGAGTATCAAAAACTTTGCTTCTTACTGCAGAAGCAACTTCTGCTGAAACATTTTTAATCTTTCTTGCATCCTCAGATATCTTTGGTAATCCATCTTTTGAAACATAGGAAACTACAGAGGATGGTAGAGGAAAGCAATCCAAAGCTACAAACGTATCAGGCACAGCAAGTATTAAATAGCGAAGCATCTCAACCAAAGAAGACACTATGTACCCCCTACGGGAGTTATCTACAAGATCTGATCCACCTTGAGAAGGTTCGGCAATGAAACGAACAGCTACTCTCACAAGATTGCGCACATATGTTTGAGATAAAACAACAGTTTCCAGAACACCATAAATAATAGGCAAAAACAACTGCATAATCTCAAGCAATTCTTTATCCTGCAAGTGAACGAATATGAATATAAGAGGCATACTAAGATAACTTAAACATCAGTAAATAGTGTTTAAAAAAAATAAACACATAAAAAAGTAATACCTGTAGTTGACTTAGAACCCACTCAATGATGAGTGTAGGAAGAAGCAGCCCCTCGGCATGATGCCATTGCAGAAGCCGCACCACATACCACCACTTGAAATGTACGGAAGGCTCCTCACCATCAAGGACTGCTGATGCTGGATCACTCCTTAGTGGCAGTGACGCAGTATATAAAGTTTGTGGTGATCTATCTCTGTTGTTTGAACTGGAATGAGATTTATTTCTCGAGAATAACTCATCGAGAAGGTACTGCAGATACTCAATAATATCTTTTGTCCAAAGCTCTGTGCGGGACAACTGAAGTTTATCAGATGTCCCAGATGATAAACTGGTAGAACCTGGCCTGACCTGCAGAAAATACAGAAATAATATGGTGCAGTGTCAGCTACTTTCCAATATGAAAAGTATTGGCAAACAGGTTATGATCAAAACCCAGTTCAGTTATGATTGTGCGGGAATACCCACCTGATTAAGATAAGTTACTTTAATAAACCAAGTTGCTCTCAGCAATGGAACATTATTCCTTGTAAGAACTTCAAACAAAGATCTTTTCCTATACCCATGAGGGACATGATCAGCCAATGAACGCAAGCGCTTGTGTTGTTGTGACAGACCCTGGAAGCAAAATGAGAATATATTATAATCAGATTATAAACAAGAATAAATAGAAAGACTTATCGAGTCATGGAATTCAACAACAAAACCAACTTAGTATTTCATGGGAGACCGGGAGACCCTCCACTTGTTTTTGGGGGATACCTCTTCATCCTTATCAAATTCTCACCACTATGTGGCCATACTAGGTTGTCATCATTTTGATGAACCATTGTGTTTAAATACATTTGACAAGTTGATTGGGTATAGATAATAAAAACTGTGGCCCTCATTTTGCTGCCCTCAGCAAGACATTAAGATGTTTGGCAAGAACCAAGTCACCATATCACAATGCTTCTTATTTGCATAAGTTGACAGTGTAACCAAATGGGTAATAGCTACTAGCTATTTCTATATTTCAAAGTTTCTCAAGCAAAAGTGCGCAATTAGAAAGGAGTGCACGGTATATGCCTTTAATCTTTCTATACAAAAATAAGGTTAACATTTATTAGAAGCAACTATGTATTTAAGAAAAGAAAAGGCATACCTCAATCCATTTTTTTCGCAACTCTTCACCACAGGGCTTTTGTTCAGGAAAAACACCTGGCTTTGACAACAATGAATCAACAAGAGGAACACCGTACACTTGACCAGCCTGCCATGCAAAAAAAAATAAACATACAGCAGTCCATAATGTGACATCAGTCATATAGCACCCCCAAACCACTTTAATGCAAAAGCATATGCCAATATGCATTTCTGCGGCAGAAGAAATTTCCTAAACAAAACAAAAAAAAAAAAAAAAACAGCTGAGCCAGGATAAACTACCTTCCTCTTTTGAGCCCGGGATTCATTGATAGCCCTAAAACGTTTTTTGATTGCCTGGAAATTAAGACAACCCAAAATATCATATAATCTACTAGTATTGAAAAATACATGAAACCAAAGAAAGTGGTAGACAAAATCACTATCAAAATAGATATAGCCCACACAACTTTCCAAACTAAGTGAGTACCTCTTTGCACCTGAAGACAAGAGGCTTGCTAAAAGCTTGAGCCTGACTCAGAGAAACCTCTCTAGATTCCTGGAAAATTTGGCAAGCAAAGTCATCATAAACACCCATGTGTTTGGACCCACAAAATTTTGAATCACAAAATACCATAACAAGATTAATAGTAACAATAATTATTGTTATCCAATACGAGCAGACCATATAAAAATGGCCTTCAGCATTAAAATATGCAGCATAAATGCTTATAAATTGAAAAAGACAAAAAATGACTCTTCGAAGAAGTGTAGAAGGATGCTCACAAATGGTTATAAGGAATCAACTTTGGTGGGTTTTTGTGAAGAGAGAACTATAGTGGGTTTTCAGATAGGTAGTCTTTCTTAAGAATTAAGAGCATCTTGATATATTTCAACCAATTAGTAGAATATAAAATTGTACCTCAATTCCTTCAACAGTCTCTCTGTATCCAGCTTGCACGTATTCCTTGGTAAGAGTCTCCTCTGGGCAATTTGGCGTTTGGGGGTGAAAGTCAGGTGGCCCAAGTCTGAGATTAAATAAAATGGAAATGACTTATAACTGAGAACCACAATCAGCAGACATAAATTTATGAACAAAAAATATAAAAATAAAATAAACATAACATTTTAAAAATAACATATATAAGTTAGCATATCCAGCAGTAAAAAACTCCTGCAACCTGTTTCATTTAAGTAAGTATTATAATAAAATAAAAAAAGGAACTCGAGACTGTAACAGCACATAAAGTCTCTTTACAGATATTTCAAGAAAAGGGCACTAATCTTTGTGAACATTACCGGGTATTCAAAAGGTCTTTATCACACTTCAATTTGTAAGGGTTTAACTGCGATGTGCGCCTGCATAGTTGAAAACAGGTCACCAAATTTTATAACAAGGAAACAGTCAACTTATCAATAATCAAAAGATTGAGTAACTCCGTATAAGAAAAACCTAAGTTATACATCCATTATAGAGAAAATATAATATTGGAAATGTTAGAAGTTGCAAAATTTTGAGCCAAACTAGCCAATAAATGATGACATAATAAATATCATTTAAATTTTTATGAGAAACACACTATTCATTAAAAAAATAGAAAAGCTAGACAATAAATACCATTGAAATTAAAATTACAGTATGACCTAAAACAAGACTTTTTTCCATGAAAGAGAATGTAATGCACCATATTTGTGGAGCACATTTACCTAGAAGCTAGAGGTAAGTTAGGCAATGCAGCCGATTCAGCTCGGGTAGAATCCCTCCCTGATGTCCCACCTATTGTTGTGTTGTTAACTGCACTAGTGCAGCCAGTGGGAGGATACCTTTGCATTTCTCCCAACTATCATCGGCATACTGTCCCCAGCATCGAACTGCTACAAGAAGCTGCCAAGCTAGACCACTAAGTTAAATCATGGTTCCCCCGTTAATTCTGATGAAAGCCATCACCAGAAGAAAGTACAGTTACATTAGTTTAATGAAGAAATACAAATTTGAGATGATAATGGATGCAACCCAGTTCCCCCGTTAATTCCGATGAAAGCCATCACCAGAAGAAAGTACAGTTACATTAGTTTAATGAAGAAATACAAATTTGAGATGATAATGGATGCAACCCGCAAGGATTCACTTCATGAGTGTAACATATGAAAATATTATCAGTCATAAGCTACATAAGGATTCACTTCATGAGTGTAACATATGCAAATATTATCAGTCATAAGCTACATAAGGATTCACCTCATGAGTATAATGTATGCATATATTATCAGTCATAAGCTACATAATGCAAATTGACATTCCTTCAAGGCAAAACTCTCTTCTTGTAAACATGACATACTCTTTCAGACCCTATGATGAATCGCATGGTATGCATAATGTATGAACTTCAAGGCACAATTTATATATAGACGGGACAGATGGAGTATGGAGCAAAAGAAGTTTAGTTCTTAGAAACAAGTTACAATGAAGATGGATGATTCGAAAAGTGTGATTCAAGTACAGAATCTATTTGTTGCTGATTAGTTATTACAGTCTATTGTAAACCTAATCCTACAAATAATGTTGAAAATTTGACTTCTAAAGCTTCTGGCGCTAAAATTTACAATTATCGGGTATTTACAGTTCCGTGAAACTTTGCTCCCTCCAATATAAATCATGAAATAGTTTGGAGTTCCAACATGAAGAAAAAAAACACCACCTCTACTAAAGCAACTAACATATAGAATTTTACACAGGCATGTTCAGGCAAAACATATCTAAGAAATGCCTAAAGTTTTGATTTTCTCTCGATGAATAGTAAGTTCATTTAGGAGTATTCGAACCTAAAATGAGATGCGCATTTGCTTAAAGTTGCCAAACTTGATATAATGAACGAAACGTTAGATTCGTAGAGCAGCTAATAAAATCTTTGGCCTCGTAATTCGCAACCCAGTTTCATAAAGTTCATATTTTTCACATTACACATATACGTAAATAATAAGTCCCAATTTTCAACATGGCAAAAAAAGCAACAGAACTTAACCCAAACAATTCGATCTGCAATTCTTTATCTAAAACACATTAGAAATTTCAAATATTTAAACTGCAAGCTCAATCGGTTATGTGCCCAAAAAAGAAACGCAAAAATTTTCAAAACAAAGTAATATTAACAATACCAAACCTAAGCACTAATACAACCCTAAATCTGCTATTGAGCCAAAGAATTTCAAAGAACCCTAAATCCGAGCTAAGTTCCAAACGGTACTGAAACAAATTCGCATTCCGAATCATCGAATCTAACACCAAAAGCACCATAAATTGCAGCTAGGGTTTTGAACAAAATACCAATTTCCACACGGGAGAGGTATTGCGGGAGCTTCGCGAATTGGGTTTTCCAGCAGCAAGTGAGGCTAGGGTTTTTATGGCAATGGGTGTAAAAAAGGCGAAGACTTAGGGACAAAACTGTATAATAAAATAATGAAAAAGATTTGGGATTGCAGAGGCGTGGCTCTGAAAGGTTTGAGATTCCAAGAGGAAGGATATGGGTTTTAGAGAGAGAAAGTTGTAGAGAGAGAAAATTGGGATGAACTGAACAAGGGTCGAGGAGTTTGACTCTTTTAATCTTGTTGCTGATGATGACGAAGATGCGTCCGTTGCTTCCTGGGTTAGAATAAAGAGGAAAGGATGGGCGATCTGGAGCTAGCAAGTCATTATAAAATTATTTTCTGCATTTTTTACCTTTTGTTCCAATTTTGCCCTTGTCTTTCTTCTTTGATTTTGCTAGATTGCCGCAGAATGGCAACTTTTGAGGGGGTATAATGGGGATAAAGTTGGGATACCCTATTTAAGCTGAATCAGATTTCAAATATCTTCTCGATACAAAGTGTGTTTTTCAGTGCTTTAACAGAAAATTGGTGATCTGCATCCTCATGTTTAGGATTTGGTAAGAAATATACAAAATTTAAATGAATTTATGATTTGATTTGATCCACATCCACGCCAAGATTAACATGATGCTCATAATTAATGCTTCATCTTTACATGGTGGATTTCTTTCTCTTATGGTGGGTTGATGGAGAGATGTTCGAAAAGTGAAATAATTGAGTCGTGAGTTAGTTGATTCAACAAGTGAGTTGTTACACACTTAGGAACTGGTTCGATTTTAGGGAAAGAAAGTAATAATTTTCAAACATTTTGTTTGGTATTCTTTAATGAGTAAATTGTAGCTATGGTCATTTAACTTTAATTCAATTAGAGTAATAGTCTTTCAACTAAAAATCAATTACCATTAGTTCCTCAACTCATCAAAACGTGCAGCTATGATCCCTCAACTAAAAATTCATTACCATTGATCCCTCAACTTTAATTCAACTGGAGAAATTGTCCCTTAACTTTAACTCAATTGTAGCAATGGTCATTCCAACATAATTCGTTTTGACAAAAATTTTGACGTAGTTGGCGAAAATGACCATAATTACACACTTTGATGAGTTGAGAGACTCTAATTATATAAATGGTTATTCCAACATAACTTATTTTGACAAAATTTTGACGAAATTGATGAAAATGACTATAGCTACACATTTTGATAAGTTGAGGGACCAATGGTAATGGATTTTTAGTTGAAAGACCATTACTCCAATTTGATTAAAGTTGAGGGACTATTGTTACAATTTACTCTTCTTTAATTTATTTACGGCTAACTGAAGAAATTTGCAAGACAAATTAATTGAAGGATTAGCATTATCATGTGTTATGCATCTGAATATTCTACTAAAGTTTTCACCAACAAATTTTGTTACTTTTCAAGGTCAAAGTATGGAGAGTAAATACTATTTTGGATTTAGTTATTCTCCTTAGTCCCTAGGACAATATTAGAGCTTCTACAACGAGTGACTTTATATGGAGTTGAAAAGGTTAGTGAATATAACCTAATTTAGAGCTTCGAGAACTTTTTGGGGCTCTAAAAAAAATCTTTTTCAATGAGGGGCTACATATGTATTTATATATTAATTTGATTACGTCAGTAACTTTATTTTTGTCTTAACTTTTCTTAGGTTGATTTTTTGACATATTATCTTAAGTTTTTGGCTTATTTTTAGCTACGCCCGCTAAAACTCCATTTTAATCTCACTTTGCTCCCTGTAACTCAAAAGTCGTCATTTTACTTCTTGCAACTCAAAATTCGCTTCACTTCGTGTCTTGCCTCTATAACTCGATTTTGATCTCAGTTTGCCCCCATAAACTTGAAAGTTGTCTCTATAAAACTTAAAATTCGCTCCACGTTACCTTAGATCCATTTGTTTCTTATGTGGATTTGATTTGGGTGAGTCAGGCTAATCAATTTCTTTTTATTTTTTTTTTCATCTCTTCAATTTCTTTAAACTTAATATGCTCTGATTGTTGAATGTTGACGCATAATGGAGACTTATAATCAAATTTATTACACATGTGGTGACACGCCCCGACTCGGAATGTCCACTAAGACTCCGAATCGAGTCGTGCTGGCTTACACCTACGTGACGGCCAACATGCCTTGATCTAGGTCGGGATGTGTTATGCAGCATATTGAGTGTTGGGTCCCATATATGTTTTAGGAGATGACCTATAAGTTTCAGGTAAAAGAAAGAGTCCACAAGTTAAAATGGAACGAATTTTGAGTTTCAAGAAGTAAAGTGGTGACTTTTAAATTACAGAGGGCAAAGTAAGATTAGAATGAAGTTCCAGGGCCGTAGCTAAAATAAGCCTAAATTTTTCTTATGAACTTTTCAACCTAAAAAAATTTAAATTTTGGCAAAGTTAGATTTTATGACTTATGCACCGTTGGATTAGATTCTCTTATCTCAAACTCAATTGTTGGTTTGTTTCTATGAAATCTAACAAGATAAGATTTTATTTCATGACAACCATTGGATTTGTTTGTTTATGCTTTCAAATAACAAAATTGTAATGCCCTTACAATTTAGGTATGTTGTTTATTTATGTTTTCAGTTTAGGTCTCTAAACTACCAATATTCATTGCATCACTTTTCAATCTAGAAAATTAACACAAAGCACAATATCTTTTTCTTGATCAATAACACAAGAAATAGCCTTTTGTTTATGTTTTCTTAACAAACAAACGGTTAAAAAATAAATCGTTGAAATTATTTTTGGAATTAGAAATCGAGCCTACCCATTTCTAAACTAAAAACAAAAAAACAAAAAAAACCAAGACTGGGTCCTCAATTGTTGCGGGTCCCTTGATTTTTGGGGTTAGATATAGCCTAATTTTTTTGCTACCTAATGAATGAAGTTGCTAGCTCATGTGGTGGATGTAACCCTATTTTTTTTGCCCATTGAAGATGAATTTTTTTTCACTAAAGCTACAAATGTAGCTGCCTCAAAAGAGGATAAAGCCTCCATTAGGGATGCTCTTAGGACACCATCATAGATGGAGGGCAGTGATGTAGCTTTCCAATATATGCCCTAAGAGCAAGTCCACATGTTATCCAAAGGGTAAGGTATGAGCTGTAAAATTGCCCTTTCGTCCAAAAAACCACTTTTAGCAGTTCATTTATGTGGAGGGCAATTGGTGGGCCATGCAAAGCCTGCCAACTGCCTTTGCAATTTAAGTTTAGCCTTACACCAGAGAACAAGTTGATGTCGATATGACATTATGCCGGTGGAACTGGGTGTGATTTGACCACAGGTGAGCGTTCTCCAGCTTGAGCAAGTGCTTGACCTTATATTGTAAACGTCCAGAGCTTGGACCTTGTGCAGCATCTTTAACATCAACTTCTTGCAAAGCTGGGAACTAATGAACCTTCTGACTCTCATATTGTTATCGGCAGATTGTTGTCTATAAGAAGAAGAGATAGAGTTTGAGTGGTAGGAGGAAATTGGGTAGTGGGAGGAAGGGATAGGGAGATAGTTTGGGTGGTGGCGTAGAAGAGTTTCTTGGGCTTTGTGGATTCGATGAGAAAATTAGGTGGTGGGAAGAGGAGAGAGTTTCGTCAAAGAAAAAGAATATGGAAGAAGTAAATGAGGGGTCAGTGTGTATTTAAAATTATAAGAGTAAATGCCCCTGCACATATAAAATATTTAAAAAATATATTTGTGAACAACAATTGCCTTTGTTCTTGCCTTGCTCTTGCTAAATGGATGGACTTGCAAAAAAGTAATTATTTTTTAAGAGAGCTATTTACATGTCATTTCCCTTACTTTGCTCTTGCCATTTCCAAACAGGTAGACTTCCTCCAAATAACTATATATGTCTCATCCTTGGAGATGTACATGCATTTGGTTAATATCATACCTTTTTTATAACATACTTCCACTAATAACAATGAACTTTTAGGCTTCCTTTCTCCATTTATAGCATGAGAGCTTACTTTCAAAGTGCAAAAATGCATGCGTGCAAATAAACACACACGCACATAGAGAGAGAGAGAGAGAGAGAGAGAGAGAGATATATATATATATATATATATATGAATTAGGGCATTACATATTGATTGTCTAACGCACAAGTTGATGTGTTTTTCATAATAATTGATCAGATAATCAAGATTAGCATGCAAAAGTGTAGATGTGAATAATAATTGATCAAATTATCAAGACTAGCATGAGAAATAGTAAATATAAAAAGAACTTTGTATATGGAAGATTAATCTAAAAACAACATTTGTATGGAAGAATTTCTCCAATTATATCAAAATATTTGAATTCCCTAAAACTAAAATTAATTGTCCAAAGTGTCACTACAGTTGTAGCCAAAGATTCACCCCTACCCAATAAAACTCTTTTTTAACACTATGATAAGTTTTTAAAACCCATTTATGACCTGCCATAGGAGTAGAATGGTGCTCTTTAGAAAACCATTGTCTAAGTGATAATTGGATCTAGCTGAATCCACACTTGAAACTTGATCCTGCAAAACTCCTTTCACTTCACTTGTTATTTGTGAAATCCATAGATCTTGTTCTAGACTCATCTTGAGCTTATCCAACCACCCAAAGTATGGATATGAAATGGCTTTGCACTCCTGGCCTTGAATTTCATCTTCCAAATGTGTTTTAGGTAAGATAGAAGATCCTAGAACCCTAGACAATGTATCAGCCATAGTGTTATCAACTCCATGCTTATAGATCTCATAATCAAATCCTAGTAACTTTGCCACCCATTTTTTTTTATGAAAGAGAGTATTTGCAATCTGATTTAGGACGTATTTCAAACTATTATGGTCAGTTTTGATCACAAAATGGCACCCTTGGAGATAGTTTTGCCACTTTTTGATGGCATGGAACAATTGTAATCAATTCTCTCTCTTATATGTGAAGAGTTCTTTGTTTTTTGTCCTAGGGTTTGACTTATAAAAGCAATTGGCTTACCTGTTTATTGCAAGACAGCACCAATGCCATTTCCTGAAGCATCACACTCCAGTTCAAAATGAGTGGAGAAATCAGGTAAAACTAGGACCTGATGAGAGGTCATGATGTGCTTGAGGTGTTGAAAAGCCTCATGAGATTCTTGAGTCGACTGAAACCCATCATTCTTTGTCAATTGATAAAGAGGTTGACATATTTTACCATAACCAGACACAAACTTTCTATAGTATCATGTGAGTCCCAAGAACCCCCTGAGCTCTTTTACATTTGCTGGTATTGCCCACTCCACTATAGTTTGAATTTTTGTAGGGTCAACTGCCACATCATTCCTATATACAACGTGTCTCATATATTCTCTTACTTTACCCATAAGAATAGTTATTGCTTCTTCACATACAACTGATGAGTCCTTAATAACACAAATGTCAACTATAAGTGAAACAAGTGGTCCTCCCAATTCTTGATGTACATCAGAATATCATCAAAGAACACTAATACAAATTGTCCGAGGAATGGTTTGAAGATGTCATTCATTAGACTCTAAAAGGTGGTTGTGGCATTGGTTAATCCAAAGACATCATAAGGAATTCATAGTGTCGCTCATTTGTCCTAAAATGCAGTTTTTTTTAATGTCTGAAGGATGCATTCTTATTTAGTGGTATCATGCTCTCAAATACAACAAAATCCCTATATTATAATTATACAACTCTTTGTCTAATTGTTGAAGAGAAACTTCCTGCACAGAAGGTTGTGGTAATAAACTGTTTTTTGATTTGTACTTCTTCTTTATTACCTCAAATTTCATAGTAAGTTAAAAGTCCCACAGCACTGGACTCACTGAAGATAACCATTGTACCCCTTGTATTATGTCACACTCCCAATGGTAAAAAATAAAGGTCAGTAGCACAATGGTAATCACCTACTTCCATAGGAACTTGTTTGCAATAACCCTGGCTTCTCACCTTACCTTCATCAACAATCATCACTTCAAATGGTTTAATGCTTTGTATTTGCCACCCCATTTTGTTAACTAGCCTAGCATCCACAAAATTATGGGTACTATCCGAATCTAGAAGGAGTTCTCACTGATTGACAATTGACCACATTATTTAAGTTCATGGTTTGTAAAATTGTACAATTTCGTTGGAGGATGTGCCATAAAAAACACACTCACTTAACTCCATATGCTGCAATTCAGGCTTTTTAGTATGCAATGCTTCTCCTATTTCCTCCAATTCTAGGTCATTAGCCAATACATCAAGAATTAAGAGTTGATTATGTGCACACTTGTGCCCATTAACCGATTTTTCTTCACATAACCAACATTTCACCTATCATTCTTTCTTCGTACTTCTTGTTGGGGGTAAGTTTCTTAAATGGCAAGGCACGAGGTTTTGGTCTTAGTACATGTGCAATAGGTATTGGAGTATGCATAGATTTATGGCTATACAAGGCCTTAAGAGCTAGTGGTCTTAACTTAGTTAATTTGGCATCAATTTGTAAGGCAATAGCAATTGCATCATGCACAATAAAGGGTTTTAATAGTTTAACATCAAATTTCAGCTCATGTTTCAACCCTCTTGAAGAATAACTTTTCAATAAGATAAATCATACATCAGTTGTATTATTAGCCAATCTACGAAACTCAGTGATATATTCTCTAAGTGTACCTGTATGCCTGAGTTCAAACAAGCCCTTTGTGTAATCTTCGAACTCCAATTACCCAAACTTCTGGCAAAGAGCCTTTGTGAATTCTCCCCAGTTGATGTAGAGTTCAAGCAATCTCTTCAGTGAAACCATTGTAGTGCCTCATTCTCTAAATGAAGGAAGACAGTGATCACCTTCTAAGATTCAGGAACATTGTAGAAGACAAAATATTGTTAAGCTATATAGATTTGATGTGGTAAAAACTAACACACAAATTAAACCTACTTTTAGATAATTGTAGTATGCGTAAGTAGGGATCATTCTAGGACGGAGATAAGGAGAGATGCTAATCTACACTAACTTGACTCAAAAACTGAAAACTAGACTCAAATACACAAAACTAAGCACTAAGGGGTGTTCTAGACGAAAATACACATACAAATACATCTGCTATCCAGTAAGAATGTTAGTACGAATACAATAATTTAAGCCCAAAAGTGACTTCCCAAGAGATTAAAAAAAATGTTCAGGAAAAAAGGAAAGAAAAATGCAGGATGTAATTGAATAACTTAAGATCATTCTATCCAAGAAAAATATGAAATCAAAACTTTAATGTCAAATTTGGATATCTTCGAAAGAAAATGACCTTCTTTTTTCAAATACGTGCCTTATCTCAATAGGTGAACCGTACAAGTGAAAGACCTAATCGAGAAATGCTCTCATGCGTTCGCACTAGATGAAACTAGTTTGGTTTCCACCACTCATTTAGTAACACATGTATACAACTATTAAATTTAATTAGTTCAGTTTTAAACGGTTCTATCAACATAAAAACTGAAACTGACATTAAACGATTTAGTCCGATTCTTGAATCTACGTTGACATTTTTTGGTCAATATGGTTTATTTATCATGGTTCGATTCTATTTCGAGATTCCACAGTTTTTATGTGCGTCCTATTGTTCGGTTGAAGCCCAACAAAAGAAAACCTGTCCTTTCCAAAAAAAAAAAAAAAAAAAAACCTGTAAAAAGCATCAATCTCTCTCTTTTTCGAATTCTGAAAATCCATTTATTTCTCTTTGAATCTCTTACCCTCGCCGTTGCAATCTCAAATTTTCACTTTTATTTTCGCAGTTCTTTCTTCCAAAGTCTTGGCCTTTTGCACGCCATTGCCATAAAAAAACCCTAAAATCCTCACTCCTGCTCAGAACCCAATTCAAACCTTCCCAATATCTTGGCTTTTCTGGGAATTGGTACGTTGTTCAAAACCCTAGCTTTGTATCGGCTTCAGTTAAGGTGTTTTCGTTGTTAGATTTTCTGATTTGATTTGGGTTTGCCAATATTTCAGTACCGTTAGGGTAGCTTTGATTTTAAAGTGCCCTGAAATTGTAGGCTCGGTACAGACTTTAGGTTGCAATCCACATTGTTGGTTCCATGCTTCAAACTGAAACGAATGATTGTAGCTTTCGGCCAAAACCCTTTTGGCTAATTAGCTGTTACTTGATGAATTGGGTTTTACTTGCTAATAAATAAGAAAGTATTCGTTGGGTATGCTTATGATTTAAGACTGTTTTATCTTCTGCAGGCTGTGCAAGGAGTTGCAATGAGCATCGACAAGACGCCGCAGAAAAAGAAACGTCCCGGAATAGTTAAATTGGATAGAGCTTTGGATTTGGTGAGATGATTTTTCCCCATGGTGCTATGAACAATGTACATTTCTGGTTACTCCTAGCATGTCTGGTCTATATGGTCTAGAGCAACCCGAACCTGGCATAGAATGTACATCGGTTAGAATTTGAGATTTGATGATATGAAATGGTTGCTTTCTTGGGAGTTGTGTATCTTTGTGTGTGTGTGTGTGATCACTCCTAAAAGGTTGTTTTGTCATCTGTAATTGGGTTGTGAATATATGTAGCTGGCTATCAGACAAGAAAATAATGGCGTTCGAATTTGTACTAATTTTGAAACCTCCCCAGGATGTTTCAAATGGGATTTTTTTTGGGTACATGATAACGCTGAGGATTGTGCGACTTTTACATGGTTATGCTTATGGGCATTGTTTTTGCTATTGATGCCATAGCAATCTGGTTGACAATCCTTATGAATGGGGTGTCGTGAATCGTGGTGTTTTAAGTACTATACGGTTCTTTGCAACGTTGTTGACATTCAAAAAGCTAACTTTCTTTGTGCATGAAAATTGACTGATGTGCAGGCTAAAAAATGGCTTAATACCATGAGTGAACCTGCAGAAGATGAGCCATTTGAAATACATGCTCGACCTGCTAGGCAAGTTGATTCATTTATTTATTTGGGTGGTTAAGAGAGTATAATTATCTTCAGTTTGTTTACATTGGCTGTTATGTATCGTTGTTGACTTTCTGCAGAACTCGTTATTGGATTTTGCAGGCTTGGACTAGGTGCTGTAGTTCCCCGGCCATCCAAATTTGTACCTTCAAATGATCCCCTTGAAAGGAAATTACATTACAAGTTGGATGCCGCAAGAAGAAATGCTGCCAAAGTTGCGGAGGAGTCTGCACTAGCTGCTAGAGATTATGACAACGATGATGATGAAGAAGACAGCAGAACCAGTGCGTTTGCAAAGAAAAGACCGGCAGCTCCAGTAACCCCATCTCTACGGGCGAAGAAAAGGCAAAAGTAACCATTTCAACTTATCTTAGGAAAAGAAAATTAGCCATCTCACATTGTCGGAAGTGAATCTCTAGAGCCTTGGTTCTCTTTCACTCAACCTCATACAATTTTCGTGCATAGAGTTAATGTACAACTACAAATTCATGAGAATGCTAATTTGTGTAGTATCTGTAAATTGTGTTACGGGAGGCAAATGAGCTGCTCTGCACAACATTGTTGTATTAATTTATAGTCACTTTCTTAAGAAATAATTTTTTCGTTATTATTAAAGAGGCTTGTGTGGTAACATTCACCTAACAAGTTTCAAATCAAGGTAGAGTTAATACAGTTAATACAGTTATTCAGTTCAAAAATAAAGATAAAAAGAATAAACAAAAGATTTATCTAAAGTAGCAATATGAATTTCGCAGGATCGTCAAGAGCGCTAGTGAAATATGCCTTTTTAAATGCTCATGTGGTGCATTTTTAAACCCTCCTACTCCTATCAAAATCATTTTCTTCGTCACCATGCTTAAATCCCTTAAAATTTGAAAGTTCCTCGCCCAAACATACCCAATACGGGCAAAAACATCAAAGTATTGAATTCAATGTCTGTTAATTTCCGCAAACTTGAGCTTAATCAAGTTGGCTAGAGCAGTATGCGTCCACCACTACATCAAGTTCGAACCTCCTCCCTTTAATTTATATGAATTTTGTCTACGTTATACCATCGTCTGTAAAAGTAAAAATAAATAAAATTTGCTAACTTCTTAATTTACTTTTAAGATTGAAAAAAACTTGCATCAATTGGAGTAAATAACAGAATCTCCACTTCATATGTAATATAATTTTTTCAGAAATGCAAATTTACAATCCAACTTGTTAAATCCACATAACAAACTTAGCATGAGCTTTTTATTTTCTTTGTAATTGCTAATTACAACACCAGTAATAGTCAGTCACAAAACAACCCTTACAGGTTTCAAATACAACAGTAAAATACAAAGAACACAGTTGACAATGAATGAAATCAACAACACTCTCTACTAAACACTCCAATCCTCTATAAATCTACACTTAATAAGAACAACTCTCAAAATTACTTATCTGTCTTGTATAATCGACTTGCAGAAAAGTTTCCGAGTTCTGACCGAATATCGGTTCCCAAGCTATCAAGGACTTTCAGGTGATGACTGCTGCTCCCGGCGCCCCGTGAGCCTTAGTTTTGACATGTGACAGATTATGTACCATCTACATGATTTCAGTTAACAAAGTTGCAAAGCCAATTCCTACCAGATCCATGGTGCTCCAAGAAAGCTAAAATTTTGCTTCTCGCCCTTTGGATGCACATATATGACTTGCTTTCCAACTGCCTCAGCGAGAAGGTGGCTTGGTATTCGGTATGGGCATATCGAAGTCAGACTGAGTTTTATAAGTTGAGAATGCTCTCTGTTTCATTTGACTCAGCCATAACTGAAGTATCTTCACTTCTGAGACTTCCTTCTACATAGCTTAATATGGCGTCTTCCATCAATTCTTGGAGAATGGCTTCACCCATGTCGACACCAATGATATCAGCATCAAATCGAAGGTCCATCCACGTTCCAGTTCTTGACATGTCTTTTGTGACAATCTGGTCCAATGTACGAGGCAATGGAAGTGGATGGAGATGCCAATAAACTTCTATCCAGACCTCATCTATAGCAGTTTTCATATCTGGTATTGGCCTTATACTAGGTTTCGCGGATGACACCCGATGGAAGTAACCATAATAACGCCCACAGAACTCCAGCAGAACTTCATTAATACAGTCAAGAAGGAGCTTCGGCTCATAGCAAAGCTGGTTAGGAAAAAATTCTACCTCATCACACAATGATGGCTCAATAAGTTGGTCAGAGGAAAGCCACTTCATACAGAAGTCATCCCAATTGAAGCTGGAGGCTTGCATGACTGCTTTTACAAAATCAAACATTAGTTCCTTGCCTTCTGTAAAGGTTTTCGCATTGTTAGCTTGCTCAGTGGCTGAAGGCTCATAATCTTCAAATTCGATCTTTAGTGGTTGTAGCTCTCCTGCAGATCAGTGAATGAATTAATATTAATGGAGAAATGCAAAAAGCATACAACGATTTGAAGTCAATCAACTGTCTTAGTATGAAGCATACCAAATCGAGAAATCGTTTTCCCGGGGCTGATATCATCCTCTGTGAATAGTGGCTCAAGAACTGAAACAGGACTTGGACGCTCTTGTATATCAATAGCACTTTCTAAATCTTCAACATGCTTGGTGGTTGAAGAGCTGGAAGGGGATGCTAATGAAGAAGATTGCACTGGGTTTTCGTCATATGAATCCTGGAAGATAGGTAAAAATGATTGTCAGGATAGAGATGGCGGATATAACCAGCAAGTTTACCAAAGAAAATGCACATGTAGATAAGACTAATATTTGGGTCTTGCCCAGTAATGCCCCTCTCATCCCGTCATCCTTATATGTTGACATAGACGAAAATCCAATAATACATCATTACAGGTGACATTTTTTCATAAGAGCTTGGTGTTTGGTTAGGGAGAACAAAAGAAAGCATGTGTTTGGTCATTTGTTTAAAGATTTAGATATATACATTACATGAAATAGCTTTTGTAGATCTTGAAAGACCTTTAAATGTGTTTCAGAGCTTCAGAGAATAATATATTGATTTACCCAATAAAAATGTTGATTTCAAACTGTAACTCATCTTAACACAGTTTTTCTTCACATGTGAAAATTTGAAAATAAAAGAAGAAAAAATCATATGCACAATAAAGTAAGATAGTATTACCTGTTGTGAGCATTCCGAAGATCTTTTATCATTAAAAATTTCAGACATGTCCTCATTTTGGTCATTTATGGCAACTGAAGAACCACTGCGTTCAGAGAGAGCTTCTTCCCGAACAACAATTTCATTTTCTTTTTCAATCTTGACATCACCTACAAAAATTTTATAAAATGCTAAAATACCAAAGAATTTAAAAGCAAGCAGAGACACTAATCAAAGATTCAAAATGTTTGTCATTGTAAATTCAACAGCTCAGAGAATCAATACCTTCAGAGTTCTTCTCATCCATGATGAAAGGATGGATTTCTTCAACTTCATTATCATGAATCAGATTATCTGAGGTGCTTGGTATTGAGTTAGTAGGCTGTACTTTACAATCAACGTTGTTGTCTGAAACAGATGGCAGACTCTCTAAGTTGTGTGCTACTGCTACCTCACCAAGAGGGCTGACATTCTTCTCTCGCTTAGGAGACCTTTTATTCTCATTGGCCTTCAAAAGTTTGTCATAGACCGATAATCTCATCTGTGCCGTAACAAAGCCGTGCTCCAAGTCCCTTCCAGGACTGCCAAAAGGTGAAACGTTGTACTCCGAAAGAGAGAGAATCCTCCCCAAGGTTTTAGGAAACTGCTGTCTTGAGATATCTACACCTTCATCTCCATTACTCAGCATCTCACAGAGATGCTTCCTGGCCTCAATGTAGAGTTTAGATAGCCTTTCATCTGCAAGGCCATGATTTTCATTTTTCAAACTTATTTCAGATTCTTTCACTTTCCCAGTCTTTTCTGCCCTCTTGACACCACTGGAAGGTTTAGCAATTCTTTCAATGTAGAAATGTTCTTTACCAGAGGAACTTTCAAGTTTTTCCTTACCAATTCCTTTGTCTCTACCTCCCGAATTTTGACGCTCATAAGGCAGTCTGTTTGAACTTCCAACAGTAGATGACCCATGGTGTTGCTTTCCCATTGCATTCTTCAGTTTCCTTTTTATTTCCGAGAGAAAAAAGTGGGATCTTTCACTTGGCCCTTTATTTCTTACATTGTTATGGGATTCTGGGGTTGTACCATCTTCAATTTCAGAATTTTGTAATGCTGGAGGCCCAGGCTTCAAAATGACGATCATCTTTGAAGCTTCAGAGTCCTCATTTTCCTTGCTTGGGTTTCTTTCCTGAGGCTTGACCTTTCTCCTGAAAAAGTACCGCCGTTTACGGTTGACAAGCTCCTCAGATTGTTTAACATCACCAAGCTTCTGTTCCGCCAACTTGGACTCTGCAAAGGAAACGCATTCTTCATCTTTCTCTATCTGAGCATCCTGCAACATTTGGACTTGTTTTGCCAACAGTGAGTTTGGATCCTGCAAAAGTTTCAGAAGCAATTCCTCATCTGAACTTAAGACCTCGAGCGCATCCAGTAGTTCTTTGAAGTGGTGGATTTTCTGATCTTCCGTAAGTTGTTTCCCATCAGTAAACTTATGATTCGTGAATTCCTTGATTGCCACGCATAATTTCTCTTCGAAATCAGAATGCTTGTAGTTTGGTTTCGCAGGAGCTTCACCATTCACATCATGATTCACACCATTAATATATTTCTGATGGATCTGGCAACATACCTCTTCTATTATCTCATCCATGCCAACGTTACTTCTAGGTTTCTGCTCTAGATTCTGATTGCAAGAGCATCCAGATTCTGAGTTCTCAAAAGCATTCAAATTATGGTTGTCCATATCATGGCTTTTCTTGCGAGTCTTCTTTGCTCTTTTGTGGTCCTTTCTGCTCTGGCTTGAATCAGACTGTCTAGTTTCCACTACATCATTGCTTATCTCCTTCTTCATGTCCTGCTCACTGGACATTTCTTCTTCCATGAGTTTCTTCACACTAGGCTTACAAGCATCTACTGCCACCATTGCTTTCGAGCTCTCATCGTCATCCTGAATCATTTTAGTAAGAATCTATAAGTTACACAATCACTCAATTAGTGAATAACTACATAAACTCCCCAGCTCCGCCCTCCCCCCGCCTTACTCTTGCTTCTCGGGAGAAACTAGCATATAATTTCAAAGTACAAGCTCAGTTGGGTATATGCATGTAAGTTAACAACACTTACAAGGGTGCCTTGAAAGTTTTCATCCAAATTGCTCAAACTCTCGAACTTATTCCTTGAAATTCCAGTACCTGCAGAAAGAGAATAGAAATTCAATGACAACACGAAATATTGCCCTTTAGATGATTCCAAATCAAATTTACTAAAGACCAACGTTCTAAAAGATGCTAGGCGCTAGTCAGGCGGCGGGATGGGACCTAGTGCCTAGGCGGCTAGGCGGGGTCTAGGCGGGCGCCTAGGCAGACTAGGCGGATTTAGTTAAATCTATTATATTTCATGTAAATAAGTGTGTTTATATTAAAATATAGATGATTTTATCATAAACTACAAAATGGAATGACATATATATTATGAGCTATTGGAACACAATGAAATCATGGAGAACAAGTATATAATGTGTGTTCCCTTAAGTATTCAACAAGTCTCTTACAATTTATTGAAAGAAAAAAAAATGTAAAACGAAAGTTATCTATTTTCTGTCTAAATAAGTTGCAACCTAGGCTAGTGTCTAGGCAGGTATGCGTGGGCTAAGCGGGTGCCTAGGCGGTCTAGGCAAGCGCCTCAGTAGGTCTAGGCACCCTTCTTAATTTTCAAACGCCTAGGCATTAATCGAGACGGTGGCCAACCGCCTAGAGCCGAACCGTGTAAAGACCAACCTAATTTTAGGTCAGAGTAAGAAAAACCCATCAGATAAACATGTCAACTAAGTAAAATTGTCCGGAGAATGCCCAAAACACACAGTGACTTCAATTCAGCATGAAAAAACTTGGCAACAAATAGTAGACAAAAGCCTTGGATGTTGAAAATACCACTTCCAGTTAAAGCTGAATTCTGAGTTCTTACCAACAGCTAGCTTACTTCCATGCCTCTTATCAGAAATCAGCTTCCAGGTGGGGCGGCCGTGCCGGAAGTCAAAGATACTGATCAAACCCCACATGCAGCCCAACTGATCTTTCTCATACCGCACAGAGCGTTTCTGGGACTTCTTTGCCATAACTAAGGGATGAATATTTAACTTTAACAGGCTTTGTACATCCAAAATCTGTCACTCTTCCGGCTACAAGAAACCCCCAACAAACAGAAAAACCAAAAACTCAACAAACAGCAGTTGAATGATACATAAAACTTCAAAGATAAAGAAATGTCTACCAAATCATGGCAAAATTTGACTCCAAAAAGGATCAAATACAAGAGATGCTGATAGTACTCTAATCATTAAAATTTGGCATGCATGAAGGAATTACCTCAAATTCAGAGGCTCGAATTCGATACAGCGAAAGAACAGAAATGCAGCTGGATAAAAAGTCTGTTGCATAAACCAAACAGATTCCAATTCCAATTCCTCAAGTTTTCTCACAGAGCGAAGCTTAAGATACCAAAAGCCTTCTTTTTTCACTCCTAAAAGCTCAAATTTACTGCAATTTGGCCTTCACTTGGAAGAAGAGACTTATCAAAGACAATTATGCCTCCTCAATTCTTATGATCATCACAAATGGGGTCAAAGGCAAAAAATTCACCCCTCAAATTTCAGGGAACAAAAGTAGCAATGATGTTGGAGAATTGATCAGAAGCTTGAGATGCACAAAAGTTTGAGAGAAACCCAATTCTCCTTTTCAGAAATTCGATCCAAAATTCATGAGCTCTGCACGATGGAATTGATAATTCAGAAAAATTCAGGCACGCGTCTGGTGTTTTTTGTTTTTCTTATTAAAAAAAAACAACAGCACAGCATGAAAGTTTCAGCTTAGTGCAATGCAGCATTGAAAACGACTCTTTTGAAACACCCAAAATCCAGCCCAATATTTTTTTTTTTTTTTGCAGAATTATCTCCAGTGCTGAAAATATGAGAAGTTTTGGAGAAAACCCAGATTAAATTCAAGAAAATTGAACCAAACAATGGTGAAAAACAAAGGCTTCTCTAATTTTTAGCTAAGTGGGCATCTTTTTATTTTTTTGAAAACTTGTGGGCATCTTTTTTTACAGCCAAAAAGGGGGTGGAAATGGTAATCCAGCACCGACCCACTATTTTTTAAGGAGAATGGTGAAATGAGCAGCCATTAAAGACTGAGAAAAGTGGAGGGAGAGAAGAGGGAAGCGATGGTGGGAAAGGGAAAGACAAAAGCTTTACAATGTTTGCTGGTGGCGTTGGGTTAGAGAGAGAGTAGAAGAAGAGTACGTGACAGTTGGGGTTAGGCTTCATTTTTGATGGGGTCCATTCCATTGAAGGGAGGCTTTGTATTGAAGAAAAGTTTGGGCTCTCTCTCTCTCTCTCTCTCTCTCCATTTTCTCTCCTCTCTGCTGTTCCAGACCATCATCAAAGTCGCCACTACTCACCACCATCCCACTCCCCACACTCTCTGACTTTCTCTTTCCCTAAAAACCTTTACTTTGGAGCTGTACAGGAAAATGTATGTACCAAGTTGTGTCGTGTACGCTTCTGAGAGAGGGAGTTTCTGAGCGTTGAGACAAACACACGGACACATTGATACAAACTAGACTTTTTTTTTTTTTTTTTTTTTTTTTTTGAGTTTCATCCAAGAAAAGCAAGTAAGGTGATGTTAGTCACGGATAGTGTTTTTTACCTTTCACTGTTCACATGTTGTTTTTAATTTTTCATAATCGGGTTGAATAAATTAAAGATGATTAAATGACAAAAGTTTACAAAGTACGTCGAAAGCTAAAAAAAAAAAACGTGTGTACAGCACCAGCCAAACAAGTATTAAAAAGAGAAATTGGTGTATGAATTTTCGCTTGGTCAAAGTTTTGGTCTCTAAACTATAAGTTTTTAAATACGAATACTAGTTTGTTAATTTCTCGAAATATAGGGTTGGCCTAAGTAACACGGTTAGAATTTTTATCCAAAATAAAGTTTTAAAGAGACAAATGAGGGACTGAAGCTTAACGAATTTAGCCAAAAAGAGCAATTTTATTCACCCAAAAAATGAGTGAGATGCTACCCCCGTTGATTACTCTTAAATTAGTTTAAATTTCAATATTCATAATCTTAGATTAATAAACAAAACTAATCTTACAGAAACTAATGTGGGGTGAGCACTCCCCACTTTAAGGGATGAGCAAAAATGTACTATTTACCAAAACGACATTACTTCACATTGTTACAAAATCAAACACTAATGCTCTCAAATTTTTAGTTTAAGAACCAAAATTCAATTTAACTAAAATTCAATGACCAATGTTATAATTTTCTTTATTAAGAAAGATTAATGGAACTCAAAACCTCAAGTAAAGAAATCGTTCAAATTTAATGGCAAATACTCTTAATCAAATCAGATACAATACAACTGAACATTGTTTTATACTATCTTTAGTAATTATTGTTATCAAATATGTCATCAATGTTTGACCAAATGAGAGACAAAACCTTGCAGAAGTAATGTCTGAGGGCGGCATAGTCCGTGATGACATCCAATTTTTTTCTCTCTTTGATAGTTTGATAGCAGCTTCCTCTATTCTTTTAGTCCAAAGTCGATATTCCATTGTTCTTTATTGTATATCATGAGTTCAGCATAAACATATTCTCACTTATACTACTCAATTTTATTCAACTTTGATAGCGTTTATTTGTTGACATGGTTGATTATTATTAAGTAGAGTATAAAATAAACCTCAAGTTTAGACTTCTTTCATTGGTTACTCAAAACCTAAAATGTACAATGATTAACCAATTCGACGCTGAGGTATATTGCATATGGAGTTTAATGGAATAAAGACTTTTTATGATCTCTAAAAAGTTTATGAAATTCTTGTGGTATTCATTTACCACTCGAACATTACCCGCCGCCACAATCACCACCCATGCTATTATGGCAACCACCAAAAACACCAACTTTACTATCACCTTCTTGCCAACAATCAACACGTGACACTTCCATCACCTTGTAAGACTACTTTGTCATGGTCATGATCACCATTTCGATAATGAAAACTAAAACATAATAATGCATATTAATAAATTGGTCATTAAAAAATTCATGACAATCCACGAAATTTTAAACTATAGCATAGAACTCCATAGAATTATGCAAAAGTTTATCATTTAACTTTTTTACTTTTCATAAAAGTATATATATTAAAAGTCTATGAAATTTTATGAAGTTTAGAGTAGTAAAGTTTACTAAATCCGTGAAAATCTATCACTTTAAAAACTCAACAAAATTTTGCATAAATCTTTAATACACTACACCTCTAAGATCTAATAAGTAAATATTGTACAAAAGAATAAGTAAATTTTGGTTATAGCCTAAGTAATCAAACCATAGAAATAAGTTATAACACAATCAACGCTAAAGAAAATTGAGTAGACACGAGTCGAATAACTAATACAAATCCACAAAGTTTTGTATATATTGCGCATTATCTATATACTGAAACATAGTTTTGCAAGCAAATTTAACAGTGTTACATATTTTCCTATGAAAAAAAAAAAAAAAAAAAAAGAAAAGAGAAAGGTACTTTAGAAAACAGTGAATGACGATTAAAAGCTGTGTCAGCGGTTTGGTGGTAAAACGTTGCGGTTGTCCTTCGCATCATTAGTATATGGATGGATTCAAGTCGTTATAATGGAAGCCTGCAGTAAGGCATGAACAAACTAACTGTCTGGCTTCAAGTTTGAAAGATATATTGATCGGAAGATGTATTTGTTGATTTGACCTCTAAATTTGTATGCAGCTGCGAGCCAATTATCCCTTTAAACTTTTTAAATTAGTCAATTTCCCACTTGAACTTTTATTTTAGCCGATTATTCCTCCTGAATTTTTATAAATAGCCAATTCCCCTTTGACATTAGATTTTAAAAACTTTCATTCAATTTTTCATATACCCAATTTTTCATCACTTTTGCTCTCATATAGTTGTCATGTGTTGTTTCCGTGATCAAAATGGATGAAAAATTGGATGTAAACTTTTAAAATCTAACGCAGGACAAAAATTGGCTATTTATAAAAGTTCAAGGGGGTAATCTGCTAAAATTAAAGTTCAAAGGGGAAATTGGCTAATTATAAAAGTTCAAGAGGTAATCAGCTAAAATTAAAGTTCAGGGGAAATTAGCAACTCCATATAAATTTAGAGAGCAAATCAACAAATATGCCTAATTGGAATGGAGGGATTAAATTATATATATATATATATATATCTTTCAAACAAGCCGGACGGACAGTTTGTTCATGTCTCACTACAGCTTTCCTTTATAACGACTTGAATCCATCCATATATTAAAGAGAGGGAAGGAAGCAGTGGTAGAGATTCTAAGGAGGATTTTTTTTGTTTTTTGTTTTTTGTTTTTTTTTTTTTAAGTTTTGTCATTTTTAGTTTTTCAATCTTAAAAAAAAAAAAAATTTATGATGAATCTACATGGCGACATATAATTGAATAAGTGAGATTCATTCATATATCTCATCAACACACTAATAGAAAATTTGACGGAAAGCTAACGGGAACGACCATATTAATTTCTGACAGCCATTTTTGGTGATCAAATTGACAGATTTCCTGTTTCATGGACCATTTTGATTGAAATGTCTAATTTCAGAGACCAACCTTGAAAAAAACCCTACACATTATTATTAGCATATCCTATCAATTGGTATTTGGTATATTCATGGATAATGGCTTGATCATATACCTCAAAACCTTTTCCACTCTACTAACATAAAGTGAATGAAAGAGGTCGAAACTAAATTGAATTAAGACAGTATGAGTATCTTTGACCCAATTTTAACGCTTTGTCAAGTAATTATATCAAATGAAGGCTAAAATTTGAATTTTAATTGAAGGTGGGCTGTAAAGAAAGTACCACCCCCTGACCCTCAGAAAAGTTATGTCTTTTCTTTTTGTTGAAAAGAAGCGAAGTTAATAATAACCTTAAGAACTTAAGCAATATACAACATAAAAGAAGTATCTGCAGTACTAAAAGAGATATTGACATGAAAAACAAAATTTACACCAAATAATCACCAAGGAAAATTTTAGGTTTTGTTAAATACATGTGAAAGTGTTGTAGATTTTTGTGTAAACTTTGGCGATAGTCAATAGACCTGTAAACGGGTTCGGTTTATTGGATTTGGATCGTGTTCAACCTGACCCGTTAATTTAACAGGCCATCCAAATTCAATCCGCTAAGTTAACGAGTTACCTAAACTCTATCCGTTAATCTAATAAATCACCTATTTTACATTATTTCTTTTTGAAATGTTGAAAGAGATTACACGTCGAAACATCCCTCCTAATGAAGAAAAACAACCATCTATGCACTTACTTTGTTTGACCAAAAATAATTGTTTTAATTAACAACATTTAAGCGATCGATTGAGTTATGAAATTGTCTTAATATAAGATACATCTTGTATTTGTCATGAATATGAATATAAGTATTTTAATATTGAACTACAAATCTAATTAATTATGTTGATACGTGATATTCTTTTTCCTTCGATATTGAACTACAAATCTAATTAATTATGTTAGTGCAGGATACTCATTTTCGTTCAACCGTGTTGAAAACTTTGACAAGATTTTCATCGAGGCCCAATGACGAAGCCAGGAATTGACGGGGGGAGGGGAAAAGTTAAAAGAGTGCGAGGTTCCATAATTTATCAATACAAACAAATTACAATTGTTGTCAGCGAGGTTTTATATCATGAAAACGTTGCATAATAGGCTCATTATCAATAAAAGCAAATACATCTCTCTCAATGTAAATAAACATGCTATCACTCAACATCTCTCTCAATGTAAATAAACATGCTATCACTCAACCAATGATCTCCCATTTTGTTACGCAATGGTGTTTTCACAATTTTCATAGCAAAAAAGCTCTATCCACCGAAGCAGTTGTAACCGGTAACACCAAAACCAATGTAAGAAGCTTATATACTAACATGTAGCTTGCACACCTCCCGGTCTTCACCAACTCCTTTGCAAGATCACCAATTCCTCTTAATGAAGAAAACTCACTATGCATCTTCATATCGTGAATGTAATTGTCAAGTTGAATTGGAAAATTCATGAGGTCCATACAATCAAAATCTTGAGGATAAAGTTGGCCTAGACGAACAATTTTTGCTTTGTCAAAAGATGCAAAATTCTTCACCGAACTCAAACATGCCATACAAAGAAGCAACTCGGTGTTTACCTCATTGATGCAATCATTCAATTCCTTTAGTTGCATATCAAGGACTTCAAGAGGTCCACACGATAGTAATGAAAGTTTGTGAGTCTTGGAGCTTTACACCTTGATTTTTCGGGTACGAAATGCAAATCATTCATGTTAGGAACAAACCTTCCATGTTAGGAACGACAATATCATGTTCATCACAAAACTTTTGTACACCATCAAGCAAGTCCCCAAAGTCATCATTTCTCAAGGATTGTAGTCTTTGCTTGAATACTCCCACTACTCGCATTCACTGTCACATCCCGACCCGGGGTCCACCACATCCCATTCCCTCTCCACCGCCGTAGCACGATATTGTCCGCCTTGGGCCCCGACCACGCCCTCACGGTTTTGTTTCTAGGAACTCACACGAGAACTTCCCAATAGGTCACCTATCATGGGAGTGCTCTCGTGCGCTACTCGCTTAACTTCCGAGTTCCGATGAACTCCGAAGCCAGTGAGCTCCTAAAAGGCCTCGTGCTAGGTAGGGATGAGAATATACATATAAGGATCACTCCCCTAGTCGATGTGGGATCTTACGTTCACAATATCTTGATCTTTCTTTTGTAATGCTTGTGATAACTCATTTGTAATTCTCAATATGAGTCTCATAAAAAAAAGGTGAAACACCAAATCAAAAAAATGTGAAACACGAAATCAAAAGTTTGTATGTCATGGAATAACTTACTCGCTTCACCGAAATTGTCTTGGTTGGTATCATCTTTAATCCATTCAAGCACCTCCACCACGTCTTCAAACATAACAATAATACTAACTATAGTACTATAATGTGAGTTCCAACGTGTATCACAATGACGCATGAGATTACTCTCTTGATTTAACCCTCTACCCGTTTCAAGATCACCAATATCAAGAGCTTTTTTAATTTGTTCTTGTTGTCGCTCTAAATGCATCACGATGCTTACACAATGATCCCAATAGTATTGACCAAAATACTAGCATTGTTGAAGAAAATGGTGACACCCTCACTTCCCTTTGCAACAACTACAATAGCTAGTTGAAGTTGGTGTGCAAAACAATGAACATAAAATGCTTAAGGATACTTGTTCAAAATCTTTTTTTAAGGCCATTTAGATCACTTTTCATATTACTAGCTTCATCATAGCCTTGTCTCCGTAATTTGGACATGCTTAAATTTGTTGTAGCAAAGAATCTCTCAATAGTCTCTTCAGGCGAGCTACTAGTTGTAGAGAAGACATACTGCACACCCAAAACCCTTTCAATTACTTTTTTTTTTTTCACATAACGCAATACTACCGCCATTTGCTCTTTAGTTGAAGTATCACGTGATCTATCAACCAAAAGAGAAAAAAAAATGCATCTTCCATATCTTTAGTGATTGCATCTATAGTTTCAATGGCACAAGCACATACAATATCTTTTTTAATATCAAAAGAAGTATACTTAAAATTCTTTGGAGCATTCTCAAACACAACCTTCCTAACTTTCTCATTATGCTTGAAAAAAAATTGCATAAGCTCCAAATAATTACCCCTATTGTTTGATTTCAATGATTCATCGTGGCCATGAAAAGGTAAACCTTGTCCCAACAACCATCTTGTACACTCAAGTGAGGCACTCAATAAAGTATGATAATTAATGCGAGCTTCATCAATTTGCTTAATAAAAAATGTTTCAATATGTTGTTTTTGCGTCATCAAATCTCTAGCTTGTTGTACAATTTTATTATGAAGACTTCCAACACCTCTCTCATGGACTCGAAGATTTTCAGGTCCTTTCTTTCAATTTGTAAACCCTTACTCAGTAAAGACATCACTTTCAGTGCTACCCATTTGATCGAAATCACATTTGAAAAGATAGCAATAACAGCAAAATGCAGCATCTTTTGATATACTATATACTCCAACCACTTAAACTTATCAAAACAACCGGTGATAAAACATTTATTGTTACTAACTTTTCTTGGCAAGATGTGGTCTCTAGGTTGACAATGATCATTTTAGAGATAGTGTCTACAAATTGCTTCATGATAATTAGATGGATAATCAAGCATTCAACGTCTATGTCCAGGATCTGCGGGAAGATTAGCCAATATTTCATCCAACTCAATGGCCTCACTTTGTTGTGAACTACTCAGAATATTCGACGGATGACTTCTTGGAATATTTGAAGGAGGAAGAGGACAACTCGGAATATTTGAAAGAGAACGACTACTCGAAATGTTTGAAGAAGGATTTAAGCATTGTTTCTTATAATATCATTCCATTACATAACTATAAAATGGAAAGAAAAAAAAATCTTAGATTCTTAATCCTAGAGTAGACTATACTAATATGCATAATAACTAATCCAACCAACAATTCAATTAATCAATACCAATAAGTATACAAATTATTCAATAAATAAAAATTAAATTCACCTAATCAAATGAATAATTGTATACATTATGTAATAATTCAATTAATTAATCAATAATCAAGAATATTTACCCTAAAAAATAATTTCATAATTTCATATTAATAATCATAGAATCATATCAATAATCAATAACCAATAACATATTAGTTCATTACCATATGATTCTATACCAATTAAACAAAAATTTGTATTAAATAATTAATTAGGGTTAGGGATTATAAATTTAGGAATTAAAAAATTTACTTGAAGAGTGGCTTTAAAGGCTGGAAGCTGGCATCAGCAAAAAGCCGAATGGGATTGAGTGGTTTTTAATTCCATTGCTGGGAATTTGAGGGGCAGCGCTACAGCTTTACTCTCTGATTGGCAATGGTTGAAAAAGAAAAGGATTTAGATAGAGACTAAAAGGGAATGGGGGGATACGCGGTCCCACATATAACGTTGTTTTGGCCTAGATGTTTGAAAAAAAAGGCAATCAACTTTGCTGCGAAGCAGCAGAACCAGATCACCGAACAAGGAGGGGATGAACCAATCGAGTTTTTCGATGAGGAGAAACGCTGAACCAACACTCTAGTCGTGTTTTCCAGCAAGGGGAGGGCGGCCACCACTCTTTCCTCTCAAGTAGCTTCGCCATTGTCGAGGCCCTTTATTTGCACCATATTCTCATTGATGTACGTATTCCATTTGTTATTAATGAATATTGTACCTTATTTCAAAAAAGATATCTTAGAACTACAAATCATCATGTCACTTACCTCAGCTGTAAATTTACTGCATGTAAAGTAAGAGAAACCTCAGTTTACAATTACAACCCTTGATTATTAACAAAAAAAAGGGCAAGAATTTGCATGGGAAAATGCATATTAATATGAGGAGCAGTTGGGCTTCAAGGTAGTTCAGTTGGGCATTGCAAAGCAGCTGGGTCCACCAAAACCACACACACTTTACCAACTTCAATGCTGATTTATTGTTGGGTTTTTATTACAAATGGTTCCTGAAATTGATCAAACTCATTATTTTGGTCCCTCACTTTCAAAATCAATCAATGTCGTCCCGGACATTCATTACCCCATATCAATTTGGTCATTTCGTTAAGATTTCATCAACTATTCTGTTAGTTTGTATGTGGGACCCATAAATCCAATGAAATGGTGACAAGTGTGAATTATACAAAATAAGTTTTTTTATCGTAAATCGTCCCTGACATTGATCAAACTCCTCATTTTGGTCCATGAGTTTCAAAAATTGATAAATTTGGTCCCTGAATTTCACTATCACACATCAATTTAGTCATTCTATTAAAATTTCATCAATATTTTTCGTTTATGTGCTGATGTGGTCTCACTAATTCAATCATATGGCTCCACGTGGATTCAATATAAGAAACTATTTTTTAAGAGAGAATCAGCGAACGAGTATTCCGCGTTGACATTTTTCTCGCATCCCACAACCCCAATTGGAAAAAAAAATTCAATCTAAATTTGATAAAATCGAATCCAAATTCAATTCAAATTTGATAGGATTATTACCAACTAGAGATAATGAGGAATGAGTTCAGGAGGTCAAGTACTTTAGTGGTGTCATGGTGCCTTCCTTTTCTTTTTTAGCATACCCTAATGAAGACGACAAGGACTTTTTTTCTTTCTTTTAGTTTTGGTTTTTAGTTTCTTATTTTGCTTTTAGTTTTAAATCTTAAAAAAAAAAAACAAAAAAACAAATTCTTATAGTTAATCCACGTGGTGCCATATGATTGAATTAGTGGGACAAAAGATATTGATGAAACTTTAACAGAAAGAGTAAATTGACGTGTAGTATTGAAAGTCAATGACCACATTTATGGATTTTTCAAACTCAGGGACTAAAATGAGGAGTTGGATCAATGTCAGGGACCATTGGCGATAAAAGACCTTTTTTTGTGTAATCCACAAATCACCATTTCATTGGCTTTGTGGGTAGTTGACGGAATCTTAACAGAATGACCAAATTGATGTTCGATAATGAATGTCAAGGACGATATTGATTGATTTTGAAAGTAAGGGATCAAAATGATATGTTTGATCAATCTCAAGAACCATTTGTGATAAAAACCCTTTTTTGTTTAATCAAAAGCCCATATGAGCCACTAAGTACTACAGTCTGGTGGTATTCATCTTCATTTGTAAATTAGAGATCTTATGTTCGAATCTTGTGGATGGTGAATTCGATACCAAATTAGGTTGCCTATTGTGTGGCTTAACCAAACTCCTCATTTTATTTAGTGTAAAAATATATCGTTTTACCAAAAAAAAAAAGGGCCCATATGAGACAAGCTAGTACTTTGCCCCTCTCCCCTAATGTCCATCGAATCACTTCACATGTCACGTATATTTATAAAAATTTATGGAAAAAAATAAAATTCTACTCTACTATGTAGCTTGCATCCGAACAATGGATTGAAATCATTTTTTATTAATTTGGTCAAGGAAACTAAAGAATCTAACGGCCTAAAATCTCGAAATATTATAAGAACAATTAGAACTTAAGTACAACGAGTTGAGCTCACTTCTCTAACCAGCTTGATTACGGCCATAATAAAAAAGTTGGGGTAGCACAAATCGATTAAAAAAATTAATCAAGTGGGAATTTTGTTGTTTAGAAAAGAGAGGGAAAACCAATTGTAAAAGGACAAGAACTTGGAGTTGAAATGTTTCTTTTTACTATTATACGTTCATCCCAAAGTCATCTTATTAGGTGTTGGGGTGGGTAAAATTTACAAATTATAAGTTTAGACTTGCAGTGCCATTTAATATTACGGTCTAGTGATGTTTTTTTTTACTGGTAAGTGAGAGGTCTTAGGTTCGATTCTCGTCAAAGGCAAATTTGAACCACATTATTGCTATCCATTGTGAAGCTAAGCTCACTCATCTTCCTTTTAGTGTAGATAATACCGTTTGTTCAAAAAATTTAGACTTACAGTGTGGAAAGGACCTCTTTATCTGATCACACAATAACAATGACACATTGACTATGCCAAATTGCCAACTAACACACAAGTGGAAAACAAGGTTGTTTATTGTTTGGACAGTGGAAATTGCCCATTAAGGACAATGTCCAAGTTTTGGATCATGTTGGGAATTGTTTTTTATTTAAGGAAACACTACTAGCTAGCTAACATGAATTATATCACCAAATATGTTGATAACTTTTATAATTCATCTTAATATTGTTATTAATTTACATGTTATAATATACTTGAAGTGACATATTTATATTGTAAAGTACAATACTCGTTTTTATTTACTGTTGATGCACAAAACTGGAGGTCTTGGAACAACGTAAATCCGACCGTGAATTTGCATGAAAGTAAATAACACAAGACTTATCGTGGTTCACCCCAATGTTTGGGCTACGTCCACATTGATATTGTATTTCTCTGAGAAGTGAGGGGAGTGAGGGAGAGAGCTTCTGAGGGTGAGAGAACTCTTCCCATGGCCTAAGAAAATGGTCTCCTCTAATTGTGAGGGTGAGGAGTCCTTTTATAGAATAAGGGCTCCTCACTTATTACATGTTTGCCCCTTCCTTTATTACATAATTATATTTAAGTCCTCCGAATATTTATGCGAGATCTAAATACGGAGGCCCTAAGTATGGTACAAACATTTACAACTTTAGAAGTTTTAGAACCATACCAACAAAATTTTATCTGATTAACGGTCACATTTCCATATAGTGTTATCGATTCACTCATATATAGTATATAATGTATATCTATTAATTTAATTATTAGTAGTATTACTATAGAAACATGAAATATTAACAATATCGTCCATCTCATTTTTTCTCTTCAAATGTATCATTATTAAGGGGAAGGAAAAGAGTATGAAACTATTACAATAATTTAGGGGAGAGGAGAATGACTCAGGATGCATGAATAGAAACCCAACACCCTGTTCACTAGGATATTAGACCATATGCAAAAATACAACCAAACAAATTAATAATATTACATGATTGCATGACCGACAATATTTATCTCATATTCTAACACTTAAATAGTAATATTACGTGATTGTATGATCAACGATGTCCAGTAAGTTTTCCAACTTTTTTCACGAAGGTGACGATGATGGGGATTGATTCATTTATGATTGTTTGAGTCTTGATTGACCCAAATAACCAAAAACAAATTAACAAAAATTAGTTTAGTATTAATATATAAAAGAGTCAAATAGAAGAAGGCTAGAGAAGGGAGAGTGACGGAGAGCAAACAATGATGCAGCTTTGTCTTGAAGTTGAAGATGCACAAGGGTTAGTGGAATTTCAAGGACCACAAGAACCACTCACTCAAATACAATCATTTCCAACCAACTTTGCATGCAAATGGAGACAATTGGTACTTTTGGATTTACCATTCAACTTTCCTTCTGCTTGTAACATTTTCTACTGATTTGGTGGGAAAATAGATGCACATTAGGATACGTTTCATACATAGGATTAACTTAGCTTAGTTTTTTTTTTTTCTTCTTCTTTTTCTCTCGATATTATCTACACTGGAGGGTGGAAGAGTGGGCTAAGCCTGACAATGGACGAGTCATATTAATGTGGTTCAAATTCGCCTTTGGGCGATAATCGAATCTAAAACTTCTCACTTAAAGGAATACCACTAGACCATAGTACTAAGTGACAAGATTAGCATAGTTTGGACCATATTGATTAGCTTGAATTGATTTGGCTTGAGTTGGTTAGTTCTATTTAGGCTCCTCATTTTAAATGGTGTAAAATAAGCCAACATAAATAACGTATAATCCCAGCTTATTCTGAATTAATCTCATGTTTCGTCCAAACTAAAGTTGGTGTTAAATAATTCAATTTAGTTTGGTCTGATCAATCAAACGCTCCACAAGAGTTTTAATTTTAACCCTTAAAAAAAAAAGGGTTTCAATTCATAAATGTTGCATGGTTGCTTAAAGACGTAACGGGTTATTTGGTGCAACTTATTTATTTGTTTGGTAGGTTATTTTGGTGCAAATTTAGGATAATTTGGGTTTCGTTAGGTGTCTATAAAATTGTTGAGCTTGGGTTATCAAATTTGGCCATTACTCCCATCATCTTATTAGAACAGCCAAATTTAATATTTACGTTTGTGTTAAGGTTATAATGTAAAGCTCATACCAAATGATGTCACTCGGTTTACCCTAAATGCTCCATCGTCAATTAAAAAAAATAGTATAAAATTCAAACATATTTATTTTTGTTGGCCGCATCTTTTCCATCAAGTCTACCAAGGCATACAATCTAAACCTTTGAAATTTGATCAAACGGCTAAAGTTATTATAACTTTTAAAGTGAACCCTTGTTTGTAACTGTTGGATCAAATTTTAAAGACTCGAATTGTGTGCCTTGGTGGACTTGGTGGAAATGATCCATTGTCATTGTTTAAGAGGTTATGGGATGTTGATGTTTTAATAGAAAAAATTGGTGTTAACCTTGAAAACAGATTTAGGAAATATATGAACTTTAGGGATTTTATATTTGGTGAGAGTATCCCATATTGTAAGTAGAAGTTCGGCCTAAATAAGTTGCTTGCTATTCATTGCCAATTAGTTGTTTATATTCTAACACATATAGTGTTATAGTAAACTATTCACGTGTTAGATTTAACAGTCACACGTGCTTTCATGTTATTCTCAATATAAATTGAACGCATGTTAATCTAAAGTAACACCACAAGTTACGGGTGTGTTTGAATCTCTCTAAAATTCTAACCACCACGGGTGGTTTAATGGTTGGAGACGAATTCAGGGTATGTATTTCACACAACACGTTTTGAGTTCGATTCCTGACAATGATGAATCACACGATGGTGGTCAGGGGAGGCTGAAATGCCTCTGTGAGTTTTCTCAGCCCCTTAAAAAATGGAATGCCATGGCAAAGTCATCAGCTGGTCTTTTTAAAAGGAAAAAGAAAAAAGAAAAAACTCTTTAAAATTTTGAATGCCAAATTCTACATCCTTTATTTAATATGTTGTGTCATTGCCCCAACTTACTCATATCATCTACCTATTTTAAAAGAACCCAGATCCTCTCCGAATCTATAAAACTGAGTCTAAGAATCAAATGATCTGGACTATTGAAATTTAATCCAACTGCTACAAACAGATGGCCCCTCTAAAAGTTATAATAATTGTAGTTATTGGATCAAATTTTAACGGCCCTAATCATTTGATCTTTAGGCTTAGATTTTTTAGATCCAGAGAGGATCTGGGTTCATTTTAAAACCGACAATAAGAATAAAAAATGATGAATCACATTAGTCACTATAGGTGTTAGAACTGGTGTGATTCATATTTACAAGAAGTTCATGGCAATATATGATCATCGTCCCCAAAGTTTTTTTATTTTATTTAATGTCCTTAAAAGTAGTTTCATATGGGGTAGATTTCAAATATAGTCCTTTTCCAAAATGGTGAGTGGAATGAACAAACGACTATGGAAGAACAAAGAATGAACTTTGAGTGGCCAAATAGTTATTAACATTGTGAAGAAATAAAACTTTAGTATCTTTTTGTTATCAGCACGACAATTCAGTGATATCACTCTTTATTTATAAGTATAAAGTTTCATATTTGATTCATTTGATTGATAACTTTGAACATAATTGTCATGACTTAACATATTATGTAATTAGCTCAAATCTCTCCTAACTTAGTGTAAAAGATTATTGTTAAAAAAATGTATTAATAAGAAACTTATAACTCTAGTAATTAAAAACATTTTATCTTTGCAAAATAAACTAAAAAACCACCAAACTTGTAATTTTGCCTCCTTGTAAGTATTTTGTGACAAATTTGGGGATCCCGACATTACTCTTTGTTTACGCATTGGATGCTCTCCTCCATCTTTTTTAGAATACAATGCCTCGAAAGTAAAATTTTCATGATTTGTTTGCATGACACGTATACTCGACAAGTAATGAAAGATTTGGCGGGAAAATATAGACTAGTTACTTTATTGACCAGAAGATCCCTCGTAAGATCTTCTTTATGATGATCCTGAAAATCCTTCAATTATATATGTTCATCGTATATTGTGCAGTTAGAAATTATTGTAAATTTTTTTATTTAAAATTAAATATAAATAGTACATAACAAAAACTGACCGCACGATGTACAATAAACAAATGTAATTGGAAGATTTCCGCAATCCTCACAAAAAGGATCTTGCAAAGATCCTCACTCCTCTGTTCAATATGATATGTATGAGGGGAGTGGTGATCCAGAGAAAGTATCGGAGTCCTGCCCATATTATAACTTTGACAACTACAAATTTCATGGAAATGTCCGCCACGATTTTGATGTTTGTTTCGATGATTGACCACCACCATAGGATCTTTTGTTTGGGAAATGTTTACATCGTAAGAGTATTCCCTTGGTGATGATGGTTGAGTGAACTTGTCACAAGAAGCCGGTGAGGGAGTCAAAATTTTATCAAAGTAGCCGAGTCAGAATTTCTAAACCTAAAATTTATTGCCATTTAATTTAACTTTTTTTAACTCCTAGCTCCGTTATCCACCAAAAAAAAAAAGAGTAAATTGTAGCTATGGTCCCTTAACTTTAACTCAATTGGAGCAATGGTCCTTCAACTAAAAATCCATTACCATTGGTCCTTCAACTCATCAAAACGTGCAGCTATAGTCCCTCAACTAAAAATACATTACCTTTGGTCCCTCAACTTTAATTCAACTGGATAAATGGTCCCTTAACTTTAACTCAATTGTAGCAATGGTCCTTCCAACATAACTCGTTTTGACAAATTTTTTTACGTAGTTGACGAAAAAGACCATAATTACACACTTTAATGAGTTGAGGGACCCTAATTATATAAATGGTTATTCCAACATAACATATTTTGACAAAATTTTGAAGAAATTGATGAAAAGGACTATAGCTACACATTTTGATAAGTTGAGGGACCAATGGTAATGGATTTTTAGTTGAGGGACCATTGCTCCAATTTGATTAAAGTTCAGGGACCATTGCTACAATTTACTCAAAAAAAAAAACAATGAAACCATTATGAAAGAAATCTAGGCAGAGACTTCCTTACCACATCATTCGTACGTTCAAAATAGAAATAGAACCACCTTGCAAATGAGTCCACCAAAACGGATTCATGTCAATTGTCAAACTCAATTGTAGAGAGTCTCCTTCTATATGTCTTGAGTTTACGAAAAGGATGTGATACAGAAGCACCTATCTAATAATCTATCATTTTTTGTAGTGGTTAGATGTGACGAGCATCACAATGGGTAGCTTTCTCGTTACATCATGAAATTGATAAAAATAAGATTGAAGGTATGGAGGATAGCGTTTGAAAGATTCTTATAATGGCATATAAATACTCGAAATCTAACTTTGTAAACTATTTAAACATAGAACCAACCAAATAAGACAAATTATATGTCATATTAGAGAAACAAAACAAAAGCAACTTGTCTTACAAACAACATTTTAGAATTCTAAATCACCTTTCCTTTCAACAAATTTGAATAAAAAAGAAACTTATAATAATCCATTAAAGTAATCCATACACTAAGCAGTCTCTTTTGAGATTCGTTAGGAAGATAAGCACTGGGAAATTGCAGTGTGACACCTAGCCCTTTGGAGGGCCCTATGCTTATGTGATTTTTAAGAGTAGTGATACAGATAATTATTTTTATTTTTAAATATTTTTTTTTTAATTTTCTACCATTGAATCGAATAAATTGAAAAAATAATAATAATACAAACGCATGAGAAATACAAATTTTGTGTGAAAATACTATCCTTTCTTACTTATTTTATGTGATTATTTGTTTGTAAAACAAAAATATCTTGTCCTTATTCAAAAAAAAATTAAAAGAGGTTGTACTTAGTTTGGTCGCACGTGTTGGTCCTGGAGAGTCGTCCGCCGACGGTAAAAATTGGGGCAGTTTCTAGTTGATGCTACGGGTTGTGTCGAGCTGGATAGGGACCATCGTTGGCAGCTAAGCATCTTTTGTCAAGCTTATGTTAGGTAAGGGACGTTAGGGCTTAGAGGTAGGGGATTTGACTTTTATTCATCTTTTAATATTAGTCAATTGCTATAACAGTTAAGTCAGAGAACTCATAGATTTACTCATAGTTTTCAAATAACAAATATACCCTATTGCTATTCATAAACTTATTTTTTCTTCTCACACGTCTTTAATATTTGGTTGTCGAATTTAATGAATTTAATAAGATCGAAGGTCAAAAATTAAAAAGAGTAATGAGAAGCGAAATGGGTGTAAATAGCACCATCCTAAATACATAGCCACTTACTGTCAATTCGAGACTTTAAACAAATTTGTTTATTCTCCTCTGTTCTTATCAGATGCAAAAGTAAGAGACCTTAAATTTCTAATCACCAAATGACAAAGAGAACGAGACTTACAAAACTCCAAGTGTTTTTTCACTATAAAATGATGCCTTAAGAAGCTTATTCACGAAGAACCTTTTTACCACTTCAAATTGAGGATTTTATGTAAACACTCGACATGAGTGCGCCAAAAACTAAACTGAAAGTACTAAAATCCAACCCTTATGAAATTGAATAGACAAAACTGTGGGCTCTATAAAAGCACAGAGCCCAAGTTTAGCATTGTAAGAACCTAAACGCATCAAAAATATATGGGCCTGCATATAACCAAGAACTGCCAGATAACATTGTGTAATTTGTGAAGTGCTTTGAATTTTTCGAATTTCTGCAACTATGTGGGTCCCAAGGAACATCAATTGGTTAATTTTATTCACGTTGTAAGATCTGGAGTGGAAGGTACAAGTATAGAAAAGGGGAAGAAAAAAGAAGGTGAACAATTGGACATACCAAAAGCGATCGAACCACCTAATGTTGCAGTTATGGATTCTGCCCCCAGCACATGGGAGGAGACATCCACTGCCTGTACAGATAGCAAAAGGCACAATAAATCAGCTAAGAAAGTGAGGAGAATCCAACTGTGAGTTGTCTGTGTGTAACTGACAGCCGTTGATTAGTTTACGCCTCGCGATGAGTCCCGATTTAATCCATGAATTTCAGTCAATCAAACAATGCGTGGACAACGGTGTTTAGAATATTTTGTATAGAAGATGTAACAGTATACCTTCAGATAATAATTATAGTGTTGCTGCATTTTCTCTTTCGCCTTCTTGCCCTCCTCAAGATCCTATCGGTCTCTTCCATTACCTCCTCAGCCATATCTACGCCTTTCCAGAGGGAACGAATATGATTACACTTGCACTTTGAGCAGATCGATTATATACATACATGTGCATACAAGTACAAATACAACATACAAGAAGAGGTACAGTTTTTACCCTCTACTTGAAAAAGTACCTGTTTCCTTCTCACCAAACAAGCAGGAAAAAGCGTCATCAATCTCCTCATCTGATTCAATGATAACTCGGCATTCTCTTTCCTGCATCATGAATTGTCATCTGTTACGGGCCACGGAACTAGATATGGCAACTAAACTGTAACTTATATCCCAAATGAGCAATCAAACAGGTTTTTAAGCAGCACATAAGATAAAAGGGCAACTTTGCTTCAAGTGCATTAGTAGAATGAATCAAACACACACCTACGATATTAAGACAATCACCTTAACGCCAGAAACATATCTAAATCAGATAAAATATTCTATATAATCAGCACAAAAGACAGGGAAAGCGAGAAACAAAACTACAGGCTACCTGTTGAATGGAAGCAAATCTGCTAGGCTTTTGTACTTTCTGCAACCCATTATCACTCACGGTGGATCTTTTTACCTTAACAGAGTTCCAGCCTCCTGTTTCAATCTTTGGAACTACAACTGCTTGTACACCAACCTTCGGAGGCACAGCTGAACTGGAATCAAGACGAGGCTTTTTAAATTTCCCAGAGGGCAAAACACTACAATGACACAAAATACCCTGTTATGGTGCTGCTGGTGATCAATGCACCTATATTTCAAAGAAACGGTATAAAGAACACATTACTCTTTCGTATCAAATAAACAATTGAAATACACTTCCTCCCATACCTTTTAATAGGCTGTGGATTTCCTTGTGCAATGGCACAATAGGCAGCACCCTGCAATTTCCAGATATAAAAAGCTTCCCAGTAAGGTACCATAGTCCGTGCGTGCTTGACTAAGTTAATGTGGTGTAAATGGAAATGTAGGTCACCTTTGGAGGAATTATAGAGGGTGCTTCACATATTTTAATGGAGGTACTCTGATTCTGGCTGCAAGGAAATTTCTGCAAGAAAACAAAGATGAGAAAAAAACGGATTTAATAATCTCCTAAGCATGGAAAGTTTTATAACCGAAAGTTCAATGGGTCAATAGAAAATGTCTGGAAACCCAGATCAGCATTTCTTGCGTCAGAAAAAAAAAAGTTGCAATTTATTAAAGAGTTGCTCTATGTTATCTCAATGAAAATGGGATATTTCAAAATTGATGATCTCAAAGCCTTATATATTTGCATGTGTCGTAGAGCTGTCCATTGTACATCATACAGACCTGCATTTCCTTGACGAAGGATTCGTGCAGCTTGTTTTGTGATTTCAGTAAAGTTGCTTCAGTGACACCTATCTTTTCTGGTAAGGCTGAAAGCGCCAAGGAAATCTCCTGTAATTTGTCTTGATAGGTAATTTTGCTCACTTCTTCAGAAATAGACTTGATGCCTCCGTCAAGGCTAGTTTTGAAATCTTCTTGCCCCTTAATCTGCTTCACCACATATCAGTTTAGTTCGAAAGTCCAGAATCATGGACGCATGAAGGAACTAAGCAGAGACTTTATGCGGGTGCTATTACCATTAACTGCAATAAGTGATCCTGAGCCATCAACTTCTGCCGCACTACTTCCACTGAATTAAAATTGAAATGGAAAATAATATTCAAATTAATTATGATGTGAAACTTTTGACAATGTGTGCAGCCGAGATCAGTTTTTCTTCCCCTTAACAAGTAATGTATAAGTCCTATCGGTCATAATGAAGTTCTTTATTTTAAAAATGGTGGTAAGTTAGAATAATTTAACAATTAGATTAATGAGAAATGGAACAAACAAGTTAAAATATATGCTTAGTAATTCAACTTCAAAGCCACTCCTATATATTCAGTACGCAGAAAAATAGATTACTCACTCTCCATAGAAACATCCTTCATCCCCTTGTTTACTTGCATGACATCACTCTGGACAGAATCCAAGATCATTCCAAACTTATTTAATGAAGTTTCCATCACTCCAATCCGGTGTTCAAATTCCTCACTATTCAGACCTGCTCAGGCATGTAATACATTAGGCTACACATAAAGAGCAAGAATTTATTGGCCCGATATGCTTACCCAGTTACAAATTAATCTTAACAACCTTCCGTAATACTTAACAAAATAGACATTACCAATATACTTAAAGGGCATTTCTGGACACTATATATTCCTGTCCAACTTTGGATAAAACTTACATTGATGATCTAAAACAGAAGCGGAACTCCACTTGCGCATGAGGTTGGTGGAAGATCTTGAGATCTGCACTTGACTCTCATCACGTGCATGACTACTTAGGGGTAAGTAAGCAACTTTCTTAGCAGAATTCGCTCGTTCTTGAGACCCAAACCTCTGCAGAGATAGTATAAACAGAAACAAAACCTTTGAATGAGAAAGAATTCTAATAATCAATCCAAGTATCCAACTAAGTTCTGAGTAAAAGAAATGACAATGAATGCTATCTACTTCTTTGAATTGTCTGTTCATCAAAATAAAATGACGAAGACACAAATTAAGCTTTCTTTTTCTCCACTTCAATAACAAGCATATAAGAGCTTAACACTTGGCTTGAAGCTGAAACGAGATTTAACCTGATCGTTTGTGAGAACGTCACATTGGGAGTTCTGAGACAGTTGAGAAAACATGTTATGCTGAGATGAGAGTCCCTGAGAGTATGACTGGTCTGATGGTTGAGATCGAAACTGTGATGCTTGTCCATTTGGTACAGCATTTGGTCTCCTACATAACAATTTAAAAGAAAATATATATTAGAATATCGAAAACAAGAGATTTCAGGAAAATCCACAGTATTATCCTAAACACAGTTAATAATGAAATCATATTTAATTTGTTACGTTTTTGCAAGAACTTCACATAAACAGACGCAAGTTGAAAAGAGCAAGAAACAAAGAAACAGAAGCAAATTCGAACAATCAAATTCCCATAGGCTAGTTGCTGTGAGTATCATGGAAAGAAAATGAAATGCTAAGACTTCCTTTTCCTATCAGAAAGTGAAATCGGTACCTACAATGAGTTACAAAACGCTTACTGAAACAAAATCTGTGAATCCAATCATTCTAATCTCTTTTTCTATGTTTTCTCAGCGATCAAACAGAACCAATTAGAGCCGGAAGCGATTGGGATCCATGTGCTTCACAGGTCAAAAATTTATTTTCCTAGGCGTACTTCCATACAAATCAAATGAAAGATACTGTGAATTACAAATCGAACCTGAAATTCATAAGAAAAAAATCAAATTCGAGCTCACAGTTTACTCAAATAAGTGAAAATCTGAGATGATAAGACGCTTCAGATTCAAAACTCGATTTTATCAGCATTTTTCCTATATTCTCGCGAGCCAAACATAACTCTCGTGAAAGGATGCAGACTGAGATCGAACCTAGATAATTTGTCATCTAAACACAAGAAGTAGAAACAAAAAAAAATCAAATAACAAGCTAGATTAAGTGAAAACTTTCTGAAACAGTGAAAATTAGAGATTTCAACAACTTCGACATTTTTGTGAATCGTTTCCCTGCGTTTTCTCGTGAACCAAACAGCACATTGCGATTGAATAATGAAAATTCAGAAAGAAATTACCGAACCTTGTGTGAGGAGGAAGGACGGAGATGGAGCTGAGATCACAGACCTTGTTGATCTTCAACTTCATTCGCTCGAATCAGTACGACTTTGAGGTCGTTTGGGCTCTACGGAAAATGCAGAGTGGAAAACTACGAGATTAGAAGAGAGATCGACCTTTGATTTTTAAAAAGTACTCGAGGGATCCTTTATATAGGAAGCCTGGCGGGAAAGGGGTTCGAGAATTGCTTGGATTGGTTTAATGGGCCGGACTATAGTAAACAATTTTGTTACTGAGGCCCATTATTCATCCAATTCCATGCTTTGAACTCCCCCTAGATTCACAATTGAGTTTTGAAATATCACTCGAGACCTGCCTCGAGTAGCAGTTGAGCACTCTCGAGGTCTCTCGATCAATGCTTGAGCACCTCCTAGATTCATAAGTTAATTTGAAACGTAATCACTCCTGACCCACCTCAAGTAGCAGATGAGCTCTCTCGAGACCCTTAAAATTCTTCAACATGTTCAAATGTGATTGATATTTAAAATTTTCTAATTCGCAATTTAGTGAGGTAAATGTTTGTCCGACAATAGAACATTTTGACAATTTATTATGTGTGAGTTTTTCATTTTCTTTGGGGCCTCAATTTCATTACAGCATTGCATTGAATCATAAGCAAGGGATATGACAATGTCAAAATCCATCCGAGTAGATTCCTCACTCCTTCAGGGCATGTTTGGTGGGTCGACATGATTGGTCATGGCCAATTAAATTGAATTTGTAATCCAACTGTGAGAATATGATTTTTGAGGGCCGGAGTGAGGCTGATCGAAATAGTTACTAATGAGTCAATATTATATTATATATTGTCCTAATCTTAGTTTATTTTGGTTATTATTTTGAAAGAATATAGGACTTTCGACTTCATCTTAAGCATAAAGTAACGAAATAGACGAATTTTGGAGTGATTCTAATTGAAGGATGTTCGTGAGTCGTTCAAGATGATTGTATTAAAGTTTCAGATTTTTCTACTTAGCCGTTTGACTGTGCAATTAAATAAAAGCCCAGCGCGCAACTTTCCCAGATTAACGTTTTTAGACGTTTTGGATATTTTAGAGGTCAAGATGGCATATTTTGAGGAAGATTTTCCTTCTGAGGATTTGTAGGGGACAACTTAAGTTTTCAAAATAGACCTTTTGGGACCAAATCAGAGTTGATTTGGTTGGTCAAAAGTCTGATTTTATGAGAAATCTGAATTTCAGTTTAAATAGGAAACCTTTTATTTTATTTTTTATAATTTATTATGTTTTCTAGTTTTATTCTAAGACATTTTCTAGGTAGGGTTTTATTTTGTAATAGTATAAATAAGGCTATTTAGCCATTAGAGAGGGAGAAGGGGAGTAGAACACGCGTACTACTTTAGTGAGCTTTTGAAGTTTATATTCAAGGTGTTTTCTTTCCTTGTTTTTAATAATATTTTGTTTTATAATTGTTCTTAACTAATTTTTTTTGATAGGGCGAGGCCACGAGCCTTCACAAGAATATGTAGTTTCTTTTCAATTTACTTATGATATTATGCATGCATATTTTGAATTATTAATCACCGTTTTAAACTATCTAAGGTAATTTGATGCAATTTTGGTCAGAAGGTTCCCTGAAATTGGCACTAGCTTATTGTGGTTATCTACACTAAAGAGGAGGAGGGTGGGCTTAGCCTCACAATGGGCTAGCAATAATGTGGTTCAAATTCGCCTTTGGCGAGAATTGAACCTAAGATATCTCACTTATAAATGAAGAGGAATACTACTAGACCGTAGTACTAAGTGGCATAAAAATGTTGGTTAAGACGAAACAAACATAAAACTCAATCCATTTTCTATGCATTTTATTATCCTCAATTGTTAATGCTCTAATTACTAATTAGTATATTAATTTCATATACTAAATCCATTTTCAATGCGTTTGTATAACACTTAAAACGATTTAGTTTTGAACATATACATTGTATCATCAACATAGAAAAATCTGGACTCGGTTGAGACATGGACTGGGCAGTTTCAAAGCATGCTAGAATTTCATAGAGGTGTATTTATATTTATAGGAATAGGTTCAAGGGACAAATAATTTGACAAATATATTTACACTTCTTTTTAGCCATTAGATTTTATAACATTCACAATGGTCTTGATTAAGAGTAATGTTGAAAATGTTAAGGGAAATTTTATTTAAACCCATTTAACCTCTTTTTACACCCAACTTAAATTTTAAATGTTAATTGTCTATTTTACCCTATTGCATAATTACTATTAAGTACAAAATGAAATTAATAATAAAACTCAAATTTATCAATAAACCCAAACACTATAATTAAACCCTGCGATCAGTCTTTGTTTATCCTACATTCATTCTGGCTAAAACTCTAATACCTCTCATAGAGAAAAATAAGTTTTTTTATTGATGGATGGTGATTTTGAAGTTTTGAATCCTTCAACCAAGGTATGACTCAATTTATGAATTTTTTGTTTGTTTGATTTCAAGTTTTTAGAGTGTAGAAGTTACTTTACTATAATTTTTTTCAACAAATAGAAGCATCATGAAGCGAAAACCATGATTCCTTTGCATTATCTTGCTTGGCAAAGGAGGAACAAAACGTCCAGATGATGGCATCAATGCTCGAGGATCAGCTCCAATTCCAATCACTACATGTATGATTTTCTTGTGTAATGCAACAGAATGAATCTGCATTACAGATCTTATGAAAGCTTAATTTTTTTTCTTTTAATAACGCAAGCATTACGAAAATTGCACCTCAACCCTTAAGGTCTTCCAATTCACAAACAAGCCTAGTACAAGCAAATCATGACGACACATTGATACTTTACCCAGCCATTGCCCCAAAAACCAAGGCTGACTAGATGTTTGCAGAGGAAAGTTATTAGCTTGGCAGAGCAGAGCATAACAGGGACAAAGACCGACAATCACTAATGTTCAATGGGTGTAAAAATAAATTCACATATTAAATTTGGTATATGAGGGTATATTAGGTATTAAATTTGGGTTTAAAGATATATTAATAGTTTAGTTAAAAATCAAATGGGTGCAAAGGGTAAGTTGGGTGTTAAATAGATTAGATGGGTTTAAATAAAATTTCTCAAATTTTAAACATTAAGTGACATGGATGATGACATGGATTATAATTAATAAATAAACAATTATATGTTATGAATAAGAATCAACTAATAGATTTAAACTCAAAACAACGTTGAAATCCAGGAATAGGGACTGGCCACGAACGTAAGAAGGAGAAGAGAAAATCCATCATCTTCACTCCATGTTGATTTGATTCAATTGATATTGTTAGAAATTTAATAATTTAAATATTAGTATTATAAATATTTAAATATTAAATATTCAAGTGAATGGAAATTAAAATAGAAAAATGGGTTAGTCTTGAATTGGCTATATATTAGCAGTCTGCAATAGTTCTTTTTAGTTTTATTTTGTTATGAAAGTGGACATGGGTTTGACCGGTTCTTGTTTGAATTCAAACAAGAATTTTGAAAGACACATGTATCAGTGCCCACATGTATAAGTTCCTTTTTTTTTAACCAATGTGTCTTTCGAAATTCTTGTTTGAATTCAAACAAGAACCGGTCAAACCCATGTCCACTTTCATAACAAAATAAAACTAAAAAGAACTATTGCAGACTGCTAATATATAGCCAATTCAAGACTAACTCATTTATCTATTTTAATTTCCATTCACTTGAATATTTGATATTTAAATATTAATAATACTAATATTTAAATTATTAAGTTTCTAACAGTCCCCACATGAATGAAAATTAATAAAATTTAATGCAAATGAAGATGCAAACACATAGAGAGAGTTTAATTGGACAAATACCGTATGTGGAGAGGTGGCTTTTGGCTTTGAACCTTCCTTAGTGAAATATTATCGAATTTACTGGCTAATCAGTGAACGCGATGTCTTGAACTGCTCAGCCGTTGATGTAAACCAAAACAATAATATTCACACGGTATTCCTCCGAACACATATGGTTCTACGGTTGTGTTCATTTTAGCCCTGAACAATTCTTGGTAATCCTGAGTACTTTAGAGCATTCAGCCTTATAATTCTCATATAATCGGCCACTTTTCACACTCATGTAGGTGATATCCCATTAAGAGTATCTTGCACAATACCCCACTTGTTATTTCCAAGTATAAGAATCATTAAAAGCAATGCTTATCCTAAACACGTTGCAGATAACACTGTTTCATCATAGGACATGGGTAGGAGATTATCTCCGCAGTGCTCCCACTGAATCATTCACAATTCAGTTGTCATTTTGAACCTAGATCTTGGGATCTCCAGTCAACTAGGTTGGGTTGCCATTATGGTGATTCTTAAGACATAGGCTTTAAACCCACTCCCCTCAATGACTTATAAACTTGCTCTCTAGTCAAACCTTTAGTAAACGGATCCGCTATATTTTCTTTTGACCTTATGTAATCAATGGTTATTATACTACTTGAGAGAAGTTGCCTAATGGTATTATGTCTACGACATATGTGTGGAGACTTACCGTTATACATATGATTTTGTGCCCTTCCAATCGCTGATTGGCTATCACAATGTATACTTATGGCAGGCACCGGCTTTGGCCAATTGGGAATATCCTCTAAGAAATTGCGAAGCCATTCAGCTGCTTCCCCTGCTTTGTCTAAAGCAATGAACTCAGATTCCATAGTGGATCTAGCTATACACGTTTGTTTAGAGGATTTCCATGAAATGGTTCCGCCTCCAAGAGTAAAAACATATCCACTCGTGAACTTTGAGTTTTGTGTATCAGATATCCAGTTAGCATCATAATAGCCTTCAAGTACTGCTGGATATCTTGTGAAATGCAATCCATAGTTCTGTGTAAGTTTCAAATAATCAAGAACCCTTGCAATTGCCTTCCAATGATCCTTTCCAGGATTGCTCGTGTATCTACTCAATCTGTTAACTGAATATGCAATGTCTGGACGTGTGCAATTTGTAATGTACCTTAGATTACCAATTATGCGTGCATATTCACTTTGAGATATACATTGACCAATATTCTTTGATAAATGCAAATTAACATCATATGGTGTTTTTGCAGGACTACTTACATAATTACTAAATTTTGTAAGTATTTTCTCAATATAATGGGATTGAGATAACATTAGTCCTTCAGATGTTTTAGAAATCTTGATTCCTAGTATAACATCTACAACTCCCATATCTTTCATATCAAACTTACTAGCCAACATTCTTTTGGTAGATTTAATAATCTCATGATTACTACAAATAATTAGCATATCATTGACATATAGACATACAATGACATATCCCTCTTGTGTGCTTTTAGTGTAAACACATTTGTCACACTCATTTATTTTAAATCCATTTGACAACATTGCAGTGTCAAACTTATGGTGTCATTGCTTAGGTGCTTGTTTTAAACCATAAAGTGATTAAACAAGTCTACATACCTTTGTCTCTTGGCCATGCACTATGAAACCTTCAGGTTGTTCCACATAAATTTCCTCGTCCAAATCACCATTTAGAAAAACAGTCTTGACATCCATTTGATGAATCTCAAGATTATGAATTGTTGCAATAGCAATCAACATACGGATGGATGTTATACTCGTGATTGGCGAATATGTATCAAAATAGTCTAAGCCTGCTCTTTGCTTATAACCTTTGGCGACAAGTCTTGCCTTATACTTGTCGATAGATCCATCTGCTTTCATCTTCCTTTTGAAAATCCATTTATAACTTCAAGGTTTATTTCCAGGAGGAAGATCCACCAATTCCCATGTATGATTTTGCATGATGGATTCAATTTCAGCATTAATAGCCTCTTTCAAAAATGGAGCTTCTAGAGAGGATATAGCTTCTTTATACGTTTGAGGGTCATTTTCTAGTAAGTAAGAAAATCAGGTCCAAAAGACATTGATACTTTAGCCCTCTTACTACGTCTTGGTTCAATTTCTTGTACATGTTCTCAGTCAACAGAATTATCATTACTTTCTTTATGACTGCTATTAAAGTCATCATAAGTTCTTTTCAAAGAACTTTGTTCTTGTGCAATTTTCCATGGAAATACATTTTCAAAAAATGTAGCATTTCTTGACTCAATTATTGTATTAACATGTACTTCGGGATTATCCGATTTATGTACAAGAAACCGATATGCACTACTATTTATAGCATAACCAATGAAAACACAATCAATGGTTTTAGGTCCTATTTTAATCTTCTTAGGATCAGGGACCGTGGCCTTAGCTAGACACCCCCAAACTTTGAGAAATTTATAAGAATGCTTTCTACCTTTCCATAATCATAAGATGTCTTATCTAACTTCTTATGAAGTAATTTATTGAGAATGTGGTTTGTAGAAAGCAATGCTTCTCCCCACAAATTCTAGGTCACCCCAGAACTTATCAACATAGCATTCATCATTTCTTTCAATGTACGATTTTTGCGTTCAGCAAGTCCGTTTTGTTGAGGTGGATAAGGAGCAGTAGTTTGGTGAATAATCCCATGTTGAGTACAAAATTCAGAAAATGGTGCAACATATTCACCTCCCATGTCGCTTCTTATAACCTTTATCTTTTTGCCAAGTTGATTCTCAACTTCGATCTTATAATTTGTGAATGCTTCTAAGGCTACATCTTTGCTTTTTAGCAAATACACATAGCAGTAACTTGTGCAATCGTCTATAAAAGTAATAAAATATTTCTTGCCTTCTCTAGTTTGCACAAACTTTAGATCACAAATATCACTATGAATTAATTCTAGAGGTTATGTATTTCTTTCAACAGAGTGAAATGGTGCTTTAGTTGACTTTGCTTCCACACAAGTTTCACATTTATAACTTATATCAGTATGAAACTTAGGTAATAGGTCCAAGTTAATTAGCTTACGTATAGTATCATAATTTACATGTCCTAACCTCCCATGCCATATATTTGGCGATTCCACAATATAAGCAGAAGAATTAATTTTATTGATAATTTTGGGTACAACAGTCATTACATTCATTTTGAAAAGGCCATAACTAAGATATCCTTTCCTAACATACATTCCACTCTTTGATAGTATAAATTTATCAGACTCAAAAACCAAACGGAAACCATTTTTGCTCAACAATGGTCAGAATACTAAGTTCTTTCTAATGTCAGACACATGAAGCACATCGTTAAGAGTGAGTTCATTTCCAGAAGTCATCTTTAGAATTACCTTTCCTAGGCCTTGAACCTTGGATGTAGAAGAGTTCCCCTTGAACAGTTGCTCTCTATGAGTAACTTCTTGATAGGTGGTAAACATTTTTCTATCAGAGCAGATGTGGCAAGTAGCCCCATTGTCAACCAATCATTCCTTCGTGTTTCCCACCATGTTGACTTAAGATACCACAGCCGCGAGATTTATGTCAGAGATCTCTTTGGACAACCTCTTTTCCTTGGTTATGTGTACCTCATTATTCTTCCTTTTGGAATTGTCTTGGCCTTTGCGGTTTCGACATTCGCTAGCATGGTATCCTATCTTGTTGCAAACAAAGCACTTGCCTTTGAACTTCTTAGAATTCCCTTGGCTTGAACTTTCACCAGAATGCTTCCTTTTTTTGTTATTCTTTGACCCACCCTCCACAATGTGTGCCTTGGCTTGCATAAGTTGACTGTTAGACTTCTTTTCAGAGCCACGATTATCCTCCTCAATCCTTAATCTTACGATTAAATCCTCAGGTCCCATCTATTTGCGCTTATGCTTGAGATAATTTTTGAAATCTTTCCAAGCAGACGATAATTTTTCAATTACTGCAGCCACTTGAAAGGTCTCACTTAGCGACATCCATTCAGCACGTATTTCATGAAGAATAAGTTGTAGCTCTTGGACTTGATTGATAACTTTCTTGGTGTCTATCATCTTGTAGTCAAGAAATCGACCAACCATTAATTTCTTCATGCCAACATCTTCAGTCTTATATTTCTTGTCAAGAGAGTTCCATAAGGCTTTTGCACTTATAATTGGACTATACACATTGTATAGTGCATTATCTAATGCATTGAGGATGTAATTCTTACAAAGAAAATTATAATGATTCCATGCATCTACTGCAACTACTTCTTCTAGGGTAGTTCCAGACACATGTGCATCTTCAGTCAGAAACTTCGCCAAGTTCAAAGTGGTGAGGTAAAATAACATTTTCTGTTGCCACCTCCTGAAGTTTGTCCCATTGAACTTCTCAGGCTTCTCACCATGATTTGTAGAAGTTGGGATCACCACAGGCACAACACTCGCAACTGACGTGTTGCCCAATTTACTAGAAGAATTAGTAGCATCATCCATTTTCCCTTAAGAGAGAAAATCACACAATTCAATATATTATAATTAAAGTAAAAAAAAAACAACAAAGTATTTAGGAAACAAACAGATGTTAATTTCTTAATACTATAACCCACTATCAAATAAACAGTTCATGCCATACAACATAACCTTAACGCTCAAGCTTCACAAAATTAAAATTTAATGCAAGGCATGTAACCAACTAATTAAGAATATAATAATAATAATAATAATAATAATAATAATAATAATTATTATTATTATTATTATTATTATTTTCAGTAAATAAAACAAAACCACCGCTTCATAAGCAAGATTAGATACTATATTGTCCCATAAAGTTAATCAGGACCAAGTATTACTAGCGTGATAATTTAATTCTCAAACAAACATAGCAATCAATCCAAAATCTTGTCTTAAGTTGTTGGAAAAACTATGGAAAAACTGTTATATATTCTTTTATAAACTATTAAATAATACATACTAAAATTTCAATAAATGCAAGAAGAACAAGGAATAGAAGAATCTTAAGAGATCGAGACTAGAATTTGATTCTATAGCCTTAAGACAAGATTGCCCCTCAGTGGTGCCTCAAGGTTTGCGTTGGCAAATGTCTCCCAGGATACAATGATCTTTCTCTTTGCGGAAGTAGCACTCCAATCCACGAAGGACATCGAAACAAAAGTGTTTAAAACTCTTTCTTTCTTTAACACTAAACTACTCTAATTTCTATATGATTTTTGGATGCAAAAGTATATCTAAAATGCTTGACTTGGTAGTCTATTTATAGGCTTTGACATGCCCATTTTCAAAGGTTGTGTCTGCTTCCAAAAGACAAATGATGCAATCTTTGTTCAACAGTCATATCCCAACCTTGTGGAAAAGCTGGAGGAAACCACTTTGGTTTCCAAGTGATTCAAACAAAATGAGGCGTCTGATAGTTGGTATCAGTGCCCACATGTATCAGTTCCTTTTTTTTTTAACCAATGTGTCTTTCGAAATTTTTGTTTGAATTCAAATAAGAACCAGTCAAACCCATGGCCACTTTCATAACAAAATAAAACTAAAAATAACTATTGCAGACTGCTAATATATAGCCAATTCAAGACTAACCCATTTTTCTATTTTAATTTTCATTCACTTGAATATTTAATATTTAAATATTAATAATACTAATATTTAAATTATTAAATTTCTAAAAGATATAAAATTAAGAATCACACAAAGCGTATCAAGCTATCGCTCGATCTTTTGAATCATTTTGTTAGGTCTTTTTTCCTGATATCTTTGAGTGATAAATTTGATTGAGGAAAACGATTTTTTCCCTCATTGGCCAAGCGTAAGAACAATCTGAATGGGAAAACATATCTCCCGATAAATGGTCAAAACACATGCGCTTGTAGAGTAAAGAGATCAAGAAAGGGTTTTTTTTTTACCAAAGATCAGGAAAATAAAGACCAGGAGAAGATCCATATGCGGTAGAGCAATGGAGGTCTCTTACCCTCCCCTTAAATTTGAAGTTCGAACGCTTACGATTCTTTCTTATTTTTTTTTCTTCTAGTTTTTATTATTTTTAGCTTTATTTATTATTTATATTATTAATTATAATCCACATCATTTAATATTCAAAATCCTTCACATCACTCTTAATCAAGACCTTTGGATGTTATAAAATCTAATGGCTAAAAAGAAGTGTAAAAATATTTGTTGACACACCCTGACCCGGAATGTCCACTAGGACTCCGAATCAAGCTGTTCTGGCCGACACCTAGAAGGTGACGAAGCCATAAAGTGTGATCATGTGGCAAAAGTGAATAAATTTAAACCTAAAAGTGTCTAAATACAAGAGTGCACCGTGAGCGGAAATGAACTCATTTCACACATGACATCAGAGCATAAGTAAAGTACAGTAGAGTGGATTGAAAATCATACCATTGAAGGTAATCTCCAATACCAAGACTTGCCACAAATCCTCGTCAATACGAAAGCTCTGCTACTAGACCTGGAGGGATAAAACAAAAGTAAGGCCAAAAAATAAAGCTTTAATAAAATATGAAATCAAAAGTATACTAGCATTAAATCCAGAAGTATACCATATCACATCATCTCATTAGCAATATAAATAATCAAGTACTTAATAACCCATACTAGCACACCAGTCGGAGTCACCTGTGGTGACCTGTACGACTATCCATATCTCATCACATATGTTAGCTCATAAGTCGGAGTCACCTATAGTGACCTGTACAACTTATCCATAGCTTATCATATATCCTTGCACACGAGTCGGAACCACCTATAGTGGTCTGTACAACAAAACTTGGTGTAAATAAGTACGCTCAAGTGCTACGATCGCGTGAAGGCTGTGCAAATAATCGCTGGTCACCTATGAGTCGGAACCACCTATAGTGGTCTGTACAACAAGCATGTGCACCTACCTTGTGTCACGGGATGACTCTTTAAGCCTTCCGCCCGTGCGGCACTTAGACTTGAATACCTCGATGAACAAGCTAAGTAAGCCTTCGAAGCCTCGCTTCCCCGGATCGAATCACAAAGAAAGCTAAGATAGCTTGGAGAATGCTAAAATCACTTAGAAGATGGGAGAAAGGAAGCTTTGTATTGAAACTTAGGAGAACTTTACAATTGCTTACAATTCTTGGATGGTTGGCCAAATGGCCTTACCTCCTATTTATAGGCCTAAGTCACCTCCTCAATGGAGGGTTCTAGAATCCCCTACTTACATCCAAAAATATCTAGCATAGTTCTAGATACAACTTGCCTAATCTAGATTATTCTAGGTGAGGCTTAAATATGTACACTTGTGTGGAATGTTCCGGAATGCCCTAGATTATCTTGAATGCTCCGCCACGTTCTTGATTTCTCTGGGACGTTCCAGAAGCTTCCATGAAGACATGGCTTCATGGGCTTAGATATATGATGTCTTGGGCATTTTCTTTGTTTTTAACACATGGCCCGTGACATCCTCCCCCACTTAAGCCGTCGACGTCCTCGTCGACTCTTGCCTCTCGAATGTCTGAATCAAGTCCTTATATTGCCATAAGGACGTCTCCTTCTCCCATGTTGCTTCGGAGTATGGTAGCCCCTTCCATTTGACAAAGTACTCCACATGCTTTGGTTGTCTTGGTCGCACCACGACACGCTTGGCTTCAATGCTCTCCACTTCTTTGTCAAATGCCTCCGTCATCAAAGGGGGTGCTCGATGAGACTCACCTCAACTTGGTTCCTCATCGTCCGCATGATAAGGCTTCAAGTTGCTCACATGGAACACCGGGTGAAACTTGAGGCGGGGTGGGAGTTCCACAACATACGCGGCTTTGCCAATCTTCTTGATGATAGGGAATGGTCCCTCATATTTCCGCAACAAGCTCTTGTGCAAGCCACGAGTACTCTTGTGCTGAGACGCATTGAGCTTCACAAAGACTTGGTCGCCAGTTTGGAACTCCACATTCCTTCGCTTGCGATCCGCCCATTTCTTCATCCTCTTTGAAGCCTTCTCCAAATGAGCTCGAGCAAGTTCGTGGGCTAATTGCCACTCCTTAGCGGTTTTGAAAGCGGCTGGACTATTCCCCGTATAGCCAGTCACGACCGTGTTCGGGGTCAAGGGTTGTTGCCCTATAGCCAACTCGAACGGACTTTTCCCCGTTGACTCCGAACGTTGCAAGTTATAAGAGAATTGGGCAACATCAAGTAACTTAGCCCAATCTCGTTGATTGGCACTAACATAGTGCCGCAAATAAGTCTCCAACAATGCATTAACCCGCTCCGTTTGTCCATCAGTTTGGGGATGAAAAGCTGTGGAGAAGTCTAACTTCGAGCCAAGTAGTTTGAAGAGCTCCTTCCAAAATCTACCCGTGAAGCGAGCATCTCGATCACTGACTATGCTCCTCGGAACACCCCAATACTTCACCACGTGCTTTAGAAACAAGCGTGCAGCCACTTCGGCTGTGCACTCCACGGGTGCGGGTATGAAAGTGGCATACTTGGTGAATCTATCGACCACGACGAAGATAGATCCACATCCATCAGACTTGGGCAAATGTGTGATGAAATCCATGGTCAAACACTCCCATGGTCTTGATGGGGTGGGAAGTGGTTCCAACAGTCCTCCCGGTTGCCTTTGTTCCACTTTGTCTTGTTGGCACACAAGACAAGTCTTCACGTATGAATCTACATCATCCCGCATTTGTGGCCAATAATAAGCATCGCTCACCAAAGCCAACGTGCGGTGAGTGCCAGGATGTCCTGCCCACATTGAGTCATGGCACTCCTTAAGGATTTCTTTCCTTAAGCTTCCCCACTTTGGGACGTAGATCCGCTTGCCCTTGGTGTATAGCAAGCCGTCCTCAAGCCAAAACCTTCTTGTCTTCCCTTCCTTGACAAACTCCACAATGTTCTTGGCTTGGACGTCATGTGATAAACCTTCTCGGACACGGTCCAAGAGATGGCTTTGCGGCTTGAGTACCGTAGCCATTAACTCTACTCGTCTACTTAGAGCATCGGCCACCACGTTCTCCTTTCCTTGCTTGTACTCTAGCTTGTAATCAAACTCCGCTAAGAACTCTTGCCACCTTGCTTGCTTAGGTGTGAGCTTTTGTTGGGTTTGAAAGTAGCTAGTGGCAACGTTGTCCGTCTTGATGATGAATGGGGTACCAAGCAAGTAATGCCTCCAAACTCTAAGGCAATGGACGATGGCGGTCATCTCCTTTTCATGGGTCGTGTACCTTTTCTCGGCATTGTTTAGCTTGCGACTTTCATAGGCTATTGGATGTCCCTCTTGCATCAACACTCCTCCTATGGCAAAGTCGAAAGCATCAGTGTGCAACTCGAATGGCTTACTAAGGTCGGGCAACCTTAGTACAGGCTCCTCCATTAGGGCCTTCTTCAACCTCTCAAAGGCCTCTTGACACCGGTCCGTCCATTCCCATGCCTTGTTCTTCTTAAGAAGGTCTGTTAAGGGTGCTGCTATGGCTGAATACCCTTTAATGAATCTTCGATAGTAGTTGGCTAGCCCCAGAAAGGATCGTAGTGTTGGTACCTTGGTCGGCGGTTCCCACTCTTGAATGGCCTTGATCTTGCCCTTTTCCATCATAAGTTTCCCCTCCTTTATCTTGTGGCCAAGAAATTCTACTTCTTTTGTGGCAAAGGAGCATTTCTCCTTCTTGACATAGAGTTCATGCTCTCGAAGGGTCTTGAACACTATGCGCAAGTGCTTGACGTGCTCCTCCAATGTCTTGCTATAGACAACGATATCATCAATGTAAACCACGACAAACTTGTCAAGATAAGGATGGAATACCTTGTTCATCAATGTGCAGAATGTTGCGGGGGCATTGGTTAGACCAAATGGCATGACTTTATACTCGAACGCTCCATATCTGGTCACCATCGCCGTCTTCGATTCGTCTCCAGGGGCTATCCTCACTTGGTAGTATCCTGATCGAAGATCTAACTTTGTGAAGTACCTTGCTTCACCAAGTTGATCGAATAAGTCGGCGATCAACGGAAGTGGGTACTTGTTCTTGATGGTAATCTTGTTCAATGCTCTATAGTCGATGCACAACCTTAGGCTACCTTCTTTCTTGCGTTGGAACAAGACGGGTGCACCATATGGGGACTTGGAGGGTTGGATGTAGCCAGCATCAAGTAGCTCGTTGAGTTGCTTCCTTAATTCCTCCAACTCGGGTGGCGACATCCTATAAGGTGATTTGGAGGGAGGCTTAGCACCAGGCTCCAACTCAATTGCATGGTCGACCTCTCTCCTTGGTGGCAACTTCTTTGGCAGTTCCTTAGGCATCACGTCCGCAAACTCCACAAGGACGTCTTCCACTTGTTTCGGCAAAGGCCCGTGCTTCTCCTCCCCTTCATTCAACATTAGGGTTGCAAGAAATGTGGCCTCGCCTTTCTTCCAAGACTTGGCAAATTGAATTGCTGACAAGTGCTGGGTACACTTCTTGGCTTGCCTTTCCAATGGCACCAGGCAAGGTTGTCTTCCGTCGGCCAGGATACAGAAAATATTGTAGAAGGGAATGGGAAAGGCTCGTACCTTGTCCATGAACTCTAACCCAATGACTACGCCATAGTCGTCCATCTTAACTACGGTGAAGTCGATTGTTCCCTTCCATGTGCCAATGTCTACGTGTACATTGCGTGCAACTCCAACAATGGGGGTGGCAGCGGAATTTACCGTCTTCACGCTACCAGGCTCCTTTGTGACTCGGAGGCCAAGCCTTGTGGCTTCCTCCGACGTCATGAAGTTGTGTGTTGCTCCCGTGTCCACCAACACACGCGTCGTCTTGTCACCAGTCTTGACGTCGACGAACAATGATCCTCCCCCAACTTGAGCCTTAGGTTGTGGGAGGGTTGTCTGGATGGCATTCAGTAGACGGATGCATCCCATCGTTGCATCATTACTTTCCTCGGCCTTGTCCTCCTTGAAGGCCATGGCCTTAAGGGCCTTCTTTTGTGGGCAATCTCGCATCATGTGAGGGCCGTCGCATAGGTAACAGTTGGGTTGCCAAGACTTACCCTTGCCTTTGTCATGCTTATCGGCTTTCTTCTCCTTCGGTTTGCTTGTCTCGGCCTTATCCTTCGGTTTATGTTCTCCCCCACTTTTCTCATGGTTACCCCTCTTCCCCGTGGACTTGGAATCACCTTGGTGGCTTGATTTAAACTCAATCAAGGATTCGGCAGCGGCAATGGCATCAGACAATGTTTGCACGTGTCTCCTTTGTAGTTCGAGTTTTGCCCAATTTTGCAGTCCACTCATGAAGTACATGAGCTTGTCTTCCTCTAACATGTTGGGCACCTCGAACAACAAACTCACAAAGGTGTTGACATAGTCTTTGACACTCCCTGTTTGCTTGAGCCACCTTAGTTTCTCCTTGGCTTCGTACTTGGCATTTTGGGGATAGAAGTGCAACATAAGATCTTTCTTAAATTCATCCCAAGTGGTGAGAGAGAACGTACCTTGCTCAATCTCCATGCTCCGACGACGCCACCACATAAGGGCATTGTCAGCTAAGAACATGGTTGCCGTTGAGATTTTGGACTCGTCATCTTCAAGCTTTAGGTACTTGAAGTATCGCTCCACGTTCCACACGAATGTGTCGAGCTCCTTTGCTTCCCTCTTCCCATTATAGGATTTGGGTTTAAAGGAGTCGATTACCTTGGAGTCCAACGCCTTGATTTCCCTCGACCCTTGCACGAATTGCTTCACGACTGCTTCTTTACAAAACGCCACATCTCCCTTAAGTTCCCTTGTGTCCTTTATCTCTTCTTGAAGCGCCACAAACCTTGCCTCTATGTTGTCAAGGTGAACCTGGACTTCCCTCCGCATCTTGTCTGCCATGGTGTTGAGAGCGCCAAGGAGCTCATCTCGTAGCCCTTCCACCAAGCCACGCAGTTCATCCTTACCATTGTCCACCATGGTTTGGATTTCCTCCTTGTCGACAACGTCCTCATCAAGTCGAGTATCGAACTCGAGTATGGTTCGTTCCACCTTCTCGAGTCGCTCTTCCATGGTCTCCATCGATGCTTGCAAGTCCTTTAACTTTGGCTTGCTCTTGGCAACGTCTTGGACCTCGGCAGTACGCTCCCTTAGGTCGGAGACTCCGGACACCATCTCTCCACTTGCCATATCCTACTTTCCTTCAAGTGATTCACGAGCTTGGCTCTGATACCAGCTGTCACGGGATGACTCTTTAAGCCTTCCGCCCGTGCGGCACTTAGACTTGAATACCTCGATGAACAAGCTAAGTAAGCCTTCGAAGCCTCGCTTCCCCGGATCGAATCACAAAGAAAGCTAAGATAGCTTGGAGAATGCTAAAATCACTTAGAAGATGGGAGAAAGGAAGCTTTGTATTGAAACTTAGGAGAACTTTACAATTGCTTACAATTCTTGGATGGTTGGCCAAATGGCCTTACCTCCTATTTATAGGCCTAAGTCACCTCCTCAATGGAGGGTTCTAGAATCCCCTACTTACATCCAAAAATATCTAGCATAGTTCTAGATACAACTTGCCTAATCTAGATTATTCTAGGTGAGGCTTAAATATGTACACTTGTGTGGAATGTTCCGGAATGCCCTAGATTATCTTGAATGCTCCGCCACGTTCTTGATTTCTCTGGGACGTTCCAGAAGCTTCCATGAAGACATGGCTTCATGGGCTTAGATATATGATGTCTTGGGCATTTTCTTTGTTTTTAACACATGGCCCGTGACACTTGGATCCAAGGTGAGCGTAAGGTGCGGGAGGTGAACATCACGTGAAAGACTATGCCCTGGCCAAGGGCAGGAGCACTAACACCAGATTGCAGGTTTATGAGCTCTAAATGCATCTCATATGACATAGACAACTCATAGGCAACCTGTACGACAATGTCGGAGTTGCCTAAAACATAAATGTGATCATGCCATAACTCAAACATTTCAACTAATACCATAACTCACCTGAACTTACCTTAGTGTTTTGCGTTCACCTTCACACTTCAAAGCATTCACAATAATTATGTGTAGGTAATATACACATGGATATGCCATAATGCAAATCTAAAACTCAACCATATCATAGTATTTTTCCAATATATACATATATATAAGGTGGCGTAAAATGCACAATCTATAACGCACTACTCCCGAATTATTTATTTTCGGAAATAATTATCGGGGATAAGTCCAACTAAACACTAGTTTAATTAACTATCATTACTTACGTTTCCTTATTTCAATTTCTTGATTCCTTACACATTGATTTATGACCAACATCCAATCACTAAAAACATAAGGTTAAATCTCATATTTTCACCAATTTCCTTCACATTGCTCAATTCCTAAACAAGGTTTTTGTTTCAAATATTGTATGGCTGCATCTAATGTCTCGTTAAACTGCCTATGTACTCTAAACAGGGATCAAGCCATTCGTAGTTCACATTAGTACTTCAAAGCATTCACAGTAATTATACGCAATAAGCAATTTATAGTAACGTACATAGAAATAAATTATCAATTAATTTTAGGGACTTGGATCAAAAATTGAAAACCAACAAAGTTTCAGTCAAAGATTGTTCATAACTAGGGACTGCATCCAAAGTCTCCCATATATATATACATATACAGGGAGCTTAAGGGGAGGGATGCCCATTTTTTCAAAAAAAATGGGGACACACTCCCCACCGTTAGATTGACTTTAATGAAATTGTGTGGTTGAGATTAAAACACAGGCCATAGAATCTCAACCACAGGATTTCATTTAAGTCAAATCCAACGGTGGGGAGCGTGTCCCCATTTTTTTGAAAAAATGGGGATCCCTCCCCTTAAGCAATTCCTATACATATATATATATATATATATATATATATATATATATATATATATATAATATACTATAAAAAGGAAAAGACCCACTTACCTGAGGTCCACGCTACAACTCCCTAGCATGCATATTGAGACATCTCGAACCATTGTCGCCTATGACCAATTATCAAATCACATCTCAGAGTTTGTACCAATAAAATACACAATTTACATAAAACACATCCCTACGTATTCAATTCAGAAGATCTGCATCACGGATTTCCAATCCATTGCTTCCAAAGATCCATATTATACTTCTAGAACAACATCCTAAAGTCCCATTACGATCCAACGATCGGATCTCCACCAATTGTCAAAACCAAGTGGCGGTTAACCTTTTATTTTATGAACTTACAAATCCAATTTTGGGAAGATCCATATATCAAATTCCTGATCCGTAAGTTCCTATGGTCCTCAAATATTACGTACTATAACGTATTAAAGTTTGGTAACGATCCAACGGGCGGATCGTCGATTCATACAATGACATATTAACTTAACGTAGAGAATTTAGATTCCAACAATCAACCTACGTCATACAACTACCAAAACTGAATTCAATGCATCTAATTAGCTTAAGAATAACATCAACGGCCCCCTGGCTACGCGCCGCCGTGGGTGGCGGTCGGCCGCCCTGGCTCGCCGAAAAACTCAACTATTTCTAAAAATTTTCAAAAATGACAGAAATGAAGATCTCAAAGAGTAGAGCAAACTTTATACCTGCGGTCAAGTACAATTTGGCATGGAAAGGCTCCAATTTTGCTAAAATCCTTCGGAAACCCTAGATTTGGTGTCTTCGATCAGTCACCTCTGGTGCTCTGCCACCTCCAAGGTTGTTTGGGCTTTGTTCTAGACCTCAAGGGAAGTCAATTGATGGTGGTAATTGTATGGAATTGTTTCAGAAATGGTGGATTGCCGCCGTGGGTGCCCTCGAAGCCGTCGGTGCAAAATCACAAACTCTAAGCTTAAAATCCACCAATTAATGGATGAAAAAGGAAGAGGGGAGGTCATGGGGTTGTTTACAGGTGGTGGTTTGGGTTAATTCACTGGAATTTGGCCAGGAAACCATCAATTTCTATGGTTCTCGTCGACCGGGTCACACGGGTCGAGGAAGACCCGTTTTGGGTTCCCTCATTTTCTTCTTCTCTCATTTCCCTCCTGGTTCTTCTCTCTCATTCGTCACTCTCCCTCTCTCCTCATTTCTGATTGAGCAATGCCCATCTTCTTTCTTTTTTATCTTTCCCTTCTCCCCTCCGTTTCTTCTTCTCCTTCATATTTCTTACCCTAAGAAAATCTTAAAATAATATAATGGTACTTATGAAATTATGTAAAATAATAAATGGTAATATCATTACTCCAATCTGCTTCTACTTGCGCCTACGCAGCCGTATTGTCGAGTACTACTGGAATACGCTAAAAGAATATTTTGTACGTCTCATTATACGTTGGTCAAGGAAAGTCAATACCCTCACCTCTAAGGGCATTTTTGTAAATTCACACTTTTAAAATTTATAAAATCGTAGAATTAGGAACGAGTTGTCACATTTGTCCCTCGATCTTATCCCATATTTATCTAGTATATATATGCAGATTCAAATTTTGCCAAATATCAAAACATATGTTTTAGCAAAAAAATTAAGATAATCAATATTAAATTCATTTAACCTACTGAAAATGAGATTCAAATTTGAATGCAGAAGAATGAGCTCACTACTATTATCAATTTGGCTAGGTTCATGTCTGCGGGTATCATAGCATGTTGGTATTACTATTGGTATAATGGTATAAAAAAATTGTTTTCACATATTATTGATGAATTTAGTGTTTTTTTTTTAATCAACCATATACTTACACTAAAGAGTAGAAAAAAAAAACGATCGAACTCGTTATTTACGAGATTTTAACGTAAGCTTTATTTGTTAATCAGGATACATACAAGTGGAATCAATTTGTGTGGTTGCAAAAATCCGCCGTCTTCAATCTTGACGAATTTGTACCTACAAAACAATCAACCCCTTTAATCAAAAGACCAAAGCCTCACGCGCCCACGAGTTTGGGCAATGGGTCTCTATACCTAAGTTAGTTTCTCTAAGAACAATGAGTGTTTTAATTAGGAGATAATATCTTAGGATAATGAGGTAAGTATCCTTGATTGATGGTGATGAGGATTCCTTACTTGTTTGAGTTGTTTTTTAATCACGAATGTATTAAATATAAGATTTGGTGATTAATCTTATCTTTAAGGCCTTTGACTTTTCCATGCCACGAGTAGGGGAATCTTGAGCAGTCGTAGTCAGCTGCTTGAATCTTCAGGATGTTGAGCTAGGCGTTGGAGTATTTGAGAGCCATGCCCATTCAATGAGGACAATCCTGTCTTTCTTGATATAAAATCCATGCGTCGCCTCCAGAATTTTTGAAAATATTTTTTGCTCCTTCTTTATGCTACTAGCCTACTACTTTTTCTTTTAAATTCCTTAGTATGCAACCCAACATGATCCTCCTCGGTTCCTTTTGGTGAAGATCCTGGAGATTTGTAAATCGTGTTCGTTCATCATATATTGTACGGTCAGTTTTTGTCAAGTACTGTTTATGTTTATTTTTAAATAAAAATATTTAAAATAATTTCTGATCGCACGATGTACGATAAATAGACACGATTCATAAATCTCAGGATCCTCACAATCGGATTCGGAATCGTTTGCAACTCTCTCTATGTACTTATGGGCATGGTGATGGACCAACTGTACTTTATGTGGATTATGTACACGTTCTGGAATCTGCACATACTTTCTGCAACATCAAATATCTTATAATTATAATGATTTTAATGATTTATAACTATAATTTATATTTCACAAACCACGGTTTGTTTATGTTTAATATATCCTTAAATCAATTTTTATTTTATTTTATCAACCTTTACTCTAAGCTTAATGATGGTGATAAATTAAGGTCATTAATTAATTAAGTTTCATCACCAGACGAATTGATCAACAAATGGAAATGCTTAATGTCCCTTTCTTTGGCTATTTATGTATATTTTTTTTTCCTTTTTTTCCTTTTCTCTCTTTACTTTTGCCTTCATGAGTCAGTTTATCACCAATTTGTCAACTTGTACAGGAATCCAAACCTTCATTGGAAGATATTTTAGTCGATTAACTCTGATTAAAGAGTAAATCATATATCTAAGATTTTTTTCTTTTAGGGGGGTACCCTGTCTTTCATCTCAAAGACTTCACCCAAGTCACTGATAAGTGATAACAGATTGTGGAATCTTCTCATCAGAACCAATAATTATAATGTCATCAACATACAGTAAGTCGATTAACTCTGATTAAAGAGTAAATCATATATCTAAGATTTTTTTCTTAACAAGGAATGAAGTATTATTAGGTTAAAAGTAAAGGTTATCGCTAGATGTATCTGATTGTTTTTGCGTGTTTATGTTTTCTTAGATTGTGTTGCATTTATAAGTGGAGTATTAGTATTAAAAATTACGTTGGTGAATGATGTCTTTCTCTTTAACCCACTACATTATGAAAAACTTTACTAGTTCTTTTTAGTGTAACTTAAGAGCAGTAATATTGTTTATAATTAAAAAAAAATATGTTGTGTTGTAACCATGCAATAGGGACTGGCAGCTTTACCCTCCCGGCATGAGATGTACTGTTCTTCTAATTATCAATGAAAGTTTGCTGCCGTTGCTTTCAAAAAAATGCAATAGGCTAACGACTATAGTAATATCTTATGCAAATTTTTTATTTACAAATGATATTGTACACTAATCTATACTACAAAGGGAGGATTTGAACCAGTTCACAATAAATTGAAGAATAAGACCTTAACCACCAGAGAAATTCACCGCTTGTGTATTCCAAAGCAATTTTAGTGGTCTACTTTTTTCTAGTATACTATGCAATTTAAGTCTATTCTAGCTACATGGAGAAAAAGACAAAAGAAAAGAAAAAGAAAAAAGAAAAAAAAGAGAGGCTATGTTGGAAAGGTATATAAGGCCATCTTCAACCGAAGGGTCCAGAGGGCCAAAGAGCGGAAAATAGCCCGAAAACCGTCTCAAACTAAGGGCTAGGCCAGATGGCTCTGGAATCTGGGAAGGCTGAAGGGCTGGCCACTTCCAGCTAGCCAGCCAGCCCCGGGCTGGCCATTTTTTTTTTTTTGAAGTGTTGGATTTCCTGTCGGTTTTAACCGACAGGAATAGTATAGAATATAATGAATTAAAGCTAACGGCTACTAGGATATTTATTAATTAGTATTAGTGTTGGTTATAACCGACACATATAGTTTGAAAAAAATTGAATACAACGGCTAGCTAACTGCAGCTAGTCGTTGTATTCAAATTTTTTTTTTAATTTAAACCTTTTTTTACTTCTATAAATATGGTGAAGCTCTTTCAATTCTTCACTTCATCTGCAATATTTCCTTCAATATTTTTCAATATTTCCTTCAATATATTTTTCAATACTTCCTTCATCTGCAATATTTTTTTCAATTTTTCAATAATTTCCTTCAATATTTTTTCAATAATTTCCTTCAATATTTTCTTCAATTTTTTTCAATAAAAATGGCCTCATCTGCAATGAAAGGTAGGGTGTGGACCCGAAAAGAAGATGAAGCTCTTTATAGGGCTTATAAATGGGTCTCGGAAGATAGTGTGAGGGGGGATTTCTCAAACAAGTGAAGGTGTTTGGACTCGTGTGTCCAAAAAATACTTAGAGTTCTACGAAGGCTCTGACTATACTCCTACAATGGCGGATGATAAAGATGATGTTGATTATGGATATTAAATTTAAGTCGTTGTAATTTTTAAATTTAAGTTAATGTTGTTTTTAAATTTAATTTGTAGTTTTTAAATATAAGTTGTTGTTTTTAAATTTAAGTTGTTGTAGTTTTTAAATTTAAATAATAAATTATGTTTGGCCCTCGGTTGGAGACGGTTTTTTGTGACATGGCTAAAACGAGCCCTCTGGCCCTTTGGCCCTCGGTTGGAGACGGAGGCAAATATGGCATGTACTGTTCATTAAAATATTAATATCTTAGAGAATCTTGAAGGGCCAGATGGCTAAAATGAGCCATCTGGCCAGCCATCGGTTGGAGATGGCCTAAGCTCCTAGACCAAAAGGATTAGGAAAAGAAAATTACAAATCAAAGAAAGGGAGATATACATGGAGACCAGAATGTCCAAAAAAATTCAAATGTAGAAACAAAAAAGTCTCTAAAGCATGTCAAACAAGTGGAGATGATAGTAACCTTAAATTAATCGACAATTAAAATAGTCGATAACAAGAGAGTGAATTAAACTTAAAAACTTTTCATAATCAGTTGAACGGTATACAAGTTCATTGCATTTGGTCTTTTAATACTAGTAGGATGATTGACACATAATACTATCCACAAACCGATTGGTCCATGTGTTTACTTATGAAATAATAACTTGGGAGGTATCCATCGAGTGCATGAATTTCAAACTCATTCAATGACATCAAACAAACGACGTGAAAAAAAATCCAATTTGGCATCTGTGAGCTTTTCTTTTTCATTTTTTTTTCTTTTCCTTCTTATTATACCTACGGACTTTGTCAAGTGTCAAAAACTTTTTTTATTTTTTTTTTATTTTTAACAAACTGATATTATTCTGAAGGGATGGAGGGGTTTAACCTCACATCAACTAGTAATAATGTAGTTCAAACTCTCTTAAACAATAATCAAACCTAGTTCTCGATTTTTTTGTGTTTGTCAAGAATCAAGTAACCCGCAAACTAGGTGAACATGTACTTTCTAGTTTGGAGTTTTTGGCATGGGAGCAAGCAGAAGAAGAACCCGGCATGAAGATAATGATGGATTATTGTCTTATTGTTAATTAACAAACAAAAGAAGATAATGAAGATGTTAGCGTAGTAAAACACAAGTGCATAAGGACAATCCATGATCAATATTTTTAATTTGTAGCGTCGAATAATTGTTTTTCAATTATAATTTATTCTAATATTTTAAGATGGACGACGTACGATGCAGAAACAATTGTAAAATTATTAGAGAGGTGTGTCGAAAACTCATTACCAACAATATTGATATGGTAAAGTTTGATAATTATCACATACACAATTCATCATGTGTGACAAAAACCTCGATACTAATTACAGTAGAAATAAGATATTTAAACTTTCCATTTAAAAAAAAAATTATGATCAACAACAATTACTGCAGTTAAGGAGGAGGGAGGGCCAGTGCAGACGAGTCAAAATGGCGGTGAAACCGAAGGCCTGGCAGCCGCGGCTCCAAATGGCGCGGACAAAGGCCGTGCGTGACGTTTTCAAGGGAACGGATCACAAACGTGCGACAGGATATTCCACATTTGTACCTTTGCAATAGGCCCACGTTTCCTCCACATATGTTGACTTTGAATATTTTATTAATTTATTTTTAGCTACGTTCCTTGAAACTTAATTTTGATTTTATTTTAATTTTTAAAACTCAAAAGTCTTTATTTTCTATTTGGAACTCAATTTTGATCTCACTTTGACCTATGAAACTTAAAAGTTATCACTTTACTTCTTAAAACTTCAATTTCGATCCCACTTTGCCCTTTACTCTCCAAAGTTGTCACTTTATTCCCTGAAACTCAATATTCACTCTATTTTGGTTTGTTTCTATGTATGTTGTTAAATAACATTTAAGTTTACTTATGTAGCATAATTGAGCCACACGTATGACTAACATGGCACAAGTATAAAGCTCACGTATCTAATCAAATGGTGTCACATATACTGTAAAAAATTTAATTTCCAAACATTGTATAATATATTAAAAACATAAAAAGTAAGAAAAATAGCAATAACAATTTCTAGATTTCATCTCTCCGATCCCTCTCTCATTTCTCTCTAATTGTTGCCCATACATTCATCCCTTCTCCCTCCATCTTCAACCACCTTATCATTAGTTTCATTGAAAAATAGAAATAATGAGTCACTTAGTACTATGGTCTAATGGTATTCAGGTTTTAGGTTCGATTATCCCTAAAAGTGAAATTGAGCCACATTAGTGCTAACCCATTATGAGGCATAGCCCACTCCTTCACCCCTTAATGTAGATAATATCGTTTGTTAAAAAAAAATAGAAACAAGGCAGTGTAAAGCGAATTTTGAGTTTTAAGGAGTAGACTGGTGAGTTTTGAGTTTTAGGAAGCACAGTGAGATCAAAATCGAGTTTTAAAGAGTAAAGTGACGACTTTGACATTTCAAGGGGCAAAATGGGATAAAGACTGAGTTCCAGCAAGTGTAGCTAAAAATAAGCCTATTTTATTTGGGTGATGTGTGACAACCCGTCCTTAATTCAACATTTTTATTAATTTTAAAAGCTTGAATTGAGGAAAATGCCCTAGAGGCAAGGACCTTTGATTTTTGTTGACCATCATCAAAAGAAACGTATGACTTATTCTTTTAGCGTATTTGTGTAGTACTCGGTGGTACGAACACATGGATGCAAACGGAACATAATTCGGAATTATAACAAAGAAGTTGTGGGCAAGTAAAAATAGGGATAAAATGGTCATTTGACCATTTTTTGGAAGGCTCTAGATTTCTGGAGCAAAGAATGGTCATGCCACATGTGTGGATGTGATGGAAATCAAATGAGGAATAAAGATGAGTGCGGACCAATCAATGAAGGGAGGAGAGAGGGTGACCAATAGGGAGAGCATGAAAGGAGGGGAAAAGAGGGAGAGGAGAAGCACATGATCCACGACCTGTTTTTCATTTTTCGACCCAACCTGGACGGTAGCCATGGAATCCGAAGGGTTTTTGTCGGTTTTTCCGGCGAATTACATCACCTAACCACCTAGAACCAACTCCATGACCTTCATTCTTCACATTCCACCCCAAAATCGAAGGAATTGGGCTTTAAATTATGAAGTTCAAAGCCGTTGGCAACCCATGAGTCTCTAGGTAGCGATCCGCCATTTCTGAAGGTAATCTCATCGATCCCCACCATCAAACAACTCCCCTTGAGCTCAAGAACAATTCTCAATCATTGGTTGAAGCGTCGGAGCGAGTATGGAGGACGAATCAATGCACACCCAAATCTAGGGTTCCGACGAGTTTGAGTGAAATTGGTCTTAGTCATAGGTATGAAAGTTGTTCCTCTCATTGAGATCTTCATTCCTGTAAAATTTGAGAATTTTTAGAAATAGTTGAATTTTCCGATGAGTCGGGCAGCCAACCGCCGCGAGCGGCGGCGCGTGGGCCGAGACCCCACTGACCATCTTAGGCTAATTTTGAATCACTGATTCCATATTTGACATTCGTTTAGTGAAATTACAATGTTTTAATATAGTTTCGTAGTTGACCACCTAATTGCCCATCACAGGGTCCTTATATGAATTGACGATCTGACCTTTGGATAGTCACCAAACCTTAGTACCATATAGTACATAATATTTTAAGATTATAGGAACTGACGGATTGGGAATCCGACTTACGGATCTTCCTGAATTGGATTTGTAAGTTCGTAAAATAAAACGTCAACCACCACTTAATTTTAGCAATTGGTGGAGATTCGACCGTTGGATTGTTCCGAAACTTTAGGACGTTGTTCTAGAAGCATAATGTGTATCTTTGGAAGTTACGAATGGGAAATCTGAGGAGCGGATCTTCCGAATCAAGTTATGTAGGGTTGTGGACCCTACCATCGATCTTTGACCGACGGTTGACCTTTGGTCAATGAATTTCAAATCATTCTAGAACGTCTTAGGGATGTGTTTTACGTAAGTTACGTGTTCTATCGATAAGAATCCTGAGTTGTGATTTGATATTTGTTCTAGGCGACATTCGTTCATGACGCCTCGATCTTGTGCTAGGGACTTGTAGCGCAAACTCCGGATGAGTGGGTCTTTTTCCTTTTTATAGTGTGTGTGTGTGTGTGTGTGTGTGTGTGTGTGTGTGTGTACTTTATAGTTTCCATGAATGCTTTGAACTGAGTTATGCATAGCATGCCATGATTTAAATATTGCATTATGATGAGATTTGTGATTATACCAAATGATCCTACAGAAGTGCAGGTAAGTTCATGTGAGTTATTATGTGATTGAAATGGCTGCACCCCAGTATTAGTGCTCCCGCTTGGGGCCAGGGCCAGCCTTTACATGATTATTCACCTCCCGCACCGCACACTCACCTTGGATCCAAGTTTGGTGCCAGCCTGTCATACAGACCATAATAGGTGGTTCTGACTTGTAGGTGACTCGCGATTTATCGCACACCCTTCACGTGATCGTAGCACTTGAGCGTACATATTTATACCTAGCCTATCGTACAGGTCACATTAGGTGACTCTGACTGGCATACTATTTTATATTAGTTGCACATCTGGTTTACATCTTTTAGTGCTAAAATATTATGACATGGCATATCTCAGTTTTCGCTAGTCTTGTGCATTGGTTTTCATAACTATGTAGTAGTATTTTTTGAAAACTATATGAGTTTTACGACGAGGGGTTATAACGTTTTCAAAAAGTTTTTATTAAAACTTTATTTTCACGCCCACTCACCCTTGTTTTTCGCCCCTCCAGGTTCTAGTAGCAGAGTTTTCGCACCGACAAGGATTATTGGCAAATCTTAGGGTAGACGATTACCATCAATGGTATAATTATCACCTTATTTTACTATATTGTACTTATGCTCTGTCATTACATGTGAAATGGGTTCCCACCCGCTCACCGCACACTCTTGTACTTAGGCACTTTTAGGTTTAAATTTGTTCACATCTTCCATATCAATACATTTATGGCTTTGTCACCTTCCAGGTGTCGGCCAACACAACTCGATTCAGAGTCCTAATGGACATCTCAGGTCAGGATGTGTCACGATGGGCTGCTAGTTACATTTTCATGATGTCTGCTAGTATTTCAAAACAAGACATGACAAAAAATTGTGCGTTATTAATAAATGTGTTATTTTAAAACGTGTTCAATAATGTGTATTAAATGTGAAAAGTACATATGTACATACATCATTTGTTTGTATTTACAAAAAAAATTGTGCAATTTAACAAATTACTAAAACAATATAGAAAATGAAAGGGTAAATCTCTGTTTACTACCCTCAAGTTTCGTGGTTTTCAACATTTAGTATATCAAGTTTTTTTCGTCCCAGAGTCATACCTAAAGTGTAAATTTTGGGATAGTCTCGTACATCCGTTAGTCAAACTGTTAAGTATGCCGTTAACTGATGACGTGGCGCCCATATGGACAATGATTGGGTGCCATGTGTCATTAAAAATATTAAACTATTAAAATAATTAATTAAAAAAGTATTTTAAAAAAAAACTGCACGTCTTCTACCTCGCCTCCCCTCCTCTCTGCACCGCCAAATCACAACAAAAAAAAGGCCACCCTTCTTCTTCAACCTGAGCTCTCAAATGGTCTACAACTAAACCATCAAAACCCCAATTGAAGTCTGACTTATAGTTCTCCAATTTCTAAACTTTCTAATTATTTATGTGATTGAATTTGATTTGACTTTTAGGGTTTAATTCATGTCTTGTAATTGGGTTTTGTTTTGATTTGGGGAAGGTTGCAGCTTTCGTGATTTCGGGAAGAAGACGATGATGGTATGGATCAGGGGAGTCGAAGAGGGAGGAGGTGGGTCGGGGAGGTAAAGAGGGATGAGCAGGACGAGCACAGCGAATGTGGCGACTCATACGCTAGTGCAAATAGGTAGATTTTCCATTCAAATCCAAACTAAAAATATAAAAATTGAAGCATTTCCTTTCCTAAATCTACCCAACGACCAGCCCACCAACCAACCAATTTACAAAATCCCCAATCTGAAAACCTAACAACCTAACCCCCGAACCCGTACAAAGTCTTACACTGCCTCTATAGCACATAGACGACGTCCATCATCGTCATAGTCTTCCTCTTGGCGTGCTCAGTGTAAGTCACGACAACGAGGTTTCCGACGAAGGGAGAAAAGTGCTCGGACGACGGTAGAGATAGGCCTTCATTTCTCCATGTTTGTGGGGTTAGGAATGAAATTTATGAAAGAGAATTGGAGATGAGATTGGGGTGGAGACGACAGAGAAGAGGATGAGAGTGGATCCACGAGGAAGGGGATGTGGTTGGAATGGTGGTCGGAGGAGAGGGAAGGATAGATGTGCAGACATTGGGGTAGGTGCAGTGGAGAGAAGATAGGGAGAAGGGAAGGGGTCGGTGACACACTCCGATTCGGAATGTCTACTAAGACTCCGAATCGAGCTGTGTTGGCCGACACCTGGAGATGATGAAGCCATAAAGTGTGATGATGTGGAAAAATGTGAATAAATTTAAATTTAAGAGTGCCTAAATACCAGAGTGCACTGATGAGCGGGAATGAACCCACCTCACACGTGACGTTAGAGTATAAGCAAGTACAATATAGTGAATTAAGAATCGTACCCTTGAAATAATCTCCAATACTAAGAATTTCCACGAATCTTCAACGATAAGGAAGCTCAACTAATAAAACCTGAAAGGTGAAGACAAAACAAGGGTGAGTGGTCCTGGAATTAAAATTTTAATAGAGACCATATAACACATCATAACCCCTCACTACGCACCTGTATAGTTTCCAAAAATCATACCACATATCAATGTAAAATCAAAAGTATATCAACTGTAAATCCATAATTATACTACAACACGGCATCTCATAAGCAATATCAATAATCATGTGATCAATAACCCATACTAGCACGCAAGTCGAAGTCACTTATGATGACCTGTACAACTTACCTATATCTCATTACATATACTAGCTCATCATATATCTCATCATATATGCTAGCTCATAAGTCGGGAGTCACCTCTAGTGACATATACGACTTATCCATATCTCATCACATATGCTAGCTCATAAGTCGGGAGTCACCTCCAGTGACCTGTACCGTACGACTTATCCATATCTCATCATATATGCTAGCTCATAAGTCGAGAGTCACCTCTAGTGACATGTACAACTTATCCATATCTCATCACATATGCTAGCTCATAAGTCAGAAGTCACCTCTAGTGACCTGTACAACTTATCCATATCTCAATAAGTATACATGCACACGAGTCGAAACCACCTAAAGTGGTCTTTATGACAAGACTGGGTGCAAATAAATACGCTCAAGTGCTACAATCACGCGAAGACTGTGCGAATAATCGCGTGTCACCTACGAGTCGGAACCACCTATGGTGGTCTATACGACAAGATTGTGCACCTACCTTGGATCCAAGGTGAGCGTAAGGTGCGGAAGGTGAACATCACGTGAAGGACTGTGCCCTAGCCACGAACAGGAGCACTAACACTGGGGGTGCAGGTTTATGAGCTCTAAGTGCATCTCATGTGACATATACAACTCATAGGCTACTTGTACGACAATGTCGGAGTTGCCTAAAAGTAACGTGATCATGCCATAACTCAATCATTTCAACTAATACCATAACTCACCTAAACTTACCTGTGTGTTCCGCGTTCATCTTCGCACTTCAAAGCATTCATAATAATTTTGTGTAGGTAGTATACACATGGATATGCCATAAAACAAATCTAAAATTCAACCATATCATAGTATTTTTTTCAATATATACACATATATATAATGTGGCGTAAAATGCACAATCTATAATGCCCTACTCTTGAGTTATTTATTTTCAGAAATAATTATTGAGGATAAGTCTAACTAAACACTAAATTAATTAACTATCATTACTTACGCTTCCTTATTTCAGTTTCTTGATTCCTTCCACATTGATTTATGAACAACATCCAATCACTAAAAACATAAGGTTAAATCTCATATTTTCACCTATTTCCTTCACATTGCTCAATTCCCAAACAAGGTTTTTGTTTCAAATATTGTATGCCTGCATCTAACGTCTAGTTAGACTGCCCACGTACCCTAAATCAGGATCAAGCCATTCGTAGTTCACAATAGTATTTCAAAGCATTCACATTAATCATAAGCAATAAATCGATTTATAAACATTTATGGAATTGTCTATCATATATATATATATATATATATAATACACGATAGAATGAAAAAGACCCACTCACCTGAGATCCGTGCCACGACTCCCTAGCACACATGTCAAGACATCACGAACCATCGTCGCCTATGACCAATTATCAAATCACATCTCAGAGTTCTGACCGATAAAATACATAATTTAGATAAAACGCATCCCTACGTAATTCAATTCGGAAGATCTGCATCACGGATTTCCGATCCATTGCTTCCAAAGATTCACATTATACTTCTAGAACAACATCCTAAGGTTTCATTATGATCCAACGGTCGGATCTCCGCCAATTGCCCAAAATCAAGTGGCGGCAACATTTTATTTTATGAACTACAAATCCAATTAGGGAAGATCCGTATGTCGGATTCCCGATCCGTAAGTTTCTATGGTTCTCAAATATTACGTACTATAACATATTAAAGTTTGGTGACGATCCAACAGTCGGATCGTTGATTCAAATAATGACCTATTAACGTAACGTGGAGAATTTAGATTCTAACAATCAACCTACATCCTACAATTACCAAAACTGAACTCAAGGCCTCTAATTTAGCCTAAGAATGACATTGACGGTCCCCTGGCCACAAGCCACCTCGACTCGCCGGAAAATCCAACTATTTCAAAAAATTACCAAAAATTACAGGAATGAAGATCTCAATGAGCAGAGTATCAAGGCCAATTTGGCAGGGAAAAGTTTCAATTTCACTAAAACCCGTCGGAAACCCTATACTTAGGTGTGCTCGATTGGACCTCCAAACTTGCTCTGACGCCTTCACCACTGCCTGGGTTTTGTTCCTGGGTTCTAGGGGAGTGCCCTAGTGGTGGTAATTGGAGGAGATGGTTTCACAATTGATGAATTGAGGGCTAGGGTTTCACAGCACCCATACGGGGGTTCTTTGTGAAATCACATGAAACTCGTCGATTTTTGGGTCAATTTGGATGCTGGGATGTCATAAAGGTGTATGGGGTGATGGGAGGTTGAAGAAAGCTGGAGAATTCAACGGAAAACTCGTCGAAACGACCATCGTCAAGAGTCGAGTCAAGGTCGCGGGTTCAAGGGATCCGACCAATCCTCTCCTTTTATCCTCTCTCATTTCCCATCCTTTCCTCTCTTCTCATTGGCAGACTCTCCTCCCTCCTCTTCTAATTCGTTCCTCATGGCCCTCTTTTTCCGATTGGGCATCCTTGCCCAATCCCTTTTTTTCCCTCTATTATCCTTCCTCCCCGTTTCCTTCTTCTTTCCCCCAAATTCCTAACAACAAACTATTAAAATAATATAGTGGTATTTATGATAAATGAATAAAATAATAAATAACAGTCCTTACCATGTACTTTCCCAATTTATAGTCCTGTAAACCTCTGTCGTAGTTCCTAATTCAATTTGCGTGCGTCTACGCGTTCGCACCGCCAAATACTTTTGGAATATATTAAGGTAATAGTTCATACGCGTCATGAACTAGCGGTCAACGAAAATCAATACCCTCACCTCTAGGGTATTCTCGTAAATTCATATTTTAAAATTTATAAACTCGTAAAATTTGGGATAGGTTGTCACAGTCAGGGTGGGGAAGACAAATGGGTTCTAAGTTTTTTTTTTAATACTTTTTTTAATTATTTATTTTAATAGTTTAATATTTTTAATTTTTTTAAAGACACGTGGCGCCCAATCATTGTCCACATAGGCGTCATATCATCAGTTAACAGCAAACTTAAAAGTTTGACTAACAGATGTATGAGACTGTCCCAAAATTTACACTTTAGGTATGACTCTGGGATGAAAAAAACTTGATGACCAAATGTTGAAAACCATGAAACTTGAGGGGTAGTAAACAGAGATTTACCCAAAATGAAAATATTTAAAAAAAATAAATACATACATGTATAATTACTAACTATGGAAGGCAGTTGAGGTTCCACCATAAAATCAAATGAGAACATCTTCTATAGGCTGCCTAATTGAGATTCTAAATTAGAGAGTATGATTGGAACTATTCTTTTATGAAAAACTTTTTTTTTTATGGGTTGAAAATTATATTAACTTCCTAAATTAGAGAGTATGTTTGGAGTAAAATTTAGAAGGAGCTCCCAAAATAATTTTTCAGTTTTGAACTAAATTTGATTTAAAAAACAGAGAACATAATTGGAGATTCTTTGACAAGAATAGCCCAACAATTAGAAATACTATGGAGTTAATCTAAAAAATAGTACTCTATGTAGATTTTTTGTCATCTCATGTTTTTGACATAATATTTTATAACGTTAACATTTAAATTAACGTTAAACTGTGAATGTCACTTTGAGAGTCTCCTTAACAGTTATCGCCGAACAATTTACAAACATGTACAAAGCTAATGACTTTGATGGAGTGACATTTATTTTTAACTCATACCATCCTGAATTTTTTTTGAGATACCATCGTGAATTAGTGTAGCTTAAAATAGTAAAATAGGCTTTCAACTTTCAAGTGGTATTTTGGTCCAAATATACTGAAAATTAGTCGGTTAAGTTGCCGAAGATTTTCCATACCGGAGAATGACACCTCATTTATGGTCCCACTCCCAAACAGTGGATCCCACGTCGCTTGTTCAACCTCAAGAAGCTATGCGAGCTGAGTCAGCACACAGAGAGAGGGAGAGAGAGGGGCTGAGCCGCCGAGAGCCGAGGCAGTGAGTGGACTCGAGCAAAACTGGAGCGCGCCATGGAATTGTTGAGGTTACTCCCTTGAATCTCATCTGTAATATACTGTTTTTAATGTAGGAGTGTTTCAACGGACAATCAAGACAAGCAATCTAATTTAGACGACCTAATCATATCGATAGCGACCTTCAAGAACCATCGCCCCCTTTGTGTTTCTTCATTCATCCATTTGTTTCTACTAGCCCTTTTGGTTCACTTTAGGGAGTGGAGAGTTGAATTCCGCTTTCTGGGTTTGGGAGTTTTATGCCATAGAGTTTCTGGATTGGGAAAGAAGTTCAATTTATCAGATTGGGTGGTGATTTCTTTGCTGAATTGGTTAAATTTTGAGTTTATAGGGAAAAATCTGGACTGGGTTGGGTTAGATTTTGGTAAATTTCTTGATTTGGAGAGGTGGGTTTATTTTTCTGAGTTGAATTTGCTTCCCCTCGCTGTATTAATTTCTGGGTAGAGTGGAATTTTGATAAATAGTTTGAAGAGGAGCAAGAGTGAGTTGAATTTGTAGAGAGAAATTTGTGTGGGTAGAGTGAGAAATTGATGATCAAGTTCTAAAAGTTCAGGAAAAAAGAGGGGTTTTAGAGGAATGTAAAGTTTTGGAGAAAGATTGAGAGGGAAATTCAGAGATAGGTACGAGGCTTTGATGCTTGGGGTTTTCAATAGCTTTTGGCCATGGCTGTAGTGAGTTCTGTGCCTGCAATTGCTCAACCAACAGAACGGATAAGGTACCCTGATATTTCAGCATACATGGCTCGCAGCGGAGAGATTGTGGAGGAGCCGGTTGCGGTGGTGCGGATAATCGAAGATATGATCTATGTTGCAGTGGGAAAAGATGTGAAAGATAGCAAATCAACTCTGGTGTGGGCGGTGCATAATTCAGGAGGGAAGAAAATCTGCATACTTCATGTTCACCAGCCTGCTCAGATGATTCCCTTGAGTAAGTCTGCAGTCACACACATGTTTTGTTTGGTGAATGTTGTAATAAGAATCTTGTAACTTGTTGAAATTACTTTGGTTGATATAATTTGTTCAACTCACAATTACTAGCTTGATAATGCTTTGTCTGTTGAGGACCATGGTTTTCGGTTTGATGGGCAGCACGAGCAATTCGAGAAATTTGCCAAAAATTGAAGAAAAGTAGAGAAGTGTGTATATGTATATATATAAAGTAAATTAGGCACAATCAAAGTTTCATGAGTTGGCTGGGGTTTGAATCAGATATTTTGTATGCCAAAGTTTCTATTCTGCCTTTCTGTTTTAGGGTTTCCGACTGGATTTAATTTTCTGCTGTTTCCTTGATTTGCAGTGGGGACGAGGTTCCCAGCAAGCTCACTGAAGGACCAGGAAGTTCGAGCATATCGGGAAATAGAAAGGCAACACATGAATAAGATTCTCGATGATTACCTTTGTATATGTCGCCAAATGGGGGTATTTTTTCCTCTGCCTCTTCCTTTGTTTTCTTGTACAAAATAGAGCAATTTTTCTTAAAGAAGTTTGAATAACAAGATAACAGGATACGAAGTTGGTACATTGTAGGATAAAAGAATGCATTCTTGTATTGTCATATATTGCAAAACTTAAAATTTTGTCATTTTAGGAGATCCCTTTCAAATGCTTTGTAAAATGCCAAGTTTTATGACATATTTTGCTTTCGTCTGTCCAATGTAGATTCGGGCTGAAAAAATACATACTGAAATGGACTGTATTGAGAAGGGAATTGTGAAACTCATCTCTCAGCTTGGGATCAGGAAACTTGTTATGGGAGCAGCAGCGGACAAGCACCATTCAAGGTATTTATGCCTTTTGTCTGTTATTTTTTTAGTCCTATGAACATTTTCAAATGTTTAATTACCCCGGATGTGCTTTAATGATTCATTTTGTATGCATCCAGCATAGATGAGATTTTTGTTTTCTTTCCCCTTCTGATGGGATTTCCAACAGAAGAGTTTATTTTTTACCAATGCAGTTTTTGTGTGTGTAAAAAATGAAAGTATTTAATAATTCTTGTTACATATTAGTAAATTTTACTTGGGGGTTCATTTATTATATGAATCCTTTACATTGAGATTGCTCAATCACAATTTAACATTGCAGGAAAATGATGGACCTCAGGTCCAAGAAAGCCATATATGTCTGCCAACAAGCACCTGTTTCCTGTCACATACAATTTATTTGCAAGGGGCACCTTATACACACCAGGTTTACTTGAAACTTCTTAGAAAGTAAAACTAAAATACTAAAGAAAAAGGTTTTTTCTTGATACTTCTGTTATTTATCATTACATACGGAAAATCCAAGCTTCAAAACAACCATATGGTTTTTAATTGTTTGTGTACTGGTTATTATAATTATAACTGTACAAATAATTTTCTTCTCAACACCTATTTTCTTTTAAATCATGAACTGTTGTTTGATTTTGATGATCATGACTACTAATGCATATACTGTGATAAAATAGGGAAGGGAATTCTGATGGACTTGATACAGAGGTTCCATTGCTGCGACCAAGTCCAAACACTGATATAGAACAGTCACCGCACCACTTTAGATCACAATCTGTTACAATCAAGCGGAATAATCGACCAAAACTAACCAATCCAGCTCAAGATTTGTTCCGCAGGGTAAGGTCCATAAATTTGGGGAATGGAAGCAGCACAACAGATGTCACTTACACAGATGGTACTGACGGGTTTTCAACTCCAAGAAGTAGCTATGAACCAGGAGCAAGTCCTGTGGAATGGGATCAGGTATCAAGTAGGAGTGTTTCAGGATATTCAACAGGCTCTTCTGCTGGATTGGGCGATTTAGCTTTGATTCAGTATGAGAAAGCTGAGGGAAGTGAAAATGGGTCAAGTGACTCACGCTCACTTTCTCATTTTAAAGATCTTAATCACTCATCCCCTCCCAGTGTATTGGTAAGTGCCAAACTACCCTTGGGCGTGCATAGATTTTTCATGAACCATCTGCATGTTTCACGTGCTGAATTTAAATACTGGAATTAGTACTTCAACAGTCACCTTAGAAAGAATCAACTGAGTTAATTTAAAACCCTTGATGGTCAAGCAGGATGGAAATGTAGATGATACTCTGTACGATCATCTTGAACAAGCAATGTCAGAGGCTGAAAATGCAAAGAGAGATGCATTTCATGAGGGAATTAGGCGTGGGAAAGCTGAAAAAGATGCCATTGACGCTATACGGAGGGTAAAGACTCTTTTCTATTTGGTGCTTCCTTCTACCTTTTCCATTTTCCCCCAACATAAATCATAAAAGTTATCTTTTCCTCTCTTCTGTTCTCCAATACTTACAGATGTAACATACACATTAAATTGTTCATCAAATAAGGTTATATCTAGAATTGACTATGTTCAGTTAACTATCATAGAACTTGATCATCTAAGATGGGAATATGAACAGGATCCTTTGTATTATTCCTAAATGGAAAAGACGCAAAATGTCAACTTTTTTCTTCTATGGTGGTGATTCTTAGAGGCAGGGGCATATGTGCCAACTCTCCCCCAACCCCTTAATATATCTCTGATGCTTGTAGTTGATCTTGTACCACTTAAAGTGTTAGTGGCTTTGGCATTGCATTTAACTGCATAACATTATTGGTTACATGTAATTTGGAAAAGAAAACATAATATGTTCCATGATCTCCGTTCTTTTTTCATAGCCAAAAACTCCGTAAACAGAAACTTGTGAATTGTTGCATTCACAGGCTAAAGCATCAGAGGTCTTATATAATGAGGAGTTGAGACAAAGGAAAGAAATGGAAGAAGCACTGGCAAAAGAGGGACTAGAACTTGAAAAGATGAAGAAGCGACAAGATGAAGTCATGGAAGAATTGAGGGCTGCCCTAGATCAGAAATTACTACTTGAGAGCCAAATTGCAGAGTCTAATCAGATGGTCATGAGCTTAGAGCAGAAGGTTATCTCAGCTGTGGAACTTTTACAAAATTACAAAAGAGAACGGGATGAGTTGCAGGTGGAGCGTGACAATGCACTTAGAGAAGCTGAGGAGCTGAGGAAAAAACAAGGCGAAGCCTCGAGCGCACACATGCCTCGGTTCTTCTCTGAGTTCTCATTTGCAGAGATTGAAGAAGCAACTCAAAGCTTTAACCCATCTCTGAAGATCGGAGAAGGGGGATATGGGAGCATTTTTAAAGGTTCCCTATGTCACACCCAGGTTGCTATAAAAATGCTAAATGCTCAGAGTATGCAAGGCCCCTCTGAGTTTCAGCAAGAGGTACGATAACCTGAATATTGTATGCTTCCCCTTACTTGCAGTAATTTATATTAGGGTTCGAGTGAAATTTTATAATCAGGAGTCTAATTGTTGTGTGGTAATGCTTAACTTATTTGTCCCAATGTTTTGAAAGGCGAAGGAGTAGGCGAGGAGTTTTATGGATAGCCCTGCCTAGGCTAAAGCCTATGAGGCGAGAGGCGAAGCCTCACGGGACCTCAAATTTTATATATATATATATATATAATATTATGCTTTGTAAAACAAATTAACCAAAAATAAAACAAACAATCAAACTTTCCGGTACCAAATTGAGATTAGATTACTAAAAAGCTTACTTGAATTTTGAAATAAATTGAGGTATGAGATTGGGGTAAAATTGAAATATGGGATTGGGATTGAGAATTTAGGGTTTGAGGAATTGGGGAATGGGTATTGGGTGAAATATAGCAGAGAGACTCGGGTATTGGGTGGGGAAGGAGGGGACCTGCTGTGATTATAAAAAAATAAAAATTAGACTTGGCCAAAGCGACATCGTTTTAGGCCAGGTCATTTATAAATAAATAAAAAAATCCCTCTTCTTTTTTGCACTGATCTTCACGAGTCTTTATAAATAAATAAAAATCCCTCTTCTTCTATGCGCGGTCATCTTCTTCAAGAAGACACTGCTGCAACACAGAACCAGAGCAGAGGTTTCCCAGAAAATTTCAAATTTCAAGCAAGATTTTGGATTGCTGAAGGGTCCTGGAAATGCCCAGTCAAACACACACACCCCGACCAAGCCTAGGCGAGTTTCCGCCTACTCCACAAAACAGAGGCGAAATTGCTGCTGCCTGCCTCCAAGGGCCGCCTCAAGGCGTATTTTTTAAAACACTGATTTGTCCACATACTAAGAACATATCGGGGTAGTTTCTGGGTTGATGCATTTAATAGGTTACCTTAGTGATTTCTTGATTATCCAGTGGACTAGCCAAGAAGCTAAACCTTGTTTAGGATGCATTTCTTGTTTCTTTGATGCAATAATTTAGAGACCATCGGATTATGTCATATTTATTTATTTTTAAGGGCGGGGATGTGGATGAATGAGGGAGAGATGACGAAGTTGAGAAAGTAACGAATGAAATACAATGAGCTGAAAACTACACTAATTATATATGGTTTTCATTTAGTTTCCTCTCCTATACTATCACCTGTCCTCTCTCTTTGTTGCTTTTCTATCTTTACTTAATAAGTTTAGAGTCAACAGCATGTGATGGCATCGCCGTTCAGAAGTTAAAAATTGAGCATGTGAAATGTTTTAGATTTTATTGCTTTGCAGATGCCAGAACTTTCAATGTTATGCAGTTTTTTCCCTTTGATGTCTTGTTTACAAATGTATATTTTACAACTTAAAATTGGAAGAATTAAACTGCTTGGAAAGTACTTTAATTTGCATGATTGCCAATTTACTAAATTTAGTTGATGCTTCTCAGGTGGATGTATTAAGTAAGTTAAGACACTCCAATCTTGTCACACTCATTGGTGCCTGCCCAGAAGCTTGGACACTTATCTATGAGTATCTCCCAAATGGAAGTCTTGAAGATCGACTCAGCTGCAAGGACAATACTTCCCCTTTGTCATGGCAGACTCGAATACGAATTGCCACAGAGTTGTGCTCCGTCCTAATCTTTCTCCACTCCAGTAAACCTCATAGCATAGTGCACGGTGATTTAAAACCGTCCAATATTCTCCTAGATGCTAACTTTGTTAGCAAACTCAGCGACTTTGGAATCTGTCGTCTGTTGTCTCGTGGGGAGGGTTCAAGCAACAACACAACACTCTGTTGCAGAACTGACCTAAGGGGCACTTTCGCATACATGGATCCTGAGTTCCTCGCATCAGGAGAGCTTACGCCAAAGTCAGATGTTTACTCATTTGGAATTATACTACTACGGTTGCTGACTGGGAAACAAGCATTGGGGATAACAAAGGAAGTGCAGTATGCATTAGATTCCGGAAAGTTGGAAATGCTCTTAGATCCTTTGGCTGGGGATTGGCCATTTGTACAGGCTGAACAGTTGGCTCGCTTGGCATTAAGGTGTTGTGAGATGAGCCGGAAGTGCAGGGCGGACCTTGTATCGGATGTCTGGAGGGTACTTGAACCCATGAGAGCTTCATGTGGTTGCTCATCATCATTCCTGTTGGGTACTGAAGAGCATTTCCAACCTCCTTCATATTTTATTTGTCCCATTTTCCAGGTAAGCTCTGTTCATTATTTGATTATATATTGCATTAACATTGTCATAATGACTATATTATATTGCATTAACAGGCTTATCGATCTACAAGGAATATAGTTTCCGAGCATTCTTATTTGTTTGAAGAATTTCATTAATTAACTGAATATGTCGTCAAGTAAAGTGCGTTCCTCTTATATGCAAACTTGCAGGAAGTCATGCAGGATCCGCATGTTGCAGCAGACGGTTTCACTTACGAAGCAGAAGCTTTGAAAGGATGGTTGGACAGTGGTCACGACACATCGCCCATGACAAATCTTAAGCTTGAACACAAGAATCTCGTCCCTAACCACGCTCTTCGTTCTGCAATTCAGGAGTGGCTGCAACAGCATTGATCTCTTTATTCCTTTCTTTGGATATTTTTGTTCAACGTAGATATTTTGATAACAACATACATACATACATATATATATATATATATATATATATATATATATTCACGTGTAAATAAATTATGTGGCTCTCTTTATGTACCGAAGAATGCACGTATTTGCTCCAACACTTTGATCCTTCTTTAAACTGATCATATTCTTGCTTGATCATGTATGTTGACATTGGTTACGATTATGATTACGGAAAAACGATGTTTATAACAGAAACACTTTTATTATTTTTTTGTCAAATGTTTTATTTATCATTTTAAAAGCAATTGCAGAACTCCAAAAACAAAAAAAAACAACACTTGCAAACATGGTTTTAGTCACGTGCTTCATAAATGACTTTTTAACTTTACCCGTCTCGGATAAAGGTTTTTTTATTATTTTTTATTTTTTTAATAAACGATATTATTTACAATGAGAGGAAGAAGTAGGTTAAACCTCACAATAGGTGAAAAATAATGTTATTTAAATTTGTATTTGGCGAGAATTGAGCCTAATACTTGTTATTTACAACTAAAGAAAAATACCATTAAACTGTAGTATTAAGTACCCGTTTCAGATAAAGCTTAAAAGCTTTGGCAAACGTGCTTTAGGAACTTGATAACCAAATGGGCCGCTCAGAGCAAAGGCCCAGTGATGTTAGGGCCCATCACATCTCAAGCACAGCGAAAAGCAAAGTTAGGCCCACCACATGTGACTGAAAACAGGCCATCCGCAAGTGTGGTCCCACCATTAAGTACGGTGGCATGTGTGGAGAGCTGACCACAGAAAAGTGAAAACATGTGCGGGCCCCACTTTATGGATTTAGTGCCGTATGTTTAACGAAACATCAGTGCTCCGATGAGCGGAACGGGAGAGGATCCTCTCCGGACCCAATCCCACCGGATCCTCCTTCTTCTTCATTTTTCTCTGCAGTCGTGGCTTCCCCGGAGTCGGCGTCGTGCTTCCCCTGAGCCTTACTCCCCCAAATCCCCACCATTGTCTACAAGCAGCCCTCTCTCCTCTACTTCACGGTGAAGCCTTCACCATGATGAAAATCAGAAAACCAAATATTGGAGAAGCTTTCGGGCGACCTTCACAAAGCCAAATATCGGAGAAGTCGTTAGCGTTGGATTCGAACTGCGGGGAAAAACTGCAGAGAAAAATGAAGAAGAAGGAGGACCCGGATGATCCGGTGGGATTGGGTCCAGAGAGGATCCTCTCCCGAGCGGAACCCCGCGCACTGCTATACACGTGTTCGCTTGCCAGTGGATGGTACGACGAAAGGACAGAAGGAATAATATTATTACCGCTTACTATGATGACATGCCCCCTTATGTTTACGGTGAACTCGCATATAGGGACTCTCTAGTCTGTAATAATTTATACAGCCGTCTTATCTGTACGGTCTATACGAAGGCTTCAGACCAGTTCGGACAGTAGCCGGTAACCTGTGAAAAAAGTCCACAGGCTCTCTCACTCACGCGCTTTTGAATTCTTAGTGTCCTGTTTTTCTTGGTGATCACAAACTTGTTTTTATATTTCAACACACTTGTCAGTTTTCAACTTCGATTGTCGGATCGAAAGAAGATCTGATGCGGAGAGGAAAACAAAGAGAAGTTTTGAGGTCTCAGGTACAACTATGACCAAGCGAACATATAGAGAACTAGTCCCTGTTTACATAAACTCATTCAAAATTCATAGTCCGTTCCTTCGTTATTAATTTTAGCCTTTTAATGGGCTTAGCAGCAACCTGATTAAATACTAATCCGACTTCCTAGCCCGCTAAAACATAAAAAATAGGGAACTTTAACGAAAAGCACATGGTACTGTTCACTTTAACGAAAAACCATATTTTTACATTAAAAAGTCAATCCTGGTACTATTCACTTTACCTTTTATTTTGTCCTTATCATTAAAACTCAAAATTTTCAAGCCCTTTTCATTAGTTTTCCTTAAAAAATAATAATCAAGTCCCACCCAACCACATAACTAATACCACAATATTCCAAATATTTGATCAATAAAGATATTAACCAGATTTGAAAACTGACCATCCCTGAATATCAAGAGCACAAATATTATCTTCAATAAAAATGTCAAATTACAATTGATGACTAATGTGGTAGTTTGAAGTTTTATGTCAAATTTTGTGATTCTCCAACCGAATTGTACAATATTGTTTTCTTATTAATGTAGAGCTTCAAATGGTTGTATTTATTTAAAAAAAATTGTTGATTTTTTTTATTGGTTGAAAGTGGAATAAAGAATCCATCATTTTGAACAAATCGATATTATCTACACTAAGGGGAGGGGGTGTCGCCTTTGGCGAGAGTTGAACCTAAGACCTCTCTCTAATCAGGGAGGAGGAATACCACTAGACTGTAGTACTAGTGGCAAGAATCCATCATTAAACTAATCAAAATAAATTTATGTTAATCGAATAAAAATAAAATTGATAAATCAAATACACAATTGACATATATTAATAACATTTTGTACGGTATTACTATTGTTAATTTGATACATATTGATAATTATCAATTAAAAAGTTAAATTCACAATTTGATAGCATAAAATCGTTGCTTGATATGTATTGATAATTATAATTATGTTTCAAATTACCATGTCTTGATAATAATCGCCTTTAAAGTTAGGAAAATAACTGGTGATTTGTGAATTGTGATATGTGTGCAAACTCTTTTGAAGTTCCGTACTATAAGAAAATGATACAGTAAAGTTTTCTCTAAAATTAAGATGGGTGCAATTCAGAATATTAATCACCCATTAAGATATTTTGACAAAGAAAACTTGGGAATATATCAAGGTTCTAAATAGGCGTTAGTCAGGCAGCGAGTTGGGATCTAACGCTTAGGTGGCTAGACGGGCGCCTAGGCACACTAGGTGGATTTAAATAAATTTATTATATATTGTATAAATAAGTGTTTACTTATACTTAAAAGAACACCTAATTATATTAACATATATAAATTACAAAATAAAATGATATGTAGATTATAAAGTATTAGGACATGTTTTTTGGTAAAACAAGGGGGAAAAACACCCCAAGACGACTTGACTCAAACCATCAGAACAAACATATCTTGTTTTGCGAATACCAAGCACATCATCTATAAGAGCAGAAGCAATCCAAGTAGGAGGATCATGGTGTTGGAATAATTGGGTCTAATTGCTATATTAAATCACATAAAAATTTAAGAAATAATTCATGCAATTATATATCAAAATTAATGCCATGAGTAACCAATGCTAAATGAACATGACATAATGGATTAGAAAAACCTAGAAAATACGGTTGAGGCAAGTGTTTGACACTTTGTCCTTAAGACAAGTTTACGCCCCACTACGGTGCTCATGGTTGATCGGCGCATGTCTCCCAAGATACAACGACCACGTCCTTGTAATAGTAGCACTCAAAATCACAAAGCTCTATGAACCATGGTTGTGTTGAAAACTCTCTCATATGAACTCAATGAGACTCTCTAATATTTAATGCATTATATATATGTATGATGAAAAGTTAATTTGTGATTATAGGGGGCTTCCCTATTTATAGAAAGTGAGATACTTCTTTAGAAAGCATGTGACTATTCATGAAGAGTCAAAAGTTGCAACTCTTCATTTGAGTAGTCACATCTTTCTACCAAAAGGCTCCACTTCTAATTTCCATTCAATTCATAAATTTAATATAATAATAATATTATTAAATTTTCCAACACATGAAAAACAAGGCTGCCCAAATTAGTATTGAAACTCCACATCGCCATCTGATTAGCAACACAATTTTGCTCCCTAAAAATATGGTTCAACTGACATCTGGCCAAACTATCCATCATTGTCCTACAACTGGTCACAATTGTATGAAGAGGATGGAAGTTATTGGATGAATTCTGCTTAAGCAAAGTAACAGTAGACAGAGAGTCCATCTCAATAATGAGACCAGTAACAGCTTTTGCAATCACAAGTTGCAATCCAAAATATAGACCCCATATAAAGTGTTAGGACATGTTGAAAACATGGGAAACAAACATATAATTAGTGTTTATCCAAGTATTCAACAAGTCTCTTACATTTTATTGACAAAATAGAGTGCAAAAAAAAGAAAGTTATTGATTTTCCGTCTAAGTGAAAGTCGCAACCTAGTCGGGTGCGTAGACTGGTTTAAGCAGGTTAGGTGGGTGCTTGGACGGGCTAGGGGGTGCCTAAGCAGCTCTAGGCGCACTTTCTTAATTTTCAAACGCTTTCGTACTAATCGAGGCGGTAATCAGCCGCCTAGTGCTTAGGCATAATTTGTTTTTTTTAACTAACAATATTATCTACACTAAGAGGGTGGGGGAGTGCGCTAAGTCTCACACTGGGCTAGCCATAATAATGTGGTTCAAATTCACTTTTGACGAAAATCAAACCTAAGACCTCTCCCTTACAAATTAGAAGAATACTACTATATTGTAGTATAAGTAACCCTAAACGGAAATTTTTAGAATAGTTGAATATATATAAATTTTTGCTTAAAATAGATAATGAAATTTATGACATTGATTACTCACCAAAACTCCTTGGCTTAGCTAAGGATGGTTACTAAACCAAATAAAAAAGATGAAATCAAATCCCAGTCAAAAGCACAAAACCCAGACAGAAAAATTACTTTTCAACTTTCTTTCGTCTAATTTCCACAGTCCACCGCTACAGACTACAGTTACCCAGTCCACGGAGTGCCGGTAAGCAAGCCCACAATCGACACCGCCAATGCACAAAAGAGAACCTGTTCAACGGTTACCCACCTACACGGCCAAACGCCCAAAAACGACAACGTGGGGAAACAAAACGCAGACACCATCCGCGATATTTCTCCCCCTCTCTTTTTTCCTTTCATTCCCTCACATTTTCCATCATCATCATCTTCTTCTTCCTCTTCATATTCCTCTGCATCTCTGAAACCCTAAACCCCCTTCTGGATTTTTGGTGGTAGAATTAAAATTAAGTTCTAATCAATACTATTTTTTGCTGTTTGGTTGCTGTGGATAAATATGGATTTACAGAGAGGTGTGTGGGTGGTGGTGGGAGTGCTGGTGGTTAGTCTGAGTCTGAGCTCAGCTGGTGACATTGTTCACCACGATAATATTGCTCCCAAGAGGCCTGGATGCGAGAACGACTTCGTTCTGGTAATTTCACTGACTTTTTTGAAGTTTAATATTTTTTTTAGTTTAATTTTGATTTTCTGTTTGGTTGCTGAGAAAACTGGGGAGGGAAAAGATGGGATTTTTGTTTGGGAAGGATGCATTGGGGACCAAGAAGCTCAATCTTGCTGTTTGGTTGCTGAGAAAATGGAGCAGGATTAGGGGATAGGAAATTTCTTGTGAATTTTCGAAGTGAGAGTTTAGTTTTGATTTCAGTGGCGTGGGGATCGAGTAGTTGCTAGTAGAGATGTTGATTAGGTAAGTAATGAAAGAGAAAGAAAAAAACTAGAATCTCTGTTTCTAAGTATCAAGATTTTGTGATGCTTTCGGGACCAAGAAGTTCGAGCTTGCTGTTTGATTGCTGAGAAAATAGAGCAAGATTAGTGAATACAAAATTAAAATGTGAATTTCCAACTATTTTGGAGTTAGAAATGATAATTTAGTTTCGATTTCAATGCCACGGCCATCTGGTAGTTTAAGCAATCAAAGCTGTCGCAGACAAATTTCATACTTTTCTGCTCAGAATTTTAAATGTCTGTTTGATGTTATTTTTACTTTGATGCATTTTTATCTCTCGTCTTCTGTGTCCTTAACAAAGGAGAGATGTAGAGGAGGGACGAGTGACGATAGACAGCAAATAGAATTAGAATTAGATTTTTCTTAGAATTGTTAGTGTTTGCAATTAAAGTCAGTTAAGCTGTCTTCCTCGTGTCTTCATGACATTTCTCTGTCTCTTCCATTTCCCATCTCCCTTTTTCATCTCTCCGGCTATCCTTAATTTGGAAAAGAAAACACAACATAACAGAAACATTACCAGATGGGTGGTTAGATTTTAGGCAATACCTCTGAGGCTCTGACTTATTAAATTTTAACATATCTTTCAAGTTTTCATCTGATTCTTTATCTGGTTTCTAAGAAAATAATCATCTAGGTTCCTTGAAAATTATAATTTTTACTCAGCCAATCGTTGGAAATTTTTTACCAGACTCAGCCAATCATAAAATAGAGATTTTAATTAAGAATTTGTGAAACGAACCTATAGATGCTCTGGTTAGAAAATGCAATTATGAGACAGAGGCTCAAGGCAAAAGGGGTAGAGGAAGACTTGGATAGAGACTGCAAGAAAGTCACATGGAGTACTTGGAGCTAACGAAGACTTGGGGGAAAATCGAGTGCAGTGGCCTTCTAGGATTCATACAGCCAACCCCACTTAGTGGGATAAAGGCTTTGTTGTTCTAAAATGAAAACGAATTTCGATTCAGTTATTAATATTTTATTTCAAATGCTTCCTAGACATATCTTTACCTTATTGGGCATATCTTGGCCACCTATCAACAGTTACGTGTAAGAACCAATCTTCTATTTCTTTGGCTCCCACAAGTTTAGTGGAAAATTCAATTCAGCTAAGGATCCAAGATAGTATATTGGGATAGTTGAATTTGTTTTATTTTTTGTTACCCTAGCTCTGTTACAGGTAGTCAAATGTAGCCTAAGCTTGTAAGGGAGGCATTGCACTTTGTTTTCTTCACTTATGTATATTGTGACTACAGGCTTGCCATTACATTTAAATTCTGTTTTGGTCTATAGGTAAAGGTCCCAACTTGGATCAATGGCGTAGAAGACGCTGAGTATGTTGGTGTTGGTGCTCGATTTGGACCTACCTTGGAATCAAAGGAAAAACATGCCACCAACACTAGAGTGGTTCTTGCAGACCCCCCTGATTGTTGTAGCCTACCCAAGAATAAGGTAATACTCGACCAAAATTTTCAGTTCTATTCTTAACTTACACGAGTTTAAGAGCCATGAAAATTAAGCATCTTCCTAATTAAAGGTGTAAGATATGCTAATTCATTTTATGGGTTCATATTGGGGATTGTGTGGATTTTTTGTAGCTCGCTAAAGAGGTCATTTTGGTGCACCGAGGGAATTGCAGTTTCACAACCAAGGCAAATATGGCTGAAGCTGCTAATGCTTCAGCCATCCTCATTATAAACAACCGCACAGGTATTTTTCTTTTCTTGATATAAAAACCTTTTAATCCTAGGTAAGAATTTCCAATACAACCATATGAGTTACAAGGGAAAAAATTATATCTTGCAGAAAAATTAGATCTTACCATTATAGAAAAAAACGGTTGTCAAAATTGATTGTAAAGTTAAGTTTCTGTTGCATAAAGTACTGTTGTCTGACCTACAGAACTTTTCAAGATGGTTTGTGAAAATGATGAACCTGATGTCGAGATAGGCATACCAGCTGTTATGCTTCCCCAAGATGTTGGTGCAATCTTCGAAACTGATTTAAAGAACAACTCCATGGGTATGGTTTTCTCTCTGCTATTATACACGAAGCTCCCCACTTAGGGGAAATGGCTTTGTTGTTGTATACACGTAACTGTTTATAGTGGCCAAGCCTTATCTTGTTTAAAAAAAATAGTTATCTTATTTTTTTTTATATCGTTATCAGCTATTTATTCTGAGTGAGTTTTATTTTGTCTCTATCATGGCCTTTGAAATCTCTCTCTTCAGTTTCTGTGCAGCTGTACTCTCCTTTGCGTCCACTGGTTGATATTGCAGAAGTTTTTTTGTGGCTTATGGCTGTTGGTACCATCTTGTTTGCTTCTTATTGGTCTGCGTGGAGTGCAAGAGAAGCAGCTATTGAGCATGAGAAGCTATTGAAGGTTATATTGATTCCAGAGCAGCTATGTAATTTTTAGCAGTTATTTTACATGGGGCTTGAACCCTTTCAGGGTAATTCACTAATTCCTCGATCAAATCATATATGGTTTGGTCCTCTTTGTGCAGGATGCTTCCGATGATTCTTTACCTATCGAAGTTGATCGTTCCAATGCTTTAGTGGAGATTAGCACCACAGCAGCAATCCTTTTTGTTGTGATTGCTTCATGCTTCTTGATTATGTTTTACAAACTCATGTCATTCTGGTTTGTGGAGATTCTGGTGGTTTTGTTTTGCATTGGCGGGATAGAGGTACACTCTCTTTTTTATAATACAGACTTTGTCACTATGATTACAACTTTTATTTAGGTGTAGATGAATTGTTTTAGTTATTATGCACACCTCTTCTGAGGTTAATGCTGAACCTTGCAGTCCCTTCTGTTTGCAGGGCCTGCAGACTTGCTTGGTGACTTTGCTATCATGGTATGCTACTTTTGTACTTTTGTTTAAGGTTTTTGTTCCTTACAGGGCTGTCTTTGCCCTCCGACCCTTATTTACTCCAGAATGTGATCTAATGATTTGTTAAAAGCATAATTTTGACTTTTGAGCTGTTCCTTATGTGTGTAGATGACTTTTTTTGGTAGTATGAAGCTAACAGTTAACCAAATATAGTTTCAGACGGTTTAAACGTGCTGGGGAATCATATGTTAGGCTGCCAATCTTTGGAGCTGTTTCATATCTGACACTAGCTGTTGCTCCCTTCTGCATAGCATTTGCTGTTTTGTGGGCAGTGTATCGCCGCATTTCATTTGCTTGGATCGGTCAAGATATCCTTGTAAGAAATTAATTCTCTTTTCTTGGTTTTAGTGCTGACGTGGTAAACTTTGATTAAAAAAGTATCTGACAAGGTCTAAAATCATACTTAAAGGTTTAAAATGGTTGGGGTATCATAATTTTGTTGTATATTCTTCTGGTAAACACATGGAGGTTTTATGGAAGCAAAAGTATGTTAATGGTTCTCAAAACTGGACAGCTATATTTTGTCTGCTTTGACTGAGTGGAACTATCCTGTCCTTATGTTGCAGGCATTACTGTATTTTATTTTGTAAGGCCTTTCAAGTCCATCACCCGTAAGTAGGCAAGTGGAGCTGATGACCCATAAATAAGGATTGATGGATTCTGTGAATGTTTCCTAAATTAAAAAGTTTGTTGCAGTTTGTCTGTGCTACATATGTGGGCAGATATCTGGAATTCTTACTTCTATACATGGCTTGTTCGTGTTTTTGTTTTCCGTCTATTATTACTTAGTCTGCTCTTAAGCTAGCAATTTCAGATTTATCTTCTTATGAAAAAAAATTTAGTATTTAGAATTGTCTAAATGTGATATGTGCTGATTTGGTTGGCTCCTTTTTCCTACAAATATACTACTTGTTGATTAGTATTTAGTACCTGAAGAAAGAAATCGTATATTTGGACTGCACATTTTGTCTTTACATAATCCTTTACATTAATAGGTGCAATTTATCTTTCACTTTCAAAGTGAGTTTGTAATCTCTAAAATGTTGGTAGACGCTAACATATGGTCATACAAAATCAGGGTATTGCACTGATAATCACAGTTCTTCAGCTTGTTCGTATACCGAATCTCAAGGTGATATTTCAAAAACATATCTTCTTTTTTTTTAAGTTTTTTAATTTTTTAATTTTTAATTTTCTGGTTCTTGTTGAGAAGAATATGAATTTTTAGTTGTTCATCAGTTATTTGTTGCCTTTTTTGAGGATTTTATGTAAGAAATGCAAGGAGGTACTTAACTAACCTATATTGATTTTTTTTTTCTGGGTTAAGTAAATACTTTGTCTTAAATCCTTATCGTATACTTATTTTGTTGAGAAAAATTGCACCAGAATTTTTTTATTTATTCATCTGGCAATCATATCTAGCTTTTCTAGATTATTTTATAACTTTTCTCTCTTTAATTAATCAGGTTGGAACAGTTCTTCTGAGTTGTGCGTTTTTATACGACATCTTCTGGGTATTTGTTTCTAAATGGTGGTTCCATGAGAGCGTAATGATAGTGGTGAGTAAATCATAAGAACTCTCTTCCTTCCTTTCTGCCACCCTAAATAAAGGTTGCTTTTTGACTATGGAGACCTGCCTTGCAAGTGATAGAGATTTAAGTATTAATCTTTTCTCCTTTACAGGTGGCTCGTGGTGATAAAAGTGGAGAGGACGGTATACCAATGCTACTGAAAATCCCACGGATGTTTGATCCCTGGGGTGGCTACAGTATCATCGGATTTGGTGATATTATCTTACCAGGATTGGTTGTAGCCTTTTCACTAAGGTCTGAAAAGAGATTCCAAATATATCTTCAACATCCCTTCTAAGTCCCTAGAATTGAACCTTGAATGTCACTGTTTCAGATACTGTGTTTCGATTCTGTTATGTCCTTTTTAAATTGCGTAAACGGAAAGTGAAAACATGCTGAGATTGATTAGGCATTTCAGTTCTCGCGTTAATCACGAAGTCTGGATCAATTAATGATGAAAACCATGGGACTCATAATTAACAAAATGAGAGCAGCATCTAAGATACTTGCAAATTTTCAGCTATTACTACAAATGAGGGTTTGTAATGTTGCACATTGTCTCAAAAGTTCATTAATCTGATTATTGGTTGGGTAACTTTGCAGGTATGATTGGTTAGCAAATAAGAAGCTCCGAGCTGGTTACTTTTTGTGGGCTATGACTGCTTATGGTTTAGGTATGAAATGTGCTAAAAGTTGGGGCATTTTGCATTCTTTTTCTTTATGCTAAACAAGAAAATCAGAAAATGCATCTGATTGAGATTGAGCTAGATTCAGAATTTTATCAGCATGGTGTTTTCTATTTGTATATGGAAAATAAAGGTCAATGGATTCAATGATGTTTAGCGTAACAGACAATTGCCTATTTATGAATGGCTGGTTACCAATTTGCAATTGCAGGTCTCCTTATCACATATGTGGCTTTAAACTTGATGGACGGCCATGGCCAACCAGCTTTGTTGTATATAGTTCCGTTCACACTTGGTAAGAAGCAAGCTTGGCTAATCTGCACTAACATCTATATTGCTATTGCTCACTGGAATGGAAATAGGTTTTGCGCTGAACGTTTGTGGCGAAATAGAATCCATGAGCAGCCATTGACATAAGCTAGTTGCATTTCTGCAGGTACCTTTTTGACTTTGGGACACATGAGAGGGGATCTCAAAGTTCTGTGGACAAGAGGAGAACCGGAGAGGCCATGCCCGCACGTCCATCTGCAACCCTCCTCTCAATAAACGAAACTAGGAAACAAAGGAGTAGTGTGGCAGATTAGATCAGTAGTAACTCAGAAAACCTCTTTACTTGTCATAGTTGTAGAGGATAGCAAACATTTACGAAGGTTGCAACTGATATAACATGGAGACATTTATAACATCCGGACTCATTGTTCTTATAAGTGGGTGTCATCTTATAACATAGAGACATTTACGAAGGTTGTGATGTTTACTTTTAATTTTTTTTTTTCCAAACATGTTGTGCAAATAATGGAATGATATTGACTAAGTTAGGGCGTAGGTTTTTTCCAAAACCTATAGTATTTCTTTGTCTTCCACATTTCTTTGGCTGTCCAAATGCAATGCCAGCCTTGTTCATCTTGACCTCATGGACAACCGATTAACTGGTTCAATTCCCCATTTTTTAGGAAACATGAGCTCTCTTGTTCATATAGACCTCTCTTATAACCAAATTGAAGGAGGGATTCCGCAATATTTTTCGAGGTTATGCAATCTGCAAACATTGGACCTTTCCTACAACATTGTTAGTGGTCATCTTCCCAAGCTGTTCCAGATATTAATGTCTACATGCCCGATCAGAACTCACTCCAGAATTTGTACCTCTCATCCAATCATCTTTATGGATCAATTCCTAATCTCACAAACTTTTCATCGATAAAAGATATCTCCCTCTCTGGAAATCAATTGAGTGGAACAATACCTGAAAGCATTGAGCAAATGTCTAAGCTCGAGAATATCGACCTTAGAATGATTGCTTTGGAAGGGGTGGTTTCGGAAAGCCTCTTCTCCAATCTCTCGAGATTAACTTTTTTGGATTTGTCCTCTAACTCACTGGCTTTAAGCTTCAATTCTAATTGGATTTCTCATTTCCAACTGGTTTACTTAAGTTTGAGCTCTTGCACAATAGGTCCGCATTTTCCAAAAATGGCTTCAAACTTAGAAAAGTTATTGGTATCTTGATATTTCTAATGCAAGAATTTCCAATATCCTTCCAAGTTGGTTTTGGGACAGGCTGTCTCATAATCATGATATTGGGTATATAGATCTTTCCAACAACCGAATTGGAGGGATAATTCCAAATTCAAGATTTGAGTTTCTCTTATATTCCATTACTCAAGTGAACTTGAGTTGGAATTAGACTCAGCAGTTTCTTACACAACACAATGACACGACACGAAAATAACCGGTTTCGGGTCAACACGATAACTAATTGGGTCATTATTAGGTGACCTATTAATACGTGAGTAACCCGTTTTGACTGGTTAAGAAAATTAAATTATAATTTTAAAGTTTAATTACTAAAAAATTTATTATAAAATACAATAGTCATATTGTATATATTGGTATATTCTATATTAAATATATATTTTTGTATTATTATTCTATATGAGTTAAAAAAATTAATTTTTTTTCATTTATTTATTTTTATTATGAGAGTTTCTTATTATCATTAATAGGATAAATTTTAATTAATATGTTGTTGTCCAAAATTAAAATCAACCTGTATAGTATTAGTATAGGCAATAAGACATCCCTACAAGTATGAAAAATGTGAAAGAATATATAAACACTCGTGATTCGTCACTCCACGAGTAGACAATGGACCAATGGTTACACTTATATTATCGTTTAGATTTTTAAAACCCTCCAAACCGTCATGAATAGTGTTTTTTATTTGAGTGTAAAAGTAATAAAATTAATAATAATTATTGTAGAAGTGTAAGAAATGTAAAATATATATATACACACACTATCACTCGTAGTGACAAGCTTTACAACTTTCGTGAAGGGGTCAACTTCGAAATCCGACACTATAATCCATAAACCTTCAATTTGTATTTAACTGTCGATTGTCGTTTATGCTTTATTCTTTATATTGAATTTCATTTTTAAAATTTTCTTTTTTTTTGAAAACATGATCTTCTAGGGGATGTAGGATGAACGGTTCAGATATTTGATATCACGTCCCGATATTTACGGTTAATTGAAATATGAGTTGATGTTATATAGTTTGTAGAGACTTTATAAACATCAAGCAATATTTTCACTAACGGTAAAACTCTGAACATAATATCAACGATCCGAACTGCTCATCTTCCTGTATCCTCTAATAGATCATGTTTTCAAAAAAGAAAATCTAAAAAAACAAAATTTGGTGAGAAAAATGAAGTATAAATGTAAACAACAATCGACAATTAAATTTTAATCTATGATTGATATGATTATAGTGGCACATTTCAAAGTTAAGCCCTTTACAAAAGTTGTAAAACTTTTCATTATGAGCGTTTATATATATTTTTCTATATTTTTCACACTTCTACATTAATTAAAAAACTATTAAAGACTTTACTTAAACAATAGCCATAGGATAAATGAGAAGAGAGTGCTAATGTGGAAAGCCTCACTGAAAATATCATCAATATAACTCTTGAAGACAATATATCAAGCCAAAGTTCCAATACCGTTTCCCATGGTGATTGAAGAAAATTGAAGAGTTTGTTTGTAAGAAAATGTGCAAGGTTCCAAACCTTGAAACATAACTCCCTTAATTTTGCAAATCTTTTGAACATTTGATATTTTGTAATGTTCTAATGTTTTTTTTATGGTCTTATTTTGGGTATGTAAATATGTAATACTTGAAAGACAAATGCATTTTTATGTTTTGAATATGATAATAAGGTATGTATATACTTATTTAGTATTATGATTTTCATTTGATTATTTATTGGTTTAAAATATATCTTCCTTAACGGGTAACGGGTTGGGTCATATTACATGTTAATATTATCGGGTCGATTTCGGATTGGGTCATTTTACCTATTTATTTTAATGGGTGTTACACGATACGACCTGTTAAGATATCAGGTATGACACGAAAACGACACGAACACAGGAAACATGACACGAATGCCAAGTCTAGTTGGAACCAATTGGAAGAACCAATCCCTTCATTCCTTTCCAAATCGGTAATTCTGGATCTCTCCAACAATAAGCTTTCAGGGTTAATTTCGTTGTTTTTCCTTCTTTTTTTTTTGTGTCCAAACAATGTTAGTAATATAGCCTTTCTTGATCTCTCAAGCAACAGTTTTTATGAACAACTTCTAGATTGTTGGACACATTTTGCAAATCTAGCCATTCTAGATTTGAGTGACATGCTCTTTTTGGAAAAATTCCTACCATAATGGGCTCTTTTATTTCAATTCAAACACTGAAGCTAAACAAAGAAGGTATTTGTGGGACAATTGCCTTCATCCTTGAAGAATTGCAGAAATCCAAGTGTATTTGATGTTGGAGAAAATAACTTATTAGGAAGGATACTTGAATGGTTAGGAGTTGGACTTCCAAATTTGGCTATCCTTATCCTCCGTTCTAATTACTTTTATGGAAGCATTCCCTTGTAGTTATGTAATCTAAAACACATTCAAATTATGGATCTCTCTGTAGACATTGAAATTTCGGTGAAATAAATGTTCACCAACACAATAAAATTTTGACATGCCAGGGCATACGTGGCATGTGCCATGTGTCTCACAAATTGTACACATGGATGTGACTCATCAAAATCGGACGAGTCATCAAGAAGGACATGTGTTAACACTTGGCAGGAAATGAATTATTTGATTTTAATTTAATTAAATCAAATGTTAATTGATGGAGTCAAATCACGAATTGGCCCACAAATCGAGTCCTTGTTCTTTCGTTAATTAATCAAGCCCACAATCAAGACCAAATCTATATGTAGTCAAGGCTTGGAGAGTCTATAAATAGGAGGCTCCAAGACAAAGAAAGAGGTCCAGAAAATCATTCACGCCCAGACGCTGAAGCTTTGAAACTCTAAAGCTCTCACTCAAACCCCCCAAACACTCAAACACTCAAACACTCAAGAAGACTTGGAAAACCCTCCATGTTCTTCGTCAAACCCTTGAAGAATCACCAAACACCCCTACACGTGCCGATTCCTCCATTGCCATGAGCCAAAACCTTGAGGCATCCGTTCATCCAGGATCAAGTCATCACGACCCTTGGATCAACAACACTATACCTTACATTTCAGAGATTGAATCAAAGGATCAAGCTATAAAGAGATTGTAACCCTAAATTACATTAATACAAATATTCTTTGTACACGTGTTCTTTTGTCATTTTTTGTAGGATTTTCGTGTTTAAAAATTTTGCACGCCCAGTGGGACAATCTCTACCTTTCATATTTTTCTCCGTTCAAACTTCACACATCGTCAAAACCAATGACTTGAAAGAAGGAACAAGCTGCTTTCACAACCAAGGGAAGGAGCATCAGCACTTCCGTTACAAGTGAAGAATCCATTGGCGTCACGACACAAAGTAAGGCAAAGACGGTGACCATGCTTCATGCCACTTCAAAATTAGTGCTGCTAAGGGAGCAAGATGAGTGTCAAAGACATGAGCTCGTCATCAACCTAGCTTATCTCAGGGCACCAAAGCTTGCTTTTGCAACACGCACTTCCCGAAATGATGAGTGGCGTTCTTCGGCTTCAAAGAATTCAGACACAAACTCAAGCACGGGGTTATGTCACAGATTGCTGACTAGCAACCATCGCCCGGATACTTCTTCGTCATGTTGCTACTCATCTCCAATCGAAGCGATGGCCTCAATGAAGCCTCAAGTTGCACCGTGCATGCAGAAAAGAACATGACATCTTTCGCAACGAAGCGCGACTTGGCTTGCATCATCTCGCGAGGCAAGATGAATGCAACCCGACACACTACTCCGGTAACGTTTCCACCAAAATCATATGAAGGTTGTCGTGAGAATCAACCAGCCATCAACTTCATCAATCGAAGTAAGTCAAAGGCTACTGTTGCCATGGCGTATCCATCTAAATCACATGAAGTAAGTCAAACGCACAAGCCGATCATCTCTACTACTTCACATGGGGCAAAGAAGCTTGTTTCTCGAAGCAATGAAATGGGCTCGCCAAAATCCAAGAATTCAACTGAGAGGTCACCATTACATATCTCCAGTGTCAGCTTAAAAGTGCACCCATGCATAGGTTCCATGTAGGTGATGATGGTGAGAGTTACTTATGCTGATGAACAACTGGCTTATATGGCTCAAGCAATCAAGATGCTGACAAAGACATGCAAGTAACGTCGCTTATAAGCAAGCTAGAAGAAAGGCATGGCGGAGAGTCAAGCAAATGTGTGCCTCATATGGAGCAAGAGGCGCGTCAAGAATTCACATTCGACAAAAAGAAGTAGTCAAAGCCTGACTTCGTTTCAGTGGCGTCTTTGTCAATCCAACAACTCCAAGACATGATCACCAACACTATTAAAGCACAATATAGAGGTTCTTCCAAAAATTCACTCATGTACTCCAAGCTGTACATGAAGAAACTTGATAATCTTTGAACAAATTCTTGCAGTTCGATGGAAAAGGCAACCCTAAACAACACATTGCTCACTTCATCGAGACATGCAATAGCACTGGTACCGATGTACATACAAGGAATGCATTAGGGTTTCCAATACATCATTTAAGGGATTAAACCTCGTACATTTGAAGAACTAGCCACTTAAGCTCATGACATGAAGCTAAGCATCGCTAGCCATGATGAAAGGAATGATACAGTTGGTGACTAGATGTCATATTTAAAGAAACTCATCACGGAGTCTATGGCGATAAGTACTGGTTTGTTCGAGTCCTCGGTACGAGACAAGAATGGTGTGAAGAAGGCTGAGTCAAGTCAAGTCCAAGAAAGGTGACGACGCACATTGAAAGGAGTAGAAGAGAGAAGTATCATTCTCCCGACTTAGACGTCACTCATCTGTTAGAAGATTTGCTCCAAAAGAAGGTGATCGAGTTCCCAGGGTGCAAACGGCCTGGAGAGATGAATCGCACTGACAACCCAAGATACTGCAAGTACCACCGCATCATTAGTCATTTGGTGGAAAAGTGCTTCGTGTTGAAAGATCTTATCATGAAACTGGCTCAAGAAGGAATCATTGAGCTAGATCAAAACGATGTGGTGAAGTCAAACCATACCACCATCACTTTTGGCCATTTCTACTCAATATCATCACCTTGATTGCTGGGGGCATGCTCCAAAACTGTGCAAGTCAAGCCAAATAAGCTCTCATCAACCTCCAAAGCGACATGAAATGAAGATGATGAAATTTCGACATGGTGCACGATTTCTTCCCTGAAGACTTCTTCAATCAATCGATTAAGACTCATAGCTATAAAGTTTGCGAGGAACGCCTCTCCAAGATCACTTGACAAATTAACATCAAAAGTCCCTTGCCTACACGAGCTAAAACTGCAACAGGGCATCAAACGCTACTTGCCTGCACAAGCTAAAATTGCACTAGGCACAAACGCTCTTTGCTTGCATAAGTTGAAACTGCAAATGGCACCGAATCCACACCAAACGCTCTTCATCCGCACGAGCTTAAAATGCGGCACCAAAATGCTCCTAGCCCGCAAGAGCATAAACGGCGCATGGAAAAAAAAAAGTTGACAAAAAATGTCCGTTGAGTTTAAAACACAAAAAGGCAACTCAAGCAAAAGTTAGGTGCCAAAAAAGAAAAAAGAACCTGAAAGGGCAACTCAAGCAAAAGTTAGGACACAAGAAAAAAAAAAAGCAAACACAAACAAAACATATTTGAACTACATTATGACTTTATCTTTTTTTTTTCGGAAGGGTAAAGGTAGCTCGAAAACAAAAGTCGAGTTCAGTCACATCAAAATGAAAATGAGGGTTCCAACCTTTGAGAGGAAGATGCAAGATCAAGCCATCACTCCGAGACTAAATATTTGAAGTTGTGCCGCTTGAGCAAGCCTCCTAATGTCTTCAATGCATCGGTGTCTTCCACGGACAAGCAAACGGCAAGAGCAATGTAGAGCAAAGAGTCTCGAAGGTGGTGCGGTCGAAGAGGCAGTGCAGACGCAAGCGTAATATGCATCAGAGGCAGTGCAGTCCTAGAGGTGGTCGACTGTAGAGGCGGCATTTGCAGCGGTGGCAACCAGCAACGACATCACAACTTGTCGTCACAGCAGCTCATCCTTGTAAGCAGCCACATGTCCTTGTCCAGCAGGCAACGATGTATCCTCAAAGGTGGTGGTGTGTCCTCATCCTCACAGCGGCATCACAACTTGTTGTCACAATGGCTCATCCTCGCAAGTAGCAATGTGTCCTCATTTTCTCAGGCAACGATAGTGCGTGCAATCTAACAACTTCTTTACAACAACAACAGTACGTGCAGTTGAATGACCTATTTACGGTGAGAAGCATCCTTTGCGGCGAGCACATTCCCTTGCAACGAGCAGCCTTCATTGCAGTAAGTAGTGTTCCTTTGTAACCGAAAGGTCACGGGTTAGAGTTGTGGAAAAGTCTCTTTGTAAATACGAAAGACATTTCTTCCCGACCCTTGCAACACAGAGAGCCTTGTTAGCTTGGGGTCGCCCTTTACTACAAACGAGGGTTCATAATGTTGCACATTGTGTCAAAAGTTCATTAATGTGATTATTGTGTGGGTGACTTTGCAAGTACGATTGGTTAGCAAATAAGAATCTCTGAGATGGTTACTTTGTGTGGGCAATGACCGCTTAAGGTTTAGGTATAGAAATGTGCTAACATTTGGGGCACTTTGCACTTGTTTTCTTTTTTACTAAACAAGACATTCAGAAAATGCATCCGATTGAGATTGAGCTAGATTCAGAATTTTATCGGAATGGTGTTTTCTGTTTGCTTGTGGAAAATAAAGGTTAGTGGATTCAATGATGTTTAGCATAACTGACAATTGCCTACTTATGAATGGTTGCTTGGCGATTTGCAATTATAGGTTTTCTTATCACATATGTGGCTTTGAACTTGATGGACGGCCATGGCTAACCGGCTTTGTTGTATATAGTTCAGTTGTCAACTTAGTAAGATGCAAGCTTGGCTAATCTTCACTAACATCTATGTTGCTAGTGCTCACTGGAATGGAATTAGGTTTTGCGCTGATCGTTCCTTGCGAAACCATAATCCATGAGCATCCATTGACATAAGCTAGTTGCATTTCTGCAGGTACCTTATTGACTTTGGGGCACATGATAGGGGATCTCAAAGTTTTGTGGACAAGAGGTGAACCGGAGAGGCCATGTCCGCACGTCCATCTGCAACCCTCCTCTTTATAAATGAAACTAGGAAACAAAGTAATAGTGTGATAGATTAGTCCAGTCTAGTTCAACGCAGTCCCCCGTGAAACAAACACGAGACTAAACTAAGGGTTAGCCCAATCTAGTTCAAGAAAAGTTAGTGAAGCCAAACAAATGGACCCAGAATATTAAGTTAGAGCTTGCATAGGACATATTCTCCTTGCTAATTCATCACGTGACTATTGTTCATAAGATGGATAATGCGCTTTTAAAACATATGAATTTTTTCTACTAGTTATATTCATTGCGACTAAATTTTGGTTGAACGAGAAAATCTCATTCAAACTCTTATTCTTGCTAAGTAGGGGTGGATATTAATCGGGGAATCAATTTAAATTGGGTAAGAGAACCAATTTTGATACATTATGACCCCCAAAAAATCTTGATATTACAAGTTGCAATTTTTTCCAATGCACCGTAGTATTGAGTGGTATGAAAAAATGAATAACTTAAATTAGAATAGAAGATCTAACAGTTATGGAAATCAAATATATAGCACACCCCTTTTTACTTCATACACTCTTTTAATTTGCGGCTGTCAGATCGACTAAATTAAAGAAGATCAAATGATATAAATTAACAAGGAGCGTGTAAGAAGTAAAAATGAGTGTGTGGATACCATTGATTTGCGGTGTCATATTTAAGGACAACATTGATCGATTTTTAATTTTAGAGACTATCTTGATAAGATAGGTCAATTTCAAAAATCATTTGTGATAAAAAGCCTAAAAAAAGTAACACTGAGTGCTAACATAGCATTAAAGTCAAACCCTACAAGTTGATCAAACCAGTATGAAAACCACTACCGATTCACAATTTTTCAATCCAAGCACTCTTAGGATCAGAAAATGTGTTTTTTCTTAGTTACAATAGATGAAAATGAAACATTTGACCTAATTTAATCCTAATCCAAATCTAATAAAAAGTGATCTTCAACCATCGATCGATAGTGGTTAGAATGATATCGTACGACGGCTCGTATTACCCATACATTGATTGAGGTGGCCTTTAATATGAGTTCTACTTTGTAACAACTGCTAATCATTTACGCCCATTTGGCCTGCCATTCTCGGATTCTTTTAGGCTTGATATTGCTGATCACTTGTTGGGCCTCAACCAACTACCTTGGTGGTGTGGGGTTTGGCATGCATGAGTTCATGCTCAAATTCTCTGATTAGGGTTTTATTTACTACTTGAAACTGAATACTTTATTTTTCAGAACAATCTACTACTTGTTGTATATAAAATTTCAATTAGCTAAGGGTTGCATACTATACTTGCACACTGCAACGTTTTACTTCATTTGCCTAGACAATAAGGCCTTTTTGTGTTTGTATATAGATTGATCTTTCAAGTTGGTCTATGAATTATTACATGGGTGGAAATTAAACCTTTAAACTACTTTTTTGGAAAGTGTTATTGGCACTCCAAAAATCTCATTCTACACTCCTCACGAGTGTATTTTTCTTTCCAAATATAAAAAGTTTGGAGTGTACAATGAGATTTTTGGAGTGCCAATAACAATTCCCATTTGTTTTCCTGAAAAATAAGTCCTTAATACTCATTACAAATTGTCAATTGTGTTCATACTATAAGCTTCAAAGCTACTGTATTCATATTTTCTTTAATTTAAGTCACATGATTTACATGTGAGAAACTTTATAGTGTAATCTTATCATTTTCTAGCCTACAAGCCTTTAACATTGCATACACTACTTTTTCAAAAAAGAAAATCTTAAACTCATAAAAATTGTCATTCTACCCTTCAAAGTCTACCTCATGCTAGTCATGTGACTTAAATTGACATAAATTTTAATAGAATAACTTCGAATCTTATAATAGAATGAAAATCTGACAATTTTTAATGAGTATAAGGACTTTTTTTTAATTTTTTTATATAAATAATTTAAGGACTTAATTTTCACTCGCGTAAGAATTCTAAAACCAACTCGGCTTCCTTGGTTGATTTAGGGATGTAAATCGAAAAATATAACCAACTCGGAGTTTCACTAATGCTGCACACCTTACATAAAGAAATCATCAAACGTTCCAGGCTAAAAACTTAAGGGTGCGTTTGTTGTACCGGACTGTTTCGGACTGGACTAGCTGCAGGGATTAAGCTGGACTGGCTTAAACTAGACTAAGCTGGACTAATTTAGTGAAGTGTTTGGTGCAATGTCGGACTAAGAAGCAGACTAATTAATAAATTATAATATTATATTATATAATTGACATCTATTATAATATTATATTTATATCTATTAATATTTTATGTATCTATTAATATTTTATTATATTTATTATTAATTTATTTTTTTTCTTTTTGCATTCTCCTCCTTTTTCTGGAAACATCCACCATTTTTCCACCATTCTCCCTTGTTTTCACCGACACAGTCTCCCTCTCATCCCTCTTTTTTCTCCCCCTTTTCTCCCTGTTTTCTTCTTCAACGGAGGAAGCTGTGCATTTTGCACCTAATTTGGATCAAAGACCAACAAGTCTTTCTTCTTGTTCCTCTAACCAGAGATAGCTCTCTTTTTTCACAAAAATCCCAAATCAAGGTAATAGATTTCTGGGTTTTTGGAGAAGAGCACTGTGGATTTTTGGAGGTCTTTCGTTTTTTTGCCTACAAATTTCTGGAGAAGTGCACAGCAACCCAAGGTAATAGATGTCTAGGTTTATTGCAGATTTTGATATTTTCTATATTTGGGATTTATAAGGTTTAATCTTCGAATTGAAGTGTTGTGTATGGTGTGGATTAAGCTTATTGGAAGCTTAATTGAATGAACTCATCTCTGAAGCAAAGAGGGGGTTGGGTTTGCGGGACGGAATCGGCAGAGCCGTTTCAGATTTGGTGACTGGAGAAGAGGGCGGAAGGCATGATTTGGTAACTGGGTTCGCGGGAAGAAGGAGAACCGGGATGCATGCTTGCAGACGACGTGGGCGTTAGAGACGGGATTAACAATCCGTCAGTTTTCGGGGGTACTAGCGAAGAACAGCTAGTGAAGCTTTTAGTCGGTGCGAGTCCGACTTAGTCTCATTAGTCGGTGCGAGTCCGACTTAGTCTCATTAAAGGCAGCGCCAAACACGAGCTAGGACTTCTATCTAAGGTAGTCCTGTCCAGTGAGATCTAAAGAGGCCAAACAAACGTGCCCTAAAAGTTTTAAATATAACCACACTGAGCATTTTTTTTCTTTAATTAATCAATGTTTGGTCATGATTATCTATTGATAAAGGCATGCCAATTTTAAATTGAACAGTTCACAATATTCCACAAAATAATCCCAACAGGAATAAAATAAAATTTATTTAATTTAAGCATCTTGGTTCATTTGTATGTACATGCTGAGTATACAAGCACATCAGCGTGCAAAGAAATTTTATGAAAACGGACTTATCTTCATCGAGGCGTTTTAAATTAAAAATTTGTAGTCATTATGACAGTCTTGACTAATAATGTAATGGCATGAAACCGTTTGATAAGAGCTTGTAAAAATAAAAAATGTGTGCAAGATTTGCAAAGTGATGTTATTCGAACTTCGTCCTTGAGTAATTTGAACATAGTTTGTACATAAATGATGTGTTTCTATAGTGTAGTGACTTTTGTAAAATGCATGCGCTCTTTGTTTTTCTAGCATTGAGGGACTTTTCAAATCATGCTTAAAAAAAACGGAACGAAAAAATCACTACTTAAATTTCAATTGTAATATAACGAGACTTTCCAGGTGCAAACAAAATATGTTACATATCTATATATAACCAGTATTTTAACGCGCCAGAAATATATGTTATTGGTGCAGCATTATAAAATTCTCCTTAATATATGATAGGCCCATTACTGAAGAGAATACAATCATCATCTTGGAGACTTGGAGTTCAAGTTTTTTTCATTATTTATTTTTAGTACATTGATATGTTTGCATTAGAGGAGGGGAAGTTCGACTAAGTTACACAATGGGCAACCTAATTTGGTATTGAATTCACCATTCACGAGATTTGAACCTAAGACCTCTCACTTTCAAGTGAAGAGAAATATCACCAGACTGTAGTACTGAGTGGCATTGGAATTCAAGTTTTAGAGCAGGTAGTCCAAATTGTTATAACTTTATAGAATTGTCAATTTCATTAAGCAAAAATTATTAAATATTGGTCGGGGGGCTATACAGCACTACGGTCTGGTGATATTCCTCCTCACTTGGAAGTGAGAGATCTTAGGTTCGAATCTCGTGGATGGCGAATTCGATGTCAAATTAGGTTGCTCATTGTGTGACTTAGCCGAACTCTCATCTCCTTAGTGTAAAATTATCGAGGTACTCAAAAAAAAAAAAAAAAGGTCATGGGAGGCTGAAATGCCTCCGTGAGTCTTTTTGGCCTCTAAAAAAGAACTGCCATGGTGGAGCCATTAGATGGTCCTTTAAAAAAAAAAATGGAACTTTGAATTTCATAAAAATTAAATTATGAATGTAGCCTACTAGCCGTTGTGTTCTATGTTGTTGCAAAATATTCCACTTCAAGAAATATTACGGATAATCTTTTAAAAGTAAGACCCTCCGCATTGTGTTTTATGCATGATATTATATAATATCTAGGGGTGGTTCGGGTCGGGATCCCGAACCGAAACCCCTAACCCGAATCCCAAACCAAAACATTTCGGGATGGGATTTTATATCTCAAAACCGAACCGAAACTATTGGGATCCCGAAATTCGGGATTCCCGAAAGTGTTTCGGGATTTTCGGGTCACTTCGGGATTGGGCCTTGAAGCCCAAAATGTTGGGCTTTTAAAACTTTTTACAATTTTAAGCTCTTGAACAAATAAACCCACCCATTTTTCAGAAAAAAAAAAGAAAAAAAGGTTAACAATTGCAGGCAGCTTGCCTGTTTCAGTTTCACAATATCACAATTTCAGTTTCACATTACCATTTGTTTCAATTTTCATACCAAGGAAGCAACAACTAACAAGTTAAGCTTAAGTTCACAATTGTCTACCAAACTAGTTAATTAAAAGTGCATGCAACCAAAATGAAATAAGTTAAGTTTTACAAACCAAACTTCCGAATGAATTTAGATTAAGTTACAAACCAAAAGCAAAACATAGTTTATAAGCAAGAAAGTGCATGCAACCAAAATGAAGCTTAAGTAAGTTCATTCCTTTTTGCCCCTTCGGCCCCTTCCCCTTGTTGATGAATCAACCACTCTTGATTTTTCCCTTCTCTGTAAAATACAATTCTAAAACCGCCGCCGCCACCTTGTGCCTATTTGGAAGCTTGTACTTTGGATTCAAGTCATGGATCTAATCTTTAAAGTCCTCTTGATCAACCACCCTAAAAGGCATCTCCACTTTTATTATCCACTTCACACATTTCATATCAAGTCTTTTTTTATTGAAAGTGTGAGCAACAACTTGATCCCCCATCACCCCTTGTGACAACAATGGTTGTTTCGAATCCAGGGTCCTAGGTGTACTAGTAGATTGTGATTGGCTACCACTAGCACTACCACTACCAGACCCGTCCATCCTGATAATGCACAATAATATATCACAACACACTTCAGCATATATATAATATTCATATAAGATTAAAGCAAGTTAATTGATCCATAAACTGATCCATTCCATAATATATCACACACATTCCATAAACTGATCCATAAACACATATATTATATCAAAGTCAAAACACATATTTATCTCAGAATATAATCAAGTTAATTGAATATAATCAGGTTAATTGAATATAATCAAGTTAATTTTTGGTTCATCAGTTGAACCAATTTGCAATAACTCAACAAAATACGCAAATAGTTTAGAATTCGATATCCGAAATTGCTCCATTAAAGAGGCATTCCCTAATTCCGAATATGTTCACACTCCATTAAAGAGGCATTCGATATCCGAAAATGCTAAAGAACAAAACCCAGTGAAAATAAAAAACCCTAACCTAGATTTTAGGACTCAATTGGTTCCTTCTTGTCCTGCGTCTGCATGAGTTGTGGAGGATGAGGAGCGGCGTGGATTCGACGGAGGAGTGGAGCGGCGGGAGCATTGGCGGCGGGACTCTGAGTGAGAGTGTGAGTCGGCGTGGATTCGACGGAGGCGTGGAGCGACGGGAGCACAGGCGGTAGGACTGTGAGTGAGACTGTGAGACTGTGAGAAAGAGAGAGAAGAAAACTGGTGGGATTCAAACGAAGAAGAAGACGAAGACGAACCTGGACTTTAGCCGGGAGAGCAAGTGCGAGACGATAGCGTCTGGAGAGGACCATGACCGAGCGTGAGAGGACACTACGTCTGGAGAGGAAGGAGACAGCGAGAGGGTTCGCTCCGACTAACTGTGAGTCTGTGAGAGAGGGACTGTGAGCGAGAGCGAAAAGACCGAGAGACTGTGAGCGAGAGCAATAGTGAGTCTGAGAGAGAGAGAACACCCACCTAACAAATGACCTAACCTAACTCAATGGACGGTTGGATTTGATTTTAACAAATCCAACGGTTCAAGTAATTTCTAATTAAAAATTAAAAATAAATAAATAAATATATATATATATATATATATATATATAATAATCGTTTCGGTTTGGGATTACCGAAAGCTTTCAAAGCTGTGGCTGAATCCTAACCCGAAACTTTCGGGACGGGTTCGGTTTCGGGTACCGAAGGTTTCGGGAAATTCGGTTCGGGATTTTTTCGATCAAATTTCGGGACGGGATCGGGACGGTTCGGGATTTTCGGGAAAAAATTCCACCCCTAATAATATCGACACGAAATTTGATGACATTTCCCCTATTAGAAATTTCACAACTTTTTTTTTCTTCTGTGGGCCTTGTTCTTGAGATAATTCCACTTACATTAACCTAATGGGACAATTATATACCGTTGGATGTCTCATTGCCCAAAGTTACCTTCGGCCTTATAAACAAATGCCTTGGTAATAGGGTCTTTCTATTGCCTCTTTTTACACTCGTCGTTATCACTCTACACATTTTATTTTATTTGGTGCTATACTACGTGTTTATCTCAGTAGTTCGTACTATTAGATAGATTTTACAATTATTAGATTGACAGGTAAGAAAAATAGTATATTCTTAATTCAATTTTGATCGTCTATTTCTGTATTACTTAATAGTTCAGATTATTAAAGAAAAAATAGTATATTATGATGAAATTATGTATTATCGACTTACATAATGACATGCAAATACATGTACAACCGAGAATACGCAAAATTTTGATATTAGAACATGAGAATCAAACCTAAATTTCCCTACAAACAAATGAAACAGACTGTAAATAGACTGTATACAAGGGAAACTTAGCTTTAACATATTGGATAAGTGGATTAAAAGCGAAGGAAAAAATAAAAGGAAAACTAATGAAAAAGGCTTGAAAAATTTGAGTTTTAATGATAAGGACAAAATAAAATGTAAAATAAATAGTACTAAGTTTGACTTTTTAGTGTAAAAATATGATTTTTCGTTAAAGTAAACAGTACCGCGAACTTTTCGTTAATACTCTAAAAAATAAAAGTGAATAAGGAAGGTTGGAGGAAGATAAGATAAAATTGTCCAGACTCCAAACGGGTCTGCAGAATGATAAGGAGACACCCCACCCACCATTCATGACATGGATTGGTGACAGCAAAGCTCTCCTCTTTTCTTCACTTTCCAGAAACATCTCTTGATTAGAGTAGGATTATCTCAATCTCTTATTCTCATTCCTTCTCTCTTTTACTCTCACACTTTGTTTTTTACCTTTTTGTGTCTATAAAAAAAATTAATATAAATATTAACGTGATTTAATTGTAACTGTTCAAATAGGAGGAGAAAAAATATGAGAGAAATTAAGAGGAGAGATAATCCTCATCCGATTGATTAACCACAGAAAACATTCCATTACCACTAAATACTTGTATTTACTAGAAAAGGGTAGAAAGGTTAAGATAAAAAATTAAGCGCACACATTTTAGGAATGGTTCCAAAAAATTCACCAACTAAAATGCCAAAAAGGGTGTCAGACTCAGTCATATGTTGTTTTCTGCTCTGGAAGGTGTTGATTCTATTCATCGATTAGCAACACAATTCGAAAACAAAAAATTGCAAATGTTTTAGCTGGAGGAGGGAAATGAATTTATTTCACACGTTAGCAATCTTTTTATTTGAACATTCTCGGCTATAGTTTGAAACTCATTTTCATTTTACAATATTGCATAATGATTGACAATTTATATCATCTGTAAAAAAAAGAAGAAAAATAGTTATTTTCAAAATTGTTTAGTCATTTTACACTAATTTAATAAATAAACGAATCATATTTTTTAATTAACATAAAATTTTGACAATATTGACTTTTCTTAGAGTTAAGTTTTAAAGAAGGACCTAAAACTTAGTGATCATAAAAAGAATAACAAAGAATAGATGATGAAACGAGAAGGTTGTGGAATTCAGTGTTTTTTTAATAAAAAGAAAAGAAAAAGAAAAGAAAAGAAAGGAATAAAATGCCTTTTCATCATTTCATTTCTAACGTACTTTTTATTAAGGGCAATAATGTAAACTCATCTTCTAGGAACAATACTTAGAGACTAAGGAAAATTGTTAGTTTGTTATGATAAGATTCCTCTTAGTTAGAAAGTTGATATACCAGGGATAGCTCACACATGTTATATATATACCTAAGTGTAATCTTATTCATTCGTGAAATGAAAATATATTTTCCTAATACTTTTAACAGTTCACAAAGACAAACAGTTTTCCTTTATATATCTCACTCCATTTCTTACACAACCATCATAACCTCACTTCAAAAGCTAAGCCCTTCCAACCTTTCTAGAGAGAGAAACCCCAAACCAGAGAGTTCTAGAGAGAAAACCAGAGAAATTAAAGGAAAAGAAGAGCCAACAAATTCTCAGAAAGGCAGCCCATAGGTACTTCCGCATAGATAGACAAGGACTACAGGGAGCCACCGCGGGCCCTACTGTTCGAGCCCGGCGAGCTCAAGTCCTGGTTTTTCTAGAAGGTTGGGGTTGCTGAGTTCATAGCCACCCTTTTCTTCCTGTACATAACTGTCCTCACATTCATGGGGGTTTCCAGAGCACGCAACAAGTGCGCCTCTGTGGGCATTCAGGGCATTGCATGGGCCTTTGGTGGGACTATCTTTGCCCTTGTTTACTGCATTGCTGGTATCTCTTGTATACTCTCTCTCTCTCTGGGTATTCAGGGCATTGCATGGGCCTTTGGTGGGACTATCTTTGCCCTTGTTTACTGCATTGCTGGTATCTCTGGTATACTCTCTCTCTCTCTCTCTCTTGTTTTGTTCTTTGGTTATATTTGTTGCTTGGCATGCTTCCTTTTACTGTGGTGTTTAGAGAATTAACTCATGCATTATGTATTTAATGTCCCACAAATTATGAAATTTAAACAAATTCAAATAATATTTTCAAAATATAATTAATACTTAAAAATAAATATTATAGAAATATTGTCCTTCACAAAATTATAGCAAGAAAATAATGTACCCACATAATTATTAACATATTTAAAAAAAATAACTACTGATATATTTTGAAACATAAAATAATTACATATAATTAGCATGGGTACATTTAGCACAATTGAAAATGGGTACGTAAAAATAAATTAAAAAAATATGGGATATGACACACCCCGACCTAAATCGAGGCATGCTGGCCGTCATGTGAGGATGATGTAGCCACATAATTATTAACATATTTAAAAAAAAAAAACTACTGATATATTTTGAAACATAAAATAAATACATATAATTAGCATGGGTACATTTAGCACAATTGAAAATGGGTACGTACAAATAACTTAAAAAATATGGGGTATGACACACCCCGACCTAAATCGAGGCATGCTGGCCGTCATGTGAGGATGATGTAGCCATGTACGCTGTGTGGCAGTGAAGGTGATAAGATAACGTGGGTAAATAAAAACCAAACTAACTAACTTACAGTAGACTAGTATATAAGTACGAGTGGAAGTGTTAGAGTGTAGATACACATAATCAGAGCGTAGGTACCAAAGCACAGTCCAGCAGGCTAAATACTAATTATATAGGATATGAAGAAAACCCTACATTGATGGATGTATGTCAGAATCGCGGTAGAGTCCTTGTGAGCCACCAACACGAACTTCTAACTAGAACCTGAATGGGTGCAAAACAGAAAACGTGAGTGGGCAAAAACAAAGCTTTTTAGAATCATTTCTCTTTCCAAAAATAATAAAACCTCACCATAAAACCCGTATAATTTCCTAGAAAATAATACATATGTATATAGAAATCATGCTGAAAACCAAGTATATGCCATGTCAAGTATTTCAGTAATGAATTAAGTACGCCAGGTGAAATAAATTAATATAAAGTGATATGTCAGCCAGAGTCACCTAACGTGACCTATACGGCTGAACCTATAGCTCATCTACCAAATCCTGCACACGAGTCGGAACCACCTAATGTGGTCTGTATGACAGGTTGGGTGTAAATAAATACGCTCAAGTGCTACGATCACGTGAAGGCTGTGCGATGAATTGCAAGCCACCTACGAGTTGGAACCACCTAATGTGGTCTGTACGATAGGCTGGCACCTGCCTTGGATCCAAGGTGAATGTACGGTGCGGGAGGTGCACGTGAAGGCTAGGCCTTGGCCTCGAGCAGAGCACTAACACCGGGGTGCATGATAATGAGCACTAAATGCCTCTAAACAATACCATACACACTACAATCACTACCATTAATATATACTCACATGAAGCTTACCTGGGCATCCACAGTGTCATGCAATAATATGCATAGCTATAGTAATACACATACTAAAATGTGATGCAATTGACATGGCATTTAAAATCGTAAATCCATTTAAAACAATTTTTGGGAAAATGTAAAACATATATATAGAGAAATATATACTCACTTGAAGCTTATCTAGGCGTCCACAGTGTCATGCAATAATATGCATAGCTATAGTAATACACATACTAAAATGTAATACAATTGACATGGCATTTAAAATCGTAAATCCATTTAAAACAATTTTTGGGAAAATGTAAAACATATATCTATATATAAATAGAAAACCAAAACCCACTCACTGGTATGTAGCAGGGTCGTAACCCCCAAGTCTTGTTTGGCTACGCTCGTCCTTTGGGAACGTCTCACCTATATGTGAAACCATTGATTTAACGTTAATTTAAGCACATAATCAAAATTGTATAAGAACTTCTCATACGTTGCTCAATTTGGGTGTTTGAATATACCATCGTGGCCTACTCAACACCACTAGCATCCTCATATTTTTAGAATAATTTTGCAATGACCCACGCGCCCTCATGCGTCGGCCACGCGCAGGCACGCGCTTGGCACGTTGGATGGAAACTTTAAAGCCGTTAGAGAATATTCCGTTAAATATACTTGACACCGATAGTATATTCCGTAAAAGTTGATGGAATGTTCTCTTTTCTTCTCCTGTGGATCATCGGATTCTGTTGCCGGTTTCTAGAAAATTTTAAAACTTCAATATCTCACATATTTTTAAACCAAATTCCACGAATTTTATATCAATTTGAAGCCCTAAACGAGAAGGACATGTTCTTACCTCTTATAGGTCCTAAAATAGACGGAAAATAATCGAAAAGTAGCTCGACACAACCAGCCAAACTTGAAACTTGACAAACCCAAATGTTCCGACTTTCTAACCACTCCAAAATTAGCCTGGGATCCTAATAGAATTGCTTAGTACCATTTTTTAGCCTTAAAATCCCGTGAAATGTCCACGACCATGTTGGAGTAACAGGGTGTCTCTCTGGAGCTCACGAGTTCCAGGGTTCTCGAGGTTCTTATGTCAAACAAATGGTATAAATGGGATTGTGGGCATACGAGGAACACGATGGAAGTCCTTAAAGGTTCGATATGTGGTGTTTAGGTGGTGTTTATGAGTTGGAGATCACGGTTGTACGGACGGGAAAGAAATTTCGAGAAGAGAGAGGAAATATGAAGGTTGCACGTGTGTGTGTGTGTTTTGTCACATGTTGGTCAACAATAAACAAAATCATAAGCCTTAATTGAGCTATGGAAATTAGGGTATAACAATTGGGTCCAATTGAATATAAAACCAATCCAATTTTGATTGGGTTATGGATTGTAGGAATTAGGGTGATTGGTGGCATATGATGACAACCCAATTTATCTTTATCTATTTGTAACATTTTCGTTACAAACCCGATTCGAACCTAATTCACGTCAATGCTCTCGTGATGTCGAGCACAATTTAATTACATCGGCGAAAAATAATTTAAAATTGTCTACGTACATTGACGTCACAAGGCCAACGAGGGTGAAATAGTCATTTCCATGCATTCGAGGATAAAATATATAATTATTCAGGACGGATCGTCACAACTTACCCCGTTAATAAAATTTCGTCCCCAAAATTTCTATACACTAGCATACAACATATCAATATCCATAAAACAAACGTGGATATAAATCTAGCATACGATGCTCCATCTCCCAAGTAGCCTCCTCTACTGAATGGTTCATCCACAAAACTTTCACCATGCACACAGTTTTATTTCTAAGAACCTTATCCTTCCAATCTAAGATCATCACTGGTTCTTCATCATATGTCAAGTCTGGAATAATTTCTAGTGGATGAGGAGGTATCACGTGTGATGGATCAGAGACATAATTATGAAGCATAGAAACATGAAAAACATCGTGCACCCATGATAATTCTGGAGGTAACTCAAGTCTGTAAGCGACTTCACTGACTCGCTCGGTGATCTGGTATGGTCCAATGTAGTGGAGACTTAACTTACCTTTCTTACCGAACCGTACAACGCCTTTCCATGGAGATAGCTTCAAAAATACTCAATCTCCAACTTTATACACCCCATCAGTGGCATGTTTATCAGCAAGGCTCTTTTGTCGATCCTGGGCCGCTTTCAGGTTTGCTTTAATTACCTGAATATTCTGGGTAGTCTCATCATCAATCTCTGGGCCCACTAACACCCTCTCACCAACTTCTGACCAACATAGAGGAATACGACATGATTTACCATAGAGTGCCTTGAAAGGTGACATACCAATACTAGAATGGTAGCTGTTATTGTAGTCAAACTCCATCAAATCTAAACGCTTATGCCAAATGTCGCCAAACTGTAGCATTGAATATCTTAACATACCTTCTAATGTCTGGATGGTTCTCTCGGATTGCCCGTCTGTCAATGGATGATACGCCGTACTATAATGCAATCTCGAACCAAGAGCTTCTTGAAATGCCACCAAAAACTTAGAAGTGAACCTAGGATCTCGATAAGAAATAATATTAACTGAAACCCCGTGGTATTTAACAATCCCTTATATAAATAACTTAGCCAATCAGCTTAAAGAATAGTTCTCTCGAACTGGTATAAAGTGTGTTGATTTAGTAAGTCGATCCACTATTACCCAGATGCCATCATAACCATTTGGCGTACGAGAAAGCTTGTATACGAAATCCATAGTAATATTTTCCCATTTCCACTGGGGAATAGGAAGTGGTTGCATCAATCCAAAAGGCTTCTTCCTCTCAGCTTTGACTTGCTGGCAAATTGCACATCTACTCACGTATTCAACAATCTCTCTTTTCACGTGATAAGCTCATATTTATATATATTTTACATAAAATTCACTTGTCTTTTCTTAGTTAATTCCTTATATTTTTGAGCTATTTACTATGTTTTTGTGTTTTGTGTGATTTATCAAGCAAAGAAAAGAAAAGTAGCACAAGTGAATTATTAAGTAACAAATTCGTCAAAACTGCCTGTGCAGATTAGCTAACTTTGAAAGCATGTTACGAACAGCTCAGAATGAATGAGAAAATGTGCCTTATATGCGTGGAAAGCTATAGATGTCTACTTTCTGGAGAAATTTACGGATTGTTAATATCATTTTTCAAGAAGAAGTTATGGGCATTGTAACACTGAAAGGTTCAGAAACATGGACAGCACATACACAAAGAGAAAGGCAAGGCATGGACAGTTTGATATGGGCAGAAAATGGGTGGATTGTTGGCTGAAATAATGACGAACATGTGTGTGCAAATGCAAAGGAAAAACACATAAACATGGGCAAAGGAAACACACACACATGGGCAAAGGAAACACACACACATGGGCATAAAATGGGTTGTTTTGTGGTTGAAATGATGAAGCATGTGTGTGTGTAAATGTAAAGGAGAAACATGGTAGAAATTGTGTGTGTTTTGTGGTTGAAATGATGAAGCATGTGTGTGTAAATGTAAAGGAAAACATGGCAGAAAATGTGTGTGTTTGGTGGTTGAAATGATGAAGCATGTGTGTGTAAATGTAAAGGGGAAACATGACAACACACACCCACACAAGCTGCACATGCAAAGGAAATGGAGTGGTCCTCTCTCAAGCCTATAAATACCACCTCCCATATTCATCAACATAACAGATTTTTCTCCTTGCTTTGGCCGAAACTTCCCACCACCATTCTCTCTAATTTCAGCCAAAAACCACCCCTAGCCACACCACCCATCAATCCTAAACCTTTCCATACCATTCCCCATCCATTCTACACCATAAAAACCACCCAAAACCGTCCAAAACCTCTAGTGCCGCTGCTTGCAAGGAAGGAAAGAGAAGGAACATCTTGTGCCGTGCCTATGCCCAAGCCTTGGGAGTGTTGGAGCGTTTCTAGGTGTTTTCTATCTTTGTTTTTAATGTCTAAATTTATGCATCTTTGCTTTGTAAGTATGAGGAACTAAACCCCTCTTAGTTAGGGGGTGATTCGAAACTATGTTCATGCTTGCAATATGATTTGATTACATCCAGTTGTGATTCATAAGTTGTGAATTCAATTTACTTATCCGTTCGTATAAAAACTGATTTGTGTATGTTGGTTGAGAGTGTACGCTTAATTTTCATGCATGAATTTGACGCTAGAATATAAGGGAGTTTCACCTAATCGTTATGAACTTATATTCACAAGTAGTGAAGGTTGCTAGTTACAATCACGTTAAGTAAATTCTTGGCATAAGTTTCATGCAAATCATAGTAACGAGTGCCTCGTCAATGCTTATGTTTTTCATAGAACTTAATGATTCTTGCTTGTATCTCTATTATGCAATTCATGTAGGGAACTTGTAGGGAATGTTTTGGGTTGTCATATGCAATCATCCAACCTAATAACTTGTGGAAAAACTGAGGGTTAATTAGTGCAATTCATGGTTAATTTGGGGCGTTGAGTATTCATAGTTTATCGAAAGCAACTGGAAATCGTTTTGTATGCAAGTGTGACATGTGTGGAGAAGAACCTCCTAGCTAGCCTTCCATCCATAAGTTAAATTCAAATTCATTTACAATCTATTTTGATTCACCCAAATTTGTCTAAGAATCTGTTTACTTTGTTCTTGTCTTAATTTAATTATTTTCGTCCAAAATCAACCCCATCTTATTTCTTTGAGTCATATTAATTAGAACTTGTCTTAGATTATGTTTTTAAGTGTTTTAGTCCATTAGAAAATCAAAATTCGTCCAAGTTTGTGTTAGGTGTTCAAAACTGCCCAGAAAGTGTTTTTAAGGCAGTTTTGAGTGTTTATTTGCTGTTTTGAATCTTTTTGTTTATCTTAGTATTTCAAAGTATAGTTTTGCATTCTTTGAGTCTAGTTTAGTGTTTTAAACTTTGTTTTTACGTTTTCAAGTCAGTTTCCAAGTGATTTAGCAATCCCTCCTAATCCCAGGCCTAGAACGATCCCTACTTACATACTTTACTACATTTGATAAAAAGAGGGTTTAATTTGTGTGCTTATATATTTCGCATCATCACGCCAGGTTAATAGTAGAAAGGTCGAATAGTGTGATACATCTTGGTACTCCCAGGATGCATCGCAGAGGCCGATATATGCTCTTCATCAAGAATATCTTTCTTTAATTCTGCAATATTCAGCACGTACATTCGACTTCCCTGCATAAGCATGCCATTAGATTCCTGAATTCTGAGATCTTTCTTCTTCCTTCGTGACACTGCCTCGGCTAATTCATGGGATTCCTTATCCTCTATTTGAGCTTCTTATACATGATCAATTAAAATTGGTCTAACCGGGAAACTAGCAAGTAAAGCTTTTTTCTTAATATATCACTCCCAAATCAACTTCAGTAGATCTCAATTATGTGAGAAGAGGGATATAGCAAGCATATAAAGCATTAATACGGCCTCGAGATTTCTTGCTAAGTGCATCTGCAACCACATTTGCACGACCATGATGATACTCAATCGTGTAATCATAATCACTGAGTAATTCTATCCATCTCTGCTGTTGAAGGTTAAGATCTTTCTGGGTGAATAGGTACTGGAGGCTTTTATGATTCGTGAAAATCTTGCATTTTTCTCCATATAAGTAATGTCTCCAAATATTCAGGGCGAAAATGATGGCTGGTAGCTCGAGATCACGGGTAGGGTAGTTCATCTCGTGTGGCTTCAACTTTCGCAAGGCATATGCAATCACCCTACCATGCTACATTAATATGCAGCATATGCCATTTAAGGAAGCATCACTGTAAATCTCAAAATTACCACCTTTGTCTGGAAGCGCCCAGACAGGTGTGTGAGTGAAACAATACTTTAGTTGCTGGCAACTCCACTCACAATTGTGGAGCAAAAAATAATCACAAGGTGACACGTGGATCTTTGGATAGAAAAGGACAAGAATACCCTTGAGGCGTATCGGGATTCATACGAGCGAATAACGGATAATCATCTTCCAACCAAGTCAAAAGTGCCCAAAATAGGTAACAATTCAAAACCTATTTCATCCAACCACATCAAATCCTTCCTACAAGGTAATTCTCAAACACCTTCCTTTTAAATTATGCTAATTGACAATTAATGGGTTAATTATCGAAAAAAAACCATAAAGGCCGGTTATCCTCCACACCAAGGAAATTAGCCATGCCTCTTACCTTTTCTACCACACCTTTCCTTTTTATGATAATAATTAGCTAAGTTAATTAAGGAGTTATTTTGATTAATTACCTAATTATTTCATAACCCCTAATTAAACCAAAATTAAACCTAAAAAACCCTACCTAATGGCCGGCCACTCTTTCTCCAAAGGGGACTGGCCATGCCCTATATATTGGCTCCCATTCTCACCAAAAACCTAGTTCCACACTCTTGCAAAGCGCCCAAAAACTCTCCAAATATTTTTTCTCTCTAAATTCTAACTTTGGCATCGGAGGTTCTTCGGCCAAAGCCCTCCCATTCATCATGGGTGCGTAAGGCTCTTGGCCTTGACCTAAGGTGTTAATTGTTCTGTAGGTGCAATTTTGTCTAAGATCAAGGAGGAAGAAATTTGCATCCACAAATTGGTGCTTTCATTGAGAGTTGAGATCCATACTCGTAGAAGACTCTTGCATAAAAAAGGTTTTTCTCTATTTTCTAGTCCATTTGAATATTTTTCATACGTTCTTATTATTAGAATTTTTTATTTGCAAAGGTTCTTTTGATAAAACGTATAAGAAAAATATAATGGCTAGAAATTTAGAAAATTCCACAAGTGAAAATTCGAATACTCAAGAAATAGGACCGCGGCGATCCACAAGGCTAAATATGGTCATAGGCGGAGTGGTACCACCACTACGAGGTTTCACGATGGCCCAAGCCTTGCCATCCAAGCTTGCACGAGCCCGAGCCCAAGCTTCGCATTCACATGCATCACGCATTGAGCAGCCTACTCACGCCGAACAGCCCATTCTCGTGGCCCAGCCTACTCCAGCCGAGCAACCAGCTCTTATGGCCCAGCCTGCTCCCAACGAGCAGCCCACTCCCGTGGCCCAGCCTGCTCTCACCGAGTAGCCCACTCTCGCGACCCAGCTTGTTCTCGTGGCCCAGCCTGCTTCTGTGGCTTTCCAAGTAGCCCAAGTCGGCCCAAGATTTTCTCAACCATCTGGACCTACCATCAAGCCGGGGGCATTCTTACTATATTTTTTCACGGATTTGACATTTCCTAACTCAAATCTCACGCCCGGAGTTTACCACCATTCCACTACCCAAGGAGGCACATTCCTTCCAAGCTCTTCCAATCCAAGTAGCAAACAACACTTGTCTCGACAGGTCATAGAGTTGACGATCGCCCTTGCACAATAGACGACTTTGGTGAACCAGTTCTTGCAGCGCACTAAGATGCAACGTGCCCCAGACGAGGTGTTCCGAAGTAGGACAAGGGCTGACAAAAAATCTCTTTAGCAGCGTCTCGGCAAGCAGCCACTCGACTAGCCATGAACTGAGTGTTCAGGCAGTGTACACTCCTGATTGGGCCCCCGAGATAGCGTATACTCCCATCTTAGAGTGCGGAGAAGAGTGAACTCTCGACTAAGCCCACAAACAAGCATACATTCAGGGTTGGGGTCACACTCCGATAATCAACATGAGCAACCTTCCAAGCGAAGTGTTCATTTACGACTAAGCCCACAAGGAGCATCATCCACCTCACATTGGAGTAGGCAGCATGACGGACAGAGAGAATCAATCACTCAATACAGCTCAAGTTCAACCGGCAGCCTACGAAGGACTCGCTCGCCTGCTAGGAACGAGCTACACGCACCACATCCGCGACATAGACTAGCCAAACACATGAAAGAGTAGCCTAGACCAGCAAGTCACGGTTGGGGGCAATCGAGCGGTCCACTACCTCAACAAAGGCAAATTTAGGAAGAAGTAGAGAAAATCTTGGCCAAGCAATTACATAATTGCCAACGCAACGAGGCACTACGACGGAACATGACCAACATAAGTAGGTTACCCTTCATGGATGAGATCGAGCAGGCAGAGCCTCAATGCGAGTTCAATATGCCATTTCATATCTTTCAAAGGGGATGGAGGCCTGGAGAGACACTTAAAGCACTACCGAAGCACAATGATCCTTTATTGAAACAACGACAGTCTCATGTGCAAGATATTCACCACCACTTTACAACGCGAGGCGCAAGATTGGTTCTACACCCTGCCGCCACAATCCATGCGGAGTTTCGAAGAACTTTCTTTGATTTTCACCAAAGAATATTCATCCTATCGCTCGATCAAGAAGATGTCCGACCATTTGTTCAACATCAAGAAGAACCCAAAGAAGTCGCTTCGTGATTATGTGAAGAGGTTCAAAGCAGATAAGGCAAGGATAGTCGGATACAACGACTTGATAGCTAGAGCAGCCTTCCAAAAATGACTTTCAGCAGACCACCCGCTATTCAGAAAATTGATCATGAAAGAAGATCTAACTCTGGCAGACTCTTTCACTTTGGCAGAAAAGCATGCACTTTGGGACGAGGCACGCCAATGCACATTTAAGGACTTGAAGAAGTACCCGACATCACTTCCCTACTATCCAAATTGGAAGCAGCGGATGACTCATTCGCATGTTTGACGATATCTGAAGCAGCAATAAGCTCTATTATCATACGAGAAGGGCTGAGGACCCGACTACTTGTATTCTACAGTTCAAAAGCTCTCATCGCTGTTATTAAAAATTCAAAAGCTAACTTTGGCGATAGTTGTTGTAACCCAGAAGCTCAAGTTTTAACTTCAAGCTCACACAGTCATCATCATGACATACTATTTTACCGAATCTAGACGTGCGACGATAAAGGCGTAGACCTTGGCAGATGCAAAGTTTTCTGATGAATGCAACAACTCGACCCAAAAGACACGCCAAAGGCAAATGAACACTGGAAGGAACACTCAGAAGCATGTTTTGTCATCGTCGCCCCAAAAGATTCTACATAAGAGCAACATGTATCGGTAGTTCAGCACTACTTCCCGCTCACGTCACAATGCCCTAGCCAACCCTTGCTCCATTATTCAGCTCTAGAGTGGCCCAATACTGGTAGTTGAGCATCTCCTACTACATGTAACATGGCCCCAGCTCTATAGATCCCTACCACGCATTCACGCCTAGCTTTGACCACCTAACATAGTGGCCCAACGACGCCCCGAAGGCAGCCGATTACACTTTAGCCGCACCTGCTCCCTCAATGGAGATTTCTGGCATTTGCATGTCGACAGCACATCCAACTACAAAGGCTCGTGAGCAGTCGTGATTCTTGTCACCCTAGACGACTCAATGCTCGAGCAGTCAATCACTCTAAGCTTCAAAGCATCTAACAATGAAGTAGAGTACGAGGCCTTACTAGCAGGCATCCGAATGGCAAAAGACTTGGCGGAGAAGAAGCCCGTAATTCTGGGCATAGATTTAGATAAGTTCTTCTAAGAATATGGCATCAAGCAGCACATGTCTATGCCGAGATATCTTCAAAGCAATGGGAAGGTCGAAGCATCCAACAAAATGATCTTCAATTGCCTCAAGAAATCCCTCACCAACAAGAAGGAAAAATGGCCAGATGAACTCCCCGGATGTTTATGGGCATATTGCACCACCAAAAGACAAGCAACTGGTGAGACTCATTTCTCTTTGGCATTTGGTTCGGAAGCAATCATTTATCCCAATGTCATCAAGCCAAGTATCACCGTTCTACTACCAAGCATTGAGCAGAACAGTAAGGAAATGGTCACAAGCTTAGATATGGCAGAGGAGAAGCGTGAGCATACCATCATTCATCTTGCAGCCTACCAACAGAAGCTCATCTCCAGCTACAATAAAAGGGCTAAGGTCCGGCAGTTCTAGCTCGAAGATCTAGTCCTAAGAAAAGCCTTCATCACTGCCCATGGAGAAGGCTCCAAAAAGATAGATCCTATTTGGGAAGATCCATACAAGATCAACATAGTAGGTAGTAAGAGTAATTACACCCTTGCCACCATGAAACGACAAAAAGATCGAAAAATAGTGGAACGCCTACAATTTAAGGAAGTACCATGTGTGACCTCCCGCTACATCAAAGCCCGAAGACTCAAGCAGCTCGACAGGCACCACCTCACAAGCTGAAGACTATCTAGTTGTTATACAGTTTCTACCTTACAGCTAAGTTCTCGTTTGTTTCACTCGTTTTTCAATGAGGAATTCAGAAGTAATCATAACTTGGCTTGGCTGCAACTTACAACAACTAATCACTCTTGCATTTCAAAAGAAGATTGTGCCATTCTTAGGGATTCATCGCAGGAATTGCACCTCTCGAGGGATTAACCATGCTCTCCAGTGCGATAGGGTAAACCAATTCCTCGACACCCACATGGGTCAGCTCTCCAAGACAAGAGGATAAAATTTACACTCCGAATATCTAGATGTGGATGAGCCTGGTTGCCTTAGTATAACTAGATGCACGATGGCTTACGCTGGCTAGATGCACGATGGCTTACGTTGGGATTCCTAAAAGTAGCCACAATGGTCTTTTTCAAGGTTTAGCTAACTTAAGAATTTTGGGTCTCTTGGCTTAATCCGCGAGGAACCGGGCCCTAGAGAAGGAGGGAGCACATTATGCAATATGCCCTACAGACGGCTGCCCTGGAACCTGAAAACTGCTACCGAGTGCACTAAGGTATCCTACGGTTTCTGGAAGACTGCCTACGGCTTGCCTTTCGAGCAGTAAAGCTGTGCTAGACTTATACAACCGCACATTCTTATGAAAGGTTAAACAAGCTAGCGTGTATATACGAAGTTTTATCCACTGCCGACATGTTACGTAGTCGATAAGCTTCACCTTTGCCAAGCGCGGAACAACCTACACCAAGTCCTAAATTGTTGTGATACTTGCTACGCAACCTACGCAATTGGAGAAAGCCAAGGAATAACCTAGTGGTTACGTGGACTTGTCTGCTTCTGTAAGCAAGGCATCCGGCTGCCAACCCTATGGCTAACAACTTGGCAAAGTTCTACATCAACACCTACGACTGCATAGGCTATGCGAGCTTGTCTGCTTATAAAAAAGTATCATGTTTTCCACTGGTCTATCAAGTCTAAAGGTTAGGGCATGAACAAAAGAAGTGAAGATGAAGAAAAGTGAAAGAAGCATGTTTATAAACAATTAGCAAAGGTCGAAGGAGTTCAAGCAAAACAAAAGCTAGAAGGAAAAACAAATAAAATCTTAAAGGCTACCTAAAAGACTACAACAGCTTGGACATCCCACGACTACTTGATTGCCACACTTTCAGCAGTTGCGACGCTCTCAGCAGCGGTATCATCCGGCGCCTCTCCTCCGACTACCCCAGCCTAGGCACTAACTTCTCCAACTACTTTACCAATGGAAGCCTCAAAAGTAAAAGCAAGTAAGTCTTCCGGAGAAATAGAGAAGGTCTCGAAACCTCAAGCCCAACCTTCTCACCCTTCAATTGCTCATTCTTCTCAAGCAGACCAACACGGACGCATTGTAGCTCATCCACTTCATTCTTTGAACTTTTGTTGATCTTCAATACACCTTGAAGTTCCAACACTTGGGGTTCAAGCCTATCAACAACCTTCTTGAAGTGGATCACTTGATTATAAGCAACAATCGACTCATCATCCTTTACATAAGCAGCGAAACGAAGCTTAGAAACTGCAAACTCAAGATCTTGAATATGAGGTATGTAACATCCAATCTCATTCTCTGCACTTTCATACTTAACTTAGATCGTGTCAAGCTTGGTCTTCAAGTCAACAATATCTTGGCGAACAGTCTCAAGCTATAGAGAAGTGGGGGCAGAAATATTAGACCCTTTCAAAACAACAAGCTAAGAATCCAACCTCTTGATCTCCTCGGCTGAGGAATAAGCTTCAGCTGCCATAGTCTTCACTACCTTCTTGGCAACCTTGCTATATATGCATCATAGCAAGCAGAGCAGTCCTTCTATATTGGGTCATATGCTTTACAAAGGAACTTGGGCAAACAACATTTCTATCGCCATCAACAAACTTAGCACAAACGTCCATGTCTTCAAGCAGATCTAGTTTAAAAAACACACAAATCTCAGCAGCCTCCCTAGAAGCAGGCTTAATGGATTTCTCACAGCTGCCCACGCGAGTAGTCTCTTCCTTCCTAGCGGGCTGTTGAGCAAAAATTGTACATAATATGTAAACAAATAATTCACTTGACACAATTTCACCCTCGTTCATTTTTCTGAAGAGGGTTTTATTAATTCGAGTTCGACCCATTTTAGGCTATGCGCCTATTAATTATAACCCTTCATTTGGGAAAGGAATACCTTTTGATTCCAATTCGAATAAAATGTAACTTGAGGATTTTGGTGTTTGTTTGATTTTGTGACTGCACCTAGGTCGAACCCTAGATTCCCTACGTACCCTCTTGAGGGATCAAGTCACTCGTAGTTCATGTATGCTTGATACTTGTTTGGATTTGATACCTTATGCAGTTTTAGCTCATGCGGGTGAGGACTTTGCGCCATTGGAGCGTTCGTGCCTTGTGCAGTTTAGGCTCTTGCAGGCGAGGACTTTAAGCCATTGGAGCTTTTGATTCGGTTTCATGCCATTTGAGATTTTTCTTCAGCTTCATGCCTTTTGGGATTTGACACAGCTTCATGCCATTTGGAATTTGATGTGGCTTTGTGCCATTTGTAATGTGAAACGACTTTGTACCATTTGAAACGGCTTCGCATCATTCGTAATTTGAACCGGCTCGCTTCTTTTTTACTCTTCATAGAATTTGTAATTAGAAGTGAATTTAGTTTATATAAACTAGGGATTCGTCTTGATTTCACGGTTGCGTCTATAATTTGATATCAGACTGCGTACATATCCTTAACGGAATCAAACCGGCGTAGTTCATAAAGTTTGATTTGATCTTGTGTTCGGACCTTTGGAAAAATGAGAAGCCATTTGGATTTGTATAATTAATAGGTAAATGACCCATTAATTTAGAATTTTAAGTATAACAATTTAGAAGGGTTTTAGAGCCCTTGTGTTGATTTTGAACGAACTTGGAATTTGGATTTTGAGATTTGAATTTTGGAATTTTGATTGAATAGGTGGGTGACCCATTGAAGAATTTTTGTGGTTTCGTACCACTAGAATTTGGTTTATTCAATTAGCCTCATGATTTGAAGGCAAGTAACAGCTAACTTGATGTAGTCTAGCATCAGACTAATATTTAGCATGGTGCATTTTGGTGGTTGTAGATATACTCTACTTTTGGCAAAAGAATTGGCTGTTTTGATTGCCACGTCACATCACCATTTTCTTCAGTGGTGCTTTGACTTCTTTTCTCCTAATTTTTGTTTGGTATCAAAGAGGTGAGGTTGCCTATTTTTTTCTTGTTTACTTTCTGGGACCGTTGTCAATTTGTTCCCATTCATTACCAATTCCCACGTGAACCATTTCTCCTTCCTTACTTTGTCAATTCCCACGTCAGGTGCAGATCAATAATCACCCCCCTCCACAGGGTGGCCTCAACATTCCCTTTTCTCTTTAGCTCTGAAACCCGGTGGTTTCCCTTCGGAAATAAAAAGCTAATCCGATATACTTGGGCTCCCGTGGATTTCGTTATATTTCAGACTTCTATTTGGATTGGGTATCTGCTGATTTCAGAGTAAAAATGGGTAAGGTTTGTTGGAGCTCAGATTCTTTGTTCAAATTACTTCAATTTACCACCGTTTCTCCTTAAATCGCAAACCCATTTTTGCACAGGTCACAAAAGCTTTCAGCTTTTTTGCTGCCTCGTTTTCTTGCTCTTGCCATTTTGCTTGTTCTTCTTTTTGTGGATCGAAAGCTCGCCACTTTGCTTGTGCTTCCTTTTATCAAGTAGGTTACCCATTTTCTTTTCTTTAAGTTCTGGATTTGCCTATGTCTTTGGGGGTGGAATGAAGCTATTAAACTGTGATAAATTTATTAACTTTTTCCATGTAGGAGTCACATGCAACGGCATCTCTTCGATTGGTTGTTGGACAAACCATTTTGCAGCCCTGAGTTAGTTGAAGACAATTGTTGATTCATGGCTCCAAAGGTGAAAGTTGTACTCTGAAATTTGTAGTAACGCACTCATAATATCTGCCATATTTTGAATGAGTTTTGATGTATTCGTGTGCAATTATCACTCTGGTATTTCTGTTTCCACAAAGAGATTTTACTTGACTGGCCTTGACAGTGTCATTTTGACACCCTTTTTGTGTTCCCATTCATGTTGCGCCTTCGATACTTGCCATATTTTCTCTTTAACATTTGTACAGTGTGATGCCTTTTCCCAAAAATCTTTCTGTAGTTTTGATTTGTCTACCAAGTCTTCTTGGTGTTTAATACAAAGGTTACCATGTGAATGGGTTTCCCAAATAATATGGGAAATTTGGCAGTAAGCTTTTCCCTCTTTGTAAATTTGGGATGGCAAGTGTTTAATATAAAGGCTTTGAACCTTTTTTTTTTCTTCACATGGCAAAGCAGCAAGTGAAATTTTTTGACACAATGAAAATCTTTGTCCCATCTTCACGTGACAAAGAAGGCTTTGAACCTTCTTTTAGCTATTTAAAGATTGGGAATTATACTTTTCCATTTGAATGTCCCGTGGGTGGTTTTATAATAACCGTGCTAATAGTAGTTTTGTCCTGCTTGTTTTTCCTTCTCATCAATATTAGCCCTCCATAACATTTTGTCTTTAGTAGGCATGAGTAAATATGGTTTGTCTTTGAAGTGTTTTACACGGCCTGAACATAGTAGTTACTTGTCCTTTTCAAGTTTAAACTTCACATGGCAAAGAAGCTTGAAACTTTGAACCTTTTCCTTTTGTCCCATTTTCACATGGCAGAGAAGCTTGAAACTGTGAACCTTTTCCTTTTGTCCCAACTTTGAAACTTTGAAACTTTGACCCCTTGAAACTTCTTCACGTCTCCTTCCTCTTTTTATTTGTCTTGTGTTGAAAACTTTTCTTCTTGTGGAATTGGACCAACCATGAGTCAGTCATGTGGTATTTTTTCTTTTCCTTGTCTCTTCCTTGCTGTCTTTCTTTACAGAAACCAAGCTTGGGATTTTGAAATTGCACATGACAGTCCGGTGAGGGGGTATAGACCCTTTAGACTTGGTTAAAATTTCACGGAGTGATCTAGGCCACCCCAAAGAAATTTATGGGATCCTTGGAGATTATTTCTGCTGCAGTTAGTGGGGAGTTAGGTTGTTCAAAGTCTTCACCTCCATTTGTTTGGTGCAAGAAAATACCAAACAAAAAAAAAATCAAGAAGGCTAAAAGAAAGATTAGGAAAAACAAATCCGTTGTTGTGGACCTCTGCATATTCTTTCCCTTTCTTTTATTTTTTCCTTCTATTTGTTTCTCTATGGTGGTCTATGCTGCAACGCTTTTTACGTTGCTCTGTTTTTTGTTCTTCCTACAACGAAACAAGAGAAAAATAATAATTTAAATATAACTTGTTTCATACTTGGTGATGAATATTCTTCTTTGGTTCTTGACTCGAACGATTGAATTCCTTCTCTTTTTGGCAGCACTTCGTTGCTCTGAGTATTTTCTCTCAATGTTTCTCTATTTTTTTAGCAGAGTATCCCCTATCTTTTTTCTGTCCCCGCTCTCTTGTTGCAGCTGATGCCTATTTATAGGCATCATAAGAGGGTTCTAGAGCTTGTTATGTGGGGGGAAGATGGAGGGCATGACTTCCTACCACTCTCTCTTAACCTCTCTTAACTGACCCCATGTTTTTTTGTTGCAGGAAAGGGGGGAACCTGTTTATTACTTCCCCCTTTTGTAGGAAATTTTTCTTATTTACTTATTTATATTTTATTTATTTGTTTATGGATATTTGGTTTGTATATAAAGCCCATTCTTAACTTTTGGGCTGGTTTACATCTTTGTTTTGCCTTATAGTCCGACCCAATTTGTATGGACTCTATTTTTTTTATGTTGTATATTTTTGTTGTTCAACATGGGCAAATCAGTCTCAACTGTAAAGGGAGTGGGCCTTAGCGCCACTTTAGCAGCAGAGTCCACCTTATCATTATTCATAGTAGCAAGCCTCTCTAAAGGTGAACCAGACTTAGCTCCCCATAGACATCTTGGTACAGACTTCGGCACTAGGGGCATGACAGGACCTTTACGCTGAACAATCCTATCAACAATCATACTAGCCATTCTCGACATGGCAGGTGCCACATGCACAGATCTAGCAACCTCATTTTTTCTTCCCATTGGAAAAAGTTACGTTAATCACAGGTATCTCGGTAGCAGGCAGACCCTCATGAGCAATGGAGGAAGTCTTCAGTTTTTCTCAACCGTCATCTCTTGAGCAGGCGGGGAAGATCTCTTTTTTCCACCTTCATTCATAGTGGGCTCCACGACAGCGATCAGATGAGCCAATGCATCCGCCTTGATCTTTTTTACCTCATCTTTCGGGGCAGTCCACCTTTCTCTCAGTGAAGAGAACTAAGCAGCCAATGCCATTCACGGTACTCAGCAATGGAGTTCAACCTAGCATTCCAGCAGGTATGAGGCCTGCATGCCCAGCATTCCAGCAGCTTATGAGGCCTGCGACCTTCTCATTTCTCTCAATCACCGACCTAGCCCGTGTCAGGACCAAGAGTCCAAAAGACATGAGCCATGCAGCTCGTCTAGCACTACGTCCCAGCGTTTCAATCTATGGCCTCAGCTGCACAAGCTGTCCATGGCTCTAGCTAAGTTGAGCAGCCCAAAGCAATGGTCACTGCCACAACACCTCTTTAGCCTACTCCTGGCCCCTGCCGACCGACATGCCGCACTACCCCGACGGCTGCCCCGCAATAGCATTATCCAAAAAATTAAATTTTTTCTTACATCGATGTGGCACAGAGAAGATGAAGAAATCAACGAAAAACGGTCATTTGCACGAACAAGATGTAGAAGATTGCTAGAGAAGGGGGAACAAATATCCTCTAAGCTCTCTCTCTCTTGTTGGGTAGAATAAATCGCTCTCCAAAGTTGACTTAATAATCCACTTAAGGTGAACTTAAATAGGCTTTGAGAGAAATTTATTTCCCTTTCCTAGAAGGATCTAATTTCATATTAAAGAGAGAATCAACATCAAAATAGGAAACAATCCTATGTTTCCTGAAGCAAGAAGATCTCTACACTTACTGCCTTTTCCTGCGAGCAGCCGAACAGGTGTGGGGGTATTTGTGGAGCCAAAAATAATCACAAGGCGACACGTGGATCTTTGGATAAAAAAGGACAATAATACCCTTAAGGTGCATTGGGATTCATACGTGCGAGTAGCGGAGAATCATCTTTCAACCAAGTCAAAAGTGCCCAAAACAGGTAACAATTCAAAACCTTTTTCATCCAACCACATAGGACAATAATACCCTTAAGGTGCATTGGGATTCATACGCGCGAGTAATGGAGAATCATCTTTCAACCAAGTCAAAATTGCCCAAAACAGGTAACAATTCAAAACCTATTTCATCCAACCACATCAAATCCTTCCTACAAGGTAATTCTCAAACACATTCCTTTTAAATTATGTTAATTGGCTAATTAATGGGTTTATTACCTAATTAACCCATTAATTGTCAATTAAACCATCCATTATATCCAAAAAACACCATAAAGGCCGGTTATCCTCCACACCAAGGAAATTAGCCATGCCTCATACCTTTTCTACCACATCTTTCCTTTTTATGATAATAATTAGCTAAGTTAATTAGAGAGTTATTTTGATTAATTAGCTAATTATTTCATAACCCCTAATTAAACCAAAATAAAACCTAAAAAACCCTACCTAATGGTCGACCACTCCTTCTCCAAAAGGGACCGGCCATGCCCAATATATTGGCTCCCATTCTCACCAAAAACATATTCCACACTCTTGCAAAACGCCCAAAAACTCTCCAAATACTTTTTCTCTCTAAATTCTAACTTTGGCATCAAAGGTTCTTCTGCCAAAGCTTCCCATTCATCGTGAGCGTGTGAGGCTCTTGGCCTTGACCTAAGGTGAATTACTGGGCTGAATAAAACCCTTATTAACCAATTCCTGCAATTGGGTTTTCAATTCCCGCAACTCCGCAGGAGCCATTCGATAGGGAGTTAAGAAAATAGGATTTGTACTTGGGAGTAAATCAATAGTGAATTCCACTTCTTTATCTGGTGGTAATCTAGGTAAATCATCCGGGAAAACATCAGGGAAATGCCTAACTACCCGTACATCTTCCACACGGGTAGGCGTATCCTCATTTAATACCAAGTGAGCCAAATACCACTGACAACCTTTCCTTAATAACCTTTTAGCCCTCATGGCAGAGATAATAATGTGCCTTAGTCCACTATGTACACCCATAAATGTAACCACGGGCAAGCCTGACCGATGAAAAGTGATTGTCTTCTCATAACAATCCATCTTGACACGATTGTAGTGTAACCAATCCATGCCTAGAATAACATCGAAGTCAACAATATCTAATAGAACAAGATTAGCTAGCCTAACGATGTACTCCACTAGAACGGGAAATCCTTGATATACCCAGCTAACATAGCATGTCTCACCTTTAGGCATCAAAAACTTTAATTTATAGCCAAGAGGTGTGGGGTAAAGTTGCATCGTCTGAGCAAACATATGAGAAATAACAGAGTGTGTGGCACCATAATCAATTAATATTCTAGCAACATGGCCAATAATATTCAACGTACCCATGATAAGATTAGGATTGTTCTGGGCATCCTGCAAAGTAATATGGTGAACATGACCTTATAGCTGCTATCGTCCTCCACGACCTCTGTTAGCTTGGTTTCCAAGTCTCTGCAAACCTCGTCCCTGAGCAGGTTGATTAGGTTGCCTCGATGATCCTGCACTACTAGAAGCAACCTTAACGTTCTGGAATTGTCTTCCTGGATACCTCTGTGATCCACCAGCTGGATATGATGGTTATGGCGGGTAACCTCCTGAATACTGAGCATAACCACTCTGATGATACGAATCGTGCGAGTACTAATACTATCATCCAGAATATGGAGCTATATCACCCTGATAATGATATGCTCTACCATAACTCGTCTAGTATAACTACTAAACCTGGGAATCTGCTGAATAGAAACTGGTGGTGGTAAGGCAGATGACTGAGGCTTTTGCTGGCTCTATAGGCATTGAATAGCTCGGTATCTCGTCTGACCACAAACAAAACATCCTTTGCTGCCCTATCTGTAATCCCCAAAATGTCGACCATTACATCTATGACATAATGGACCACTAGAACCACTAAAATCCATCTGTCTCTAAAAGTGGGAACCTCATGAATGGCCGCTCATCCGCGGTACCGTGGAACTCAAACCCCTGCTAGAAGAGCCAGAACTAGTACCACTTCTCTTAAAACTCTACGTTTTATGAGGTCCCTGTGATGACTGACCTTTATCTTTATTATTGTTTTTCTTCTGATTATTATCTTTTTCTTCTTCTTCCTCACTGTCACTGGGCATGTTTTCAAAATCCTCAACCCGCAATAGAATCTCATAAAACTCCTGATATGTAGAGCAGGGAGTCGTGGTCGCCATAGAACGCCACTTCTTTCGAGTACGCCACTTGAATCTTCTAAGCATCTCAGCAGGATTCTCAGCAATCTCGTGACCATACCGAGATAAATCAGTGAACTTTCTATAGTACTCATTAGCTGACATTTTCCCTTGCTTTAGACCCATGAATTCTTGCTTCTTACGATCTATATATCTATATACTCTGGAGGTACAAATCTCTTCTGGAATAGCTGCTTAAAAATCTCCCAGTCCGCGGCTTCTTCTGGTGACAATTGAAAAGATTCCTGCCTTCACCAGGATGCAGCCTCCTCACCTAAAAACCAAGTAGTCGTCTCTACCCATCTATCCTCAGGGAAATTCCACTGCCTCTGCATTACTCGATAAGTTTTCTCGACATTATTGAGCCAACGTTCAACTCTCTCGGGCCCCTTGGTACCAACAAAATCATTCAACTTTAAATTATAAACTGTCTCCAGGGGATACCTCTACGGAGGGCGCAATGAAGACTAAATGACATTAGCAATGGCTTCACCCAACTGGCCAATATCAGGAAAGTAAGATTTGGAGGAAGTACGTGGCTCTCTTCGAGGCGGCATGGTTCTGGCATAAGAAATCAAAATGCTTAGAATACTCCTAATAATATGCAAGACTGCCAAACCTAGGCTCTGATACCAAACTGACACACCCCGACCTAAATCGAGACATGTTGGTCGTCACGTGAAGGTGACGTAGCCATGTGTGCCGTGCCCGTAAAGGTGATAAGATAATGTGGGTAAATAAAAACCAAACTAACTAACTTACACTAGACTAGTATATAAGTACGAGTGAAAGTGTTAGAGTGTAGATACACATAATCAGAGTGTAGGTACCAAAGCGTAATCTAGCAGGCTAAATACTAATTATATAGGATATGAAGAAAACCTACATTGATGGATGTCTGTCAAAACTGCCGTAGAGTCCTCATGAGCCACCAACACGAACTTCTAATTAGAACATGGAAGGGCGCAAAGTAGAAAACGTGAGTGGGCAAAAGCAAAGCTTTTTAGAATCATTTCTCTTTCCAAAAATAATAATCCCTCACCGTAAAACTCGTATAATTTCCCAGAAAATAATACGTATGTATATAGAAATCATGCTCGAAGTAGTGAAACCAAGTATATGCCATGTCAAGCATTTCAGCAATGAATTAAGTGAGCCAAGTGAAATAAATCAATATAAAGTGATATGACAGCCGCAGTCACCTAACGTGACTTGTACGGCTGAACCTATAGCTTATCTACCAAATCATGTACACGAGTCGGAACCACCTAATGTGGTATGTACGACAGGCTGGGTGTAAATAAATACACTCAAGTGCTACGATCACGTGAAGGTTGTGCGATGAATCGCAAGTCACGAACGAGTCGAAACCACCTAATGTGGTCTGTACGACAGGCTAGCACCTACCATGGATCCAAGGTGAGCGTACGGTGCGGGAGGTAAATGATCACGTAAAGGCTAGGGCCTGGCCTAGGGTGGAGCACTAACATTAGGGTGTAGGATAATGAGCACTAAATGCCTCTAAACAATACCATACACACTGCAATCACTACCATTAATATATACTCACTTGAAGCTTACCTGGGCATCCACAACGTTATGCAATAATATGCATAGCTATAGTAATACACATACTAAAATGTAATGCAATTGACATGGCATTTAAAATCGTAAATCCATTTAAAACAATTTCTGGGAAAATGTAAAACATATATATATATATATATATATATATATATATATAGAAAACCAAAAGCCCACTCACTAGTATGTTGCAGGGTCATAGCCCCCAAGTCTCGCCTGGCTACGCTCATCCTCCGGGAACGTCTCGCTTATATGTGAAACCACTGATTTAACGTTAATTTAAGCACATAATCAAAACCGTATAATAACTTCTCATACATTGCTTAATTGGGGTGTTTGAATATACCATCGTGGCCTACTCAACACCACGAGCATCCCCATTTTTTAGAATAACTTTTCGATGACCCACGCGCCCTCACGTGCTGGCCAAGGCAAAACCACATGCGCCGGCCATGCGCAGGCACGTGCCTGGCATGTGGATCGTTGGATTATGTCGCCGATCGCCACTGCGTCGCCGGTTTCTGGAAAAATTTAAAACTTCAATATCTCACTCATTTTTCAACCAAATTCCACGAATTTTATATCAATTTTAAGCCCTAAACAAGAAGAACATGGTCCTACCTCTTAAAGGTCCTAAAACCGACAGAAAACAGTCAGAAAGTAGCTCGACACAACCAGCCAAATTTGAAACTTGACAAACCCAAATGTTCTGATGTTTTAACCACTCCAAAATCAGCCTAAAATCCTAATAGTATTACTTAAGACCCTTTTTTAGCCTTAAAATACCATGGAATGTCCACGATCACGTCGAAGTAACAGGGTGTCTCGCCGGAGCTCACGAGTTCCAGGGTTCTCAAGGTCCTTACGTCAAACAAATGGTATAAATGGGATCGTGAGCTTACAAGGAACACAATGGAAGTCCTTAAAGGTTCAATATGTGGTGTTTAGGTGATGTTTAGGAGTTGGAAATCATAGTTATATGGACGGGAAGGAAATTTCGAGAAGAGAGAGGAAAGATGAAGGTTGCACTTGTGTGTGTGTGTGTGTGTGTGTGTGTTTTGTCACGAGTTGGCCAGCAATAAACAAAATCATAAGCCCTAATTGGGATATGGAAATTAGGGCATAACAATTGGGTCCAGTTGAATATAAAACCAATCCAATTTTGATTGGGTTATCAATTGTAGGAATTAGGGTGATTGGTGGCATATGATGACAACCCAAATTATCTTTATCTATTTGTAACATTTTCATTACAAACATGATTCGACCTTAATTCGCGTCAGTGCTCTCGTGACGTCGAGCACAATTTAATTACATCAGCGAAAAATAATTTAAAATTATCTACGTACATCCATGTCACAAGGCCAACGAGGGCAAAATAGTCATTTCCATGCTGTCGAGGATAAAATATATAATTATTCGGGACGGGTCGTCACAGGGTACAAATACAAATAAAAGTTTAAAAAAATATGGGCACAAAAAGAAATTAATATATGGGTACAAATTAAAACTGAAAAGAAATTTGGTACAAATTAAAAAAGGGTTGCAAATTAAAAATGGGTATAAACTAAAAATAAAAATAAAAATATATGATAAAAAATTTAGCCATAAATATAAATATACCAAATGTAACATTTATAATACTAAATGAATCTATATATATATATATAAAGTGAGCACATGTAACATCCCACATCGCCCAGGGGAGTGATCCTTAAATGTATATTCACATCCCTACCTAGCACGAGGTCTTTTGGGAGCTCACTGGCTTCGGGTTCCGTAGGAACTCCGAAGTTAAGCGAGAAGGAGGCCAGAGCACTCTCAGGATGGGTGACCCACTAGGAAGTTGCTCGTGAGTTCCCAAAAACAAAACCGTGAGGGAATGGTAAGCCCAAAGCGGACAATATCGTGCTACGGTGGTGGAACGGGCTCGAGAAGTGATTCGTCTCAGGCCGGGATGTGACAGCACCCTCTAAAGGTGAAACATTCAAAATACTATAAATTGCCCTTTAAGAATTTCAAAAATTACAATTGAACCAAAAAAAGTTTAATTGATTCACCACTTTTTAATTTTCAATGAATATAAATTTAAAACTTTAGAAAAGAAAAAAAATCTCCCACGTTATTAGGTGGTTAGGTTTCATGTTTTTGCTTAATTTTTTTTGAATGATTTTTAATAAAAATGTATATTAGCTATTTAAATAAAAAAATTTAAAAAATGAAACATGGTCTAATATAAAAAGGCCAATTGCCACACGCATACACGTGTGGCAAGAGGCTAGTATATTTAGAAATAAAAAAAATATTTTATTATTTAAATAATTAATGACGTTTATTAAAACCTAAGGATCTTGACAAAAAATTGAAAAGGAATAAGGTTTTAATCAATGGAGTAGTAAAAATAGGGATGAAAATCCAATTTCTCCTTAGTTAGGGTTAAATATATATGTGCAGATATGTACAAGAATATTTGAGTTGTTTCTTAAGTTGATGTTTGGTTCCCAGGAAAATGAGGGAAATAAAGTTTCTTTTATTTTACTTTAGCTTTCTGAGAGAACCTACTGGAGGATTGGTGGATTTTCTGTTTTACTAGGGTTTGTGAAAAATAAAGAAACCACTTACCAAAAGAAAGAAGAAAAAAGTGAGCTTAGGTTTAGAACTTTATATTATTCGGATTAACTGAAATTTCAGAGGGTTATTTTTCTTCAATTCTTGTTTGGTTAACGATTTTTACAGCAGAAAATCAGAATAGTAGAGTAAAAAAATTTGGATTTGAAGGTGCAAACTTTGTTCCTCATCTTTCTTATTGGACTTACTGGCCTTTTATAACTTTACCTTACAAATCCAAATTTCTGGAAAAAAGAATTGCTTTGCAGTAAAATTTTGAAAGTGTGTTCATTTTAGTTACCAACTCCGCCTATGTACTTACATTGCCGGTCCCAAGCCCGGATAAAGGAGGAGGGGGAGGGCGTCAGGTAGTCGACAGCCGGCACTCCATGATCACGTCGAATCCTTATGAAAATGAATTCAGAACAAAATTGCGCTAAAGCTAGGGCGTCACCCGTAAGTGGCGCGCTGTGTGGCCCGAGCACAGTGATAAGTGAGCAAGGGTCGCTGTATCTCCATCGGCACCCGGATGCAGTGTTAAATGAGCAAGGGGGCCATAGAAACTTCTTTTCGAACGACTCCACTCAAAGTTGTTTGGGAGCATATGCTCCTATCAACTTTACACGGGACACACAAAAGAAGTACTTTGATCCTATTAGACGGGGGAGGGTGAAGAAGCTAGGACAGAAGGGTAGAGTTCAAGAGAGCAAAATGCGTTTAGGAACGTGGAATATAGGAACCTTAACGGGAAAATCTATGGAAGTAGTGGAAGTTATGGTGAGGAGAAGGATAAATATTATGTGCTTACAAGAAACTAAGTGGGTTGGTAGTAAGGCAAAGGATCTAGAAAACTCAGGGTTTAAACTTTGGTATTCGGGCACAAATAGAACGAGAAACGGTGTTGGCATCATCGTGGACAAGACCTTGACACAAGATGTTGTAGATGTCAAGAGGGTAGGAGATAGAATCATGGCAATCAAGATTGTAATAGGACAAGAACTTATCAATGTGATTAGTGCGTACGCACCTCAAGTAGGGTTGGATACGAGTTCGAAGGAGCAATTTTGGGAAGACCTTGGAGACTTGGTGCAAGGAATTGCTCAGACGGAGAAGTTATTTATAGGAGGAGATTTAAATGGACACGTGGGCAGGGAGACAGGCAACTATGGAGGTTTTCATGGTGGCCATGGTTTTGGGGAGAGAAACGAGGATGGGGAAGCTATCTTGGATTTTGCAATGGCATATGATCTCTTCTTAGCCAACACCTTCTTTAAGAAGAGAGAAGAACATGTGATCACCTACAAGAGTGGGTCGTCAAAAACACAAATAGATTTTCTTCTAATGAGGAAAGGGGATCGTATAACTTGTAAGGATTGCAAAGTTATACCAGGAGAGAGCGTGGCTAATCAACATCGCTTGTTGGTGATGGATGTACATATCAAAAGAGTGAGACAAAAGAACAAGACTTGGAAGTGTCCAAGGACTAGATGGTGGAATCTAAAAGAAGAAAAACAAGCCATTTTCAAAGAGAAAGTAATCACCCAGTGTGTGTGGGATAGAGATGGGGAAGCTAGCCAAATGTGGGATTCCATGGCTAGTTGTATCCGAAAAGTAGCAAGAGAGGTATTAGGAGAGTCCAAGGGCTTTGCCCCACACCAAAAGGAATCTTGGTGGTGGAATGAGGAGGTACAAACAAAGGTGAGGCTAAAAAGGAATGTTGTAAAGCCTTATACAAGGATAGGACTGATGAAAATGGTGAAAGGTATAGAAAAGCGAAGCAAGAGGCGAAGAAAGTTGTGAGAGAAGCTAAGTTAGCGGCTTACGACGATATGTATAAACGACTAGATACCAAAGAAGGAGAGTTGAATATCTATAAACTAGCTAGAGCAAGGGAAAAGAAGACAAGGGACCTAAAGAGGATGGAAAGGTTCTTGCTACAGAGAACGCGGTTAAAGACAGATGGAGAGGTTATTTTCATAATCTTTTCAATGAAGGACATGAAAGGAGTGCTTCTTTAGGGGAGTTGAGTAACTCAGAAGAGTGTAGAAACTACTATTTTTATCGTCGAATCCGGAAGGAAGAAGTGGTTGTAGCTTGGAAGAAGATGAAGCATAGAAAAGCAATAGGCCCAGAAGATATACCAATCGAAGTGTGGAAAGTTTTGGGAGAGACAGGTATAACATGGCTCACTGACCTTTTCAATAGGATTTTGAAAACGAAGAAGATGCCAAATGAGTGGCGAACGAGCACTTTGGTGCCTATCTACAAGAATAAGGGCGACGTACAAAATTGCATGAACTATAAGGGTATTAAGCTAATGAGTCATACAATGAAGCTCTGGGAGAAAGTCATTGAGCATAGATTGAGGCAAGAGACACGGGTTTCGGACAACCAATTCGGGTTCATGCCAGGGCGCTCAACCATGGAGGCAATCTATCTCTTACGAAGATTGATGGAAAGATATAGAGATGGGAAAAAGGATTTACACATGATCTTTATAGATTTGGAGAAAGCGTATGATAGGGTCCCAAGAGACATTCTTTGGAGGATTTTAGAGAAGAAAGGAGTACGAGTAGCATATATCCAAGCTATAAAGGATATGTATGAAGGAGCAAAGACTGCCGTAAGAACTCATGAAGGACAAACTGAAAGCTTTCCCATAACTGTAGGATTACATCAAGGCTCATCCTTAAGTCCTTATCTTTTTGCGTTGGTAATGGATGAGTTAACAGGACATATTCAAGATGATATTCCTTGGTGTATGCTTTTCGCAGACGATATAGTGTTGATAGATGAAACTCAGGAAGGGGTAAATGCAAAGCTTAACCTTTGGAGAGAAGAGTTGGAATCTAAAGGTCTTCGCCTAAGCCGATCAAAGACAGAATATATGGAGTGCAAGTTCAGTGCAAATGGAGGTCAAAACGAGTTAGGGGTGAGGATCGGAGATCAAGAAATACCAAAGAGCGACCGTTTTCGTTACCTAGGATCTATCTTGCAAAAGAACGGAGAATTAGATGGAGATCTTAACCATAGAATACAAGCTGGATGGATGAAGTGGAAGAGTGCATCCGGCGTGTTGTGTGACCGCCGTATGCCACTGAAGCTCAAGGGAAAATTTTATAGGACGGCAATAAGGCCGGCGATGCTGTATGGCACAGAATGTTGGGCGGTGAAGCATCAACACGTACACAAAATAGGTGTAGCGGAGATGAGGATGCTTCGTTGGATGTGTGGGCACACGAGAAAGGATAAGATTAGGAATGAGGATATCCGGGGTAAAGTAGGAGTAGCCGAAATTGAAGGAAAGATGAGAGAAAATCGGTTACGGTGGTTTGGACATGTGCAAAGAAGGCCTACTGACGCTCCGATTAGAAGATGCGACTATGGGACAGAGGTTCAGGGCCGAAGGGGTAGAGGAAGACCTAGGAAAACTTTGGAAGAGACTCTAAGAAAAGACTTAGAGTACTTGGATCTAACGAAGGACATGACACAGGACCGAGCATAATGGCGTTCTAAGATCCATATAGCCGATCCCACTCAATGACTTGGATTTTCCAAGTCTCTAACCGAGAAGTTTTCCTCACTCAGGAAATTAAGGGAACACTACCTCAACCTACATGCTCCACTCACAAAGCTTCAACAAAAGAAAATTCAAAGAACTTAGCGAAGAAGGCTTTGGTGTATTTAACACAATACGTTGAAATGAAGGAAAGCTTATTTATTGATATCCCCGATAAGCTACAAATATGTACATGTACATAAGTCAAAATAAACAAACAAGAGGGAGCCTTCACAAAGGTTGCTTAGGAGAAGTCTCAGCAGTCGGTAGAGCCCCAGAAAGAGAAGGCACTGGAGGGGGATCATTCGGAGCCTCAGTACTGGACAGAACCCTAGAAGGAGGAGGCATCAGAGGTCGATCATTTGGAGCTTCATTACGCGGTACAGCCCCAGAAGACGAAGGCAATAAATGCCTTTGGAATAAACCCACAAATCTCTGATGATCAAGTAAAACCTGACCATCAGATTCCTTCATCTGGTCAAGCTTCCTCTTCATGTTTGTAGCATAGTCATGTGCGAGCCGGTGCAACTGTTTATTCTCATGCTTGAGCCCTCTAATCTCCTGTTTGAGACTCATCACTTTAGCCGCCAATGATTCAACTTGGCGGGTTCGAGCAAATAGGCGTTGGGCCATATTAGACACAGAACCTGCACACTGAACACTGAGAGCCAGAGAATCCTTAACAGCTAACCCATCAGACCGTTTGGAAAGTAGTCTGTTATCTTTGGGAGTGAGAAGGTTCCTGGCCACCACCGCAGCGGTCATATCATTCTTCATCACGGAATCCCCAACGGTAAGAGGACCAGTAAGGGAGACGAAGGATGGACGCCATATGTTATCAGAAGAAGGCGGGGCTGCCTCTTCAACAAGGTTCAAGTCAAAACGACGGTCGGAGGGGCCAGACATTTTCAAAGGTGTTGAAGAGAGAAGAGGTCGGACAAATCAAGATCTTAGAGGTGCAAGAATGGAGCTTCTACTGGTGGAGATTCAAGTGTGCTTTGGAACTTAATGACAGCCCCTATAAAAATCTGCACTCGACGGAGCTTTAGAAATCGAAGAGGTGCCTGCTCAGAAATCAAAGAGGCGTTTGCTTTCTCAAAAGCAAGGCTGCTCAGATACCACGAGGGTCGATCTCAGAAATCGAAGAGGCGTTTGCTTTCTCAAAAGCTGGGCTGCGCAAAGACCACGAAGGCCGATCTCAGAAATCGAAGAGGCGCTTGCTTTCTCAAAAGCTGGGCTGCTCAGAGACCACGAGGGCCGATCTCAGAAATCGAAGAGGCACCTACTTTTCCAGCCTTGTCAGCACCTGTCACACGCACACTCAGCTTTGCGGAAATTATGGGCATTCGGTCGAAGACTTCTGGTGAAGTAGAAAGCACATGAGTTTTACTGTTCAATCACCCACTTCCCACACGCAACAGTAGCTCATGGGTACCACAGATAACTTTGCCAAAGCTCTCTGCCAAAGTTGAACATGTGAAGCTTGCAGCTCCCACTACATCGCTCTGACCAAGAAGGGTAAAAGAATAGCAAAGAAACAACACTAACAAAGTTTAGACACATAAATTTTGAAGGTCTAGCTACCATATTATTACACACAAGGGTAAAGGAACAGTACCACTGCTGGATAATTGGAAAGTCCCTGTGTGTCAACCTCTGTGCTTCATGGCAAGGTAGACTAGCAAACATGCCCAACCTTTAATCACATTCGAGAAAACACTCCCAACAAGATTGCTTGCTCCAAAATCGAAGAGGCACCGTCCTCCGAATCTCGAGAGCCAGACTCCCAACATGACTACTTTCTCAAAAATCGAAGAGGGTAAAGGAACAGTACCATTGCTGGATAATTGGAAAGTCCCTGTGTGTCAACCTCTGTGCTTCGTGGCAAGGTAGACTAGCAAACATGCCCAACCTTTACTCACATTCGAGAAAACACTCCCAACAAGATTGCTTGCTCCAAAATCGAAGAGGCACCGCCCTCCGAATCTCGAGAGCCAGACTCCCAACATGATTACTTTCTCAAAAATCGAAGAGACACCGCTCTCCGAATCTCGAGAGCCAGACCCCCAGCATGATTGCTTTCTCAAAAATCGAGGAGGCATCGTTCTCTGAATCTCGAGAGCCAGATCCCCGATAGGATTACTTGTTCGAAAACCGAAGAGGCAACACTTTCCCAACTTCAAGAGCCGGATCTCCTTGGATAAAGCTGTCTGTAATCTTCACATGCAACATCAGCTTTCCAGATACCACAAACCACTTTTTCAAAGTGCTCTGACAGCGTTAAAACATGTGAAGCTGACAGCTCACACTACCGTGCTATGACCAAGTAGGATAAAGGAATAGCATTACTACTTGTTGTTAAGGAGACTCCTATATATGTCGACCTCCATCCCAAACGGACAGGCAGACCTGCAAAAATGCTCAACCCTTCCTCATATCTGATAGGGCACTCCCAACGAAGCCTTTCGAAATATTCAGCTTTCTTTCCCCCCGATAATCCCTCTGCAAACAAGCTATACTAGAGCAAGAATATCTCATATCATCAGGGTTAAAAGCAAGAGTATCCCATATCATGCTTTTTCCTTGTCTTTTCCTTAGACCTTGTTCTTACCTGCAAGACAAGGAGAAAGAGAGCAATCAGTCAGTACTTGGAATCAAGCTTCCAGCCAGGAACTGACTGCCTGGAACCCCTTACCTGATTACTTACCTGACATTGCTCTCGAGTACTCATCTTCAACATCTTATGCTTTCAGGGAAGATACCGCATCTGCCTGAGGAACAGATAGGGCAAGGGAGAAGGATACAAGGAAGCATGTGGAGACAAGCGTAACAGCACACGTGCCGATACATCCATTACTCTGTCAAAGCAAAAGTATCCCATATCAGCAGGGTTGAACGTACTCTAGATTTGATGGACTTGTTTTGACCCTCAAATTCTTCAGTCGGCCTTATACTCTGGAGGAAACCAGAAAACCCTCCAGCTCAGTTCAAGAATAAGCCTGTGGAAAGTTACTTCTTCAAAAGCAAAAGTATCCCATATCATCTCTTCTCATTTTCTTCTCTTTATCCTTCATGCTGCCTGCAAGATAGGGAGACTGTGAACAATCAGCCAGAGCTATGATTGCTTACCTTGTCTGTCACCTCTTTCAGCAGATCCCTTAGCTCGGCGACTTGGGGGACTCCTACTACATGGTTTGTATCGCGCTTGACCAAGCCTGAAACTACAAGTAAGCTTCAAGTGAAATTGATACATTACCTTGTGCATCTCCACCAGTTAAAGATACCACCCCGGGATGGAGGAAGAGTACTTCCAGAGAAGATGCCCCATCTACCTATGAGACAGATAAGGCACGTCAAGACGATACCACACTCCGATACTTAGAAGTTTCGTGATTACGAGATCATTCTCCCACAATATTTCCTAATGTCTTTTGTACTAAATCATTCACTTGTACTCACTAAAGGAGAGCTTGAACCTATGTACTTGTGTAAACCCTTCACAATTAATGAGAACTCCTCTATTCCGTGGACGTAGCCAATCTGGGTGAACCACGTACATCTTGTGTTCGCTTTCCTATCTCTATCCATTTATATACTTATTCATACTAATGACCGGAGCAATCTAGCGAAGATCACAAAAAGCGACCGTTTTCGCTACCTAAGATCTATCGTGCAAGAGAACGGAGAATTAGATGGAGATCTAAACCATAGAATACAAGCTGGATGGATGAAGTGTAAGAGTGCATCCGGCGTGTTGTGTGACCGTCATAGGTCACTGAAGCTCAAGGGAAAATTTTATAGGACGGCAATAAGGCCAGCGATGTTGTATGACACAGAATGTTGGGCGGTGAAGCATCAACACGTACAAAAAATGGGTGTGGCGGAGATGAGGATGCTTCGTGGGATGTGTGGGCACACGAGAAAGGATAAGATTGGGAATGAGGATATCCGAGGTAAAGTAGGAGTAGCCGAAATTGAAGGAAAGATGAGAGAAAATCGGTTCCGGTGATTTGGACATGTGCAAAGAAGGCCTACTGACGCTCCGATTCGAAGATGTCACTACTGGACAGAGGTTCAGGGCCGAAGGGGTAGAGGAAGACCTAGGAAAACTTTGGAAGAGACTCTAAGAAAAGACCTAGAGTACTTGGATCTAACGGAGGACATGACACAAAACCGAGCGCAATGGCGTTCTAGGATTCATATAGCCGACCCCACTTAGTGGGAAAAGGCTTTGTTGTTGTTGTTGTTGTTGTTGTTGTTGTTGTTCATTTTAGTTACCAGTTTTCTCTGTCAATTCTCACTCTGTTTCCCAACTAATTTTCATATTTGTTATATTAATCGTCAATTTATTGATAATTTCGACAGGTGGTCACATAAACCCAGCTGTGACATTTGGTCTCTTCCTAGCAAGGAAGCTCTCCCTGACTAGAGCTGTGTTCTACATTGTGATGCAAAGCCTTGGGGCAATTGCTGGTGCCGGGGGTGGTGAAGTGGTTCCAAAAGAACCAGTATGAGTTGCTCGGTGGCGGAGCTAATGTGGTGAACCATGGCTACACTAAGGATGACGGCCTTGGTGCTGAGATTGTTGGTGAACCATGGCTACACTAGGGGTGACGGCCTTGGTGCTGAGATTGTTGGCACTTTTGTTCTTGTGTACACTGTTTTCTCTGCCACTGATGCCAAGAGAAACGCCAGAGACTCTCATGTCCCTGTAAGTATATCTCACCTTTGATTGAGTACTTGTTTACACATTGTTCTCTTAAGGATTTTCTGTAAATGCCATAAATATGCATGTCTACTTGTATGATCGTTGTAATGCCATGGTTACCAACTTTTCCCTCGTGCCAAACTTACCATTCTGATTAGTCAATCTTCTCGCTGTGATTTTTGGATCTTAATGAAATTCTTAAAGATAATCATAGAGTACTACTATTTGGATAATTTATGTAGAAACAATTCCTAATTAAATACTTAGAATTAAAACTTGAGAAAAGAGAGTTTCAGAGTGGGTAATATTAAAAAACGAATTTTAAACAAAAACTAAAATAATCGAAAAAAAGAGTTTTAAATACCAATTTATAAAGGCACTAGGGTTCCACCATCACCTAGCAATTCTATGTATTTTTACCAATTACTTATGATTTACACATGCCACTCCGAAGGTTAGGTTTTCCTAATGTATATTCTCCTTGTGATATTCAAGCAAGAACGTATATCTAACATGCAATTCGTCTGTGATATTCAGATCAAATATGAACATGCAAGACTCATTAAGTTTTATGAAAACCTTTTGAAGAACCATGCAACCCCTAAGAACGTGATATTCGCCTTAGATGAAATTACAATTATCAATCACAAGAAGCAATACTCAATCCTCCGTTGATATTCCGACCGAATTGCATCCAATTACTTGTCTAAACATCCTAATGGGAAATTTGGAAAAGTAACCAAATTTTGGATCCCATATAGAATTATAGCCACCATTTTAGATTTATGATAATTATAACCCAAAATTGATATAAAAGTACTAATATACCCTTTGATACACCTTCATAATTTTGTCAACAACAACAACAAAGCCTTTTCCCACTAAGTGGGGTCGGCTATATGAATCCTAGAACGCCATTGCGCGTGGTTTTGTATCATATTCTCCGTTAGATCCAAGTACTCTAAGTCTTTTCTTAGGGTCTCTTCCAAAGTTTTCCTAGGTCTTCCTCTACCCCTTCGGCCCTGAACCTCTATCCTGTAGTCAAAATAAAAACTCAAAAAATGGACAATTAAATCCCCTTCTACTACAAGTTCAGAGACATAAAACATATCGAAATCAAATAATGCAGAAGAGAAATGCCAAATGAAAACTGATACAAAATTTGCAATGGACAAAAAGCAGTTAATAGGTAATGATCTTCTTTTTCATGCTTGCTAGATGCCCCAAACTTGTAAAAAACAAAAATTGCTAAATGTAAACGAATCAATGTGTGTGGTGTGGGGCAATAAATATATATATATTGACATGTTCTCCAAGTGATCTTAGCCATGAGTGTTCATGGCTTCCCAGACCATGCTCTTCGGGACTGGATTCAACAAAAGACCATTTTTGAACGACAATAAATAAATTTTTCTTATCACACACAAATCAAACCAAGAAAATCCTTTTGTTCACACGGTCTATTTTTTTCTTTGGAACCCAAAAAAAGAACTCGGTAAGACATTAGGACAATCTCATATTTGATTTGGGTTTTTTGGATTTGTTTTCAAACTCTCTCCTTATCTCTCAATTTCTGTTTTAAGGGTATATTAGTATTTACATATCAATTTTTTGTTATAATTATCATAAATTTAAAAAAGTGGCTATAGTTCTATATGGGGTTCAAATTTTGATTATTTTTCCAAATTTCCCCATCCTAATGGTGGCCAGTCATCAAGATAATTAGATAGTTTAAAAACAGTGATCAATAATTCAAAGTGTGCATGCAATCAATCATAAGCAATTAAATAAAAATTACATATTCATGCTAAGGCTCAAGGTTTCGCCCTAGCAAAAGGAATTAGTTATGCATGTTCATAATTGAAATCATAGAAAATATTATTAAAAATAAAAGGAATGAAAGCACATTAAAGTAGAAAATCTCCAAGAACCCTAGCCACGTTCTATGTCTCTGAAATTGAATAATAATGAGCGTAGAGAAAAATTGTAGACGGCCAAAGCAATATATTTGCTCAGCACTCACAAACCCTAAGACATAGGTTTCTTATTCCAACTAGGAAACTAAGAAAAATAATAAAATATCTTAGAAAATAAAACCCTAATTAAACTAGGAGAATCTGCCAAGTACTTGTCCAACCACGTTTTAGCCTCAGATCTCCTCCAAATCCGGCCCAAGATAGGTTGTTTTAAAAATCAGGACGTTCCGAACACATCTCCAAAAGGCCACGAAACCATCCGAGGTCATCTTGGGCTCCAAAAACGCAATTTAAGCCCAGAAACATCATTTTCCAGCACCGCGCATCGCTCCTTTATTTTATCGCCAGAAAATAACCGTGTGGTGGAAAAAATCCCAAATTTTGATACAATCAAGCTAATTGAATCACGAACGTATTCCAACTGGAATTACTCCAAAATTCATCCATTTGACCACGTTTTGCTCCAGAGGAAGTTGAGAGTCTTATATTGAAAATACAATTCAAAGTATCAAAATTCTTCCAAAATATGAACCAAAATATACCAAGAATATGGTTAAATATATAATATAAAATTCACTTATCAGGCTCCACTCCCCATTGGGTTTGCAGTGTTTCTGGTTCATTTGGCAACCATCCCCATCACTGGAACCGGCATAAACCCTGCTAGGAGCCTTGGGGCTGCCATCATCTACAAGTACAACAAGGACCATGCATGGGATGATCATGTGAGTAAAATTAAATTGTTACGTCATTAAGTTGCATCGATCTAAATTCGTAGACGAGAATACATGTCTTACATCTTCTATGATTTTGTTGTGTGTTTGTAGTGGATCTTCTGGGTTGGACCATTCATTGGAGCTGCACTTGCTGCACTCTACCATCAGATAGTCATCAGAGCCATCCCATTCAAGACCAGAGATTGACATATTAATCCCCTTCGGTGTCTCTCCATCGAGCCTGATTCTGTCTAAATGCTGCGATTGTGTGTATTTCGTTCATAGTGTTTTAATGTCGAGAGTGGAGTATTTGGGGTGCTAATGTGCATATAAGTTATTTATCCTGTTATCTTAATGGAAAGCTTTATTTAATTAATGTATACTTTGTAATTATGTTAATCCTCGTTATTGCATTGGAAATCTTTAGCTGCAAACCCCCCTTTAAATTGTTTAATCAACAAAATTAGCATGCTTGATGATCAAGTAAATAATAATACAAGATGTTGGTATGCTAAAAAGGTCACTTTACTCAATTTCTTTCGTTTACGACGGTTAGTCGACACTCGACAACAAGATGTTCTTGACAGGATGACAATCAGCAGTCCAAATTCCAAGTGAGAACAAATGAAGAGGGGTTAATAGTGTAGAGTGAGTTGCACTTCCAAAATTTTGGGTAATTCGGATTGAGTTTGCACTAAGTGGTGGCTAGTCCTGGTGGTGAGAGCTTTTATCTTCACATGACTGCGTTCTCGGATTTAAATCTTCCCTCTAATTAGAGTAGTACTATTGATTGTACTCAAATTGAGTTTGTAATGAAAGTTACAACTAAGCTAGATATTAAGGTAATTAGATGTATGAAAAGATTGAGTCCGGTTCTAGCCCACATGAGAGATCCTACTCGCAATGACTAGGTAGCATACAAACATTTGGTGCTGACTCACCGAGTTTTGCAATGAAAGTGATTTTGACATATTTGGAGCGTATGACGTACTTAATAATTTTTTAGGAATGATAAACACACATCTTTTCTGGGAAAAAAAAAACACCCATCTTTTTTAATTTCTCACATATTCATATTTAATTCTGATCATTATTTCTGTTTAATTTATTTAATTTAATGGCCAAAAATAAAGAAAGATGTATCATAAGCTAAAAAAAAATTGTGAAGTCATTTCCCTAATGTTTATATATATATATATATATATATATATTTTTTTTTTTTTTAATACATTCGATATTATCAATACCAAGAGGTAGGAGAGTGGACTAAATCTCACAATAATCTAGTCATAATAATTGGGTCAATTTCACCTTTGGCAACAATCAAACCTAAGATCTTTCACTTACCAGTGATGAAGAATACTATTAGACCGTAGTACTAAGTGGCAATGTGCCCGTTTGTTTGTAATTTGTTTTGTTTTGCCCTATGATAGTTTTTTCAACCATCATGTCTTTTTAAAAGACACAACTTTTATTCTTGATTGTCACATTTTGGGTTTTGGATATGGAAAAGGATCCTTGCCAGACTATGGCCGTTCATCGTGCATCATGTGGTAAAAAATCATTTGAAATTTAAAATATAAAATTAAATATAAATAGTATCTAACGAAAACTAACCGTACGATGTATGATGAATGACCACGATTACAGGATCCCCAGGAAAAGGATCCGGCGAGGATCATTTTCCTTTGGATATCTTTTGTATGCTATCTTATATGTAAGTAGCTCAATGATTGATGATGAATTTCAGACCCGTATATAACACGGCATATGCTGTAATTGATTCCTAGTGCTAAAAAATCACATGATGGTGATCAGGAAAGGCTCAAAGCCTCAACTGCCTCTATAAGTTTTTATGAACCCCAAAAAGATGGACTTCTGTGACGACGCTATAAATTTCTTTTTTTTTTAATAAAAAAATAAAATAAAATAAAATAAACCAAAAGAGAAGTTGGGTGGCAAGACGCCCAAAACAAAAGTTTCAATTCCACCCCGCCCAAAAGCCCATACTCCAATAACCCAAACTCTCCCATCACCCTTCTCCCACTTGTACGGTTCTACCTCGACATTTCTCCATCATCTCTCAGCCCGTCTTCAGCCTTCACGCCACCACTGCCAGGTAACACCGCCACTCACCCTCCACTGCAATTGCAGACTTTTCAATCTCTCGGTATTTTTCCAGCAGTAAATTCAATTTATGTATTTTTGTTCATTTGGTTTCAATCTTCCCGATGCGTATCTAATTCTCACAAATCAACCTCTCTTTCTGCTTTGTTGTGTTAATTGCTCCTGTGCTACGATGCAATTCTATGTTAAGCAAATAGAACCCATATAGTATAGAGCTCCAATTTTGATTTTCTTTCGAGTAATATAACTGTTTTCTTTTCAATCTGGGTATCTTGGTAGACAATTCGGTGAAGTGGGTAGTTCCTGTTCCTCTCGAATTCACTAAAAAATTTGAAATTTTAGTTGTTGTTAGGATTCTGGATATGGGATTTGGTGGATTTTGATTAATTTGACATCAATTAGATGGGTTTTTGACTAATGATGGATTAAACTGGTTTTTGTGCTTAGTGTATCTTTGGAATATCTGTGAAGTAGTTTGTTGTTAGTACCAACATAAAAGTTAGTTGATATCAGGGGTAGTTTAAATAGGGTTTAGTAGACCATGGAACTTGTTTTTCAAGGAATTCTTCTTGTGCTGTAGTATTTGTAAGTCATCCAAGTTCAAAAGATGAATTCGTCTTTTGATGATTCAGTTCTATGTTTAAATCATTTCCTGGTGTTCATCTTCCCTTTTTTGTTCTTTGGATTACAGATTCTACTCTTTTGGTACATTTTTAAACCTCTAATTTGTTGTAATACTCGGTTGTTCTGTTGATTCCGAATATTTTTTTGTTCTTTTCAATTTTTGATTTGTTATCACTAGGAGCAGCGCATTGTTTCCCTAGTAATGGCAAAGAAAGATTTTCATAAATTGCCTTGCATAATTTGATAATCCTAGTAAACCCTTTGATTTATAATGTACATATTGTAGGAAAATATAATATAGCTTAGTCTACATTAAAATTGTGTTTATCTTCTTTTTGTGGTTAGTAACAGGTAATATCATTATGGAAACACCAAAGAATCCTTAATCTTCTATGGACAACCAAACAGCGTATTGCACTGCTGAGTTCATCTATTGCTTTCTCATTTCTAGGTAGAAAAAAAAAATCATTGCTTGGAGATCCCCAAGGGGAGGCAACTATGTCGTTCATGAAAGGAGATTTACTTACGAGAACTAGAAAGCTGGTGAAGGGCCTAGCCAAGGCCGAGCCTGTTTGGCTCAAAGCCATGGAAAAGTTTGTCTCTCTCTTTCTCGCTATTCTTTTATTCTTGTAATGCCTTTTCTTTTTATTTAGTTGTTAAAAACATAATGTATTGTGGCTTTTTCAGGGCACCGCCTGTAACATTTCCTCGTGCAAATGCAATTCAGAAAATCACTCTCCCAGAGGATGTTTACATAAAGAAGTTTTTCCAGAAGCATCCAGATTCCAAACATGAAGATGCCATAAAGTATGATTTATCTTTGTATTCTGTTGCAATGCCAATACTTGGTGTTCATTTACATCCCATTTCATGTGTTGTTTACCATCAAGCGTGTGAGCATATTAGTTGTGGTCTCGTTACAAATAACAATTGGGTCTTGTTATGAGTTTATCCTTGGCTAATAGATGTGGTTAGTAATTCAGGATTTAGTGTGTTGTATGAATCCGGAAGACATATTAACTTCTTATTAGAAAACGCAAGATGTATTAACTTATCCATTATGTTTGAACAGGATTTCTTCTTTTGATCCTCCACCAGCCCGTATATTTGGTTTGCGGGTGCTTGAGTTGAAAGAGCAAGGGGTTTCTGAGGAAGAAGCAATGGCAGTAGCCGATGTATGTATTTGGATTTCCTGTCCCTGTATGTATGTGCTTTCTAAATTTTTTTCTCACGTTTGTTTCATATTGTCTTTTAGATGGAATACCGGATGGAGAGAAAAGAGAAGAAGAAGGCATATTCCCGCTTGAAGAAAATTGCACACCTTCAAGGGAAGAGGCCTCCTCCCAACCCATATCCCAGCGCTATCAAGGAAATACAAGCTGAGGAGAAGAAGTATGTTCGCGACCGCTTTTACAATCCCAAAATTATTCAACTTGTAAGGAAATTGCAAGAGGAGAAGGTAGCTGAAGCGCAGGAGAGATTCAGAGGAGGAGGAGGTTCCTGGTAACTCAAAGTGCCATCTTTTGATAATAATTTTGGTCCGTTAGTTCTTGAGATTTCTTACTGATTGGCTTTAGCTTTTGATCAAGTATTAGACAAGTGCATTGGAAAGGATTCTTAAATAGTTTTCTTTCGCAACCATTTATCGAAGGTTGATGAAATGCTATACATTTGTGAAAATCACGTTATATGATTGTTACATTTTCCGATTTGTGTATTTTTATGAACTGCTTTTCCTTCTTGCTCACTTGCAACTTCTTTTGTAAGGCCTTACTCGATAATAGTTATTTCCAGCGTTTGAACTGTTTAACCTCTTGGTTTTAAGGTGCGACTAACAACTCTAGGTCTAGTGATACTTCTCCTTCTAATTAATTAGCGGTGTGGGCAATTCAATTCTTATAGAGCTTCAGTTTCATTTCGTATAAATCCTTAGTTATCAATCATACCATATTTAATTTATCAGACGTGCATCCAAACTTGTTGAAGATGGAAGAATATGTATGCTAGTAAAGAAGGGACAATGTAGGACACTTCAATGGAGAACTTGTGTGATTGCATCCAATGGGGACGCTAAGGTGGCTGTTTACCAACCAATCACATGATGCCATCCGTTAAAGCACATGATATCGGATGACAGGCTTGAGATACTGTCACCATTGGTGTCGATGTAAGCCTCTCATGGTGAATGGCTTGATAGGACGGAAAGAATCCAGCTACTCTTGAATGTGTATATAGTATGCATCCCGGGTGAAAGGCTGCTCAGCCTATCATAAAAATCTCTGTCAACATTGTTAGGCAAACTAACTAGTAACTACTGAACTTGTAGCACCTCGAGCTATCATACGATCAGTCGCTTACACATGAATGATCGCAAGTTCCGTTTAATCCTACACCCACTATCAGTATTCGATTCTCATTGGTCATAAAAGTCATTTCCACCTTTGATTTCGATTAAAAAGTTGTTGAGGTGTTTTAACTGTGTTTGATATTAAAGGTACTAGAAAAACAATTGTTTAGAGTCAATGTTTGGTTCAACGCTGTCACCTTCTACCTTAATCAAGTCCACCAAATAATAGCAGCTAATAAATTACACATTTAATAACAATCAACTTCTATCAGCAATTCTAACATTTTTTATTATTTGACAAAAGAATATTTCTTTTTCTAGAAAAAGGAGTATAAAGGAAAATATTACTGGTGAGAGTGATAAACGATATACTCGAGACAGAAGAGAATAACGGCTCGTTTGAGATTGCTTTTGTATGAAGTACTTATACTCGTAAGCGATTCATTTACAGTTTTAAGGGTAGTCCCAAAGATGCCCTTAAAAATAATAAGGAAACTTTTTTTCTTTTTGGATGCCCATAAGAAAACAAGAACATAAATGACCAGAAACAGATAGGAAATCAAAAGAGCTTATCATTTCCTTTCCTATAGCTGAAAATATCATGTTTTGGCAGTTGCTATTAACCTAAGGATTTCGATCGTTAATTTTATTTAGTCAAGATACATCATTTGCAAATATAGAATACGAAGATATGTGCATCACCACATGGGAATATGTAAGTATTATCCTTAACCTAATGGATGGTTTTCCTCATAAACAATGAATTTAACAACATTCTTACACATAATATAAGGTAGCAAAACTTTTCTAGGCAACCAAACAAGTCCTAAAATTAAAACCTTGCACGCAATCACAGAAGTTGAGACAGATTGATAAGATCATAAGATAGATGGAACAAACACGAATGGGAAAAGCATGGCCACCAATAAAAAGCAGAGCTGAAATAATCATTTAACCCCTTCAAGACTTCACCTACTCCAACCAACACCCTGAAGATATTATTAATATTTGCTGGGACTGATCATCTAACCTCCAACGAAATTCTGTGTCCACTGTGCTTCCGGCATTTAATTTCTTGGGACACAATTTTCTTCTCCACAAAGTCAATTACATGGCAAATCTAGATGAGCTGCAAAGGCAGTGTTGTCGCTTAGGTCGAATATTTTTTTTCATAAATAAAAGTAATTTAGAATATCATCATATTAAAATAATAAAAGAAATGGCACAAATTATTATTTTTCGTTGGAATGAATTAAGGTATTCATACTTTAATTATATTTACTTAGTTGACCTAATTTGTTATCGAGCAACTGTTGATTATGACAATTGGCTGGAGCAGTACGTTTTTGCTCATTTGCACTCAAGTTCGAATCCTCCTCATTGTTTTAGATTTAACATTACACGAGTCCTTAAACTATCCTTTACTTGAAGAGAAATATTATTCTTCATGAAGAATGAAATATCCATCGCCAAACTTGAGTCCTTAAACTATCCCTTACTTGAAGAGAAATATTATTCTTTATGAAGAATGAAACATCCGTCGCCAAACTTGCACATCATCAAACATCTGATTGTTATGTTGAAAAACTTTGTTGCACAACAATGTTTGCCATCAACCACTTTTTAAAATGTGTCCGGATTATTATTTTTTCTCATTTTGTATGTTGTTGAACTGCATTGTGTGACCTAGCAAATGAACTTTTTTGTAGCATACAAGATACAACTCTTACATACGACATCACTCTCATAAAACCGATCACATAACTAGCATGTGGGGAATTTAATTTAATTTTATAAATGGTTGCATCATTTTTTTTTTTTCTTGCTGAAAATGCCTACCCTAACATGCAAGCATTTTTTTTTAACGACATTGGCCGAGGTCCTAAACAGAGTTACTAAAAATGACTATTGCTTCGTATTGTGACAAGTTTAGGAATGAATACTCGCATATAAGTAGTTCATAGACCAAAGCTTCGATAGGACTAATATTGAGAGACTTGTACTCACAAACTTGTAGTTCATAAACCAAAGCTCCAATACAACTAAAAATTAAAGACGAACATTCCAATTATCTCTGTTTACTAATAAATTGAACTGATTACCTGCTTGCATCTCAATTTGCTTACCGATCCATTCATTCTTTCATTTAACCGTCATTACGTAGGTAATGCATTCGACTGTCTTCCCTGTTCATTTAATTGTCATTCTATATTTGTCCATAATTAAGCAAACAATAATTAATTTACGAAGGAAACAAAATACAGCAAATAACAGACATTTAACACTATCGCATATATTCAACTCCAAAGTATGAGAGGTTTCGGGTTTGAAATTTCTATAGTCTCTCCGAATCTGAAAAGAGTAGATAATTATGATTTACTATCAGTTATTCCGTTTAAAAAAAAAATACCTCCAAAGTCAAAACCCAACCATATTTCCAGCCAAAATCATGAAAAATGCTTACAGCGTTAATTAATTTCACTAGAACCACTAGGGGTACCACGGTAATTTCCTTCCCACCACCCTCATTTAAAACCCCCGCTTAGTTTCCCCCTCTCACTCACGCCACTCCTCACTCCAAAAATTAGCCAAACGGAACAAACGCGTTGCTTTCTAGTAAGAGAGAGAGAGACCATGTCGTCGCAGAAGCAACGGCGGAGCTTCCCGTCGATCGCGGCCTGCAACGTGGGCGAAACGGCGTCGTACGAGTCGATCGCTGCCGACCTGGACGGGACGCTGCTCATCTCCCGGAGCTCCTTCCCTTACTTCATGCTGGTGGCTATCGAAGCCGGAAGCCTCCTCCGCGGCCTTGTCCTCCTCCTTTCCCTCCCGCTCGTCATCGTCTCCTACTTCTTCTTCTCCGAAGCCGTCGGCATCCAGATCCTCATCTTCATCTCCTTCTCCGGCCTCAAAATCCGCGACATCGAGCTCGCCTCCCGAGCCGTCCTACCCCGGTACAGTAAAATTATATGGATGTATTCATATATCTATCTTTCTCGTGTCACGTAAATATTTTAATTTGAAATGTTAATTCTGAATTTATGAAACGATTGTTAGGTTTTACGCGGCGGATGTGAGGGCGGAGAGCTTCGAGGTGTTCGACAAATGCAAGAGAAAGGTGGTGGTGACGGCGAATCCGACGGTGATGGTGGAGCCGTTCGTGAAGGACTTTTTGGGTGGGGACAAGGTGCTGGGGACGGAGATCGAAGTGAATCCGAAGACGAAGAAGGCGACCGGGTTCGTGAAGAAGCCCGGGGTTTTGGTGGGAAAATTGAAGCGGTTGGCGGTTATGAAGGAGTTCGGCGACGAAGTGCCGGATCTCGGGATCGGCGATCGGAGCTCCGATCATGACTACATGTCACTTTGCAAGGTATGGGTACTTGGCAATTTAATCTAATTATTGTTATTTTTTAGTTAATTTGTTGTAGTAAAATCATGGGACCCACCATAATCTTAACCATCCCCAACTACCTGCCAGCTAAAATATTGATCCCTGTGTGGTGTGGTCAAGTCAAGAAATTATGGCGCGCTAGCAAAAGCTAAATAAGATAATTAAGGCAATCGTGCTTTTGGATGCAAAAATATATAGAGGCAAATCCCACTTTCCGTGACCTCTTATTATGTTCAATTGTTACATTTCTAGTACTCCACAACTATATATGTAGCGTTTTAATAAATTACATTACATATATCGGTAGTTGTTATTGATATTTTTTTATATAAAAAAAAAGAGTAGTGTTATTTAGCCTTTAAACAATTATTTTTACTTCTCATATTCTTTTTAATTTTTAGTCAATGAATTAAAGAATAATATCAAAAAATTAACAGGGTGTGTAGATGGTAAAAATAAGTGTGATTAGCACTCTCCTAAAAGAATAAAGTACCCATTCATGAAATGTAAGGCAGTTGTCATTGGCACTGTTAAATGACATTTTTTTTGTGTAAATAAGCAAAATTTATGGTGTTACGAAGTAAAAGATAAGATATTATGAGCGTTTTAAGAATTTTGATTTTGTAGTTTTTACCAAAGATTTATTGGGAATCTTAATGAAACATTTTGGTACTGTTTATTTTAACATTAAGGATATTTTTATCATGAAAAATCACTCGTGGCATCATTTTCTTACATCTTTATTTTGTCATTTTGATTAAAACTAAAGTTTTTGATGACTTTTCGTGTTAAAAACTCAAAATATCTGGTAGTTCGAAACATCGAGTAAACCCCGCGAATAACAGCTTCTAACACATTACACATTCATGACATGAAAAAAATCATTTACTTAACGACATTGTTGATATTTCATTTGCCGGATATTACGAGTATCATTGTTATTTTCTGGTGAAATGCAAACTCTCGATTACTATGGAATTACGTTTGGTACATTTTTGCTCACCATGTTTGTTCGGATCAATATTGAGCAGGAGGGTTACATGGTGCCGCCCAACAAATCAGCCCGTCCAATTTCAAAGAACCGTCTCAAAAACCAAATAATTTTCCACGACGGACGCCTAGTGCAGCGCCCGGACCCGCTCAACGCCATCTTAACCTATCTCTGGCTGCCATTTGGCTTCATCCTATGCATTATGCGTGTGTACATCAACCTCCCTCTCCCCGAACGCATCGTCCCCTACACGTACGCAATGCTCGGGATCAAGCTCAAAATCCGCGGCAAGCGTCCCCCGCCGCCCTCCCCCGGCACCCCAGGAAACCTCTACGTCTGCAACCACCGCTCGGCGCTTGACCCGATCATCATCGCCATCGCGCTCGGCCGCAAAGTCTCCTGCGTGTCGTACAGCGTGTCCCGCCTCTCCCGGTTCCTATCTCCAATCCCGACCGTCGCTTTGACTCGCGATCGCGAGGCCGACGCAGCACGACTGTCGTCGCTCCTCCAAAAGGGGGACCTCGTGGTGTGTCCTGAGGGCACCACGTGTCGCGAGCCGTTCCTGCTGCGATTCAGTGCTTTGTTCGCAGAGATGAGCGATAGGATCGTCCCCGTGGCGGTCGACTGCAAGCAGAGCATGTTCTACGGGACCACCGTCCGCGGGGTCAAGTTCTGGGACCCGTACTTCTTTTTCATGAACCCGAGGCCGACGTACGAGGCGACATTTCTGGACCGGTTGCCGGACGACATGTCGTGCAAGGCCGGGAAGTCGTCGATTGAGGTGGCGAATTACGTGCAGAAGGTGTTGGGGGATGTGCTGGGGTTCGAGCGCACCGGATTGACAAGGAAGGATAAATATTTGCTGTTGGGAGGAAATGACGGGAAGGTGGAGTCCATGTACAAGAAGTGATGAGCCTTGTGGGTAAGGGTATTGTGGTCATTTTCGGTTGACAGATGACGAGATATGTTCGGATATGTTCGGCTGTTTGGGGTATTTTGCTAGTCTATTGGGAAGGTGTTGAGAAGGGTATATTGGTCTAAGTGTAGAGAATTTATATGTGAATTTGGTTGATGTCATTGATACAGCTTAATGTAGCCGTTTCTTGGGGGTAACAACGTTGATCTATTTATAATATTGTTCATGGAAAAGTCAATCTTGGCCTCAACTTTGTTTTGTTTTTTTGTTTTTGTTTTGTTTTACCAAACGATATTATTTACACTAAGAAAAAGATGTGGGCTTACTGTTTAGTTTCATAATGGGCTAGCAATAATATGGTTTAAACTTGCATTTGACTAGAATCGAATCTAATATATTTCACTTACAAATAAAGAGGAATACTACTAGACCTTAATATTAAATGGCAACAGTGATTACCAAACCATCCATAATCAAATAATTGTAGGATCTGCATAAAATCAACATTTTTGAATCTTTCATACTTTTCAATCTAGAGAGAGATAGGATGTAGAGAAAGAAGGTAAACGAAAAGTAGCCATTCTCCAAATTTATTTTTTAAACCATTGGCCACTAATTTCTTTGCCCAAAAAGGGTAGACGCTAGTATGCATTTCTAGTCATTTACAGTCGAGCTTGGTCTGTTGTCCATTGTTTTCTCTGCCCAACAAGATTCTTTCTTTCTACTCTAACAAGATCTTCTCTGTATTCTCCACATACTTTAAATTACACATTCACCGAGAATTAGTGAGAAAAATGGAGTAGGATTCTCCTTCCTCCTATTCTCATACATTCCCTCTATTAAGGGCAATATTGTAAATGCATAATCTAGGGATAATACTTAGAGGTTAAGGAAAATTGTTAGTTGTTATGATTTAGTTAGCCTACACAATTTGTATATATATATACTCAGATTGTAACTTATTCATTCAATGGAATGAAAATATCTTTTCTCAATATGGTATCACTTGTTGACGTCTCACGACTTCTCTCTATTCGATCCCTAATTTTCCCGCTTCTCTCTGCTACAAGCTTCTTTCTGTGCCTTCTTGCATATTGATCATCTTCGATCTTGCTACTCTTCGATCGTGAAATTTTTTGTTCTTGATCGTCTCTGAGTTCTTCTCTCTCCTTTTGGCCATGGCGGTCACCGCCTCTTCGTCCTCAACATCGGATTCTCAGACTTTTCCTCCGCTTGCATCCTCAAACCTTTATTCCTCGAATTCTGCTTCAATTACCATTTAGAACATCGGCTCCATGGTTCCGATTATGCTCGCTACTACCAATTACCTAACATGGAGTGCTCTCTTTGCTCTAATTTTCCGTCGATATAATCTCACATGTTTGATTGATGGTTCTTCGCCGGCGCTGCCTCAATTTCTGACTGATTATTTAGGAAATCGCAGCCTAAATCCGGAGTATGTTGCTTGGTTTGAGAATGATCAAAACATTCTCATTTGGTTCAACTCAACTTTCTTTGAATCCCTAATTCCCTACACTGTTGGAGTTTCCTCAGCTCGAGATCTATGGGCCAAATTAGAGTTGCGTCTTGCCGTCACTTCACACTTTCACATTCATGAACTCCAATCTCGCATTCGAAGCCTCACTAAAGGCGATCTCACTGATACTCAATATCTTCAACGCATCGAGGAAATTGTTGATGCTCTAGCTAGTGCCGGTGCTTCGGTGGAAGACTCTGAATTAATCTCTGTAATTCTTCACGGCTGACCTCCAGAATTTGATTTCTTTGTGGATGCCATTTAGTTTCACCTTGGTTCCACAGCAATTGGTGAGTTACATGGTTTGTTTCTTAGCAAAGAAATCCAACTGAATAATCGCAAGCAGAGAGTGCACCGGTGTCATCTTTTTAGGCTTATAACACCTCCACTGGTATTCTTCCTCTACCTGTTAACTCCACCTTTCAAGGCTATGCTGCTAAGAATACATCTTCCTTCAACACTTTAAGCTGTGGAATGGAGCGTAATTTCAATCGCACCACCAACAACAATCGTGGAAACTTCAGGCACAATAATAATTAGAGGTTCAATCATTCCCTTGGGGCAATAATCAACATTATAATTGTGGAGTTCGGTCTAATTTTTCATCCAATAGAAACTCTATTGTCAAATCTGTCGTCAACCTGACCATGAAGTATGCGATTGTCCTCATCGTATGGATCTTCACTACAATGGCAAGTCCTCTCAATCGGCCTTGATTGCTAGTGCCTATACTCTATCTCCTACATAGATTGTTGACTTCGGAGCTATATCTCACATGACCAACAACTATGCTAATCTCCAGAATCATGATGCTTACACAAGCCCTGAACAAGTGTATATTGGTGATGGCAAAGGTTTGCCTATCACTCATTCTGGCTCTTCTACTATTACTACTTCACATAGCAAGTTTGCACTCACGAATGTGTTATATGTGCTTGCTTTAAAACACAATCTACTTTCTGCAAATCAATTCTTAATTGATAATCACTGTTCTATGTATCTTTATCCCTCTCACTTCACTGTGAAAGATCTTTCTTTGAGGAGGATGCGTTTTAAAGGTCCTGTCCAACATGGTTTCTATCCACTTCATCACTATTCTCAAATTGATGATAAGCAGCAAGCATTCACTGCTACCACCAAAGCTTTAAGGAACCTTTGGCACAGTCGATTGGGTCACCCTTCAGCCAATATTATCAATAAACTAGCTTCTAGTTTTGTATCTCAATTGTACAGAATGTAAATAAATCCTTTTGCTCAGATTGTGCATTAGGAAAATGCTCTAGTCTACCTTTTGCATCTACTACTTGTACCATAAGGAAACCACTAGAACTCATTCATACAGATGTTTGGGGTCCATTTCCTATAGAATCTCATGGTGGTTTTAGGTATTATCTCATATTTGTGGATGATTTTACCAGATACTGTTGGTTTTATCATCTGAGGAACAAGTCTGATGTACTCTCCATCTTCATGCAATATAAATCCTTGGTTGAAAATGTTCTGTGTACAAAGATTATTGCTTTACGATTTGATTCTGGTGGTGAATTCATGAGCAACCTCTTTTCTAATTTCTTGGCCAAGTATGGTATCCAACATCAACTTTCTTGTCCACACACCTTGGAACAAAATGGGTGTGCAGAACATAAACACAGACATTTTGTGGAAACTGCACGAACCCTTTTGGCAGCATCTAAAGTTCCTTATCACTATTAAGTTGAAGCATTTGCAACTTCTATTTATCTTATCAACAGGTTGCCTACTCTTACTCATTGTTCACCATGGGAGTCTTTATTCAAGAAGGTATCTTCTTATAACACACTGAAGGTTTTTGGCTACCTTTGTTTTCCATGGCTGAAGCCTTATTCCTCTTCAAAATTGGATCCCAAAAGTAAATCTCGTGTTTTCTTGGGCTACAGTTTCAATCATAAGGGGTACAAATGTCTTGATCCCATCACAGGGAGAATTTATATCTCTCGACATGTGCTCTTTGATGAGGGTACTTTTCCATTTCGTCAACCTCATCCTCACTCTCCTATCCCTCACCATAATTCTCCTATTTTATCTCATGTCATACTATCAACCTTAACCTTTACCTTCAATCCTAACATGCCTTCCCCACCTATCTTACCTGTACCAACCCCATCCTCATCTCACTTTATACCTCAATCAACTTCCACTTCCTCACCAATTCCTTCCTCAGGTTTTTTACTAAGCAACCCTGTCATAACTCCAATTAACAATCACCCTATACAAACCCGATCTAAGGCAGGTATCTACAAGCCTAAAGCTCTTATTGCCACTAAACATCTTCTTCCATCTCATTTGTCACTGGATTATATTCCTACAACCTATCTACAAGCCTCTAAACACCCACATTGGCGCTGGGCAATGCATGAGGAGATCAATGCTCTTCTAAATACTGGAACATGGTCTCTTGTTCCACATCATTCTTCTCATAACATAGTAGGCTGCAAATGGATTTTTCGCATCAAACGAAAACCTAATGGCTTGATAGATCGATACAAGGCCTGGCTGGTTGCCAAGGGCTTTCACCACTAAGAATGCCTCAATTACACTAAAACGTTTAGCCCTGTGGCTAAACTTGTGACAATCTAAATCCTACTCACCATGGCTGCTCAATTTGATTGGTTTTTTAACCAACTCGATGTTAGTAATGCATTCTTGCATGACACTCTCTCTGAAACTGTTTTTATGCAGCAGTTTCTTGGATTTGAAGACTCAACCAAGCAAACTCATGTGTGTCAGCTTCATAAATCCTTATATGGTCTAAAACAGGCTCATCGAGCCTGGTATGATAAGTTACATGCTGTTCTTCATTCCTTTGGCTTTGTTGGCTCTCCCAGTGACCACTCTCTCTTTGTCAAAAAAGGACAAATCCTTGGTCTTTATTCTCGTGTATATGGATGACATTTTAGTCACTAGTCTTTCATCCATTGATTGTCAAACTGTGATCAAATAGCTCAACACTTTGTTCTCGATTAAGGATCTTGGTCCTTTACACTATGTTCTTGGCCTTGAGGTCAAACAATCTTCTACTGGTATTTTCCTATCACAAACAAAATACATTCTAGATTTGCTCACTAAAGCCAAAATGGTTAGCGCCAAACCCTATAGCACACCACTCAGCACTTCCAAACTCGATCATGATTCTTCTCTTCTTGATAATGCCTCCAAGTATAGGTCTTTGGTGGGTGCTCTTCAATACCTAACCTGGACAAGACTAGATCTCAGCTTTGTTGTAAATCTTGTATGTCAGTTTATGCATACTCCCAAGGTGTCTCATTTCCAAGCTATCAAGCGCATACTCAGGTATATATACTCAGATTGTAATCTTATTCATTCAATGGAATGAAAATATCTTTTCTCAATACCCTCATCTTCTCTCACAAAATGTTTTTTGTCTTCTTTTGGCTATTAAAAAATTAATACAAAACGTTGATGTGACTTAACCGTAACCATTCAAATAGGATGGGAGGGAATGAGATGGAAACTAGGAGGGAAGAAAATCCTACTCCGAGAAAAATAGCATGGCCGAGATTATGAGTGCTTCATAGATGGTATAGTCACTTCATGGTGCATGAGTATATATGATTATATATTTGGTTCTTGTAGCATAGCTAGGCTAATAGACACAGAGAGTGTTACAATTTAATCTTTACTTCAGGGTGCTAGTGTGAGAAAAACAGTTTCAACCTTGTGATTTTAAAAGACAAAATTCAGTTTTTCTTCATTGTTTTTATTCGGAGTTTAAATGAAATTAATTATGAAAATGTGTCTTGTGATTTTTGTAATTGAGTAATTTTGAAAAATCATTTTATTTTACATACATTCTGCATGATCGCGTTAGTATCTTGCAAAGTTCGAGGAGACAGTGATTGACGGTCACGTTAGTGTCGTGCCACTTCCACTCGAAGGTTGAAGAGAGATCAAGTAGCAAAGTGTAGAGACAAAACTACCTACTAGTATGCATGTCTAGCAGATGAGTTTTGTAAGTCTTTTTGTACTCATTTCTCTTAGCGTTTGTCCTGACTTGGGAGCTCGAGAATTTTCCTAGTGGTGGGCTTTGCCTCGTTAAATCCTAAATCCTGTATGCACATTTTATTTATCATTTTAACTGCATATGAGTGATAATTTGATATGTATTGTGGATGTGAAAATTAAACTGAAAATTGAATTGAATTTTTAAGTTGGAACCTATTCACCCCCCTTCTAAATTAAATTAGTACCCATCGTAGAACTTTCATGTATTCCTCATCCCACCCTTTCTCATCCTCACTCTCTCCCCTTTCAGATGAAACCCAAAAGCCACTGTACTTTTCTCTCTAGAATATACAGTTGCTCTCTCTCTTAGTAAATGGGGTTTTGAGATGGGATTGGCAGGTTGAGCATTTTTTGAGCAAGTCCACAGATACTTGCTTTTTAAGTAAGTCCTCCTAGAATTTTTCCTTTTTTTATTACATTAAATCTTTGTCATTTTTATTAAGGTTTAAGTTATTTTTATTAATTTCTCTACTAATTAATAAAACACTCATTGTTAACCAAAATCCAATGAAATTACCAGTTTAACCCTATAATTAAAATAAAACATGAATAAGAAATATGAAGCAGAAATGTAATTTCACACAACCAAATTTTGTTGCTTTTTTTTTCAAAGTCTCACATACATGTAATCCTAACATATCTCTAATTAAAAAAAAAACAAAAAACAAAAACTTCACACTCCCACATTCTTTACCACTCTCTTCCTCTCTCATTCTATTTAAAAAACAAAAATAAATTTTTTTTTCCCTCACTTTGTGTGTAACCATATGCTAGTTTTTATTAAATAAAGTAATAAAAGATAATTTTTGGTTAACATAAATTTAACCTAAACCTTTTTCATTAAAGCTCCTTAAAATTAGAGCTTGAATATGTAGAAATGTGCAGTATATGGTAGAGAGTTTATTCACTATATTCATTATTTAAAAAAGCTTGAGTGATTGTACAAAATAATTAGAAATTAAATTTCAATTGTTGAATTGATGAAATTAAATATTAACAACTTATTGAAAAAATATTGACTACATAGCAAATGAAGATTGATGACGATAATGACACAGCACAAGCTAACAAGGGATAGAAATGTAAACCATAGAAAAACAATGTTCTAGAATTCACCAGTGTATATGTCACATCCCGGCCTGGGTATGTCACATCTTGGTCTGGTCCCCCACCACATCTCGGGCTCGACTCCACCGTAGCACGATATTATCTGCTTGGAGCCCCGACCACGCCCTCACGGTTTTGTTTATGGGAACTCACATGAGAACTTCCTAGTGGGTCACCCATCATGGGATTGTTCTCGCGCGAACTCGCTTAACTTCGGACTTCAGATGGAACCCGAAGCCAGTGAGCTCTCAAAAGGCCTCATGTTAGGTAGAGATGGGAATCTACATATAAGGCTTACATAATCCACTTCCCTGGGCGATGTGGGATGTTACAATCCACCCTCCTTAAGGGCTCGACGTCCTAGTATGCACATTTCTGGCCAAGGATTGGCTCTGATACCAAATTGTCACATCCTGACCCGGGTCCCCCACCACATCCCGAGCTCAACTCCACCGTAGCACGATATTGTCCTCTTTGGACCTCGACCACGCCCTCACAGTTTTGTTTTTGGGAACTCACACAAGAACTTCCAGTGGGTCACCCATCATGGGATTACTCTCGCACGAACTTGCTTAACTTCGGAGTTTCGATGGAACCCGAAACCAGTGAGCTCTCAAAATGCCTTATGCTAGGTAGAGATGAGAATATACATATAAGGCTTACAGGATCCACTCCCTTGAACTATGTGGGATGTTACAATATAGGAGAAATCTGAAAGGTGTATTTGATTAATTTTGAATGTGCAAAAGAAGCCAAAAGGCTTAATAGACATAAACTCAGCCTGGAGGAAGTTTAGTGGTCCTAGGGAAATTGAAATGACATAAATTGGACAAAAAACCAAAAGTCCGATTTTTATTACAAACTTTAAAACGATGTTTTGGATGTTTAAACGACCTCGGATGGCTAAAATCCACCCTATGTGACAAAGAAATAGTGAGCTTGAAAAGGGATGTTGTGCTCTTTCCGGAAAGGTATTATGCGTCCAAAACGAAGCTCGAATGCCAAATTTTTAAATTCCCGCTGCGTCCTTTTTTCTTCTTTCAGTTCGTTTTGTCTTCAATCTACTCGATCATCTATTCTACATCAATAATCACAATAATGAAATATTGATGACATAAATAATTGTTCATTTTAGTATACTTTCCAAAGAGCTTAACATCTAAAAAGCATAAGAGAAGAAGAAAAATAATGAGTGGTGATGTCAATGTATCTTCTTTGTTTTGTTGTACTCTATTTCATCCATGTATCTTCATTTATGATTCATAAAACAAAATAGTTTTTTAATTTAATGAGCGTTAAAAAGAGAAGAAGTATGTATTCGTGAATTGTGATATATGTATATGAAATTAGTTATTTGTAGGACTGGGTAGCCATAATGAGTAACAGGTTTAGAGAACCATTATTTTATTTTAATAGTTTCGAACTTTTCTCTTTCCTCCTATTAATAGTAAATAAAGCCACATAAGTTTCGAATTTTTCTCTTTCCTCCTATTAATAGTTTCGAATTGTTCTAATTCAAACTAAAAAAAAAATATGTCTAGAATTTATCTCAAAACATCCAACATCTTTTTTCACATAATTGAAAAAACAAAATTTTAAAAATATTTTTATACAATGTGATAAATATAAAAGTGTTTCAGTCATATTTTGAATAAGAATGTGATTGTACAAATCCTAGTAGATATGAGAATGTATCTTATATTCCTATTAGAACTAGATTACCTATTAAATGTTGTAATCTTAAAGGGAAATATTTTTACCTATCCTACTACTATAAATAAAGTCACAATGAGGTGAATCAAACACACCTCACAATTAAATCAATCTCTTTTCTCTCTAACCATAGCCGGCCCCCCTCTCTCTAAACCCTAGATCGTTCAATCAAATAAGCTTACAACACGTGGTCAGCACGCTCTTGCCAGAAGATGAGGAATTGACGCATCGCAGAAGGAGGTTATCATCCACCAAATTCAAAGGCTTATTCGTTTTCTACTAATTTGGTATGCTTAAAATAAAAGAAGATATTTGAAACGTCCACGAAGCATGAAAACATTCCCCATGATGCATGAACCCCTTTATGTTTATATTTTCCTTTCGATATATATATATATATATATATATATATATATATATATATATTGTATATGTTCATATATTTGTCAATATATATATATTTGTTTCATGCATCGCACAATTAAATTGTTATGTGGAATTTGTGAGTCAAATTATATAAAATAAATTAGAAGCACATTTAGGGTTTCCTAAACCCTAAGGGATTTCAAAAAGAGAGAGAGAGAGAGAAGGGAATTGGACATGGTGTGGCACACCATTGCACCATCACTATGGACATAGCAACCAGGCCATGACTTGGACTTCACCTCGTTAGGGCCTTAAGCCCCGAGCCCAAAACGCTGAAACTAGCCCCGTTTGGCTGAGTCCACTCTCCTGCATGTCGCAACCTTATGGTTGTTGGGCTTGTACAGAAGCAAAGGGCCTGCAACCCTGGCTTTCAGTCCACATCAGTAAGCAGTAAAGCTTGCTAGGCCTTGCAGCACCTCGGCTCGCCTTGCATGACAGCCAACCCATTGTGGCTGGGCTTCCTCGTGCCAAACCCATGGCCAGCTCATGTTGGGCTTTGTCTCGTGCCCTCCCCTCGGTCCAAAATTGAAACCCAGCTGTGGCTGGGGTTTCTCCCTCACCCCGTGACCTGAAGTTCACACCCGAGGACCTTTTTAGGCAATACTTTTGTTCAAGGCACCCAACCCGAGCCCCAATTATTTTTGGGGCAATATTTTTTTACCCAAATGCCATTATTTTAGCATTCTAAATAATTTTAACCCATATGTTCATATTATTTAGCTTCTACAATCGACCCTGTATGACTCGATTTATTGAATTAATTAAAAGTGACCTGCAGTCCATTAATCTGATAATGAATCCAAAATTATTGACCTGAAGATCACTTTTAGACATTAACGATTCAATAATTTATTTTTATACTTTGAGCCGTCACATACTTTCGTAGTAACGAAGCTCTCACACTTGAGTTCCTGAAGAACCTTAAATACACTATATTCAAATTAGTATATGCATTATGTGTTTCTTGCAGGAACCTCTTATTATGAACTAATTGTTCATAAAACTAATTGAACCTGTAGTTTCAAATTTAGTGCCCTTGAAACCCAAAGTTTTCATTCAAAACATACCACATGAAACCTGTAGTTTTTATGCATCAGTTAAACCAATACATGTCTATAGAACCTGTATATACTGCGATATATGTCTATGGCTTACCATATGACTACTCACGTTTTTCCCTCTATTTTAGGGACATGTCAAACTTAAACAAGCTCAATTTCTCCGCTCTAAAAGACTACAAAGGGCATTAGAGCCACCATCGAGGCACCTATCACCGACAAACCTGTTGATGAAGCTTAAAAGGTTACTGCAATGATCTTCATTCGAAGACACATCCATGATGCATTGCAAACTGAGTATCTCGTTAAAGAGGACCCACGCACCCTCTAGCTTGCTATGGCCGACCATTCAATCACTAGAAAGACATATACTTGCCTGAAGTAAGACACGACTGGCAGCATCTTCGCTTCCAGGACTTTAAGTCCGTTAATGAATGCAACTCAGAAGTTTGTAGAATCCGTTCATTGTTGAAATTCTGCAAAGTGGAACTAACTGAATTAGATATCCTGGATAAGACTTATTCCACCTTTCATACCACCAATATTGTCCTGCAGCAACAATATAGGCCACATAAATTCACCAAGTTTTCGGATTTGATATCTGTTTTACTTTTCGCTAAAAAGCAGGACTAACTCTTAATGAAGAATCATCAAGCTCGACCCACTGGCTCGAATGCCGCGCCTGAAGCGCATGCGACCTATTCTAGCAGCCATAAACGACGAAAGAATAGTCATGGCCATAGAAATGGGTGGCAAGCCCAACCATGGGCCCAAGGTCAATAGAGTGCCACACCTAAGGGAAGAAATGTGACCCAGCAGTGTCCACCACTCGCCCCTAAGGCCCCAAACTTCAAGAATAAGGGTAAAGCTCCCATTCAGCCCACTTCTACTGAACTGGAAATGTGCTATCGCTGTAGATTAAGGGATCATTGGTCATGCGTATGCCAAGCTTCCCCTGAGGCTATTGCTAAGTATCATTCCCGTCGTGAGTCTAACTTTGCACATGTGGATCATCCGGAAGATGTAACTACATCAGTTGAGATATTGGATTTTCAAGAGGCATCAACGCCTATGGATGAATAAATTAGACATGTTTTTAGGGTGTTTACCCCTAGTGGTCGAACCCACTAGGAGTGGCTGGCCCTACCCCCTATTTTTCTAGGTTTATGGTGTAATTTTGAACAATTTTTCTAAGTATTTGGAATAATTTGTTTGGTTTTAGTTTGTTTTGAATTATGGATTGTTATTGGAATGGATATTATTTTCTCGAATTGCTTAATTGAATGAATGGACTTATATTTATGCATGTGACCAATTCAATCAATTTATTTCTAGGTATGTCTAGTGGAGAAGTTAGTTGTTTGGCAGATAGTGCAACCATGCACACCATCTTGCATGAACAACACTATTTTACTAACTCAATACCCAAGAAAGCTCATTTGACAACTTTCTCAGGCTCATCCAACCCGATTGAAGGATACGGAAGTGCACGTATCATGTTGTCTAATGGTACAATCTTGACCACTAAGGAGGCCCTCTATGCTCCACATTCCGAAAGAACATTGCTAAGTTTTAGAGACATTCGAGATAATCAATATTATATTGAAACCACTGAAGATAATGGTTCTGAATTTCTTTGTATCACTTCATAAGAATAGGGTCATAAGCGTATTCATGAGAGGTTGGAACATCTGCTGAGTGGGTTGTACATCACAACCATTCGCGACATAGAAGCCTACAGTGTGGCTGGCCTTATGCTTGAGTTCTAGGACACTTTGTTGCTTTGGCATGATCGTTTGAGACATCCTGGACGTGACATGATACGCCGTATCCTCAAATCTTCACACAGGTATAAATTACATCCCTATGTTGAACTCCCGCCATGCAAAGCATGTTCTTTAGGGAAGTTGAATACTTAACTTTCATATACAAAGATTATTCACAACCCTCCTAAGTTTCTTCAGAGGATTCAAGGGGACATTTGTGGACCTATCCAACCAATATGCAGATTATTTATATACTTTAAGGTGTTGGTTTAGATACTTTATGGTGTTGGTTGATACATCAGCAAGATGGTCACGTGTTTGCTTGTTGTCTACATGCAACGCTGCATTTGCTAAACTCCTAGCTCAAATCATTAAGCTAAGGGCTCACCACCTTGATTATCCGATTAAGTCGATTTGACTAGATGATGCTGGAAAGTTTATGTCACAGACTTTTGACAATTATTGCATGTTAGTAGGGATTGATGTAGAACATCTTGTACCCCATGTTCACACCCAAAACGGCCTGACAAAAGTTTTCATAAAGCGCATTCAATTGATAGCTCGGACTTTGGTTATGAGAACCAAATTATTTGTATCTGCCTAGGGCTATGCAATATTGCAAGCAGTTATATTGGTTTGCTTGAGGCCCACTGCTACTCAACTACATTCACCATTACAGTTGGTCACTAGATACGAGCCTGACGTCTCGCATTTACGGATGTTTGGGTGCGTCATTTACGTGCCAATAGCGTTGCCACTACGTACCAAAATGGGTCCTTACAGAAAAATGGGAATCTATGTCGGTTATGATTCGCCATCAATTGTTCACTACTTAGAACCCTTGACAGGAGATCTCTTTACCATATGTTTTGCAGATTGTCACTTTAATGAGACAGTTGTCCCGTCGTTATGGGGAGATAAGCATGCTAACGTTCCCGTAGAACACCACAAATTGTCGTGGTATGCTCCCATTATGTCTCATTCAGATTCCCGCACTGCACCAGTCTGAAATTGAGGTGCGACGAATTATAGATATTTAGAGCATTGCTTAAAGCATTCTAGATGTTTTAATGATCTAGCAAGGTGACAAGATCACATAAACCGCTGCAAACACACTTACAAGGATAGATGTACCCCGTGTACGTCAACAACCCGCATGGGAAGGCAGGACCGTCCCCAAAGGTGGGGAGGCCGCACCTTCCACGCGGCAAGGTACATTGGCGACTAGCCAATCATTTGCTCCGACCCTGAAGCGTGGTAGACCTCTTGGTTCAAAGGATTCACAACCCTGAAAAAAGAAAATGACATTAACTAGTAATCCTAGTTTGAATCCGACCATCGCTCACTCATCCTTTCCAACGCATGAGGTTATTCTAGATTACGATGATGCTTAGACGAAACATGCCGGCCTTCTGAAAATTGTGAGATATCGATCCATTACGCAGTATTAGATGAGGTTTGGAATAAGAATGAGATGATCGTCGACGATACATTCGTGTACTCAGTAGCTATTGACATTATGCGTAGCAATGACATTGAACCACGTTCATTCGTGAATGCCGACGTAGAACTGATGGGTTAAAATGGAAACAAGCAATCTAGGTCGAACTCGATTCGCTCACGAAACGTAAGGTGTTTGGACCTATAGTTCCTACACCATCACGCGTGAAGCCTGTTGGTTACAAATGGATTTTCATGAGGAAGCGTAATGAGAAGAATAAAATAGTGCGATACAAAGCACGCCTCGTAGCACAAGGCTTCTTTTAGTGTCCTGGATTGATTACGAGGAGACGTATTCTACCGTAATGGACATTATAACATTCCGCTACCTAATCAGTTTAGTAGTTTCCAAAAAACTGAATATGCAGCTTATGGACATGGTAATCGCGTATCTCTATGGGGATCTAGATACATAAATTTACATGAAAGTTCCAGAAGGACTTCCATTGACTGGTTCAAATAGTTCTAGACCATGGAACACTCTCTCAATTAGGTTGAAAAAGTCAATTTATAGATTGAAACAATCCGGGCGGATGTGGTATAACCGTCTGAGTGAATATTTGACAAGTCAGGGTTATGCGAACAACGAATTATGCCCATGCATGTTCATAAAGAAGTCACTTTCTGGATTTGCAATCGTTACAGTTTATGTGGATGACATGAACCTTATTAGGACTCCTGCAGAGCTTGAGGAAATTGCTGCATACTTGAAATCGGAATTTGAGATGAAAGATCTTAGGAAAACTTGATACTGTCTCGGCCTAGAGATCAAGCATTGTTCGGATGAAATCTTAGTACATCAATCGAACGACACTTAAACGGTGTAACGTCATTTTAAGGAGGATAAAGCGAAGCCTTCGAGTACACCTATGGTCGTTTGGACTCTAGATGCTAAATGAGACCCTTTCCGTCCAAATGAGAATGAGGAAGAGATTTTGGAACCTGAAGTTCTTTACCTAAGTGCAATTGGGGCTTTATTGTACTTAGCTCAGTGCACTATACCTAACATCTCATTCGTTATGAATCATTTGGCAAGATACAACAATGCGCCCACACGCAGACACTGGAATGGTGTTAAAGACATTTTTCGCTACCTCAATGGTACAATGGATTTGGGCTTGTTCTTTACCCACAAATCTCCAAGTGTTGCTGCCCTCTATGGTCCTAAGATTGATTCTTGCCTTGTTGGTTATGCAGATGTTGGATATTTGTCTGACCCACATAGAGCACGTTCTCAAACGGGTTATGTCTTTACCGTTAGAGACACCGCTATATCTTGGAGGTCTACCAAGAAAACGCTAGTTGTGACTTCGTCTAACCATGCTGAGATTTTCTCCCTGCATGAAGCATCGTATGAGTGTTTTTGGTTGAGAGAAGTTATGGGACATATTCGAAGCACTAGTGGTCTTACATCAGTCGTTGATCTTCCTACGACAATCTTTGAAGACAATGCAACATGTATCTAGCAGTTGAAGAAGGGATACATCAAGGGAGACAACACCTAGCATATAGCGCCGAAGTTCTTTTACTCACACCAGCAGCAGCATTAGAACATTGAAGTCAAGCAAATTCGTTCCCAGGATAACCTGTCTGATCTTTTCACCAAGTCATTGCCCAAGTATGCTTTTCAAAAGCTCGTCCAAGGAAGTATGCGTAAATTATCTGAGTTGAATCGCTTGTAGTTCTCTTATTTTGAAGTTATGTCTAACTCAAGGGGAGTATCTAGAAGCATACTCACATGATCTTAATGTACTCTTTTTCCTACGATTATGAGCATTTTTCCCATTGGGGTTTTACTACCTAATAAGGTTTGAATGAGGCACCCATCCTGGGATGATCATACTCCGTTAAGTTCATTACTTTCGTCCAGTTTGACGTTTGTTTTAAACATTATGCATACTTCTCACTTTTCTCCTTAGTCTATGGGTTTTTCCCATGCCTTGGGTTTTACCATAGCGAGATTTTGTGAGTTTTACTACAAATGCATACTTCACTTAAATTTGATACTCGTGATCACCCGTTGTGCCGATGACTTTATCAACTATTCTACTTTATCTGCTGAAGATCTGGTGCGATGGTTTGTTGAGTATTTACACACTTAAGGGGGAGCGTTGTAATCATATTTAGAATAGGAATGTGATTGTATAAATCCTAGTAGATATGATAATGTATCTTATATTCCTATTAAGAGTAGACTACCTATTAAATATTGTAATCCTAAGGGGAAAAGTTTTTACCTATCCTACTACTATAAGTAAAGATACAATGGGGTGAATCAAACATAGCCCGCAATTAAATCAATCTATTTTCTCTCTAACCATAGCCGGCCCCCCTCTCTCTAAACCATAGATCATTCAATCAAATAGGCCTACAACAAAAAAGACTCTCCCATCTCCATTACATAAAAATATCTCATAAAAATTAACCTAAACTATCTCTAGGGGCGCTCCCATAATAACGAGAAATATTTCATTGTAACATGAACACGGATGGTACATCACGTGTTTTTATGTAAGTGGTGGGAAATTTTATTTTTTAAGTTATTAACTTTTTAACACACATATCTCACTAGTTGTATAATAACCATCTCGTGTTTAGATCACATTGAAAAATCTCTTCATAATAATAAGAGGCATTTCCAGAGTGCAAAAGCATGTGCAATAAGACTTAGTTTAATATGATTTCTTGTTTAAGTAATTAAGTAAAAATATGGGTGTGCTATTTACACGTCTTTTTTCACTTCTCACACATTTTTTGTTAATTTTTGTCACTTGATATTTTTTTAATTCATTCAATCTAAAAATAAAAAAATTAGAAGAATGTGTAAAAAATAAAAACATGTGCATGAATAGCACACCCCCTAGTTTGAGCAATCACGTGACCGGTAAGGATATGTGAGACGGTACTTTTGAAACTTGGAATGCTACACCGAATTGTCGTCGTTTGTTAGCCTGTGTTATGGGGCCAAAAAGGGGTCGTCGTTTGGATCAGAACATTTCCGGAGACAAAACCAGAAAGAGAAAGAAATAATTCTCCGGAGTTGGGAGTGGAGACGAAGCGATGTACTTGAAGAAGCCGCTATGGAGCGAGGGTATAATACCGAAGGGCTCGTCGGGATCTGAACAAGAACAGCCATCCACCGCCGTCGGCGATCTGGTCAACTCGTTGACCCAGCAAAGAGTGTACCGCGAGGTCACGCTCGCGCTCCGCAGCGGGCTGCGCGACGTTCGCGCCGAGTTCTCGTTCCTCCGTGTCCGCGGCCTCCGCGGCCTCCTTAAGTTCCTCCGATCGGTCGCCGAGACCGACTCCACTATCAACCTCTTCTCTCAGACCCAATCGCTCCCCGAGCTTCAAGGTAACCAGAAAGTTACAAACATCGTAATTTCTGTTTAATCTTCTGATTATTGAAATTGATTTAATTATTGTTTTACAGTGGTGCCGGTGCTGTTTCAGCACTCGCTGAAAGATTCGGGCGATGAGATCGTTCGGAATTTGGATCACATTTTCGGCGTCGAGCCGCTGAAAATCACGAGCCCTTCAACCGATTCCGAGGTCTCGCTCGCGCTTAGGGTTTTGGAGGGTTGCTGCCTGCTTCATCCGGACAGCGCGGTCTTGGCTCACCAGCACAAAGCCATTCAGGTACTCAATGTAGCCACAAAGCTCAACCAAAATCTGTGGAGGTTGGATTTCTGAGATGAAAATGTAGTTTCTGTAATTGTTTTTTGTGTAGGTGTTGATGAATATATTACCGACTCGCGGCGTGATTGAGCAAGGAGCTTGTTTGGATGCTTTGATTTCTATTATGTTGGATTCATCAGCTAATCAAATGGTAAGGCTTCAAACTTCAATTTTGGTTCAATTTTATTGTGCTTGGTTTCGGTGTGGTGATGGGGCTTTATGCTTCGATTGTCTTTGTTTTTGTGTAATGCGCAGGATTTTGAGGCTTTTCATGGTATTGAGGAAGTTGCGGAGCTCATAAGAGATAAGCAAGTTGATGAGAATCTCAGGTTTTGATTTATTTTCTCTTGTGCTTGCTTTATTTTTTCTTATGTTAATTTCAAGTGCACAATATCTGGAATTATGATGTTGAGATGGTGTTCTCATTGTCCTGAATTTGGATTTGAAGCTCTATCTGCTTAGTGTAGTTTTTGGAGGGTAAAGTCTTTTGAATGAGTAGTCCTCTGGATAAATTCTGGCGTGATTGGCAAAAATAGGTGTGTGGTAGCCAGACGATTGTTGTGTCCTGTGTATGCTAGTTCTTCATCATAATCCTTGCATCTCTATCATGAGTTATGCCATTTTTCGGCTTGCATTGTACGAGTCTTGATAAAATCCCGTCTTTCCTTACCTTCCTAGTTTTATGTTGAGCTATGTCCTGTTGCTCATTTTCATGTTTGTCAATTGAGTAACGAGGCCGTTTTTCATTGCTAATATAATGCACACTGAAGAAAAACGCCTGTTGCATTTGTTTAGGTTGAAATGTGGAGAGTTCTTGCTGCTGCTCATTGGTCACGTAAATGGGAGGGATGGGCCACCCTTGGCAACTGTACATGAGGACATAAGGCGGCTTTTGGGTGAGAAATCTGCTTCCTTGATATGGGCAGCCAGTCAGTTTGGTTCGACTCTTGATCCGGAGCAGAGACTAACTGCACTTCACATCCAAGCTCGTCGTGTGATAGAGTCCTTAGACTTGTACTGAGTCTGAAGGTAGAACGCACCCTAGGAATTTCCGTTTGTTTTTCAGTGAAATCACAGTTAATCTGTAACCATGTTTTTGTCCATTTGCTTGTCTATTAGTTTACAGTGGTTGATTTTCAAGAATGTTAAAAAAAATGAGTTGGAAGAAAATGTGTTTCATAAACGAAACAAGTGTAGGGCTGTAAATTGGCTCGAAACATTTCGAGCTCAACTTGTTTATGTCTCGTTCCAGCTGGGTTTGTATATCAGGCTTGCTAGGAAATGCAAAAGGGGATTCATTGGATGGTGTGGAGTAAAATGTCGAAAGGAAGGCATTTGGAGGGCCAGGTTTTAGGGAAATTATCTCTTTTAACTTAGCCATGTTAGCAAAGGTTGGGTGGCGTATTATTTGTAATCCAGATTCTATCCTTGCTAAAGTTCTCCGGGCGAAATATTATCCTTCCTCTTCTTTTTTAGAGGCACCTATGGGAAGAGGTACTTCGTGGGGGTGGAAAGGGATCCTGCAGGGTTGGAAAATATTGAAAGGAGGGCTCCGATGGCGGGTTGGGAATGGTGGGACTATACGGATTGCTACTGACCCATGGATGCCAACCCCACGGACCTTCCTTCCCCTTTCCCGATCCGTGTATATGCCACAAATGGTTGGGGAGTTGGTGGGCGCGGATGATGTATGGACAAAGGATATAATTAACAGGTGTTTTAATGAGGAGGAGGCCCGCGTTATCTTAAGCATGTCTCTTAGGAAATTTGGGTGTCCGGATCGAATCATTTGGCACTACATACGAAATGGCCTATACTCTGTTAAATTGGGTTATAGGATTGCTCAGGAGATGAATCAGAATGGAGAGCTTGGGCGGAAGAGTGTGGGACAGTCAAGTGGGGAGCGTATTAGGGATCCTGTTTGGGTGGATTTATGGAAGCTCCAGGTTCCTCCAAAGCTTAGGCATTTTTTTTGGAAGAGTTGTAAAAATATCCTTGCTGTTCGAATGAATTTGCTACGACGTGGAGTTCGTTTAGAGACAAATTGTCCACACTGTGGGAATGAGGGAGAGACACAGGTACACCTCTTTTTTAAATGCCCATATGCTCGGGTCTTTTGGTTTGGTTCTCCTTTACAAATGGATGTGGTATCAGTGGAAGGGGAAGATTTCCTGGAATGTTGGAAGTGGCTGTGCAGAAAATATGGTTTGGAAGTGGAGGGGGTTCAGTTCATGCGTTGGGTTGTATGCGGGTTGTGGAGGATATGGAAGTGTAGGAATCAAATGGTTTTTGAGAAGACTATGGTGGAGCCAAATGTTGCTTTGGAACTATTGCAGGGGCACTGGGGGGAGCTTGACGTTTTGACCGAGAGCATCCACGGCCTGCAAGTCGTTCACGTCAGGTTGGGGGTGAGGGGGTGAGGGGACTCGGGGGGCATGGGTGAAGCCTCCTTTTCAGACAATTAAAGTGAATTTTGATGGTGCTTGGTCACTTGGTGTAAGCAAACGGGAAGGGGAGGTTGTGGATGGGTTACTAGAGATTTTGCTGGGATTTTTAAAAGAGCCGGTGGAGTGGGGAAGGTGTTTTGTGAGTTTAGTTTGATGGCGGAAGCAGAAGCAGTGCGTGCAGGTTTGTCGGCGTGTGTGGAAAAAGGCTATGGCTTTGTGGAAAAAGGCTATGGCTTAATCCAACTTGAGACAGATTCTAAGGTTTTGGTGGACATGTTAACGGGTGTATTACAACTGGAGGCATCTATGGAGGCTGTCATTTGGGATATTCATCATCTAAAGCAACAATTGAGTTCAATTGAGTTTCTTTTTATTCCTCGATCCTGTAATGGGGCTGTGCATTTGGTGGCAAGTTATGTCATGCAGCTAGAGGGTTATCATATGTGAGATTTTTTAGAACCGAAGTGGTTGTTTAATGCTCAGGTTTTTTATGTAAACATTTCCATGCTCTGGCCTTTGTCTTTAATAATATTATTCTCTTTGGAAAAAAAAAAAAAAAACTTTTGGTATTTTAGGCTCATAAATCCAAATATTACATTCATTTTCTTAAAATCCAATGTCTTGGAGCCGAGCCAAACTGAAGTTCGAGCTTCTCTGCAAAATCAATTCATTCAAGCCAAACAAAGCTTTGAGTTCTGATTAAAAACGAGCGAAACCAAGCTTTGAGCTTATATTATTCATTTGAACCAAACTTGAAAATAGGTCTACGAGCTTATTCGAGCCGATGTTGAGCACCTTAGGCCATCTTCAATCGAAGGAGGGCCAAAGGGCTATGTTTAGCCTTATAGTCCTGCAAAAAAATTATATTTTAAAGAACAGTGTCACACCTTATTTTATATTATCTTCAACTGAGGGGGCCAAAGAGTCAAAGGCCACACATAGCCTTTTGACAAAAAACCTATCTCCAACCGAGGGGCCCAAAGGGCCATAGGCCAAACATAACCCCCTCAATAATTTATTATTTTAATTGAATTATTATGGTTAATTGAATTAACATTGTTTTGATCTTCCATTGCAATTCGTCTTGAGTTAGAAAATGGTTCACTGAAACACCCTTTTGCACCTGCCAAAAAGTTAAGCTTGACATTCTGACACCAGTTAGCTGGGCTGAAAGGCTGGCTGGAAATGGCTAGCCCACTGGCCTGATTTAGGGGTTTTCGCCCGGTGGGGCCCACAGGCCCTTTGGCCTAGCCTTCAATTGAAGACAGTTTTCGTGTCATTCCGAACTATTTTTAGCCTTATGACCCTTTAGCCTCATTCCGAACTATTTTTACTCCCCTATTTGAGCCAAAACAATAACTTAAATTTGAAATTTTTTTACGATATTCTTATTTGGTTGGTTATAACATTAGCAGCGTTGAGCCACTTAGTATTACGGTCTAGTGATATTCTTTTTCACTTGTAATTGAGATGTCTTAGATTAAGTTTTCGTCAAAGGAAAATTTAAATCATATTATTGCTAGCCCATTGTGAGGTTTAGCCCACTCCCCCAATCCTCTTAATGTAGATAATATTGTTTGTTAAAAAAAAAAAAAACCATTTGGCAGTGTTGAGCACGGACATTTTGACAAATTAGAACAAAAATAATAAACACAACCAAACACCAACATATCTCTTATTAACTTGAATGGGAGTCAATTCCGAAAGTCCATGGAGTGTCCCACCTTAACAGCCTCTTCTTAGCATTTCTCTTCAATTGAAGACACCTCGATCAATCTCTATTATGATTGTTTTGGTGGCCAATTTCCAACTTTATCTCATCAAGAATGACTTTAATCTCGTCGACAACGACTTTAACAGTGTAGAAAATATATCTCAATTCACTACTTACAACAATCTCAATAATAAATGCTTTTGATTGGCTGGAATTGGAAGCAGTTAAAAACGGCCTGTTTGGTAACGTATTACAAATGGTTTTTGAAGAACCGTTTTGTAAAATGAAAATGACGAATAGGATTTGCAATTTTATGATCTAAGAACGCGTTTGGTAGTTTAATCTGAGAAAGATTTTTTTGAAGAAGAAAAACATTGAAAACGAGTTGGGTGCCAAATGTAAAAAAATATATAATAAATTTGTGTTTGACAGTAATGGTGATGGAAATGGTGGTGGTGGTGGTAGGGATCATGATTGAGACGAGAGTGGTGTTGGTAGCAATGGTGGTTGTAGTAGTGATTATTAATGCAGACAATAGTGGTGTTAGTAGCGGAAGATATAGGTCGTGGCAATAGCAGGGCAGAGGGTGGTGATGGAGGAAGTGAAAGTGGTGGTTGCCACGACGGCTGCAAGTGGTGGTGGTGAAAATGTTGGTTGAGAGGTGAGAATGATAGTGACAGAGGTGGCGGTGGCCATGGTGAGGATTATGAGGTGGAGAATGTGTGGTGGGAGGTGGTGGTGGTGATGGTGGCCATTGTGTAAGCGGAGGTGCAAGTGGTGGTGGTTATGGTGATATGGTGGCAGTAAGTTAGTTGTGTCGATAGTGAGACAGTAGAGGTGGCGGAGAAGAATATGGTGGTGATGACAGTGGTGGAGGGAGGTGGTGGTGGTGGTGGTATGGAGACAATAGTGGTGGCATACATGATTTTATCTTTTATTAAAGGGTACTGTTATGAAATTTTTTATTTGAACTCATATTACCTCTTTCTATACTCAACTTACTCCTTAATTAAACTATCAACACGCTTGACCTCTCAATTGTGCGAACAGACTTGAGAATCGATGGCTTGGTGAGCCTCTACTCCTACCCCGGGCATAAGAACTACTCTTTGTGAGCAAAGGAATTGTGTTGGCTGGGTTTATTGACGAACAATACTTGGCTACTCAAATGATGAATAGGAACTCCTATTCAAAATTGTTTGTTACCAATTTATAGAATTTTGTGTTTATAATCCGAACTATTCATATTATAAATCACTTTATAAAGATCATCTTTGCAAAAAATGAATTAAAACTAAGGTTGTTTAGTCATCGAACTGTATAAAAACAAATGAACGGAATTGGTAAAAGCATTACAAACCGTTTGTATATTTGCTAGAATACATTGACTAAACAATCTTAGTTTTAATTCATTTTTTGCAAAGATGATCTTTACTGTGTAATTGATAATATGAACGGTTTTGATTATATGCACAAAGCTTTGAAATTCAAATACTAAAAGTTTTGAGTAGGAGTTCCTACCTATCTTTGAGTAGCCAAGTAATGTTCTTTATTGACACCCAAAACCAACCATTCCAAAAGGTTCTTACAGCAGGAGATGTGTTTGTTTTCTGATGCGATGAAAGTTAAGCACTCAAATTAAACCCTCTTTTGACAATTGTAGTATATGTATAAATAGTGATCATTCTGGACCGGGGATTAGGAGGGATTGCTAATCTAAACTAAACTGACTTATAAAAAGAAACTTAAAAACACTTAACTAGACTCTATAGACTCAAAACACTTAAAAACACAAACTAAAACAGATTCTAACTAATTAGACACACTAAAGTAAAGGGGGATTGGGTTTTGGATGAAAATAAAGTAAAACAAAACAGAAACTAGAACTAAACAGATTTGCACGAAATTGGTTGTTTTGGATGGATGATGGGCTAGCTAGAAGGTCTTTCTACACACATGACACACTTGCATACAAATCAATCTCCAATTGCTTTTCAATAAACTATGATGCTCAACACCCCAGATTAACCGTGATGCACAAATTAACCCTCAGATTTTCCTTTACTCATTGAATTGGATGAATGCATGCGACAACCCAAATCATTCTCTAAAAGTCCCCTATATGAATGCATAATAGAGATACAATTAAAGATTATTACGTTCCATGAAAATCATGAGCGTTGACGAGGCAATTGTAACTATGAATGCATGATACGTTTGCCAAGAATTCAATTAACGCAATTGTAACAAGCAACCTTCACTACTCATGAATATAAACTTGTAACGATTAGGTGAAACTTATTTATATCCTAGCATCAAATTCATGCATGAAAACTAAGTATGCATCCTTAATAAACATACACAAATCCGTTATGAATAAAATAGATAATTGAATTGCAATCACAACTTATCAAATCACAATTGGAAGAAATCAATCTATATTGCAAATATATTCATGGTTTCGAATTCTCCTCTAGCCAAAAGAGGTTTAGTTCTTCATACTTGCAATTAAACAGAAACAATTGAAATTAAACATTGAAAACCAAAGTAGAATACACCTAGAATGCTCCAGCAATCCAAATTGAATGACTAGCACAACTCCAAGCAATCCCCATTCCTTGCAAATATGCGGTACCAAGGTGTGAGTGGTGAATGGATGGTCTCTTGTGGTGGTGGATGGATATAGGTGAGTTATGGTAAAGGGTGGAGAGTTGTGTAGATGATGTGGTGTCTTTGGATGATGGCTCCTAAATTATGGTGAAGGGTGAATGTATTTATAGGCTAGGGAGAGGAGTGTATGGAGTTGTAATGAGTGGATGTAATGAGTGTAGTGGGTGAGTGTTGTGGTAATGAGTGGATGTAATGGGTGTAGTGGGTGGATGTTTGGTAATGAGTGGATGTAATGGGTGTAGTAGATGAATGTTTGTAATGAGTGGATGTAATGAGTGTAGTGGGTGGATGTAATGGGTGTAGTGGATGAGTGTTTGGTAATGAGTGGATGTAATGGGTGTAGTGGGTGGATGTAATGGGTGTAATGAGTGGATGTAGTGGTAGGTGAATGTGTTGGGTGAAATGAGTGGATGTAGTGGTAAGTGAATGTGTTGGGTGAAATAAGTGTGCTAAAATAGTTATTTATAGGGAGATGATGATGCACAAACTTCAAATTTCGTCCATTCCTTTTGCTCCAAGCATATGCTATCCATTCCATGCCAAAAAATGCTCCAAAATGCACTTCTTTGCCACATTAACCCTTTGGACCTACAAACACACGAAAATAGCTTAAAATACTAAAATAACTAAGAACTAACAACATAAATGCCAAGAAACAAGCTAACTAAGTCGCATAAATATGCTCCTATCATTTTCCCAAAGGCTTTGCTTCATTTTCATCAGAATGCTAGGTACGATTTCACCACTATTTTCTCAATTTTCAATAGCTAGGATCCAGTGATTGTGGGAATTTTTTATGCCATATTTCAGTTTGATCAGGATATGATTGAGAGGATGACAAGGGGGTTTCTCACTCATCACATTGGAAATCTCACTCTTAACAAGCAGCAATTCAAAAAGTTAAATCCTACCATTTGAAGATAATTAAATGGTTATGAGCGTATGATCTAGTAGTTAAATTCATAGGTGTGGCATTAATCTCATGAGTTTGTGGTTTGTGATTAAAAATCATCATATTCTAAGCTATTCTAATTTATAAGGAGAGGTTCGAACTTGAGTATAAGGAGATGGACACTATCTTAAACAACATTCCTAATTCATATCTACAAAAGTGATTATAAAGAAACTTAATTAAGATAGCGAAAAGACAAACCAATAAAATCTTGAATGAAAAAAATAAGTAAAAAGACATAAAAATGCTTATAAATATAAAATACCAAATGAACCGGACAACAAAAATGAATTAACCTCAGAAAGTTAGTGAAGAAATGTATACCTATGCCATCTTGTACAAGGGAAGGAACATGTTAGACTTCACAAAAATCCTCACCTCTTTCGTTAAGCCTGTTAAAGAAAGTAGGATCAAAATTGCATGATCAGGGTTTGATGATAGGATAAAGATTGCGTGATAGTAGGATTTGCTTATTGGGTGTATGTTTATTGATAAATTTTAGTTTTATTGTTAATTTCATCTTGTACTTGATAATAATTATGCAATCAAAGTTGAAGTTGGGTGTAGATTGAGATTGTATGGGTTCAAACAAAATTTTCCTACCGTTATTAGCATTCTAAAAATATCATTCAACACACCTCATAAGCGTATTTTTCTTTCTAATTATAAAAAGTTTGGAGTGTAAAATCTGAATTTTGAAGTGCCAATAACAATTCCTTTATTGGGGCTAGTGGCTTTAGAAGGACAATTTCTAGACGAATTGGGGCTGGTGGCGTACTAAGGGATCATTATGGAGATTGGTTGGTAGGCTTTGCTGTCAATTTGAGGCAAGGTCAGGTTAGTGATGCTTAGTTATGGAGTTTATATTTTGGTTTGCAGATTTTTTGGATAAGGGTTTTACTGATCTTGTCATTGAGATGGATTGTAAGTATGTTGTTATGTTGGTAAAGCAAACTCATATGGATAACTTTTATCATCTTGACACAACCATACAAAGCTGTAGATTGATGATGAGACAATTGAGGAGATGTGAGTTATAACACATTTACAGGAAGAATAATTATGTGGCAGATCAGTTGATAAATTGGCGTTTTAATATGAATATTGGCGTTCATGTGTTTGATAAACCTCCTGCTAGGATTTGATCATCGCTCATGGATGATACTGATGGAGTCTCTCGAACTCGCTTTGTTTCTTATGATGTTGTAAGTTAGCTTTAGGTTGTATTCCCTGTTTCTTTACAAATAATAATAATAATAATAAACAATTCCTTATTAAAACTCTAACTATGTTTTTATAATGTTCTTTTGTTTTTATTATTTTGAAAATATGTTTGAGAAACTGAGGAAATTCTACATAATTTAGTCTAAATATTGTTTTTTTAATTTATTTTTAGGGGTGTGATATCCACACACCCCTTTTTACTTCTCCCACATCTTTTTGGTTTTCGGCTATCGGATCGGATGAATTGAAGAAGATCAGCGGACAGAAATTAATAAGGGTGTGTGAGAAGTAAAAAAGGGTGTGTGGATATCACACCCCTATTTTTATAAAACAGTCTTATAAAATTCATTTTTCATCTATTTCCATATCTACAAAACAAAAAATTGTTTTGCAAAATGATAACGAACAAGACCTAAGATTCCCCTAAAACCTAAACTCTAAGAGGAAATTGTTGTACTGATCCCTCAACTTTAACCCAATTAGAGCAATGGTTCCTCAACTTTATTTCCTTGACTATTAGTCCCTCAACTTTATTTATCACGGTGAGTGATAATGATGAGGGGTAGTTTGGTTTTCTCATCACGATCTAATCACTCTTGGCCTGTATGTATATGCTAAGCTGATTAATTATACTCGATGAACTATATCAAGTTTTCATCAGACCCTTCATCTCTCTGTTAGAATGTGAGCACATAGGTGTATTTTGGGATAGATGTTTGAGTTCAAATTTGTTTAAAAAAGTTTTATGAAAAGAGGATTAATTGTCTTAATTTATACTAGCATTTGCATACACACTTTGTGTGCATAAACACATTTTTTTAGAAAATGAGAAGGAGAGAGGGAGAGAGGGAGAGAGGGAGAGAGAGAACTTGAGGGGAGTGGGAGGTTTTTGTTTTTGGTTCTTTTAATTTTTTATGTTTTTAATTTTTTAATATTAGAGGTATTTTAACATCATATGTAGGTGAGACTTCAATAAAAAACAGTAAAATTTGAACTTATGAAATTACATTATTCAAATTTTTGTGTGATAGAAGACTAATTTGTCTTTTCATTTTTTTTGGTTGACAAAGAGAGTTTCATTAATTAGTAGAGATGACTTTGGACTTGATTAGGTTATGAATGTGATTGTGTAAATCATAGTAAATTTTTGTAGGGTTCTAAATTTTTATGGGGTTCTACGGTAGAACCCCACAAAAATGTACTATGATTTACACAATCTAATCACTTTTGGTCTGTATATATGGTAGAACTCCTACCATATATTTTTTAGATAGTATCATGTTTAAGTTAATACCTATTGGGTAACAAATTTACTATCCATTGGAGAACTTTTTCCTTTCTTCTTCTACCTCACCTTAATGAAAATTTAGGAAAATGATTCTCACACACATGCTTTCTTCTTCTACACATTTTTATGTATATATGTCCATTAATTCACCTTTGATTCATTTATTTAACAGTTATAAATAAATATTGGATGTACATAGAGAAAAGAAAAGGTATGGAAATCACTTTCCAAAATTTATGAATCCCTCTCTTATTCTGAGGGTCGTAATATTGCAAGTTTAGCTCCCCGTTTTTGTGGATTGATTCAAAGAAAGATGATGATGATAAATATATCATTTTAGACCCAAACGAAAGTTGGCCAAAGTAGAATGCGTCAGAATTTTCTAAGATAAGGAAAGCGTGTTGGGCCCTTCCTAGTCCACAATCCTAGCTCCACTACTGATGAAATTGAAATAAAATAATAAGTAAATGTATGAGATTGAAATGTTTTAAAGATGTTGTATGAGGATGCAATTGAATACAAACCTAAAAGGATGAAAAGTAATTCACCCTAATATAAAATACCAAAACAATTGCTTAGTGTATAAGAGGTCACACCTGCTAACTTTAGTTGGAAAGAGAAAGAGTTAATTTTGTTGGTGTTAAAGAACAATGTTTGAGTTAAAATTTCAACATTGGAAAGGTTGGGAAGTATCTGGAACAAACAACGGATGTGAAACGGAAAGTTCGATTTTTGTTACAAAACTTTAAATGCGTTTTTGGACTAGTAAACAATCTCGAATGGCTAAAATCCATCGTGTATCATAGAAAAGTGATGATTATTGCTTGTGGCGTCATTTCCTTTCCGAAAAGGTATCGCGGGCCCAATTCGGAGCTCGACCAACAAAGTCACAAATTCCAGGTACGTCCTTTTTCCATATTAAAATGTTGATTGGTTAAATGTTTTATTAGGGATTAATTAATTAATTTTTGAACTTTTAGATTATTTCAAACAATTGTGGCTGTTTGAAGTTGAATCAAATAGTTACACTTATTGTGAAACGGCATCTTACTGCTTATATATTTCTAATGTATGCTTGCATCAAATACGTCAATTTGCACACTCATTCATACATACTTCCTAAGAGAGAAACACATAGAAGTTCGCCAGAATCAAAGTTTCAGTGTTGAAATTTTGATCATAGATAGTTGAATCCTGGTGGAGTAGACGCCTAAAAAACTACAAGCACTGAGTATGAGCCAAATTCTGATTCAAGGACATTGCAAATCCACAAGTGTCTATCTGCAAAATCCGTTAGTTCATTGCATTTTGTAATTTTATTCTTTGTGATTATATACATATCTATTTCGTAAGTATAGTTACTTGTATCAGAAATTAACTTTCCATTAATTTAATTGATTCTGATTGTTGTTCCACCAACAATCTGTTGTGGGTGTCAGTGGGGCTAAGAATTCTCATACTGAGAAGCTAGAGAAGTTCATGGGTGTTGACTTCAAGAGATGGCTTTCTTGGTTCTAAAGAGGCTTTCCCTGACTGAAGGGGTTGAATGAAGTTTGAGGGAAAACTCTAAGGTTGCAGAAAGATGGTTCTATGTTTCTCCTTCTCAAGTTTGAATTCCCTTTGTGTTAAGATGTTCTTGGATCATCCTTTAATGGCTTCTGACTCCCCTTTTTGCAGGTGAATGACTCATTGCTAGGGTTCTTAAGGAATCTCTAATTGTGGCTTGGCCTTTCCTCCGATTTCTTCTGACCTAACTGCAACACTCCCTTTTGGTGTAAGACAACTAACCACAGTTGTTCACGTGAAGACTGAGCTGCTACTCCTTCCTGAGGCGCGGGTTTCCCGGATTAGCTTTCCACATGTGATACTTTTGATAGTACTTATGAGTTGAGACATATTTTCTACATTTTTAAAGTCGTTCTCGATGAGACTGTCATTCTTGATGAGATTAAGGGAATGTAACCGTCTAAGTTTTTCAACCTGACTTGGAAATTGGCCACCAAAACAATCATAAAAGAGATCGGTCGAGGTGTCCTCAATTGAAAAGAAAACCATTGAGCAGCAACAAGAACTCTCCACATTTCAACCTAATCAAAAGTAATAGGTGTTTTTCTTCAGTGTGCATTACATTAGCAGCCTAGAAACACCAGTATTTGAAAACCTTAACTCTAATTGATTCCTAGCAGATGGCCTCGTTACTCAATTAACAAACATGAAAATGAGCAACATGACGTAGCTCAAATTAAAACGTAGAAGATAAGGAAAGACGGGATTTTATCAAGACTCGTCCAATGCAAGCTGAAAAATGGCATAACTCATGATAAAAAGTGCAAGGATTGTGATGAAGAACTAGCACACACAGGACACAACTATTGTTTGGCTACCACAAACAATTTTTGCCAATCACCTTAGAATTTATCAAGATGACTACTCATTCAAAAGACTTTACCCTCCGAAAACTACACTAAGTAGATAGAGCTTCAAATCCCAATTTAGGACAATGAGAACACCATCTCAACATCGTAATTGCAGATATTATGCACTGGAAACTAACATAAGAACAAAATCAAGAAAACAAATAGAAAATAAATCAAAACATGAGATTCTCATCAACTTGCTTATGAGCTTCGCAACTTCCTCAATACCATGAAAAGCATCAAAATCCTATGCATTACATAAAAACAAAGACAATCAAAGCATAAAAATCCCATCACTACTCCGAAACCAAGCATGATAAAATTGAAGTTTGAAGCTTTAGCATCTGATTAGCTGATGAATCTAACATAATAGCATTCAAAGCATCCAAACAAGCTTCTTGCTCAATCACGTCGTGGGTTGGTAATATATTCATCACCACTTTTAAAAACAATTACAGAAGAAACTACATTGTCATCTCAGAAATCTGACCTCCACAGGGTTTGGTTGAGCTTTTTGGCTATATTAAGTACCTAAATGGCAATGTGCTGGTGGGCCAAGATCGCGCTGTCTGGATGAAACAGGCAGCAACCCTAAAAAACCTTAAGTACAAGCGAGACCTCGGAATCGATTGAAGGGCTCATGATTTTCAATGGCTGGATGTCGAAATGTGATCCAAATTCCACACAATGTCATTGCTCTAATCTTTCAACGAGTGTTGAAAGAGCATCAGCACCACTGTGAAACAATAATTAAATCAATTTCAATAATCAAAAGATTAAACAGAAATTAGAATGTTTGTAGCTCTCAGAATACCTTGAAGCTCGGGGAGTGATTGGGTCTAAGAGAAGAGGTTGGTGGTGGAGTTGTGTTGCAGTTTTGGTTTAAGTTTTCTTGTATTTCTCAATAATGTGAATGTACAAGGATACACATATATAAAAGAAAAGGATGGACTAGTTACACCCAACAGTCCTTAGACTAAACCCTAGAGACAAGCTAATTGAAGGAAATTACACCAAACACTATAGATCAACCATACTCCTTAATTGGAGGAAACCAACTACAAGACTAAGAAGTGATTTACACATAATCTGTCAGGAAAACACAGAAGGTGCTGTGCAGCCATGTTGCACCCATGATTTCTGGAATTGCATAATTTGTCTAGGGTTAGTAACTCTCAATACTCCCCCTCAAGCTGGATCGAGGAGTATAGTTGATCTAAGCTTGCCTAGAAGACGCTGAAAATGTGCAGACGAGAGAGCCTTAGTCAATTTATAAACGTTTATGGAATTATCAATCATATATATATATATATATATATATATATATATATAAATATACGATAGAAAGGAAAAGACCCACTCACCTGAGGTTCGCGCTATGACTCCCTAGCATGCAAATCGAGACATCACGAACCATCGTCGCCTATGACCAATTATCAAATCACATCTCAGAGTTCTGATCGATAAAATACATAATTTACATAAAACACATCCCTAAGATTTGATCCGAAAGATCCGCCTCATGGATTTCCGATCCGTTACTTCCAAAGATTCACATTATGCTTCTAGAAAAACATCCTAGAATTTCATTACGATCCAACAGTCGGATCTCCGCCAATTGCCAAAAACCAAGTGGCGGTCAACATTTTATTTTATTAACTTACAAATCTAATTTGGGAAGATCCATTCTTCGGATTCCTGATCCGTAAGTTTCTATGATCTTTGAATATTATGTACTATAATGTATTAAAGTTTGGTGACGATCCAACGGTCGGATCGTCGATTCACATCTTTACCAAGTAACGTATCTTAATGAATTACCATAACTGTGAGTGAAGACCGTTTGGATGAGTTGTGACTAAACTTGAGCCCTGATGAAGTGACAGTCAACTTCAACATGCTTGGTCTTTTCATGAAAAACCAGGTTTGCAGCAATGTACATGGTTGCTTGATTATCACACATGAGAGGCATGAGAGTTGTACTCGAGAACCCTAGATCAAACAAGAAACCTTTAAGCCAAATCAATTCACATGCAGTGGCAGCCATTGCTCGATACTTAGCTTCAACACTAGAGCAACCAATGACGACTTGTTTCTTACTCTTCCAAGTGACAATGTTGCCTCCAACAAATGTACAATAACCAGTGGTGGATTTTCTATCAATAGCACTGCTTGCCCAGTTAGCATCAGTGTATGTATGAATCTCAGTGAAATGGTTGTTACGCATGAGGATACCCTTATCGATGGACCATTTGAGATAGCATATGATCCTTTTAACAATATTGAGATGTTCTACTGTGGGTGCATGCATGAATTGATTGACCAAGCTCACAGCAAAGGTAATGTCTGGACGCGTGATAGTAAGATAGATGAGCTTGGCAACCAATCATTGATAATAGGTGACATTCTTGAATGCCTCACCATCAGTGGTAAGCTTAAGTTTACTGTCAATTGGGGTGACAACTGGCTTGCAATTAGTGAACTTATCTTTCATGAGTAGATCCATGGCATACTTGCGTTGGTTTAAAAACAAACCCCGTTGAGAAGTTTCCATCTCAATGCCAAGAAAATAATTCAACTTCCTAAGATCCTTGATGGAAAAGGTTTGATGTAGGGAGGCTTTCAAGGCTTCAATTTCAGATGCGTTGTCATCTGTGATAATAAGATCATCTACATAAATAAGGACCACCAACTTCCCACTGGTTCCATTCCGTACAAACAAGGAAGAATCGGCATTATTTATGAGAAAACCTTCCCTTTCCAATAATGAACTAAGCTTGGCATACCAAGCTCTTGGTGATTGCTTCAAACCATAGATAGCCTTGTTCAGTTTGCACACCATGCCATCCTTTGCTGGAGAGTAACTTGGGGGAATTTTCATGTAAACTTCCTTCTAAAGCTCTCCATGAAGGAAAGCATTTTTAACATCCATCTGGTATAATGACCAACCACAATTGACAGCAATAGAAAGTAGCACACGTATTGTGTTCATTTTTGCCACTAGAACAAAGGTTTCTTTGTAATCAATCCTAAAGGTTTGGGTGAAACCACGAGCAACAAGCCGAGCTTTGTGTCTTTCTATTGAGCCATCAGTCTTGAGTTTAGTTTTGTAAACCCAACGACTCCCAACTGCCTTCTTTCCTAGAGGTAATTGAATGATACTACAAGTACAATTTTCCTCCAAGGCTTGAAGTTTTTCAGACATTGCTTTCCTCTAGTAAGGGATGATATTGGCTTCTTGAAAAGTGTTAGGCTTTACAAGATTTGAGACTGCAGTAAGAAATGCCACATGAGAATTTGAAAAACTGTGATTACATATTGCTTCAGAGATGGGATATCTAGAAGCATAAGTAACATAGTCTACAAACTTGGCAGAAGCCTTCCTTTCTCGAGGTGGATTCCTCTTAACATCTTGAGAAGGTTGGTGAGTGAAGGGTTGAGGTGTGTAGCCTCAAGATCACCATTTCCTTATGAGTTGGGTTGAGAACCTATTGAGGTTATGGTTTCCAACATGACTTCTTACTCTTGACTGCCATTGCCCTTTAAGGAATCATCATGACTCAAAGGCTGAGTGTATATAGGCAATGGAAACAAGTCACACAAAAGCTCCCCCTCACATGAAGTAGGACCCTTTTTAAAGAATGGAGTCTCTTCCTCAAAGCGAACATCTTTAGATACAACACACTTGTTAGTGACAGGATTAAAACATTTATATCCCTTTTGGGTGGATGAGTATCCCATGAACACGCATTTGACTGCCCTAGCATCCAATTTGTCATGATGTTAAGTTTGCACATGTACAATACAAGTGCAACAAAAAACTTTCAAGTGTGATAGATTTATTGATCTGTCTTTAAGGGTTTCATATGGTGATCTGAAACCTAGAACATGACTAGGAAGCCTATTGATCAAATAGGTGGCTATAAGGATTGCATATAACCAAAACCTTTTGGGTACATTCATATGCAACATGAGTGCTTGAATCTTCTCAAGTAGATCTCTATTCTTCCTCTCAGCTATCCCATTTTGTTGTGGGGTTCCCACACAACTTGTTTGGTGAATAATTCTTTGTGAACTCAAGTATTGAGTCATGATATTGGGTAAGAACTCAGTGCCATTGTCAGATCTCAAGGTTTTAATAGTTGAGTGAAATTTTGTTACAAGCAACTTATGAAAATCTTTAAAAATAGTTGGAACTTCACTTTTAGATTTCTTGAGATAAAAGAAAGTAATTCGAGTGAAATCATCAACAAATATGACAAGATACCTGTAACCCTTTATTGATTCAAAAGTAGGACCCCATACATCAATGTGTACCATTTCAAATGGTGTACTAGACTTGACATTGAAGAACCATAAGGCAGCCTAGCAAATTTAGAAAACTGACACGTATCACACTTAAAAGATGGGTGACAAAACATGGGAATAGTTTTGACAAAATAACTTCGAATGGATGAGCTAGTATTTGATGCCAAAGTTGTTGATCCTAGGGTTTACTTGAGTTTGCTTGAAGAGCTTTAGGAAGATGGGACTTGTAAAAATAATACAGGCCATTTAGAAAGAAACCTTCACCAATCATTTTCTTGGTGATACAATCCTGAAATACCACATTAGTTGGTGAGAAAGTGGCAATGCATTTGAAAGTAGAAGTGAGTTGCCCTATGGAGAGTAATTTAAAGGGAAACGATGGAACATATAGAGCACTAGACTCGATATTTTTTTGACATCAAATTTAATTTTCCTCTACCCATCACCGAGACATTTTTTTTCCATTTGCAATTGACAGTTGAGAAGGTTTTGAGAAAAGATGAAAGTCATGAAAGTTTGAAACTTTATTTGTCATGTGATCAATGGCACCTGAGTCAACTATCCAACAATCAAGTTCAACACTAGTTTGAAGTGCAGTGGAGAAAGCATTGAAGATACCTGAAGCTTTATCAGGATGGACATGGTCATGGTTAGCATGGAACCTAGGAAACTGGCCAATAAGTGCAGTGTGGTTGTCATTGTCCACCTTAGGAGTTGATACAACCTCTCCATGTCCTTTTCTTTGAAAATACGCTACAAACTGGTTGATAAAAGACAATGGGTTGGCAGCAAAGTCAACTAAGCCATGGTTAAGCGAGCTCGAGGCATGATTCGTAACATGTTATGCTTTGTAGGAAGTTATCCGTGATGCTCTGGGAGTGATTAACCTAATATTCTTATTGAACTTAGGTTTCAACTCTGGATGTAGTTCCCAACACCTTTCTTCCACATGTCTTGTAGCATTACCGTATTTGCACTTTAAGTGTGGATTCTTCCCGTTGTACACCTTGTTGTCAGTTTGCCTGTAGTTTGCAGCATACCCTCGAGCCTCAAGCAGTTTGTGGCTTGACTCTTGGTTCATCACCCTTCTTCTTGCTTCTTCACATTGCACAGTAGCACAAACATTCTAAAAAAATGGCAGCTCCATGCTCATTAAAATGTGGCTTCTGAGATCGTCATACTCGAAATTTAAGCTTTCTAGCAATCCTTTGGAGTCGTACTGTGTCTTCCAATCCATTCCCAAGTGGAAGGATTGCAGCCTCCGATGTCCTGAATGGCTGGAGATGAGTCCTTGATCCCTAATTTGTAGAATCTGAGTTTTGACCAAGCTAGGGTATTATAACCTTGTAAATGTTCTTTGATTTCATTAAGCAAAAATACATAGTTTCTCTTGTCTCTGCATTATGCAGTTCTGCAATTTTATTCAAAGTTTCAACCTTTATCTTTATTATCAACCTAAACTATATGCTTGGTACCATCTCAACATGGTATCAGAGCTCTAGGTCTGATTCCTAAGAAAGGGCACTATGAGTTTTTCTTTCTAAAAATCAAAGACCCAAAAAGGATTAAAGGTCGTTCCTTTATCTTTGTCTCCATGTTGCGTTACTTGAAAAAATGGCAGGATCAAGTTCCTTTGGTGGTGATATACGAACACCAAAGCTTAATGGCTCAAACTACGATTTTTAGGTTGTCAAAATGGAAACCATCCTCATAGCTTACGATCTATGGGATGTGGTTGAAGTTGGCATATTTAAGCAGCAAATTCTTAGAGAAGAAGACTCTAAGGAAGAAGAAGAAAGCGAAACTGAGCACATTCCAGTTGAAGCACTTACTATCTCAAAGGAAGATATAATAAAAAATGCCAAGGCTCTGAGCCTCATTCAAGGAGCAATTTCAGATGAACTTTTCCCTCGTATTAGGAATGAGAAAATAACAAAAGAAGCCTGAAACATCTTAAGGAGAGAGTTTATATGAGATAAAAAGGTAAGAGTTGTGAAACTACAAGCCATTAGAGCTGATTTTGAATATTTAGGAATGAATGATGTTGAAGCTTTAGATGATTATTTAGCTCAATTCTTTGAAGTAGTGAATAACTTGAAATCACTAGAAGGATTTGTTTGAGAAAAGAATTGTTCAAAATTTGTTAATGAGTTCGAGCAGGAGATATAAGTCTATAGTGTATTTCATTGAAGAAACCAGAGATTTTGACATCATCAGAATATAAGAAGTGTTAGCCTCAGTTAAGGTTTATGACAAGACGGGAGATTTGCATAATGAAAGAGACAAATATACTGGTACTGAGAGAGCATTTAGCATTTTTAAAGTTGGAGGAAATGGAAATGCTATAGGAAATTTCAAAAGGTCTCAAGGCAAGCGAAACCAAAAATGGGGTCAATACAAAAAGGGAAAAATTGGTTAAGGCAACAACTGGAACAATGGTAGTGGTAACAGTTGGAACAACTCTGGTGGAGGGAATTGGAACAACAAGTTCACTTCTTACAACAAGCAACCTAGTGGCAGTCATGGAAATAGGAAACCATTATGTCAAGTATGTGACAAGTATCACTTTGGTGTATGCATATCCAAGGGGAAGCCTAAGTGTGGCAGGTGCAATCGGTTTGGTCATCTAACTAAGGATTGTGATAACAGTAAGCCAGTGGAAAACTATGCAAAATAGGAAAAAGTTGTCACGGGAACAAGGTTCTATGATTGTTATGCAACTTCAATTGCACCAAGCAAATCTGTGTGGTTTGTTGATAGTGCTTGCAGCAATCATATGACTTCTCAATAATTCTTACTAATCAATCTTGACAAGTGAATGACCTGCAAAGTGAAAATGGGCACTGGTGATCTTGTTTAGGCCATAGGGAAAGAGACACTTGTTGAAACTAAAAGGGGAAAAATACACATAAATGAAGTGTTGCTGGTTCTAGGTTTAGATGAAAATTTGCTGAGTGTAGGGCAAATGATGGAACATGGATATTGTGGAGCCTAAAATAATCCCAAAAATTCTAAAGGCGACAAGTAGAATTTTGCCTGAGAAAGACAAGATTGCCCTCAACAACTAGGCAGGCTTCTCAAATACTCCCACTCGTAGCTCACACCCTTGAAGGTCTCAGCAGCTGAATATGACTGCCCACAGCTCACCAGCCCTTCGCGAGTGACTACGAAATGTAATATTCGAGTACAAACCTTACAAAAATAATATAACAATATTCAACTGCCAACAACATAATAGTGATAACGCATGACATGTTCAGAGCATACTACTAATTCAGAATATAAGCAGAAGGTGTAATAGAAAGTGCTATTACAAGAATGTCCAAGTGGAGAGAAGGACACAAAGTCACTAATATGAGAATATTGTAGGAAATTATTTGTCCTAGCTAAGAACATGTAAGAACATTTGAACACAAAAGCAAACTATTAACACTATAAAGTAGGCATGCATTAAAAAACAATTCTAAAACCCATGACTTTCAAAGCTTAATGAACGGTGAACCACAAGACTCTTGAACAACATTAGAGAGAAGAAAGGATTTTGAGATTCATTACCCTTGAAGCTCATCCTTGTTTACATAAGGGATTCACCCAAGTGAAGAGCCTTCAAGTCACCTCCTAGCTCCTTAGATCTTCCTTGTGATTTTCTTTCCTTTTGATACTCCTTTGCTCCTTGAGGATGTGAGGAAAGGAACTCCAAAAATACCAAAAGTTTGGTACCTCTAAGTCTCCACACCAAGGATGATAGTGTGAAGATGAAATGGATTACCTAGAGGAAGTTGGATGCTAGTGAACTCCCCTAGGAAGGCTGGCCTGTATAGAGAAAAAGGAGAAAAAGTTTCTCTTCTTTGCCTCAAGAAAACCCTAGTGAGAGAATGACTTTAAAGTTACCTTTATACCACCACACATTTGAGTGGCAAACTTGCAATTAACCCAAGTTTGCTACCACTCACCCTATGGCCAATTTTGACTTTGCATTTAGGTTAATTTCCATTTAGTTTTAGTTGTCACACAACTTAAGCTCAACAGACCTTGTGGACCAAAACCATTTTGGGCCCTGAGACCCTAAACTTACTTGAAAGCCCAATACGAACCTTTCGTATAATTAATTAACTAATTAATTAATCTTGATCATTCTCAATTAAACCATTTAATTGCTTATCCATCTCATTTATATTTCTTCACTTTCATCCTCACTCGGTGTACAATCCATCAGGTTCCAATTAGCGAGGCAGTGGGCGATTGTTACTCTTAATGATATTGTGAATTAAAACTACATTTCAATTCTCCTTTTGATGAAGATTAGTGTTTGCTAATCTTCAAGGCTTCCAAAATCCATGGGTGATACCTAGCAGTATGTCATGGCTACCCAAGCTCAGTAGAACTGGTTGGATAACCTATCCAGTTACAATTACAATGCAATACGGTCATTCTCTAATACAATACTCTTAATCACATTGTCGAGTGATAGTTTGTGTCATGTTTGATATCCAATGTGATACTTCTCTATATGATTTAATTGAATATGATTTAGAACCAACTTCCTAAGTCATATTTGTATGCTTTGGCCAAAGACTCCCAAATCATATCTCAGAGTATTCTCCCTCCACCATGGAAGGTTAGAGATCCCTTGTTGTGCATTTATATGCCTACATGACTAGATAGCTTGACCCCAACAATGTCGTGGACACTCTCGATGGAATTCCTTTGACATGATCAAAGATCAAGGACCTAACCATTAGACATTTATGATGCCTCAAGTCAAATGACTACTTTGCATATTGCAACTTACGAGTTCTTACATGACATGTATGTTCGAACTCTTTTTTTTATCGTAGTTCAATGTACTCGATTACCATTTTGAGCACCTATGTGTTTGTCTCAGTGTCCAACACTAAATGACTTGAGACTAGTCATACTCACGCTTGAATTAACATAATACATAACGGATTGTCAATGCCCAATTGGCAATCCTATGGCTAGGAACGTTTTAGGAATGAACATAAGAGAAAGGTCTCGTTAATCTAACTTACTTAGATCACTTCTCTCTTAGATTAAATACATTCCTTGGTTTCCCTTATTGCTTAAACACATAATACAATAAATAGTGATTAACAATAAGCTTTGACCTTCATTAAACATATAATAGTTTAACACAATAAGTATTCCAAAAGCTATTACATCAAATGAGTGGCTTTGTGGGCATACTTCCAACAAATGCCTCGTAGCTTGGATCGTATGCCTCGTTCCTAGGTCCTAGGGGGCGTAAAACAAAACATGAGTTGACCAAGTTGATATATAGTTAATACTAAAATAGTTATTCATCAACGTATTAAACCCCAAAGTTTATGAAAACTCAATAGCATAATATGTAATAGGTTTTCTGAAAACTCTAGCATGCCATAAAGCTTCATAAAACATATATCATATATAGTGTGCTTAGTAGTGGAATCAAAATCGCCCGAAGGCAGTATCATTCACTCGTAGGCCCTACATCACCCAACCGAAGCCATATAATGATATCAATCCCTCATAAGTAGGACTAAATCTTCATTCGCCCGAAGGCAGTATCATTCACCCATAGGCTACTTCATTCACCCGTAGGTAGATTGTATGAGTAACCACTAAATAAGCACATAAAAACATGAACATAATATTTCCAAAATATATGTATATATCTTAATAGAGCTCAATAACTCAAACATTTTATCTTAAATCATATTCATGAATATCTTAATAAGCATAAATCCAGTGAAGCATGATATTTTATAAAGTGTAAAACCAATTTACTCATAAACGTTTCATAAAACGAGCCATTAAATCATGATTTTTATGTATGCATTTCTAATAGTAAAATCATGCATTTTGGAAGGGGACCACTCACAGATACTCATTAGTCGAAGAGTCGTGCGAACTAGGGAGGACAGAAACACCACTAACAAAAGCACCTAAGCACATAAAGGGACCAATTAATAAAACTATAATAAAACGATTGAATTTTGGGAAAAATACATCATAAACGGATTCAAGATATCGAAAAGCCTAGGGGAAACCTCGGGTAACCCCACACGCTACCACTCGCCGAGTTGGGTCACCGAAAAAGTCACCTGCACTGCTGTGGTTTCCGCCGTGGATGGCAGTGAAGCATAGTACCTATTGTGGAAGTGTGTGTGCTTCATGTGCCAGCCAAGACAGGTGCCTACGCGTAGGCCCACATGCGGACCCACGCGTTGAAGGGCATTTGGTATCTGACTGGGTCAGGTCAAATCTGGGTTGGATCTAGGTTCTAGGTTAGGCTTGGTTAAACAATTGGGTTTGGATCAAGTTTAGGGGTATCTGGTCGGGTTGACCCGGTTTTAGAAAATGGGTCGGTCGAAATCTAAGCAAAACTTCAAATGTTCATAACTTCTTTGATAAACCAAATCAAGTGATGCAAAGAAGAAAATCATAGTTCTCAACGAGATTAACAAAATGGTACCTTGCACGATGGCTAACTCACTATGGTTGGTCGAAAAAGGCCTTGAAAGTGGCCGTGCTTGCCGAAAAACTAGGAAAAGCTTACTCTGAGCTATTTTTCCATTTAACATGTGCTTACAACTTAAAACAAACTCTAATCTAACCTTAAAACACATCCCAAGGGTTCCTAGAAGCTTACATATTTCGAAAAATTCACAAAAAGTGGTCAGAGTTCGTCGGGGGAAAGAAATGAACAGTGAGATTGTCACTATGGAGTTCCACGGCCTGTCACTGGATCTTCGAAGCTCATCTGTCCAGATGGTGAAAGTGGTTGTGAGTGTGAGTGAACTCAAAGAGGAAAGTAAGAGTTTTGCAGAGAGAGAGAGAGAGGTCTCGGGGGTGTGGAACGAGAAGAAGAGAAAAGTAAAAGGGGAAAGAGAGAGGTCTCGGGGGTGTGGAACGGGAAGAAGAGAAAAGTAAAAGGGGAGAGAGAGAGAGAGAGAAATAGTTATAAAAGGAAAGTAAGAAAATCTGAAAAAGGGAGGGAAGGGTATCCGGATAGGGTAAGGCTAAGGGGACAAGAATCCCAAATGGGTCCCCTTGGTTCGCAAATTAAGAATGTATAAGACGAAACATAAAATATCTGAAAATGTTCGACGTTAGAACGTAGAATCTTCATTATGCATCCGAATTCGAATCCGTTCGCGCCTACATGTTCGTGACGATGAGTACGATGCGAGTGTAAATTAATTAAATTAAGACTACACATTTCAACGAGATGGTCAACGAAAGTCAACTTAAGGGTATAATGGTAATTGCATAAATCCGATAGTACAAAATACGATAAATCAAGGACGGGATTTCACAATGACTCCCTTCTAGGGTTCCATAATCTTGATTCCACATAGGCCCGATAAAATTCCGTAACTATCCACACCACAATTCACTTGACAAGCCTCAAGCATGTGACTTGAGCTTATTTTAGCGTGAATAGTGATTAGCATGACGAATATGCATGGACTTGCATGGGCATGGCGTGATTTACATAAAAGGCTGGCGTACTTACCATAGCATGGCATGATTGCAAATATATTCCTTCTTCGATTCCACACTTTTGCATGTATTTAGGCTTGGCTTGAGACTCGTATAACGATTGGCCTCGATGCTGTGGAGCAAAAAATAATCAAGAAAATTATGGAGGCAACATGTGTACTTTTGGGTAAAAAAAAAATATATAAAATATAAAATAATAATTTTTTACAAAAGTATTTCTTGGATTCGTAGTTTAGTAAAATCTTCATTGTAACTCCAAATTCAATTCCGCTTGTGCCTACGCATTCATACCGTTGAGTACTTTGTGTATACGGTAAAAGAATGGTTCATACGTGTCATGAAATGACGGTCAATGAAAGTTAACAATCTCACCTCTAGGGGCATTTTCAAAAATTCACTCTTTTAAAATTAATAAAATCGTAAAATTAGGGACGGGTTGTTACAATCTACCCACCTTAAAAAAATTTCATTTCCAAAATTTGAAATAACTTGCTATATATGCAGTAGTGAAAAGATAGAAGAAAATATATAAATAAGAAATCAAACTAGAGTGGTTGCACAAAAGAGAATGTCATTTGGTCATGGATTGCAATGATTCCTCTTTCATGTCTCCAAACTCAAACTTTCCTTCTCCTTCAATAAAATACTAAAATATAAAATCCTTTGTTTGTACCATACTTGACCAATCCCGAAACTACCGAACCATTGCAACCATGTCGCTACTAGTTTGAAAGCCTTATTCTTTTTTTTTGTTGGACTGACGATTGCACTAGAGTTTCAATGCAGTTTGATGATTGCTGCACGAGTTTGCAGTTGCATAGAAGAGAATGGAAGAAGGATACAGGAAGAATGATACAGGGAAAAAGAAAAAGAAAGAAGACATGATGTTTGAAGAAAAAAAAAAAAAGAGAAAAAAAAAAGAGATAAAAAATTAGAAAAGAAAACAAGAAAAAAAATGTTGGCTTTTAGTTTGAAGGCCCACACAAGTTGTTGGCTTTGTTTTGAAGTTTGGGTATCTATCGTTGTCGTTCGTAATGAATTCTCATGTGTTTGGAGTGTTGATCACTCGAGTGATAGTTCACTTTTACCTGATTATCAAGAGGAAATGTTGGGAAAATTACAAGAAAATTCTAAGAAGCACATTAACAAATAGGCTGAGGTGTTGGTATTTTGCTCCCTTTAAAGAGATTCAAGCCCACTACGGTTTTACAAAAGTCACAAACAGGTGCAGTAGTATACCTTTTGACTTGTCCCCTCTAGAATACAACAGGCCAACTAAATTGTGTAACCTTTCTCCACAAAAAAAAAAAAATAAAAATAAAGTCCAAAGCTCCACCAAAGAACACCCTTCCTTGGCAATATAAGTAAAAGGTAGAAAGTATGGAGGAATAAAGATTGTAGCTGTTAGAATTGGGTAGTTGGATAATAAATAAAAAGATAATGGAGAAAATGCTAAGAATTATATGTTTATTATCACCCTTAGTGAATAGGGTAATATACACAACTTAACAAAGAAAAAAGATTTCAATGTTGTAGAACAGTGGATGTCCACTCAAAGAATAAATAATGGGTCCTTCCATTGTATGCTGAAGCTTCCTTCATACGACACATATTTTCTATATAAATACTAACCCCACACAAATCCAAGTGGGTGAGAAGTTCACGGAAGAGATTGTGAAAGAGAGAAAGAGGAAAGAATAAGAGAGGAATATGAGAGGATAGAATAGTGAGAGTTATCTTTGTACTTCTATTATTTCAAATTATATGAAAGCACCACTGCTGCCCCGAGGACGTATGCCAGTCATACTGACTGTAGAGGAACTTCGTAAATTTTGTGTCTTGTTTGTTTATTCCACTGCACACACCGTCGATTTTACAACACCATATCAGCACGAGCAGCTCTCATGTCAGTGGAAAACACAACACCATAAATCCGGTGAAGCATTACCTACCTTTAACCTCTGCTAGCCAAAATATCACATAATAAAAGAAAGAAAAAGGGGCAAAAACAATGGAATGATGCATCATAACATTTTGAAAAGGCATAAGACAAAATAATAAAATAAAAGGAAAAATGATGGTGCATCAGGCACCATGTGGAAACCAACGAAGAAAACAAATAAAATAAATAAAATTAAAATAAAAATAAAGCAAAAGTTTTTGGAATGATAGCATGTGAATGAATAAGAAGAAATAATAAAACAAAAAGGGGATAGAAAGGTTGGTGTGACGGCAACAAATTTCGAACACATCCGTAAGTGGAATTGTCAAACTTCACCAACCACAACATTACAAGCTCTTTATTGCAATTTATTTATGTAAATGGTGTTGGTTTAAAATCACAAGTTATATTTATTTAAAGTAATTTATTTATAGTGGGTAGAATTATTTCCCTTTGCTTTAAAGCTTTGATATTTATGTGAATGGTGCTGAATCAAAGCCCTTGTCATAAGCTTTATTTACTTTAAAGCAATTTATTTACCATGGATGGTTTTACCGCCTATTGCTTTAAGTTTTGATTTATGTGAATGGTGCTGAATTAAAGCCCTTGTCACAAGCTTTATTTACTTAAAATGCAATTTATTCATTATGGTTGGAATTACCGCATATTGCTTTAATTTATTTATTGTACTTATCTTTTGTTACAATGAGTATATATAAGACCTGAAGTTCCTTGATTAGATCAGAACCTACAGTTTCTTGATCCTCATCATATAAAAATGATTAGACCTGAAGTTCCATCATGTAAAAGGATTAGGCATGAAGTCCCTTGATCTTGAAGATCAGGATATGAAATTCCTTGATGAGTATTGTAAGTTTGAAGTGCCACAGTGCCTCAACTTAAAAGCCATAAGAGTCTCAGTCTACAGACTATTAAATAAGGACTAGAAGTTCCTTATGTTCATACTCAAAATGGTTTAGCAGAAACATGTATTAAGCAGATGAAATTGATTACCCGAGCTCTGCTCACAAAAATGAAATAGCAAGTTTTCTACATGTGGACATGTCATTTTATATAATTCATTATTAAGTTTGGTTGAGACCAATTGCCAACCATCAATATTTCTCAATACAACTCGTGTTTAGGCATCAGCCAAACATTACACATTTACGAGTTTTGGTTGTGTTATCTATGTGCATGTAGTACTGCCACAACGTACTAAAATAAGGCATCAATACAAACTGGAATTTATGTTGAATTTGATCCACCATCTATCATTCAACATTTGGAACCCTTGATTGGGGATATATTTACCGCATGATTTGCAGACTATGATAAGACAGTTTTCTCGCCATTAGGGGAAAAAAATAACATCATTCCAGAAGAACGATGAGAAAATATCATTCCAAAAGAATGATAAGAAAATACCGTTCCAGAAGAACGATGAGAATTTGTCTTATTTTGATTCATGAAGAAATCAATGAGAAAATGAAATAGGAATAATTGAATGATGCAACGAAAGTGATGAAATCATATATTGCTGCAAATGTGCCTACAAGAATTGATGTCCTTGTTGGACAAAATAATATGGCAGCAAATGATTTATTTGTTGCACCCCTGAAGTGTGGTAGACACTCAGACTCAAAAGGTTCAGTCCTTCGAAAGAAGAAGAATATTGCACTACTAAACTATTGCATTCCCAAAGCATAACTATTGCATGCCAGAAGCATGATAGTCGCCGCATGGATACACGTCCCAGAAAGGACAATCCGCAGACATGGGAATAATGATGTCTCATGCATGAAGCATGATAGGCGTATATGTTCCAAATGACTCAACTCCTGGAAGTGAAGATTAAAATTCAAGCTCTATAACGCTCTAAAAGAGGTTATGATCCACATTCTCTAAATTATGACTATCCTGGAAGAGATAATGTAATGCCCTTGAAGAGGCAATAGATATCCAAAAAAGAAATGAAAAGTTTTTATGCATGCGCATGCACATGAGAATATGGGATCATAGATTGATGATAGCCAATGGTAATTTTGGTTTTTATAAGTAGCTACTAAATTCATCAATGAGCTATGTTGATATTGAGTCCCGTTCTTTTTCGCCAACAAAATAATTGGCCAAAAAAATGGAGAAAGGCAATTCCATTACAATTTTGTAAGAACGTAGAAAAATGGACTTATATACTTGAATACAATACAAATAGCCAAAAGATGTTGAACCAAGGAGGTTACATATGGGCATTTGTAATACAGTGTAATACACTCACATGATATGACACAAGATTACTAATTGAAACCTGAAATTATACTCTTGTAAACGAGTTCATATGAATGGAGAATTATAAACGAAGGGTTGTGAGTCACCCACATCATATCTTCATAAGTAAATCCCTCAAGTATGCATGGGAGCAAATTGCTCTGTATAAATTCCAAAAGAAAATGTGTCATGAAGTGTAGAAAATCCTTGAAGGATTCAAATTACTTAAAGTAAGCCCGGAAAGGTAAAGCATAAAATATATACTCAATACCAATGGATGGTATAAATTGCCTTAGTGAGTACTATCATTATGATATTGTTGCAACATACTAAAATCTCTTGCAAGAAGTTGATGATATTAAATTACAACTCCTGAAGAGTTGATGGTATTAAATTGAAACTCCTGAAGAGTCTAGAAAGATTATAAAGTGTTGAGAGATATGTTGTCTAGAGCTGCAGATCGAACAATCTACCAACACGAATCTTATCCATTATGTTTATGATATTAAAAACCATATGGATTGAAGATTATGAGTTAAATACTCAAATAATGTAGACACTAAGAATGATCATTTATCTTCGTAAGGGTAAAGATAAATTGATATTTGGTCAAGAAGTACCACATCTTAGTGAAGTATATGCTTTATTGTATTTAGCACAATACACTGAATGAAATAAAGATTATTTATTAATATCTCCAAGAAATTACAGATATGTACATACACATGAGTTAAAACAAACAAATAGGATGGAACCTTCACAAAGGTTGCTCATGTGAAGCCTTAATACTCGGCAATACCCCAGAAGGATGAGGCAAGAGATTGATCATGTGGCACCCTAGTACTTGGCAAAACACCAAAAGGGGAAGGCATAAGTTGCTTTTGGAATCTAGCAACGAACCTCTGGTGATCACTTTGAATCCGACTTTCGGATTCCTAAAGCTGGTTGAGCTTTCTTTTCATGCTCGTCGAGTAATTGTTTGCAAGCACGTGTAACACTCTATTTTCGTGTTTGAGCCCTCTGATTTCTTGTTTAAGACTTGCCACCTCAGCCATCAATGATTCAACTTGGTGAGTTCGAACAAGTAGGCGTTAGCCCAAATTGGATACAGAGCCCACACATTGAACACTGAGAGCCAATGAGTCTTGAACGGCTGACTCATCAGATCGTTTTGAAAGGATTATGTTATCCTTTGGAGTGAGAAGATTCCTAGCTACCACAGTAGCGGTTATATTATTCTTCATCACAGAGTCTCCAACCGTAAGAGGGCCATTAGAAGATAAGAAGGACGGGCGCCATATATTATCCTAACGCTGCTCGTCTGTATCACTCCTAAGACTCAAATCTAAGCAAATGTTAGATGGGCAAGCCATTTTCAAAAATGATGAAGGAAAAAAAAAAGGTCAAATAAAATCTCAGAGGTGCAAGAAGGGGAAAATTTCTACAGGCAAGAATTTTTTTAGCATACTCTTGAACACAATTGATGTGCAACAGAGCCACTTGTTCAGAGATCGAAGAGGCATCGCTCTCCGAATTTCAAAAGCTAGATTTTCCTGAATAAAGTTTGTTGGCATTTTTCAGACGCAATCTCAGCTTTTTCTGCTATCGCGTGCAACTTTGTCAAAGATCTCTGACAAAGTTGAAAACTCGTAAATCTTACCATTCCAACTACAACACTATTGCAGACAAGCGGGGATGACAATGCCACATCCACACCACTACCTGCTATTGGGGAAATCTCTATATATGTCGACCTCCGTTCTCCATAACAAGGCAAACCTGCAAGAACACTTAACTTTTCCTCATCTCCGAGAATGCATCTTCAACAAAGCATCTCGAAATACTCAGTTTTCTTCCTCTCTGAGAATACCTCTTCAAACAAGTCACACCAGAGCAAGATTATCTCATATCATTAGGGATGAGAGCAAAAGTATCTCATATCATGCAATCTCCCTGTCTTTTCCTTTGTCCTCGTTTTTACCTGTAAGACAAGGATAAAGAAAGCAATATGTTGAAACCTCCACTCAAACTCCCAGTAAGGAACCAACTGCCTGGAACCTTTCCTGATTGCTTACCTAGTATTGCTCTCGAGTAGCCATCTTCAACTGTTGTTGGAGCTGGGTCTCCAGTAACCAAAAAGTGATGAACCATCCCAATGCAAGGGTTGTATTCCACTCCTGAATCAGAAGGCAAATACTACAGGAGAATATGCCACACATGCATGGGGGAAAACCAGGAAAAATACTACTTAAGCAAGGGGAACAAGTAAGGCAAGTGAAAATGATACATTGAAGTATGTGGAGACAAGCGCAACAAACACGTGTTGATTCATCCTCGACAAAGCTGAAGATCACTTGCCACGTGAAGCTCCTCACAGTACAATTTCATTCAAGATCAAGCTACGAATGTCCTTGAAGAAATCACCAGCTGACATGAATTTGTTCTCATCATCTCTTTACACCCCAGCTAAACAGCCATCGACACCCCCAAACCCTCAGCCCAACATCACCACCCCCCAAATCCCCATCTCAAACGTACCAAAACTCTCAAAACTAGGGATGGCAACATTTCGGTTTGGGGACGAAAATACTATATCCATCCCTATAACCACAAAAATTAACCATATCCAAAACCGCAAATTAACCATCGGGGATTATCCACAACCATATCCACCAGGTAACGGATTTTCAATAAGTTATTGGTTATATCTATCTTTGTTAAAAAAAAATTATATTCATCCAATTAATGCATTATAAATTTTAGTAGATACTAATTCCGTCATTAAATAGCAACATCCAATTACAAAAAACATAACAATATATTTGAAGTTCTTCATGATAACATGCACCAATTTCTTGACAGTAAGACTCTTAAAGAGAGATGAATTTGATAAACTTGTAACATTTGATAATTGATATATAAAATGATTCAATGAATTAATTTGGTTGAGTATAACAATAAGAGTATTGAATTGATAAGGTTGTTGGTATGCCCCATGCATGGTGAATAATAAAGATAGTATAGGGTTTGATGCATGCATAATGAATTAGTATAGGGAGGGTTCGGTAAATTGAATAAAATTATATTATATATCAAATATATATAATATATTCAATGACGGATATGAATTGAGGACCCCTATAACCATATCCAAAACCATAACTGAATAAAGTTCATGGTTTTTCCCCATATCCATACCATACCCGAATTTTCAATACCAAACCCAATCCATTCAAGCGGTTATCCACGGTTATCGGATTTAACGGTTAGAATTGTCATCCCTACTCAAAACCCACACCATACCAACACCTAGTTCCCGGCTTCGGTCGCCAACCATCGCAATATCACCATGCCTCAAAACCTCTCCGGTGCATAATCTCTATCATTATCCACTTTAATATTAATCTTCTGTGAAATCTTCCATGAAATCCTCTTTGAAACCTAGTGATGAGAATTCTAACAACTCACTCAATATTGTGTTCACCTTCCTTGTTGAGTTCCTTCCTAGTGCAAAAATATGGTTAGTATAATGGCACAAGTAAGGGTGTTGAACCACAGGGAGTGATTAGACCTCTATAAATTACAAGGTTAATGTGAATCCTAACTAAACAATGAAACCAACAAGCCGAGTTCGGATTTTGATTGAAAGGTAAAGTAACTTAAAATGCAAGAGAATGTAAATATGAACAAAAGAATGATTCGGAAACGATGGGAATGGAACTAGGGATATCGATTTCACCATTACAAGCCAATTCCATGAAAATTAAGTCAAAACGCATTCAACTCTCCAATATGCAACTAGCGTTCGTTTTACACATTTATGACCATCCATTTGATGTGTGGTTGTGAGCAAGTTCTCCTAATCTGTAACTTAGTTGTGATGTTCAACTTAGATTACTAAATAAGAATCCGTTAAAAACAAGAAAACTTCAAATAACCAAAGAAATCACATGGCAGGATGTATGCATAGCAGTCTCTTCATTCATACACATGTCTACCAAGATTGAGCATGATGTTTACTACAACCTTGATCTTATAGTTCATAAGTAGCCCTAATGGTGATCAAACATTAAGATTATCAAACAAATTAAACTATAAAACCAGTGAATGAAACAAGAACACAGATTGGTAGTTGTATACTTTAACTTAATAACATAAAGTAGTTTTGCAAGGCTACATTGAAATCTCCATCTATGAACTTAGTTACACATTGTGTTCATAGAAATTAAACAAAAATACACAACATGAATGGAAATCAATTCAAAAGAGGAAAACCCTTGAAGCAATCCTGATGTAGAACTTATCCAAGAACAACCTTCTCCCATGAGTCTTCTGTCTTCCTCAAAATGTATACAAGGCAAGTCTTTGTATCTGGTCCAAGAGGCTCACGAGCATCCCCAAAGAGGGAGCTCCTGTTTTTGTTGTGGATAGAATAATATATGGGGTTCGGATGGGATCCCCCAGCTCTACCTTTCAAACACATGAAAGACAGCTTTGCACACACCCATGCTCTGCTATCTTTCCACAGCTTTGCACACCCATGCTTTGATGTGTTTCCACAGTTTTGCACATTGAAAACAGTTAGCAGCACATGGGAAGCTTTCTATTTGAACTTCCTCCATGCATGCTTGATGCGAAAATTAACTTAACACACAAATTTAACCCTCTTTTGACAACTGTAGTATAAGTATAAGTAGGGATCGTTCTAGACCGGGGATTAGGAGAGCTTGCTAATAACCTCTAAATTGACTCAAAAACATAAAATTAAACTTAAAAAAAAAATACTTAACAAGACTCACAAGACTCAAGGTAAACTTAAAATACTCAAAATAGCTTAAAACAACTAAATAAACTTAAACTAGACACTAGGAATGACTTTGGACAAAAATTGACTTTTACTTGAATCAAAACATTTTAAAAACACAAATTAAAACAGATTCTAACTAATTAGACACACTAAAGTAAAAGGGGAGTGAGTTTTGGACGGAGTTGAAACAAACAAACAAGTATGAAAAACTAGACAGATTGTAAAACAAATTTGAGAAATAAGATGATGGATGGGATAGCTAGAGGCTTTTTCTCCACACATGATATGTATGCAAACAACTCGATTTCCAGTTACTACTTCATTGAATTATGAACGACAATGCTCCAAATTAATCGTGACATCACTAATTAACTCTCAGATTTTCCTTGTTTTATTGGATTGGATGACATCATTCGACAACCCAAAACATTCTTCTAAAGTTCCCTACATGACATCATAATAGAGATACAATCAAAGATCATTACGTTTAATGAAAATCATACGCATTGACAAAGCACTTGAAACTATGACATCATGTCACTCATGCTAGGAATTGAACTTAACGCGATCGTTTATAAGTGACCTTCACTACATGTGAATATAAGTTTGTAACGATTATGTGAAACTTCTTTATATTCTAGCAACGGATTTATGAATGCCAATTAAGTGTCGACCCTTAATTAACAAATACAAATAAGTTATCAATCAAATAGTTAAGCCAATTGCATTCAAGATTCAAGAGTTCATAACTGGAATTTATCAAATTATATTGCACACATAATCATGGCTTTGAAATCATCTCTAGCCAAGAGGGGTTTAGCCACTCATATTTACAACAAAACGAAAGGAAATGAATTTAAACATTAGAAACAAAAGAAAGAAAACACCTAAACGCTCCAACGATCCAAGTTGGACAGCAGTCCAAGCACTTTCCTTCCCTTCCTTTGCTACGGCACAAGGTGTTGGTGAGTGTTTAAAGGTTTGTTTGTATGGAGGAATGGATGTGAAGATGAATGGATGTGTTTGGATGAAGGTTGTGTTGAAATGGGAGTAAATGATCTAACAAAGTATATATTAAATTTATGTTACACACACTTCCTTTTATAGAGGAAGTGCATGGCAATGGAGGGGAACATGGAGTGGTGTAGCAATTGAGTGCAATGATGCATGAAATATAAAATGATGGAGGGAACAAGGAATGGTGTAGCAATTGAGTGCAATGATTCAATGTAATGATGCATGAAATCTGAAATGATGGAGGGAACAAGGAATGGTGTAGTAATTGAGTGCAATGATTCAATGTAATGATGCATGAATCTGAAATGGTGGAGGGAACAAGGAATGGTGTAGTAATTGAGTGCAATGAGTGGTGTTTGAAATGATTCAAAGGTGAAAGTGAAGTGATGATGCAAAGCATGAGGGTAAAATGGAGTGGTGTTGCAGCTAGGGAACATGAATGATTGTGCACATGGTAGAGAAATGAAAGGGAGGTGGAATGATGCAACAAATGAGTCAATGGAGGGAACATGGATGATGATGCACGATATAGGAATCCAAAGGGAGTGCAATGGTGGTGCACGGCAATAATGGAAAGGTGAATGGTGGAGTGACACCCCTTTGTGGCTGAGCTCTTTGTCCTTTTTACATTAATTCTTCTTTCTCTTTAACACATTCCTAACCTCTTTAGTCTTCAATTTCGTCCATCCACCTTGCTCCATGCATGTGCTATTCATTCCAAGCCTAAAACTGCTCCAAAATGCACCAAAATGCATCTTATTGCTTCATAAGGCCTATGGACCTACAAACACACGTAAATAGCTTAAAATACATAATTAACTAAGAAATAACAACATAAATGCATGCGAACAAGCTAACTCAGTCGCATAAATATGCTCCTATCAATGCTATCCAATCCAAATGCAAAATCGTTACTAATCGCTCCATCTGACTATTTATTGTCATTTTTACCAACTAGACTTCTTTTCCCTTCAAATTGATTCTAAAGCACATGTAACTATCCACTAACACAAAATATGGTAAAATGTAACTAATTTAACTCAAAAACATCACAAAGAGACTATAAATGGATGGTATAAATACATGAAATATATGAGTTATCATTCCTCCATTTTGGTGGCAACCAAAGAATTGTTAGTATTTAGGATAGTTTTGAGCTAGTTTTCGAGATGAAATTGTTATCAAATCAATAAGGAATTGAACAAATATTCAAGAGGATATTGCAAAGATGAAAATCACATAGAAATGGGGTTTATAGCTCCTCGAACCTTCAGTCCAAACTTTTGCAATAAATTGACAGCATATTTCCTCTGGTTAACAAAGATTCCATTCTCAGATTACATGGTTCTCATTCCAAGAAAATGATACAAAAGATCCAAGTCTGTCATTTCTTATCTCCTCATCATATCTTGTTTGAACTCATTTAGCAATTCAGTGTTGCTGCCTGTGTAGATAATATCTAAATAGATAGAGACAATGATGCTTTCATTTTCAACCTTTGACTTGATGTACAAGGTTGGTTCACTTGGACTTCTAATAAACCCGCACTTGTGTAAATGAGTGTCAATTTCTTCATACCAAGTTGTTGAAGCTTGCTTCATCCCATACAAAGCCTTCTTAAGTTTATAGACCTTGTCTTCTACACCTTGCACTACAAATCCCTCAGGTTGATCAATGTAAACTTCTTCCTGCAATACACCTTTAAGGAAAGTTGATTTCATATCCAGCTAAAATAGTTTCCATTTTTTCTGAGTTGCTAAGGCACTAAGGGTCAAGGGCAAACGTTTCATTAAAGTATATGCCATGCTTCTATGTACAGCCCTTGGCAACAAGTCTTACTTTGTGCTTTTGATTTGTCCCATCCAAATTCAGCTTAGTCTTGTAAATCCACTTCACTCCAACAATAGAATTGTCTGATGGTCTGTCAACCAATACCTATGTCTTGTTCTTCTCTATCATGTCAATTTCAGCATCTATAGCTTTCTTCCAAACTATATCAGTGGCAACATTAGTAAAGCTTTTAGGTTCAATCATGCTAACATTACATCTAGCATATATCTCACTCAATGATCTTTCTCTAACTAGTGTGGTTTTGACTAAGCTTATCTTACCACCATCAGTTTAAGTATCAGAGACCACCTGAGTTTGACTTTCATTCCCTTCTAGTTGAACATCTTCTCTCTGTGACATTTGATCCATCTTAGGTGCTTTGCACATTTGATTGGAAATGTTAACTTCTCAGTAGTTTCAGCATTCCAATTCGAAGTACCTTTTTCATCAAATATTACACTTCTTGAAATGAAGACCTTTATTGTTTTCAGATTGTAGATCCTATAACCTTTATCCATTTTTCCATAGCCAACAAAGATACTTTTAATAGAAGATTCATAATCTTTCTGCCTCAATTGTCCTAGTATGTGACCATAACAGATGCAACCAAACACTTTTAAGTGTTGAATACCTAGTTTTCTCCCACTAAATGCTTCAAGTGAGTTTTATGTTGAATTGGACACCTGTTGAGAATATACACATCAGTGTTAACTGCTTCTCCCCAATATTTATAGAGTAGTTGCTTGTCATGAAGCATGCTTTTGGCCATTTCAGCAAGGGTCCTATTTTTCATCTCAGGAACACCATTTTGTTGTGGAGAATAGGCCACTGTTAATTGCCTTTCAAGCCCCAAATCATCACAGAATTACAGAAAGTCATGAGAAATGTATTCTCATCATCTGTCACTTCTCAGTTTTAGAATTTTGTAGCTACTTTGCGATTCAAACATAGCCTTGAATTTCTTGAACACTTTGAACACTTCTTATTTGTGATTCAGAAGATAAACCCAACACATCCTGATAGTATCATCAATGAATGTCAAAAATACATGTTTCCCCTAAATGTTGTGACTTGCTTTGGTCTGCACACATCTGAGTAAACTAGCTCCAATGGCTTACTTGCCCTCTAAGTTAGCACTTTACTGGAAGCATCTATATGCTGTTTTCCAATATTACACCCTTCACAAACTCCAAATGCTTTCTTGAGCTTTGGTAGACCCAACACCATTTATTTATCAGACAATAATTACAAGCTATTAAAATTTAAATGACCAAGCTTCTTGTGCCATTCCCATGCATCACCTTCAACACTGGCTTTCAATGCAGAACCATTCATGTCTTCCATGAGTAATTGAAAACGCTTATTCCCAGTCATTTGTATAGTAACAATATAGATCCAAGTTTCTATCCTTAAGATTGCAACATGATCATCACCAAATAATAGAAAATAACCATGTTACATCATTTGACCTACACTCAGAAGGTTTTCATCTAATCCTGGCACCAACATTACTTCTTTAATGTACCTAACACCTATCTTGGTTTCAATCACCAATGTTTCTTTTGCAATTGCCTGAACAAGTTGTCCATTTCCCATTTTGATTCTTGTTGAGACATTCTTATCTAAGTCAATCAACGTAGACTCATGTGAAATCATGTGATTGCTGCATCCACTGTCAATATACCAAACATGCTCCCTTTTGACTATTGCAACAAAATTACAGGCAAAGAATATAGATGTCTCCTCATCCATTTGTTGTGCAACTTGAACCTGTTAAACAAGTTTACTTCTGCAATCTCTAGCAAAATGATTGAATTTGCCACAGTTGTGGCATTTAGGTTTCCTTTGAACCCGCACTCACCATAATGCAGATTACCACAAATCTTACATGCCTTCCTTGTGTTCTCCTTATTAACCCAATGTTTAATTGGATATTGAGGTCTATCATTGAACTTGGTATCACCCGTCTTATCTCTAAACTTCCAAGGCTTCTTACCCTTGTATCCAACGGTCTGTCTGTGATCCACTCTTATTTTGAATACTTAGGCTACTAAATGCCTTTTCATTTACTTTCTCTTCAGAATGCCTTTTCAACCTTTGTTTAAACCCCTTTAAAGTTGCAACAATCTCATTTGGATCAATCTCGTTTAATTTCTTGGTCCCCTCAATAACAATATTATCATATGCAGGAGTTAGACTAGTTAACAATTTCTCAACTAGTCTTTTGTTTGGCAAAGTTTCACCAAACATCTTCATCTTATCCACAAAAGAAAATAATCTTGTCAACTAATCAGAGAGAGATTAATTATTTCTCATCCTAGCATACTTAAAGTCACAACGGATACCTTGTAATTTCACAGCCATGACTTGAGCATCACCCTTGAATTTTTGCTTAAGAACATCTTAAGCAACTTTTGCAATCTCCTGATTTACGATTCAGGGGAAGATTTTATTACTCACAGTACCTTGGATCAATCCCAAAGCCTTTGCATCTCTGGAGATGAGATCTTGAGCTACAAGAAGTTGCTTCTCATCCCTCTCCTTCCCTTCCTTCGACAACAAAAACCATCTTCTACAAAACTCCATAGATTGTGAGACTTAAAGATAGTCTTCATTCTGATGCACCAAAATTCGTAGTTGACACCAATGAAGATTGGTGCTCAAAGATTAATGATAGATTCAGGTATATTTGTGCGTCTGAGTTCTTCATTGAAAAGCTAGTTGAACACTCACAGATTTACTCCTAGATTTAAATCCAACTAGGCTCTGAGGCCATGTTAGTGTTTAGGATAGTTTTGAGCTAGATTTTGAGATGAAATTGTTATCAAATCAATTAGGAATTAAACTGATATTCAAGAAGATATTGCAGAGATGAATTTCACACAGAAATGGAGTTCATAGCTCCTTGAACCTTCATTGGTTTTGATCCATAAAACTCGGCTACAAACAAGGCATTATGGCCTCGTTGCAAACCCATCAGACCACCGTGACTATGAATCACGTGCAACTCATATGCATTCACTTAACACTTAACAAACTAGACACGTGTCAAGTTATACACCATTAAGATGTTATAATCTTGACCATTTATTACAAGTCTATAAACTACAACTAAGAACAAAACACTTAGACAAATTCGAACTTCTTCTTCTTCAACATAGCAACAACCTTAATGAATTGATCCAGCTGCCATACTTATGCTCCAATAAGAATATGAAACAAGTAAATGCAAGGATGGGAAAACCAAAATCACCAAATCCTATTGCAATGATTGATACAAATACAAATCCTGACAAGGATTTTTCATTGTAGTGGAATGTTCATTAAGGCGAAAGCAATCTCCAACTTCTCACTATGATGTTTTAGGTTTCAAAACTTTAAAATATATAATCAATAATTATGTGGCAAAACTTGATTGGTTGGTCTCTAGGTCTTTGGAGGTCATTTTACACTATGACAAATTTGTCAATAAAATTATTATTTTCAACCGAGTGAGAAAATAAGACAACAGGGTAGGCTTAGCAGCACTCTTCTTATATTATTACTCCAGTGAAAACTAAGTTCTTGAATTACTTTTTCGGAAAAATAAGTCTATAAACTCATTTCAAATAGCCAATTTCATTCTTGCCATAAGATTTTAAGTTTTTCCATTCAATTTTCTCTTCACTTAAGTCGCATGACTTCCACATGACATATCTCAAAGGGTAAAATCATCATTTTTATGCCCATAATCTGGTGTCACTAGCACAAAAATATACTTGAGCAACAGAGCAAATTATGTTGCAAAAGGACACTTTATGCAACATTAACAACCAAGCGTCATGCAAGGACATTTTACGCAATGGAACTTTGCGCGACGCAAACAGCCGTCACGTAAAACTGTTTTGCACGACTAACGTGAACCTTCGTCACGCAATGTTGGGAAAAAAGCGGTAAAAGTCTTGGTTTGGTGCCAAAAGCTTGCGCGACGCAGTATTGCGTCACCGTCGCACAAAGACCTTTTGCACGATGCACCAACCAATGCATCACAAAAAGATGGTTTGCGCAACACGGTATGTCCGTTGCGCAAAGGGTTTTATAACATAAGATTTTGTGGTATCCACTAGTGTAAATATTTTAAATTGAAAATTGAGTTCTTTCATTGTATTCATATAGTGTCAAGGAGTGTAGCTATAAAAAAATCATCGAAATGGAAGTTAAATTAGCTATCAAATCGTGATTTTTCATTTATAACCGTCGAAAAGTTTTGTCCCGTTACTTGATCTTGAAGGGTTTCTTTTTTACGAGTTTTGGCGTATGCCATCTCGAAGTATATATAAACAAGTTTGACAGTTAGATCGTTAAAACTAGTTTCGTAGAATACGTATCCCATCAAAACAATAGATTCACTTACACTTAGAGTTTATTTATACTTTCATTAAGTATAACATAAGATTTTGTGGTACCCACTAGTGTAAATATTTTAAATTGAAAATCGAGTTCTTTCATTGTATTCATATAGGGTCAAGGAGTGTAGCTGTAAAAAATCTTCAAAATCGGAGTTAAAACTATTGTTAAATGATGATTTTTCGTTTATAACCGTCGAAAAGTTTTGTCTCATTACTTGATCTCTGAACGTTTGTTTTTTGCAATTTTTGGCATATGCGATCTTCAAGTATATACAAACAAGTTTAAAGGTTGGATCGATGATACTAGTTTTGTAGAACCCTAAACCCTTGTAAAAAAAAAGGGTTTGCACGAAGAAGAAGTAACGTGCGTCGCGAAATTTTTTTTTCTGCAACGCAGGTACTGTCATCAGCAAAGACCTTTTGCGCGACGCACCAACCAATGCGTCATGCAAAGATAGTTTGCGCGACGCTGTCTGTCTGTCGTGCAAAGGGTTTTTGTACTTTATTTAAGTATAACATAAGATTTTGTGGTATCCACTAGTGTAAATATTTTGAAATTGAAAATCGAGTTCATTCATTGTATTCATATAGGGTCAAGGAGCACCGGTCAACGTTATACCGTCAAGGACCCAGAAGAGTTTCCCTCCAACCAGGAGGCCACTCATAGGGTGACACGTGTCAACATCAAAGGCTAATCACAGCATGACACGTGTCAATGCCAGAACAAAGCTAGAAGCTCTCTTCTATAAAAGGAGATCATTCTCCCACAATAATCTCTAATGTCATTTGAACTAAATCATTCACTAGTACTCACTAAAGGAGAGCTTAAACCTATGTACTTGTGTAAACCCTTCACAATTAATGAGAACTCCTCTACTTCGTGGACATAGCCAATCTAGATGAACCACGTACATCTTGTGTTTGCTTCTCTGTCTTTGTCCATTTACATACTTATCCATACTAGTGACCGGAGCAATATAGCGAAGGTCACAAACTTGACGCTTTCTGTTGTGCCAAAGTCCTCACTGATTTTGTGCATCAACATTTGGCGCCGTCTGTGGGAACGACATTTATTCCCACTCTCTTCAGCTTTGTCAAGCTGGTTTCCACCATTCGTACACTCTCTTTTGACCAGGCATCCCTCTCCAACATGGGGAACGAATAAAGCCACATCACACAAAATGACACCCTTCTTGCACCTAGTGCGAAGCAACGAAAGAATGAAGGAAAAAGGGTTGTTCTTCAAGCTAAAGTTGATGAGCTAGAAACTCAAAACAACAAGATAGCAATGAAGAATAAGGTCCTGCATGAGCAATATGAGAAGCTCTTTGAGACGCTCCACGAAACTAGGCGTACTCAAACACGCGAGCTTGTTGCCCCTGTGGACATCAACCATCATATGGGTGCCCCCAACACAGAGGGTCACCTTCCTTCGACATGGGTATCCCTGATGAGGAACGAGATAATCATCAAAACATTGATCAACATGAAACTTCTCTCAACCCAGCTGCTTCGACCTGAAATAGGAGAAGTGAAGGAAAACACCTCCTTGCAGAAGGGTTAGAAGAATCGAAAGCCGTTTATTATGACTGCCGAGACTTCCTAAAGCAATGTCGAGAGAATCCCCTCCACATAAGCTCGAAGATCAATGACCCAAAGGTTCTTGAAAGACTCGGTCTCCTCCATCAACCCAGGCTAGTTACCAATCTAGGGAAGGAACGACAGGTCCTAGAGGAACATGAAGGTACAGGGCACTCGGAGGTATTTCGACAGACTCGCCCTAGAAGTCAATATGGCGAGTCCAAGGAAAAACCACACGCTCTTGCTCAAACTTTCCTACTTCTAAGAAGCCATGGAGATTTGTGGAAGAAAATTCCAATGGTACATGACTACACTTAAAACCCCATTGTTCTCCAACTCCTTGAGGAATAAACAAGTTGAAAGCCGAACGTCAGGCCCAGATACCTGACTGGAACCAACCCAGGCCTGACACTCTCACAAAGAGGATCTTCGACACCCCCATTCAAGCGAAGACAAAACAAAAGCTTGGTTTACAACTTTATACTAGAAGGGAGGACCCAATTGAACACCTTAACCTCTTTGAGTCCACCATGGCATATCGGATGCACACCGATGAAGAGCGATGTCTTCTCTTTCCTTCCACCCTCTCTGGCAAAGCTCTAAACTGGTATTGTCGTCTTTCACCCGAGACAATAGACTTATTTAAGGAACTAAGGAAACTGTTTGTCTCTCAACACATCTTCCAGAACGATCGCTTACATTCTGCAGATGACTTGTACACTATTCGCTAGAAGTCGGATGAGTCATTACAAGAGTATGATGATCGCTTCAGCCATGAGTATTCTTGTTGCGCTGAGGTAGATGACAAGACCGCCCTCAAAGCCATCACGGTAGGCCTACGTGATTGTTTCTTCAAGTACATGATCAATACCAACACTTGAAAGTCTTACTCTGAGGTGATGGCACAGGCTTACAACCACGCCTCCGCCGAAGCAATGACATACCGAGGGAACCCCCATATGGTTAATCCTTATCAACAAATAGGAAGTGGAAGTCAAGTTCTACCAAGTGAGGAGATCTTAGCCATTCAGACACCCATTGCATTATCTCCTGCCTCATTTAGCTACTCGCTAAGTCACCAAACGTATTTTTCTCTTGGTAAGAGGAAGGATTTTTACTCTCAGCAAGCCCATTACAACAAGAAGGATAAAAATTCGTATCAAGACAACCAGGGGTGAACATACTGTCAACTATTATGACTATGGGGCCAAGCCTCACTCTTTCAAAGTGGAGGACTAAGTACTGAAGGAAACGCTATTATAAGACGGCATACACATTACAAATGTTTTGACTCCCAACCGCTTGAAATCTTTTGTCACACAAGCCATTCGGTAAATATTTAAAGAATAGGGAATTCAGACAACTTCTTCTGAGTCTTTTGCATTCCTAGCATTGGAATACTTGGTCTATGCTGACCTACCTCTATACTCCAACTCAAAGCTTCTATACTCCAACTCAAAGCTTCAACATGCATACTTTGACACAAAGTATGTGATACTAAGTGTTACAACCAACATGGTTCACATATCGAAAGCATAGATCCCTTTATGGGTAAAACATTCATAAGCATCACTCATGTCAATCAACATAAACATCATACATTCCAACAGATTCATACATAAACATCATACATAAGCCAACTGTGCTTCAAAAGGGTTCAACATACTTTGTGTCATTCGACACTTGCTACAATGTGTCTCGGCACCTTGCCCTTATTCTTACCAACTAGGTGATAAAGGAACTCATCTTCATGCCACCAACCAGATGATGAAATGTACAACCCGTACTCTCCTTTATGCCACCAACCAGTTGATGAAATGTGAAGAAGGAACTCATCTTCATGCCACCAACCAGATGATGAAATGTACAACCTGTACTCTTCTTTATGCCACCAACCAGTTGATGAAATGTGAAGAAGGAACTCATCTTCATGCCACCAACCAGGTGATGAAATGTACAACCCGTACTTTTCTTCATGCCACTAACCAGATGATGAAATGTGAAGAAGGAACTTATCTTCGTGCCACCAACCAGGTGATGAAATGTGATGAAAGGTGATGAAGGAACTCACCTTCGTATCACCAACCAAGTGATGAAAGCAACTCACCATTCATTTCACCAACCAGAAGATCAATGGTACAACTTGTACATGTGAACTCCTAGCATTCACAAATAATCAAAAACCCTCAAGCTTTACAACTCAACTAAGGGAGCACTTATGCCTAACAAGAGTTATAGTCACCAACAAAATCTTATTGCAAGCCAACAACAGCTTCAGTGCATGGTATACGAAGATCAAGCTCTTCAGCCCTCTTGCATCTGCTTCAAACATTTCTCCTCTGTAACAATGCAAACACTACAACTCGTACAAAGTTTCACATACTCTTGATCAAGACTGTCCGAAGCAAATTCAATTTATATGGTTCATCCAAACCTTTTACTACTACAAGGTGTGGCTTGCATCACAATCTCTTGCTTAACAGTGTGGAAGCAAAATTTGTATATGTTATCTCTCCCACATTTTCAAATTTCTAGTTTTCCAAAAAAAAAAAAAAAAAAAGGAAATTGGGAAATTCAACAAAGCTTCATCAATGGAGGACAACTACAAATTCTCAAAAGCTTCACACACTCTTGATCAAGATAGTGTGAAGCAAAATCAATTTATAGTGTCAAGAAAGCTTCATCAATGGAGGACAACTAAAAATTCTCAAAAGCTTCACACACTCTTGATCAAGATAGTGTGAAGCAAAATTAATTTATTGTGTCCAGAAAGCTTCATCAATGGAGGGCAACTACAATTCTCAAAAGCTTCACACACTCTTGATCAAGATAGTGTGAAGCAAAATCAATTCATGGTACCCAACAAAGCTTCAACCTCAAAGCTTCACCTACAAAGCTTCACCACAAAAGCTTCACCAACAAAAGCTTCAACAAATGGAGGGCAACTACAATTCTCAAAAGCTTCACACACTCTTGATCAAGATAGTGTGAAGCAAAATCAATTCATGGTACTTTACAAAGCTTCAACCTCAAAGCTTCACCTACAAAGCTTCACCACAAAAGCTTCACACACTTTTAATCAAGATAGTGTGAAGCAAAATCAATTCATGGTACCGAACAAAGTTTCAACCTCAAAGCTTCACCTACAAAAGCTTCAACTCTAAAGCTTCACCTACAAAAGCTTCAACTCTAAAGGTTTACCTACAAAGCTTCAACACAAAAGCTTCACCTACAAAGCTTCAACTCCAAAGCTTCACCTACAAAAGTTTCACCTACAAAGCTTCAACTCCAAAGCTTCACCTACAAAATCTTCAACACCAAAGCTTCACCTACAAAAGCTTTAACTCCAAAGCTTCACCTACAAAAGCTTTAACTCCAAAGCTTCACCTACAAAGCTTATATATATATATATATATATATATATATATATATATATATATATATATATCGGAACAAAAATCAAAAATTCGAAAAAAAAAATATTTTGAAAATTCGAAAATTAAAAAAAAAATCTAAAATTTGAAAGAAAAAAAAAAAGAGCCTAGGCCTCCCATTCTTTAGGCCTAACAACTTTCATAACAAATGTACATAAAAGAGAAGCTTTGAGCTACCACTTAGAAAGGAAAATGGTGAAGTTTTGTTACTTTGGAAACTTGGCTACTAACAAGACACCTCATTCGTCAACTCCATCAACCAGAGACTTGGGGGACTCCCACCATATGCTACTACACCTCGGTGCTTGAAGTTTCACGACTACTCAGTGACTTGGATATTTCAAGTCTCCAACCAAGAAGTTTTCCTCACTCGGGAAATTAAGGGAGCATCACCTCAACCTACATGCTTCACTCACAAAGCTTCAACATACAAGCTTCAACAAAAGAAAAAATTCAAAGAACTTAGTGAATGAGGCCTTGGTGTATTTAACACAATACGTTGAAATGAAGCAAAGCTTATTTATTGATATCTCCGATAAGTTACAAATATGTACATATACATGAATCAAAATAAACAAACAAGATGGAGCCTTCACAAAGGTTGCTCAGGAGAAGTCTCAGCAGTCGGCAAAGTCCCAGAAAGATGAGGCATCGAAGGGTGATCATTTGGAGCCTCAGTACCAGCAGAACCTCAGAATGAGGAGGCACCGAAGGTTGATTATTTGGAGTTTCATTACGAGGTATAGCCCCAGAAGACGAAGGCAATAAATGCCTTTAGAACAAACCCACAAACCTCTTATGATCAAGCAAAATCGGACCATCAGATTCCTGCAGCTGGTCAAGCTTCATCTTCATGTTTGTAGTATAGTCATATGCGAGCATGTGCAACTGTTTATTCTCATGCTTGAGCCCTCTGATCTCCTGTTTGAGACTTATCACTTCAGCCGTCAATGATTCAACATGGCGGGTTCGAGCAAATAGGTGTTGGGCCATATTAGACACAGACCATGCACACTGAACACTGAGACCCAGAGAATCCTTAACAGCTAACTCATCAAACCGTTTGAAAAGTAGTTATCTATGGGAGTGAGAAGGTTCCTGGCCACCACCGCAGCGGTCATATCATTCTCATCACAAGGTCCCCAATGATAAGAGAACCAGTAAGGGATACGAAAGATGGGCACCATATGTTATCTTAAGGAGGCATGGATGCCTCTTCACCAAAGTTCAAGTCAAAACAACGGTTGGATGAGCCATACATTTTCAAAAATGATGAAGGAGAAATGAGGTCCAATAAAAATCTGAAGTACAAAAATAAGGGGAAAATTCCTATAAGCAATAACTCTCTGAACGTACTTCTTGCACACAATTGGTGCCCCTATAAAAGAAATGGCAGCAGGGCTGTTTGTTCAAAAATCGAAGAGGCACCATTCTCCGGATTTCGAGAAGCGGATTTTCCTGAGTAAAATCTGTCGACAATCTCCACACGCAACATCAACTCCCAGATAACTTTGCCAAATATCTTTGACAAAGGTTAGACACATAAAATTTGAAGGTAAAGGAATAGCACCACTGCTTGATAACTGGAAAGTCCCTATGTGTGTCAACCTCCGTGCTCCGTGGTAAGGCAAACTGGCAAAAATGCCCAACCTTTACTCACATCAGAGAAAACACTCCTAACAAGATTTCTTGCTCAAAAATCGAAGAGGCACCGCTCTCCGAATCTCGGAGCCATATCCCCCCAATAGGATTACTTGATCAAAAATCGAAGAGGCACTGCTCCCGAATCTCGAGAGCCAAACCCCCAACAGGATAACTTGCTTAAAAATCGAAGAGGCATCGCTTTTCGAATCTCGAGAGCCAGACTCCCAACAGGATTGCTTTCTTAAAAATTGAAGAGGCACCGCTCTTTGAATCTCGAAAGCCAGACTCCCAATAAGATTGCTTGTTCAAAAATCAAAGAGGCAACGCTCTTCGAATTTTGAGAGCCAGATTTTAACATATCTTATTTCCGAAAACCGAAGAGGCACCACTCTCCAAGCTTCGAGAGCCAGATTTCCTTGGATAAAGCTTGTCTGCAATCTTCACACGCAACATCAGCTCTCCAGACACCACGGATCACTTTTTCAAAGTGCTCTGACAAAGTTAAAACATGTGAAGCTTACAGCTCCCACTACATTGCTATGACCAAGAAGGGTAAAAGAATAACATTACTACTTGTTGGGGAAACCCCTATATATGGCAACCTCTATCCTCCACAGACAGGCAGACCTGCAAAAATGCTCAACCCTTCCTCATATCTGAGGAGCACTCCCAACGAAGCCTCTCAAAATACTCAACTTTCTTTCCCCCGATAATACCTTTGCAAACAAGCCACACCAGAGCAAGAGTATCTCATATCATCAGGGTTAAAAGCAAGAGTATCTCATATCATGCTTTTTCCCTGTCTTTTCTTTCACTATTATTCTTACTTGCAAAACAAGAAAAAAGAGAACAATCAGTTAACACTTGCAATCAAGCTTCCAGTCAAGAACTGATTGCCTAGAACCCATTGCCTGATTACTTACCTGACATTGCTCTCGAGTACTCATCTTCAACATCTTGTGCTTCTAGAGAAGATACCACATCTGCCTGAGGAACAGATAGAGCAAGTGCGAATGATACAAGGAAGCATGTGGAGACAAGCGCAATAGAACACGTGCCGATTTATCTATTGCTTTGTCAACAGCAAAAGTATCCCATATCATCAAGGTCGAACACACTCTTAATTTGATAGACTTGTTTTGACCCTCAAATTCTTGAGTCGGCCTTATACTCTGGAGGAAACCAGAAAACCCTTCAACCCAGTTTAAGAATAAGCTTGTGGAAAGTTACTTCTTCAAAAGCAAAAGTATCTCATATCATCTCTTCTCCAAGTCCTTTTCTTTATTATTGTTGATGTCTACAGAACAAGGAGAATAAGAACAATCAGCCGGAACACGAGATTAAACTTTCGATCTGAGACTGACTGCTTGGAACTCTGATTGCTTACTTTGTCAGTCACTTTTTCGGCAGATCTCCTCACTCAAAGACTTGGGGGACTCCTACTATAGGGTTTGTATTGCACTTGACCAAGCCCAAAACTACAAGTAAGCTTCAAGTTAAATTGATACATTACCTTGTACATCCCCATCGATTAAAAATACCACCCCTAGATGGAGGAAAAGTACTTCCAGAGAAGATGTCACATCTACCTATGAGACAGATAAGGCAAGTGAAAACGATACCACACTTCAGTACTTAGAAATTTCGTAATTACTCAGCGGCTTGGATCTTGCAAGTCCTCAACCGAGGAGATTCCCTTACTCGAGAACTTAAGATAGCACTATTTGTACTATACTTGACCAATCCCGAAATTACCAAGCAATAGTCAACGTTATACCGTCAAGGACCCAGAAGAGTGTCCCTCCAACCAGGAGGCCAATCACAGGGCCACACGTGTCAACATCAAAGGCCAATCACATGATGACACATGTTAAGGCTAGAACAAAGCTACAAACTCTCTTCTATAAAAGGAGATCATTCTCCCACAATAATCTCTAATGTCATTTGTACTAAATCATTCACTAGTAGTCACTAAAGGAAAGCTTGAACCTATGTACTTGTGTAAACCCTTCACAATTAATGAGAACTCCTCTACTCTGTGGACATAGCCAATATGGGTAAACCACGTACATCTTGTTTTTGCTTCTCTGTCTTTATCCATTTACATACTTATCCACACTAGTGACCGAAGCAATCTAGCGAAGGTCACAAACTTGACACTTTCTGTTGTACTGATGAACCAATATTTATACTATATATTTTCCCCTTTTTCTATTTCTTTTCTTGTCTAGTTTAGTTGGAAGTTTTGAGTATTTATGAGTTTTGCCATTTTGTGTTTCTTGGAGCAGCAAGATTGAGTTTGGTGGAAAAGTATGCAAACGTTGGAATTGTTTAGTGATTCCAGTTGGAGCTGATTCACAAGAGATCAAAGATGATCATATCAAATTTTCAGCTCAAAATTCCCAGCCAATTGTTCCCAGCTTAAGAATGAAGACAGGTCACCGTGCTGACAAGGCAATTTGGACCTCTGAAGGTTGCACAAGACATAAGTACATAATTAAAGCCTAAATTGAGGAAACTTCCTTCTTAGCTTTTGAAGTTGACCTTTTAAGCTTTCTAAGGACATCTCATTCATTGAAATCTAAGGACTTTTGGTCTACTAAACGTTATGGCCAAATCTGCCTACTCCATGTAGCTAATAAAAATAAGAAAGTAATAGCACTTGTTTTGTGCTTTACTTTGTCATCCTCACTTGGCAGACAATGGGGTTTTCAATCCCACTCATTTGGCCTTTGTAGCATTAGAAAAACAGAAGCTTTTGGTTAAAGGCAAGGAAAACACATGGATGTGGGAAAGAAAAGATGGTAGAAAAGAGTGAGGATTAAGTGGAGCACTAGGAAGTGGGATGAGTTGGCCTTCCACGTGTAGCCTTGGTGCTTGATCATATCATTGCCTTATTGTTTAAGGCATGAGATGGAAGATAGAAGGAAAGGAGGGCAGAGGGCACACGAGGAGATCAGAGCACGGCAGAAAGAAAGAAAAGAATAACACAGCAGAGAAGAAGAAGAGAGCACGGCAGAGAGGAAATCAGGAACAAAGGAGAGCAAAGGAATGGATAGCTAGTCTTGTAAAAAAAGGGTTGTCTCTTTCTTTGATTCTTCATGGATAATTTCTTATGTATTCAAATAATTATGTATAACTAATTTCCTTTTGCTAAAGTGAGGCCATGAGCCGCAACATGATTACGTAGATTTCTCTTTCAATTGCTTAAGTGTTGTTACATGCTTGCTTTGATATTTTCAATCTCTAAATTAAACTATCTATGTGTCTTGATGATTGATCACCATTAGGATGCTTAGAAAAGTCATTGGATGCAATTTTGAACGAATGTCACGTCAAAATTGGTTATGCTTCTTGTGATTGAGGATTGTAATTTCTCCTAAGGTAAATATCATACTCTTAGGGATTACATGGTTTAACAAAGGGATTTTCATCAAGATTAATGAATCATTATGCTTATATTTAATCCAAATGTCATGGATAAATTGCATGTAGTGGTATGCGTTTTAACTTGAATGTCACAAGTAAAACATACACAAGGAAAACCCAACCTTCAAAGCATATGTGTTTTCGATTACTTAAGCAATTGGAAGAGCTACGTAGGAGTGTTGTTGGTAAAGGTTGAACTCTAGCATATTGTCAATCTATATTTCTTCAATCATTTATTTTATCTTGAATTTTCTCATTTACTTGTTTTGTTTAGTTGAATCATTATTTCTATAAGCCATTTCCCTTTTTAAATGTTTGTTTAAGTCACTTACAATAGTATTTAGTTTTGTTAAATTAGTGTAGTTCTTAGAGTTAACTAAGTTAAATACACAAAAGCTTATAAATTGTTTATACCAGTCCCTGAGGAGATCGACCTTGCTTGAGCCATTCTATACTACAACACTTGTTCTCTTGCAAGAATTTTCTATGGTTTAACCCTTTGTTTTACAAGTGGTAAAATCACTATCATGTACCAAAGTCCTCACTGATTTTGTGCATCAACGTCCTTCATAAAAACATAAAGTCAAAAATAGATATTGTAGACATTGAAATTTCGGTGAAATAAATATTGACAATTGTATTAAAATTACAACCTCTATTCATTTCACCTACATCATACATTCATTTCACCTACATCATACATTCATTTCAGATACATCATACACTCACCTCACCTACAATATCCACCCAATCCACCTACGACATCCACCAAAACAAAAGGATGGTGGTACTTCATTCTCAAAGCCTATAAATAGGCCTCTCCATCAAAATCATAAGGGAGGAAATTGACATACATTTTCTCTACTCTCAAGTAAATCTCAAAGGATCAAGAAAGCCCTCTTCGTTCTTCGTGAAATCCTCCTTCAAGATCAAGCCTTAACGGCCCTTAAAGAACTTCCACCAATTCAAGATCAAGCCCCAACGGCCCTTGAAGAAAGTGTTAATTATTCATCAATCGTTCATCCAGGATCAAACCCCGACGGCCCCTTGGATCAACAACACAATCCACAAATTTATACATTACGAAGATCGAATTAGAGCCTAAATTTGTAGAAGAGATTGTAACCCTTAAATCATTAATACAAAATATTATTTTGTACACGTGTTCTTGTCTCATTCATCACAGGAATTCCCGTGTTTACAGATATATAATAACATAACGTCAAAATACGTATATAATAAAGTAAAGTTTAAATAGTTATATTGAAATCAAAACCGAACATAGAAAAAATTCACTTACGCACTCGTAGCGACACGTACTCCGTGAATAAGCGTAGTATATTTGGGTCATCCCCAAACAATAAATAAATGCTAATGTAGATAGGCCTACTTGCCTACTTACTTAACGAACCCAACAAATAAGTTATTGATATTACGGTCTGTAGCCTACAATATCAACAACTCACTGTTGTCTCGATAAGCAAGTAATAAATTTTCGATAGTGCAATATTAGCATCTTGCCCCTCATTGGGGAAATTCACCTAAATCGTCTGATTAAAGACTCGATCCCCCTCACGCACTACCCTTTCGGGCAACAACGTCAATAGCACACAATTTCCTACATCGTAATCTCGATCATTCGAATACATGTTCACAATACTTATCTGTCAATCATGTACTATGCGTAAAATCTCTATACATCGCCTCAAACGGTACCATAGCCAAACCAAAATAATAACTATCGTTGTATGCAACTTAAATAGAGATAGGTGTCTACCATAACCAGGCTAAAACTGCAAAACAGACAAAAGCAATATGTTCTCCATGGTCTGGATGGTTCATTCAAATTGGCCGTTAATCTGAGGGTGAAATGTGGTACTGGCCAAAAACTTAGTACCTATGGCCTTCAAGAACACTTCCCACGACTTGGAACTGAAACATGCACCACAGTGATATACAGTAATGACATGCACACCATGTAGTTCATAATGCCTTATCGCGTAGATTCATAGTGAATTTCTTTCGAATTTAGCAAAAAAGATTTTGTCGAGAAGGCTAAAAGAACACTCAAGAATTTGAGGGTCAAAACAAGTCCATCAAATCTAGAATACAAGGTAACTAGATTAAATGCATATATCTCACTACAACTATATCTTCCTAAATATTCAATCACCAATGGTAAAGATTCATTTAGCATAGTATTTGTTGGGTGATCGAGGAATTAATAGTTGCAACTAAAATTTCAACATCCGAGCGATTCTTCTGGATGTTCCATCTGCCTCAGAAACAAGATGAAGTGCAGTAGGGTAGACACGTACACAAGGTCGACTAGAATGCCTTCTGGCACAAAAAGGTGAATATAAAATCACAGTCAGAGTAGATGTGGATCGAAATGCTAGAAAATCTGATAAATTCAAGAAAGAGAAATTTTACTGAGTAGTCTAAAATGTAGTCCATTTGGACCAACAAAAAGTGAGCTGACTTGTCAAGTCGATTGATAATCACCGAAACATCATCATAATCTCCACATCTACAAGATACCTCGTACGGGGAGCTTATGGTGATTATAACCACTCGAACGATTTCTCAATGATTTGTTAGTAATGTCATGTCACTATTTGTGAAATCCAACTGAAATAGGATAGGACATGACAGGCTGAAAGTGTTTAAGAGTACATGTGTTGTTTACTGCGGTCATCAATAATTACGTTTGCACAACCGGGCTAGTACACGATAGTGCAATCTTAGACGTTGATTTGGTTCTTCCATCGTCATTGTTAGAATTTAGCTTATTTCAAATGAAGATGTATTTGAGAAGTCTAAGGTTGGTAAAAGTTCTGGACATGTTTTTCCACAAAGAATTGTCATCCAGTTTTCAAGTAAGGATGGTAATTGTTGACTCTAGGTCATGAATACGATGGTTCATTTCATACAGTTCTAACTGTCGGGAAGCATAAGCGACTCTTCGTCATGTTACATCAGTATGTAGTCAAAGCATTCAGTGGAACATGACAATAGGTTTTGAAATTATCAATGTTATCAAAAAGTGTACGAACAAGGGTAAGAAATAAACAACACCTCAATTGTTAGAAACTTTATTCACATTTAACGTCTAAAACTAAACTAACTTTCCTTGGTCAACTTAAGAGGAGAAACGCTATAGCTGAAAAGTCGCTAACAAACTGCCGATAAAAATTGACAAGTCCAAGGATGTCTCATATTTCACAATAATTTATGGGAATATCCAATTTTCTACATTTGCAACCTTTTGGGAAAGGAAAAGAATATCGTCTACTGAAATCCCGTCTCCTAAGAAAGTACCAATTTAAACAAAGCTAACATTTGAGGAATTTTGTATAAAGTTGATTGTCGGTGTTTAGAAAATTTGATCTCGTTGCTGAAGTAGGTGAGAGAGTCGTCGATAAGACTACTACGAATTCATCAGGCTAAGGAAGAAAACTAGGGCTCTAGAAATTTGTTGGAGAGAGCATCAAGTTGAAGTGGGTTAATGGTTTTAATCGTCACCTGATTGAGTACCTAAAATCTAGGTATGATCCTAAGGTTTAGTCTTTAGCCTTCCGTGGATAGGTTTGAGGTTCCCTAGATAAAGTGTTTGGTTGGGTAAATTCCTAATCGGTAAGCTTTTAAAACTAAGTTGCCACAAGGTGGTTGCACTGCAGCCACGCACCACTCGCTATGGCTCCTCCACACGCCGTCATGCGCCTGAGAGTACATTAGTACTCGTCTTCCTCATGAAGACCTGCATATTTGTACGTTTTTATCCAACTTTCAAAGCTTTGTTTGAGCTCATTTCTTAACCAAAATCAGTGATTCAATAACCAAATAAAAGCTAAGAATATGAGGAAGAGATTTATACCCATTCGAGGCCCAACGGAGGTCTAAGATGGCTAAAAAAACTCACCTAAAAGTGGCCTGATGGCCACTGTTTCTTTCTTCCAAAAATATGGGGATCCCCGAGTATTTTCTGCATCAAACTTCATCATTTTTCTCATGTAAAATGAGAATCTTGTACAAAACAATAATATAAGTCTATTTATGTCAATTTCAAAATTTACCCAAGTCAGAGTCGTCGAGAACTCATCGAGATCCTATCAGGGAAGAAGATGAACAGTGGAAGAAGCCATTGTGTCGTTCAAGCTTCGAACCTGGTATCTTGAGCAGGTTAGGTGAGGGGTGGTACCTTCTGCAAGGTTGTGGCCTTCCTGTGAAAATGGTGAGTGTGGGTGGTTCGATACGTCTGTGCATTCAGAGCAAAAAGAATGTTTAATAGGGAGAAAAGAAGACTCAAGTGAAAAGAGATGAGAGATGAAAGAGTGTTCCAAAAAATAAGGAAAAAGAGAGGGAGACACAGGGGTGAATGAGGAAAAATGGGGTATGGGCCCCACTTGGCACTCAGCCCAAAGCCATAAAAGAAAATAAAAATAGAAAAATATCTCCCGCGAAGTGAAATTACTAAATTATCCTCGGCGTTCCGTGCTCTGTAAAATCTTCGTTATAGTTCTGATTCAATTTCATTTGCGCCATTGGATTCGTATAGTCGAGTACTTCGATAATGTGTGTGTGTGTGTGTGTCTTTGGGTCAAGCCCAAATAATAATTAATTAGGTACAAGACCTAATTAATAAAATACTAACATAGACAGGCCTACTTGCCCACTTACTTAACGAACCCAACGAATAAGCCATCGATATTATAGTCTGCAACCCGTAATATCGGTAACTCATTATTGTCTAGGTAAACAAGTAATAAATTTCTGAGAATAAAAAATTACCATTTTACCCCTCATTGGGAAACGTGCACAAATCGCCCGATTTATGCCCGTTTGTGAAGGAAATATTTGTGAAAACTAGTTCATTTAAGCAACATCTATGCAAGCAATTAACAATTAAAATGCGGAATCATGCTTGTATGCACTAAAAAACAAAACTTTACCCATGAAGTTCAAGGCTTAGTAGTTGTGGTGAACCAAGACTCAACTTAAATCTTAAAGAAATGAGTTGAGAAACTTTTATACCTTTGAAGCACCTCTTTGCTTAGCAAAGGATAATCACCCATGTGAGGGCCTTCTTTCCTTAGTCTCCTTGCTCCTTGACTCCATGGATGTGGATGGAGGCACTTTGCTTCTAGGCTCTATGACTTCTTGGATGGATGAAGGAATGGATTCTCCAAGTTCCCAAAATAGGGAACCTCTAAGTCTCCACACCAAGAAAACCATTGAAGAAGAGATGAGTGGCCTAGAGGAAGAAAGATTGCTAGCTATTTTTCTCTAGGGTGGCCGACCTCTTAGAGAGAAAATGAGAGCTTGTGTTCTCTTCAATTTCCTCAAAGAAAACTCTAAATGAATTTTGGCTATAAAGTTTTTTATATAGACCCTTCACTTAAGTGACAAAAGAACCAAAACCCTTCATTCTCTAATGTGGTCGGCCTTAAGGGTTCATTGGGCGTTCAAACCCTTTGTGTATTCAAGTTGTCATACAACTTGAGTTAATGGGCTTGGCATTCAAATCCCATTGGGCCTTGCGGCCCAAAACTAACCCAAGGTCTTTAACGAACTTATTTATTTGATTAATTAACATATTAATTAATCTTAGCCATAAATAATTAAACCATTTAATTGTCCTTACTCATTTCCATTGTTTCTTCAATCTCTACCTTACACGATGTACAATTCATTAGGTTCCTTTTAGCGAGGCAATAGGGGATTAGAACTCTTCAAATTAATTGTGAATTGAAACATCCTTTCAATTCTCCCTTTAGTGATTATACACCTTTAAGGCTTCCACAAACCATGAATGACTTCTAGCAGTATGTCATGGTTAACCAAGCTAATCAGAAGAGGTGGAGAACCTATTCATAGGATTACAATACTCTAATACAATACTCTTGACCACATTGTTTGGTTTGATAACTTATTCATGTCTACTATCCAATGTGATTCTTTTACTTATATGATTATCTTGAATGTGATTTGGAACGACTTCCTAAATCTCATTCATGGCCAGAGATTCTTAATCATATCATACAGTATTCTCCCTCAAACGGTTTGAAGGTTAGAGATCCATTGTTGTGCATTCACTTACCTCCAAGGCTAAGTGACTTAATCCCAACTATGTCATGGACACCCTCTGACAGAGTGACTTTGACATAGTCAAAGATCAATGACCTAACCACAAGACAACTATGATGCCTCGGGTCAAAGGACTACTTTGCATTATCCTAACCATGAGTTCTTATGTGACATAAGTATGAGAACTCCTTGTTGATAGTGTTCAGTAAACTCATTCTGACACACCCCGACCGAGGTCAAGCCATGCTGGCCATCACATGAGGGTGACGTAGCCATGTGCACAGTGCGGAAGCGATAAAGATAGCAACTATATGAATAATTAAAAACCAGATTACTAGAGTGCATTACTAAACAGAAAGTGATAGGAGTTAGTTACAACAGTAAACACTTCTAATCAAAGCATAAAGTCTAGGTGCAGTCCAGTATGACAAGTACTAGTTATACAGTACCAGGAATGTCCTACTATTATTTAGATAAGTTAGAACAGCCGACAATCCTGAGCCACTAACAACAAGCTTACTTAGAACCTGGAGGGGCGCAAAACATAAAACGTGAGTGGGTAAAAACAAATGTTTTACAAAATCATTTCATTTATCAATATACTAACCCCTCGCTGTAAAACATGTATAATTTTCCCAGAATCAAGATATAAGTATATACATATATATATATATATATGAAATCATATCAATTCAATTCATGCTTCACATAATCATATTCATATGTATGCCATGGAAAAATATTACAAAGTAAACAATCCAGGTAAGAATGATTTCATAGAAACATGATATGTTAGCTGGAACCCCTGAGGTAGTTTGTACGGCTAAATTCATAGCTCAAAAGTCAATCTGGCCAGAGTCACTACAATGACCTATACGGCAATATACTGCACATAAGTTGGAACCACTAAAGAGGATCTGTACGACAAGATTGGGTGAAATGTAATTATGCTTAACTCTATTCTCTCATAATAGCCGGGCGATGAATCGATAGTCACCTACGAGTCGGAACCATGAATAATCTATGTACGACATGACTGTACACTTAAGTTGGATCCAATATGAGCATATAGTGCGAGAGGTGACGTAAATAAACAGACATGTACCTCATATCTCTAGCTAATTCACAATCACCCTAAGTGCAGCTTTATGAGCTCAACATTACTTAATCACATATCACATATCACATCATCGATGATTCATACAACCAAACATAACTTACCTGAACTCACATGTGCCTCCACAGCACCACATATATATATATATATATATATATATGCAACCATGCAATGCATATTCAAAATATAGAAGCATTTGGCATATTATTTCAAAGCATACTTTCCTTAAAAATGCATTTATGGGAAATATATCAAGTATATAAATATAAACTGAAAACAAAAGCCCACTCACTGGTATGTCGAAGGGTCGTAGCCCCCAAGTCGTCCGTGGATAAGCTTGTCGGGATAAGTCTCACCTATATGTGAATTAACTATAAAAACGTTATTTTAAAGCACATAAGCAAAACTAGCTAATAACTTCTCATACATTGCTCGATTTTGGTATTTAAATATACCAACGTGACCTACACAACCTCACGAACATCGTGATATTTTTAGATAAATTTTTCTATGGCTCACGCGCCGGATAGGGCACAGCCTCACGCGTAGCCCACACGCATCGTCTTCAACCTCCAGATGCGGGAACTGTGTCACCGGCGCCGGATTCTAGGCAGACCTGCAACTGCCCATTTCTCACTCGTTTTTGCACTATTTTTCATGTATTTTATACCAAAATGAAGCTCTTAACTTGTAGAACACAATCATACTAATTTAAAGCTCTAAAAGTCACGGGATCTCACCGGAGAATTCCAAGAAAATCGGCCAAACTTCGTCCACATGATCCTGACGTCCAAAACCTTCAAACGAAGCACTCCGAGCTTCCTTGGGACCTCATTAAGCTCGCTATGAGCTTGGATTGTCCTAAAACATAACCATTTAAAAGTTTATGAATAGTGCTCAACCCGGAGCTTGAATTGTTAACGTGATATCGAACGAGTTCTTACCTGAAATGGGTACCTTTGAACTCGTATGGTCCTCACGAACACAACGGTACTAATTTTGGCCACGATCTGTGAAGTTTCAAGGGTCTTGGGTGCTTGTCCGTACCATTTCGAATGAGAGAGAATGAAACTGAGAGAGAGAAGAGAGAGCATAGGAGAGTGATAGAGAAATAGGATGTGTGGTCCAAATTTTTGGGTCACCAATCAAAACAACCCATTTTCCTTACTTCCAATTGGTTCTAAAATAATAAGGACTTAAGACATTGGTCCTCAACCACACATAGTCCCACAATGCCACAAACGTTCAAGGGCATTTTAGTCTTTTCACATCAACGATAACAAAATAATGTACATTTCCAGGACGGGTTGTGACACATTCTCTATTGAGCACCTACATGCTTGTCTTGATGTCAATCACACCAATGACTCCAGACCAGTCACTCTCCCTAAGAGAAGACATAGCACGTACTGATCTTAACGGACTGTCAATGCCCAATTGGTAATCCTATGATCAGGAATGTTTAGGGTATGTATACGAAAGAGAATGGTCTCATGAATCCAACTTCTTTAGATCACATTCTCCCAATAACATATTATTTGGACTTATCGTTTAAGCATATACCATTTATATGAGAAGGCTTTAAACAATAATCTTTACCCTTCATATATTAAACTAGATTAGTTTAACATGTGAAATGTCCGTAAAGTATCATCATATGATTGGTTTTAGGGTACATTTCCAACAATTTGCGCTCACATGTTCGTAAAGACGCGTTCTATGCAAGGTGATAAAGAGTGATAATAACTCGAATGTCCACGTAGGACTTCCATCAATCAGGGGCATTTCGTAATTTCTCAAGGTTACGCAATAAAATAAGTATAAATTTGGGATGGGATGTTACTGTGACTGTCTAGACCCACGAGATTTTCTATGTTCAGGAGGTGTCGTCTCTCTTGATCCCCGAAAAATTCAAGTTCGTCAAATCTCAGACGGCGTGGTTCCGACCGCAATACCCCTGTCGCTCCTTAGGGAGGATTTTGTGGACTTTGCGGTTTTTCTCTAACAACCACGCCAATAACCTGCCCATCATTTGCCGAGGCTCTTCTCTAGTTAGCAATGCCTGCTTGCCTTGGAACAATAGGGGAGGTTATGGGATCTCCTCAAGAGTTATGGCACTTCTATATTAATTATTATGAATTTGTATTAATTTTGCACTAAAAAAAATACTATTCATGAGGTTTGGAGGGTTTTAAAAATCTAAACGATGATATAATCATCGTCCTGAGCGTAGAAGATGCAATCACGAACGTTTTTATATTCTTTTCACAGTTTTCACACTTTTACATTAATTAGTATGAACTTTTATTTATTTTGAACTCTCCTAAATACACGTTCATGAGGGTTTGTAGTGTTTTAAAAATCCAAACTATGTTGGACCCATCATCAAAGTTTAAAGGGTGAGATCATGAGTATTTGCATATTTGTTTTCACATTTTTCACACTTGAAAATTAATTATTATAAATTTTTTAATGTGCTTTGGTATTTTTAAATTGCTTTGATATTTTTAAGGTGTTTTGGAATTTTTTTAATCTCACTTATGTGGGATTAAATACTATGGTTACTGAAGTACGAATTTTTTTAGGAGTTCAAATTAAACCAACTATTTTCTTATCGGATTGAAACAGATTACTCGCGGGTAAATATGTTAAGAACTTGTTATTAACAAATTCTTAACGTGTAACCCAAAAACAACATGATTAGCTAACCTATTGACCCAAAACCCATTATTTTCATGTCGTTTCGGATTTATCTGGTCCAGGTTTCATTGTCACTCTAACACACAAGAATTTTTGCATCTCTCAACAAAACTTCAATGTGAAATCCAGTTAGGTTATCCATTCACAATTCTCATCATCTCAAGCAATAGTGTGTGACAATTATAGCAAATAATAGTAAAAGGTTAGACGATTCTGTGACATGGGAGTGAAATTAATAAAATCTCCAGACTGACGTTACATTACGATCCCCACTTTCCAAGTATGACTTAGCTACGTATACGAATATTCCCCGTCGGCTCAATTATGCGCCGATAAAATTTAAACAAAAATAAACACAATAAATAAAAAATTTGCAATCGTGATTTTTGGTGTCAATTCTCAAAAATACCCATACTTCTTCCCTCTAATTATCCTTTCGCCCTTCTAAATCCACTGGATATCCAGCTTGCATGGAGGGGTATTTGGATAACTTTGTCCTCTTCCCTCACCCTCACGAAGATGATATTCCACGTGTCAGCCTGTCAACCCACCTTCCTTCGACTACCACGCCCACCCAATTTTTCCCGCTTGTTTAAATAATAAAAAAAGAAAAAAAATCAGAAAAACAAATGTTTGTATGAGAAAAAAGCGTCTGGTTATCCTCTCAACCGTCGGGAGAGAGTGAAAACGACCGAGAAGCAGCGAGGCACACAGAGAGAGCCCCAAAACGGCGTCGCATGGAATCGTCTCTCACAGCCACTGCCTTTAAGCTTTCTGGTCGTTCGACTTTCTGAATTCCGAAATGGAGTGAGAGTTTCGTTGAACCTGCAACTGTTGATTCACTGAGTTATAGCTTGCTTTTGGTTGGGGGATACGTTCAATGGCGATCGGCGGTTTGATATCGAACCGGAATTTCGGTTCTTTTGTCGGTTCAGGTATAGTAGCTTCACTACCTTGTTCTGAATTATTATTTTTTAAATTTTTCGGTATTATTAATTTTGGTTGCATTTTGTGAATTCTTGCTTGTTTGTAGTGGAATTATTGCATGCATGTGGTTGAATTTGATTGCTGTATTTTTTTTTTTTAGTTTTCCAATTTTGTGAGTTGAACAGTTTAATCTAGTTGCATGCTGCTTTTTCTGCTTTACATTTTCTGTGGATAATTTGGATATGTTGATAGATTTTCAATAGAAAATGGTTGAATTCACTGCTTAATTGTCCTGGGAATGTAGTAATTTAATTGAAAGTTAAACTCTGCTATTAAATTCAACAATTCAATACAATCCGAGGGAATTTACGGTGCATGTAAATTTTTTTCCTAATAAATTTAGATGGGTTTCTTGTTTTTAAACAAACATGTATGTATGTATGTATAAATATGTGTACTGAGAAAATTTGGGAATACTTCTATCTTTCTGAGTTCATCAAGGACTAACTAAATTTGGCTCAAAAAAATTTTAGACAATTTTTATACCAGGCTAGAAATAGATAATGGGACAATTTCGGATTGCTTATACTGTCAACATTTTGATGCTTCGGAGGCGATTACATTGTTACTTTATGACTCTTTGATATTGGCAGGGAAGGTATGTCAAACGAACCACGCCATTGTGCATCACAAGGGAAAGCGTCTGTATTATCAGGGGAAAACAATTTACCCAACTTTACGTACTCCGAGGGCTAGTGGTACTATATCTGGATACTCGTACAGCCCTTATCCGCGTGCAATTAGCTCTTCAGATACAAACATTCGGAAGGCAACGTATAGGGTGCGTGATGAAGGTGAAAACCCTCATCTAATTTCTCTGCAATCTAGTATAAGGTCTCAGAGCATCATTACTAAACAAATACTTATAGGAAGTCGTAAAAGGTATCTTTCTTCGAATCACTTTTTTAGAAGTTATTTACAATCAAGAAAGCTGGCTAAGCTTGATTACGGGAAATATCATAAGTATAAACATGCTAAGGTTAACAGGACCTGTGCTTATTACAAGTCAGAGGATAATGACATAACAGAATCAGAGGTGGACTCACTCACATCAATAGAGGGGTCAAGTGGAGCTGTTTTGGCAGCTGGAAGTGTGCGTCAATTATCTTCTTGGTGGGAGATTCCTAAGCGCTGGGTGATTGTACTCCTTTGTTTTACAGCATTCCTATTGTGCAACATGGATCGTGTGAGTATTTTTCCGTTTTTCATCAAAGTGCATATATGTTGTTTGAAAGGTTCAAGATATATATACACAATGATACATACATATAATATATATATATATATATATATATATATATATAGCCTCTTTCCTCACAACAGATACTCTTGTGTAATTAGTGACAAGGTGTCTTACGCTACCAAGCCAATTTCTTTCAAGATTAAATTATTTTCCTATATGGTAGTAACCTTGATGTTACATCATCATTAAACATAAGCATTTCAAAACTCGAAAATCTGTTTTTAAGGTGTTGGTTTTTTAATGTGATACATCTCAATCAGCTAACAATGTTAAAATTTTATATTCTAGGTAAACATGAGCATTGCAATACTTCCCATGTCACAGGAATTCAACTGGAATAGTGCCACAGTCGGCTTGATTCAGTCCTCTTTTTTCTGGGGTTACCTACTTACTCAGGTTTGACTAAGTATACTAACGTGTGTGCATTACTCAAAGATAAATTACACCTTAATTCTCAATCTCCTCAGAGATCATTAGCGGGCATCTAATCATGATTGTATTCTTAAATGGTTTAGGGATACTGTTTTATTACGAATAGTTGGCTCTGCATATATTTTGTGTTCAAGATACATATATGATACATGCATATATCTCTATTTCCCATGCAGATGTGCTTAGATTTCTACTCTCAGTTCTCCTGTATGATCGTATTAACTTTATGATTGCTCTTGTATATAGATTCTTGGAGGCATTTTGGCAGATAAAATTGGTGGAAAGCGTGTATTGGGTTTTGGAGTGATCTGGTGGTCAGTAGCGACAATTTTGACACCTATTGCAGCAAAAATCAGCCTTCCATTTTTGCTTATCATGCGTGCTTTCATGGGGATTGGTGAGGTCCGTCTTTTCTAGTGCTTTGCTTCGGATCTCTAGTCCTTTCCGACTTCGACTCTGCATTGTAATATTAATTGAAGTTTTTACCTTTTCGTTTAGGAATTGGCTTGGAATGTATTATTCAGTTTAAGAAACAAGACAGGAGTAAAATAAATAACCTAAAACGATTACCACTTAAAACTTGTATTTGTGTGACAGGTTAATTTCAACACTAATTGTATCATTTCACTTTGGTAGTTCAGCACGCAGAACTTTTCCTTCAGTTTTTATGTATAATTATTTAAATTTTCTCATTTGAGTTATTGTATCTCAGCTTCCTTCTTGAAATAGGATTTTTTTTCTCTTGGTAATTCAAGCAAGGGTTCTCATTGCTGAACAAATTTTCCTTTTTCCTTGTTCATTCACAGGGTGTCGCTATGCCTGCTATGAATAACATACTCTCTAAATGGATTCCAGTGTCTGAGAGAAGCAGAGCACTTTCACTGGTATATACTGGCATGTACCTTGGTTCTGTCACTGGGTTGGCTGTCTCTCCGATTCTAATCCAGAAGTTTAAATGGCCATCTGTGTTTTACTCGTTTGGCTCTCTTGGTAGTATCTGGTTGGCCTTATGGCTGAATAAAGTAAGATCTTGCTTCCTTCAACATTTGAAATACTTGAATTACCTTGTCTACTCTTGATTAGGATAGACTATATGGATCATAGACAAATAAATATTATCATATCTCCAGGCTGTTAATATGTTCTTGTTTGAGCCGTGCTATATCCAGTAATTTTTTCCCTTTCATTTCCGGGATTATGTGAATGAACTGCTACCGAGTACTGAGTCTACATTTTAAAAGTAAAAGTGTACAGAATTATTATCACTTGTCTTTTGAAATATAAAATCATATACACTAATTGTTTCTCATGCCCATTCGTCGTACGTAACTGGTGATCTTCTCCTGACACCATGAAAATATATGAATGAAATGCCATGAATGGCACTTCGGATGTTGTTCCATTAAAGTTAACTCTAGAACATCTTCTTTATTGTTGTATCACTAGGCATATAGCACACCAAAAGAAGATCCGGAGCTTAGCGCAGAGGAAAAAGAGCTTATCATGGGTGGAAACATATCTAAGGAACCTGTTAAGGTCATTCCTTGGAAGCTAATATTATCAAAACCACCTGTTTGGGCTCTTATAGTCTGCCACTTTTGCCACAATTGGGGAACATTTATTCTATTGACATGGATGCCAACATACTACAATCAGGTTTGGAATCGATTCCTCCAAAATTGAGCATACAGGCACTCATATGCATAGGAAACTAAAAGTAATGTCTCACGCGAAACCTAACCGCATGCAAAATCAACAATTTTGACCCAAACCAGAAGCAGATTTAATGTTAATCCTATCAATAAATTGTTGAGTCACTAAAATCTTTTTACATTGTCTTGCATCTTCAGGTTTTGAAATTCAACCTCACTGAATCCGGGCTCCTCTGTGTCTTGCCATGGTTGACAATGGCTATTTTTGCAAATATAGGAGGCTGGATTGCAGATACACTTGTCAGCAAAGGTTTTTCTGTAACGACAGTTCGTAAGGTAAGGACTAAAATAATTCTTGAATTATTAAATGTGTGGTCAGGTGCCGACTTTCCTGTTTTGCGTTTCTTAAGATTTCTACAAATCCGTTTTCTGTTGACAGATCATGCAATCAATTGGGTTTCTGGGACCAGCCTTTTTCCTTACGCTGCTGAGCCGTGTCAAGACACCCGCAATGGCAGTACTATGCATGGCATGCAGTCAGGTAAAAACCAGTTGTTATCAATTTGACCGAGCTTGAATATGTGGTGTTTGGTAAGTATTAGTCCTACGATTATCTGTTCACACGTTCTTTCTTATTGACAGGGATCTGATGCATTTTCACAATCGGGTCTCTACTCCAACCACCAAGACATTGGACCTCGCTATGCTGTGAGTTGCTATCTTATGAAGTTATAAACCTATGGCTACTTGACGAAATTTTTCCACTTCGGAGTTTTGTGGGGAGCAATTTTTCGTTATCAATTTTTAGTCTATTAATTTAACAAGGTTATTTGTGCTTTCAATCCCTTACCAAAGAACTAAACAAGTAATCAAATTGTCTGAATCCTGTGCAATCAAACTTATAAATACAATTACAGGGAGTATTGCTGGGACTCTCAAACACAGCAGGAGTTCTTGCTGGTGTCTTCGGTACAGCTGCAACCGGCTACATACTCCAACGAGGTACAATCAAATGCTTTACTTAATTCAACCTCTCCTGAATTCGCTTTTTGCGCTCAAGTTCCAGTTTCCGGTTTCCAGTTTAGTATTGACTTATTGAGCTTCAATTCTGCAGGCTCTTGGGATGATGTATTCAAGGTCTCTGTTGTATTGTACATCATGGGCACATTAATCTGGAACTTATTTTCAACGGGGGAGAAAATTATTGACTAGAGAAACGCAAGAACAGAAGGGACGGAATTATGACAAGATGGAAGAAACGCAAACACATGAAGGGAAATCTGGCTAAGCGAACTAGCTTTTAAACATCGCCATCGATGGTTTTATAACAACATATGAGGCCCTCTCTGGGTGGGCTTAAGACCCCGCTTTTTACAGGTTAATGCCTTGTTTCGTTTCAGTAAATGTCTCGTAATGTAGAGAAGTTATGGGTAACTTGCACCCATGAACCTTTTACTTTGCCCATACAATGCTAATACTTCGTCATCCACCTGAGTTGTTTCTTACTGAAATTCTCCGCAGTTGGATTCACATGCAATAGTAATGCTGCTCGCATTATACCGATTAAATCGCAGATTTGTGATTGGAATTTTCGTTTAGCTGTTAATTTCTTTCCTAATTATAGTTCACAGATTAATCAGAAGAAGAAAGAACGAGAAGCATATGTAGGCCCTTTTTATCTGGAGCTGGCAGGGCCAGGCATTTCCATCCATCATCCACATTCAAGTTGATGGAATATAAGAACCAGCTACATCTGTCTTTCTGACTACCTACATTGGGTCACAGTCACAGACAATAATAGCCTCCATCTTATCTCCCCTTTTAATTGCCATAATTGCCATAAGCTCAAGACTTGCTGCTCGTCGCTCAAGTGGTTAGAATCACAAGAGTTTACCTCAATGGTTGATTGATTATATATAATAATGCATGTATAAAAAGTTGCGCTAATATCAAATGGTTGATCATATAAACTTTTCTTAACAAAGCAATATACTCTAAGCTACTAGACGTGAGTTCAAACTTAATGCAAGAAAGCGATACGGGATGTCTCGTCCAGTTCAAACTTAAGTGCAAGAGAGCGATACGAGATGTCTTGCAAATGAATGGTAATAAATATTGATAAAAGTAATTTATGAAATCCGAACAAACAAGAACTTAAAGAATATTAAATGTAAATAAAAATTTGCAAAGCTTTTTGCTTACAAGGGAAAGCTACCACAATGGGCTTTGCTTACCAAATTCCCATTATACCCCTGAGTCCCCTCCCGTTTCCCATGGGTTCCACCACCCCAAAAATTAAACACCCTCTTAAGCCACCCAACCACCACTCCACCGCCACCGACGCCGTTACATTTAACGGCCACACTCTTGCTCTTCCCCTTGCAATTATCCCTCCATTGCCATCTCCTTTTCAATGCTTGACACAATTGCCCCCAGCTCCCTTTTGTGCACATTCACCATGAGTCCATACTTCATGAACAACGTCAACGACATCTTTTGCTCCACCTTGTGGCCCGGCACCACCGTGAGACGGTGGCTGAGCAAAACTGACGCGGTTACCGACTTCATTTGCAAGTAAGCCAAGTCCTTCCCTAGACATATTCTTGGACCGGCGTTGAATGCTACAAATTTATTTGAGTCATGCATTATGAACTTACCATCGGGAGATAGCCACCTCTCCGGACGAAACTCCAGGCAATCGTCTCCCCACGTCGATTTCATCCTCCCCGTCGCATATATGGAATACGTCACCGACGATCCGGCGGGCACGAATGTGCCATCGGGCAAAACGTCGTCGTATACCACATGCTTTGAGTCCTCCGGTACGGAAGGGTACAACCTTAGGCTCTCGGACAACGCTGCCTTAAGGTATATCAATCGGTCAATTTCCTCAAATTCTAACGGCTCGTCCAACCAATTCGTCACATCATTACCACGTGTCTCGATCAGAACAGTGCAAATTTCACGGAGGATTTTCTCTTCAATTACTGGATTAAGAGTGATCAACCAAAAGAACCAGCTCAACGCGGCCGATGACGTGTCGCGTCCAGCTAAGATGAAATTGAGCGCCACGTGTTGGAGAAAAGTGTCCGAGTAGTTCTCTTTTTTCTTCATGAACCGTGACAACAAATCATCGTGTGGGTTCCCATCTTTTTGCTGACTCAGCAACTCGAGCTTACGGGATGCAATCACATCGGATAAATACTCCTCAATATGCACAAGGCTTCGGCTCAAGGTGACTTCCATTCCAAGCCCAAGCCACTTTTTCACCTTCCACAACACCTCGGGCAGAATAAACCGCTGCAGCGAGGCTTCGGTGGCTCGGTCGAAGGCTGTGGCAAAGCCGTTGTCGGGAAGACCTGGGGCGCACGTCTGCGGATCCTTTCCAAAAGCCAAGCCGCATATGTTATCGAAAGTAAGCCGAAGTAACAAGTCTTGGAGATCAACCGGCTCCGCTTGAAGCTCAGCCGACTTGAGAATTGGGCAGAACCTTAGCTTGATGGCTCGGCTGACCCACCGAGCCATGGCCTGGCGCAGCGTCCGGGTCGTGAATTCCAGTGCGGCCGTCTTCCTCTGAAACAGCCACGTGTCGCCATCCGAGTTGAAGATGCCCTCGCCCAACAGCTCGTGAAACACGGATTGCCAGGTGGGGCCCTTGGGATAGTTGTCGAACCGGGTCTTGAGTATGTGCTCCAGATTATTCGGGTCGCATGTGACGGTCACGAGGCCTTGCTTTTTCGCGAGGAAGGGGATGGCACAGATGCAGGTTTGGTACGTCCCGCCGCAGGCGCGTAGGTTGTCACAGATCCAGTCGTGCAACCGGTCCGAGTTTTCGATGAGACCCGGGAGACTACCCAGTAACGGCCAGACACGTGGACCCTTTAGCGACCGTGAGATGAAGGTGAACCAAAGGAGGTAAGCCGTGATCGCCGTCAAAACCAGCAACGCCGTCCCAATCTCCATATTTTACTTGTCCGCCACGTAATGGTAAACCAAACCCAAAAACTCAGAAAACGGCGATGCAAAATCCGCACTCAATCACTGAACCAGATACCAGCAAGCAAACCCAGAACCTGTTTTCCTCCAAAATATTTTCCCGAGAAAATGTTGTTTTCCGGGAAAGTTGCTTTATTGGTGTGAGTTAATGTGAAGAAGTGGAAGAAGCTACTGCAAAACGTACCTTAGAGAAAAACCCAGGTAGGGAGTTTCATGAATGTTTGAGAGATTTGATTGAGAAAAGGAAGGGACTTTGAAACTTGATGGATCTAAACAAAAAATGGGTAGAGAGGAATAATAATATTGATGATTGATGAGGATTATAAGGTGGTGGTTTGGTGTTGGAGTAGAGAAGAAGCAGGAGAGGAAGCAGAAGATATGGAAGTGGAGGTGTGTGATGTGTGGTAGTACAAAATGGAGTATTATAGAGAGAGATTTATAGGTGAGCAATTTATTGAGGCCAGACTGGTTGACATTGCTCTCTCTCTCTCTCTCACTGTATTTTTCTCTCACTAAAAATTAAGCTACACAGCACAGCACAGGCGCCATAAATTTCTTCAGAAGTCGTTGAACTTTTTAAAGCTCTCTCGCTCAAAACCTCTCTTCTCTCTCTAGAAAACCAGTGGCTCTAGCAAATTAAGATGCCATTCTCTCTCTCTCTCTCTCTCTCTCTCTCTCTCATGTGCACACAAGGAAACACACACACACACTTACACACCTACTTTTACTGGAAATGGAAGAGGAGATTTAATTCAAGAGCTTTGAATGAAGAGGAAAATTTAATGGGATTAGTTGAGGAACTATATACATGTGAGAGAGAGAGATTGAGAGACCAAAGAATAATACCAAACATATTTCCACCACAACAACAACAACAACAACAAAACCTTTTCCCACTAAGTGGGGTCGGCTATATGAATCCTAGAACGTCATTGCGCTCGGTTTTGTGTCATGTCCTCCGTTAGATCTAAATACTCTAAGTCTTTTCTTAGGGTCTCTTCCAAAGTTTTCCTAGGTCTTCCTCTACCACTTCGGCCCTGAACCTCTATCCCGTAGTCACATCTTCGAACCGGAGCGTCAGTAGGCCTTCTGTGCACATGTCCAAACTCATTTTGTGTACGTGTTGATGCTTCACCGCCCAACATTCTGTGCCATACAGCATCGCTGGCCTTATTGCCGTCCTATAAAATTTTCCTTTGAGCTTTAGTGGCCTACGACGGTCACACAACACGCCACGCTTCCACTTCATCCATACAGCTTGTATTCTATGGTTGAGATCTCCATCTAATTCTCCGTTCTTTTGCAAGATAGATCCTAGGTAGCGAAAACGGTCGCTCTTTGGTATTTCCTGATCTCCGATCCTCACCCCTAACTCATTTTGGCCTCCATTTGCACTGAACTTGCACTCCATATATTCTGTCTTTGATCGGCTTAGGCGAAGACCTTTAGATTCCAACACTTCTCTCCAAAGGTTAAGCTTCGCATTTACCCCTCCTGAGTTTCATCTATCAACACTATATCGTTTGCGAAAAGGATATTTCCAAAAAAAAAAAAAAAAACAAAACCAAACAATGATAAATAGGTCATCCATCCCACACAAGACACAGCTATTGTAAAGTCTAATCGGATCAATAGTGGGTCGAAAACGGGTCACCCTAGCTTGGCCCTTTTTTCTTATAAGTTATGTTCTTTCATTGGAGCTTTATTTTAATCCAATCTAATTTAAAGGGTGTACTTTTATTATTACATAACACTCAAAATTATAGGTGTTTTAATCGTTAAATTTAATGTTCTCAATTGTTAGATTTTTTTTATTTTTAATGTCAGCCATTCATTTTTTGTACTACTCAATGCTACGTCTCATTGAAGAAAAATTGTTAAACAAAAAGAGAATTCGAACTCAGATGCGAAAAAAAGAGCACACTGATTTGCAATTTGACTACACTCACATATACACATGGTGTTTTAAATTTTAATTGGGTCAATATTTAGGGAAAAGGATCCTCACCTAGGGATGGGATCCCATGATCTTGATTGTTCATCGTACATCGTGCGGTCAGTTTTCATTAGGTACTATTTATATTTAATTTTAAATTTTAAATTTTGAAATGATTTCTGATCGCACAATGTATTATGAACGGTCACGATCACGGAATCCCTAGGATCCCCAAGAAAAGGACCAAACGAGGATCCTTTTCCAATATTTAGTAGGTTGAAAATGAGTCACCCTAGCTTAGAGAATTCTCGTGCACAACCAAAACCAAGAACATATCCCTATATAAGTATTTCTATTCTCACGTGACATATACTTATTTATATACGTCAGATTGCAACTTAAAATTCTTCTAACTTAGTACTATGGTCTAATGGTATTCTTCTTCACTTATAAGTGAGAGGTTTTAGGTTTGATTCTCATCAAAGGCGAATTTGAACCACATTATTGCTAGTCCAATTGTTAGACGAAGCTCGCCCCCTCCTCCTTGGTGCAAATTATATCATTTGTTCAAAAAAAAAAAGGACCAGCTGATGGCTTCGCCATGCAATCCACCCTTCTGAGGGTCAATAAAACTCACAGAGGCATTTCAGCCTCCCCTGGCCACCATCGTGCAATTCACTGGCGACAGGAGTCGAACTCAGGACTTGTCGTGTGGAATAGAAGCCTGAAATTCTTCCGAACAACTAGGCCACCCCACGATGGCATGAATTTAAACCTCGTCGTGTTTTCTTTCTTATAATTAAGTTATATAATGAGTCTTGAATTGTCTCTTTGCATGACGGCGTGAATTTAAACCTCGTCGGTGATTAATCTAACATCTAACTTACTAACGCTATAGCCCCACTCAAATAAAAAATAAAAATAAAAAGGTCTTGAAGTTAAATGAGGAAAATGGGGTTCTTCTGGTTTAGGGTTGGTTGAGCAACCCACCCACAATTTAATACCCCAACCTCTCTTTATTTCTTTTTCTTGTGCGATTCTTTTTTCGCTCATTGAGCAGTCTTATTTGTCTTCTCATATAGATATTCTGCAGAGTTCCCCCCAGAGCTAATAGTAAAAACAATATTGTGGGATTCTTCACACACAGGTTTGACCCTCTCAGTTTTAAAGGTGTTCAATCAATGAAACGATCAAAAAATGCGCGCCTTTCTCTGTATATCTGTACCATATATGAAGGAAAAAAGTCAAGCCCCTTATACAATATATTTAGGTCACCTGAATGCAGACCTCAATTTTTGCGCATTTTGGCAGACTATGGCAGTTCATCATATATCGGGATGCATATGAAACCTGGCGTGCTTTGTATTGTGCTCTTGTGCAGCAGTAAGAGTTCACATTCCCTATCCTAAATTGCATTGAATTGAAGGAGGTTTTACAAGTTTTGGACAATTTTCTCTTACCTGACTATCTTATAATAATACGTATGAGATGCATATTGCAACCGAAAATGTATGAGATCATGCATGTGTTGTCCGACCATGAATATGATGGATAGTTCATTGGGTTGATTCTTACTTGAATGCCTTCTAGATTCACAGTTTGGTAATATAGGCATCAGTTCTGTTCTCTTAGACCCTAGGATTCAAGGAAATTACAAGCACTTACATTTCAATCTTAATCAAACGGTGGAGGAGAATAAATGTTCCTTTAGTTTTTGTTGTTTTACTTTTTCCTTCACCATTGGATTAAGATCAAATGGTACATGGTTCCAATTTCCTTGGACCTTAAGGCTAAGAGATCGAATGGTATGTGACCACAATTTCCTTAAACCCTATGGTCTAGGAGAATGGAGTTCCTGCTTATATTACGAAAATGTGAGTGTAGAACACGTTCAAGTAAAAAGAGATGGCCTTAGTATAAGGAGTTTTCTACTTTAAAAGCAAGTTTGACAAGAAAACGTTAGTGTACGCACTTCTACGATCATAAATGTGAATGTGGATGTGCCCTACGTGAGACTATATATCATGCATGTGATCTCATGAAATGGGTTTGTGCGACCTAACCATATATTTTGAAGCATTCCACCATTTAGGTGCTTAGCTAATGACCACGTCGATCATGTGCAATTCTGACAAAGCTTCACTTATTAGCTAGCTAGGTTGCGCATTGTATGTTGAGTACATACTACTACAATGGATTAGAATTTGTAAATAAAACATCCATTGATCATATCACTTTCCTAGAACTGCCATATTTGTGCCAGCTTTCCCCATCCGATTGAGATTATTAATTAGTCGCATGCAAGCTAGTTTGACGAGTAAACCATAAATTGAAGACTATAAGTGTTAATTTTTCGTTTTTTGCGATTGTCATTTTAGTGTTGCAAGTCGCCCTATACCATTATGATGGAGAGAAGTGTTACCCTTGCATCACAGCGTGGGTTTCGAACCCCGTCGATCGTCTCCCTAATGTAACATCTAATTTAACAAATTTATCATTTGCCTAAACAAAACCAAAAAATTCATTTTAGTGTCGAAATCATCAAATAATTTTGTATTGTCGAAATCAATCATTTGTATTTGATAGTGCATGATTCATTGATTATTCGTGTTAGCAAGCCATGGAATTTTCAAGCTCAGTGTAAATGACCAATTGACTTACTAAACTTGTTTATGTCATCTCGAACCATTTCGTGTAAAACTTATCACATTGACCATGCAGTGATTAGATATTCTGCTATCTTACTTTGCACGACTTTCTATATTGATAACTTTTTTAATGGATGATATAGTTAGAGTGCTACTAAGCCCACTCCATTATCTTATTTTTTCACCCACGTTTTAATGAAAATGTTAATGTCATGTTTATCCTTTTAGAAAAAGACTTTTAAATCCCTACCCATTTCTCTCCACCACTGTCTCTCTTCCCCGTTCTTCTCTCTTCCATTTAATCTCTCTCCATCCGAGAGAAAGATCTAGTTTTTCCGGCGGCGGAAGAAGTTCAAGAATCTGCCGACAGCCAGCATTTCTCATTGTTCGTTTCTATGATTTCCAGGGCTCCAATTCCAAATATGTTAATCAATTTGTAGTGTCTTCCAATAAATTTTTAACGTTTTAACGTTTTAATGCATTTTTGAATTGCATCTTCAATTTGATAGCTTCTAGCTCATTTGAATCAAATCTCATCTTTAGAATTTTTTTACTTTCACTTTCACTTTTTGGATTTAATTCTTTCGATTTGAACGAAATAAGTTGAATTGAGGAAGCAGATCTCTTGCTCTCTGTAAGTCTCCAACAAAACCAATGACTGTGGCTTTCAAGGTTGTAAATTTGCACCAGATAAATTTCTGGGTTTGTTCAGTTTGTACTGTTAGAGATTTGCAATCTTGATTTTGGTGTAAAGTTAGTTCAGGGGAAGGGACTGGTGGTGGAAACAGAACATTGGAGATGTGGTGGTATAAAGGTTATTTTAGGAATAATAGTGGGCGGGAAAATAAGATTTAAATTTTTAAAATTTTTATGGTGGTGGGATAATAAGGTGGGTGGAAAAATAGGACAATGGGGTGGATTTAACAATACTCTATAATTAACACTCAAACGAGTCAAATAAAATGAAAACTAATGAAAATTGCTTGAAAACTTTGAGTTTTAACGATAATGACAAAATAAAGAGTAAAGTGAATAGTACCATGTTTGACTTTTTAGTGTAAAAATATAGTTTTTCGTTAAAGTGAACAGTACCGCGGGTTTTTCATTAAAACTCCCTAAAATAAATGTAAGCGGATGGCCTCTTTATTATGGATAACTAATGGTTAAAGTATTTTTATGGAAATATATAAATAAATAAATAAATTAGAGAAAAATATAGAAATGGAGAATGAAGTCTCAACTTCACCTCATATAAAACTCTTAAGTTTAGGCTTAAATCGACAGATATCATCGATATTCTAAAACATCTGTTAAATATCAGAGAAACTCTTATATTCCGTCTAAACCCAATGTTTAAAATATCCTGGATATGCTCAATATTTCTACGGAAATATCCAAAAATTTAAGGAATTATGATGGAGGAGATGAACAAGAATTTGATGGAGTTACATGCTTAAGCCCGTTTACTGGTGAGTGTGTCTTTACTTATACCACCTAAGATGAAGATCATGGCTGTAGAGAAGTCGGTGTAGACCTTGGTGCAATTGAAAAGCATATGTAGAAGGCCGAATCAAAATGAAAGATTTACTATCATTTTTAACTCCCCGAGGCCTATGCATTCTTTATGGCTTAATTTCTTTATTTATGATGAAAATTTCAATTATTATGTATAATTTATTCGTTTTAGTGAAATGCTTTATTTTATTTTATTACTTATCATTAGAAAGAAAACTAGAAAGAAGTTTTCTTTCTCACATATCACATACTTATTTTTTAAGGAAAACTAATAAAAAGGGCTTGAAAACTTTGAGTTTTAATGATAAGGACAAAATAAAGGGTAAAGTGAATAGTACCATGATTGAGTTTTTAGTGTAAAAATGTGGTTTTTCGTTAAAGTGAACAGTACCGGGTGCTTTTCGTTAAAGTTCCCTATTTTTTACACAGTATCTGATCATTAATTCATGATTCATATGTATGTTGTGACCTAATATGACATTCCCTAGACAATAACTTTAAATTTTCATGTTTTTGAGCAAATTTCCACCATTTCCATCAAAGGCAATCAATACTGATACCGATATATCCATCGATATTTCTACAAATTTATATATCTATATTTCTACAAATACCGATATTTTAAACACTGTTTAAACCAATGTTTAACAAACCCCTAAAGTTTCATTTTAAATTTCAACCATTTCCATTGAAAGTAACCGACATTGATATCAATATTTAACATATCCGTTGATGTTTCCACAAATTTATATATTGATGTTTCCACCGATACCAATATCTTAAACAAATGTGTTACCAGTATCAAGTAACACATTCATGTTGAACCGTCAATTTATATGATACGTTTGAGTGACTAAACGAGATCCGGTTCCAATATTTTTTGTAAAAATGATCTTCAAATGGAGATTTAAAAATTAAATAAGAGAGTTTATACGATAAAAATACATTACTCACGTAAAATTGAACTATGTCCAATCTCCTATGAGGGAACACAAGTTTATATTTTTTTATTATTGACATTTTTTTTTTTTTACAATAGGGCCAAAGAAAAAGACAAAGGTAATAAGTTTATATTGAGAAATCATAACTTTTTTCTTTTCAAAATATATTTATATATATACTTGCAAGTTTATAGACACCGGTAGTTTGTGCACAAATTACGTACTGTGGTTCTCCTCGTCACCTCACCTCATGGTGCGCATTGCATGCGAAGAAAATCATGGGGATAATGTTTTTTCGCACCGATAGATTGTACACAAAACGGGGCATGCATGCATGCATGCACTATCGACATTAACACAACCCTTCACATTCTTTACATATATACATTAACACAATCCTTGACCCCATTAACTTTGTGGCCAAATTGTAGGCTCTTTTCGGTTAATAGTAAAAGGCAAAGAAAAATTGAAAGGCTAGGAGAGCCTTTTCGGTGCCTAAAATAGAGTAAGAAAAAAAATACTAATGAAAATAGCTTTAAAATTTTGAGTTTTAATCAAAATAATAAAAATATGTTGTAAGTAAATAGTACTATGAGTGGCTTTTTAGAATAAAAATATCATTTTCGTAAAAAAAAAATATTACCGAAAATGTTTCGTTAAAACTCCCTAAGAAAAAATGGGCAGCATGATGTTGTTGGTTCCTTGTTTATGGGAAGAAAAGTAAAGGCTAGGAAGCAGGCTTTTTTGGTATTTTCAAATGCAGAGAGAATAAGGGTTAGCTTAGCACCATTCTTTGGTGTGAAAAAGGTGACTGGCCTTTTGTTGTTAGAGAAGCAGAGAGAGCTGCCGAGAGCCCCAAACAAGGAGTTGCTGCTCCATTTGTTAGCTATCACTCCATCAAAGTTGCAGTTGTTGTACTAGCTTTGAGTTACATTGCATGTGGCGAAACCTCATTAAAATTGTGATGTCTTTTTTTCTTTTTTCTTTTTTGCATTTTATTTGGTATATTTCTTGTGGGTTTGTTTGAGTTGGTTTCCAATTGGTTTTGATGTTGTTTTAGCGCAACAAACCTGTCGTCCATCTCTGTATACATCATCGGCAGCTCTCTCTCATCGCCTCTTCTCCCCCCGCTAAATCTCCCCACCGCCGTGAATCTACTGCCTGGCAGCCTCCAGATTGTCAGACCCACATCTTCATCCTCCTCTGTCTCAGGTGTTGAATGGGCCGGCAGCTCGTGATACCAGACATGAATTCTAGAGCCCAAGCCACGACAGTATACTCCTGATCCTATCGTTGTAAGTTCCTGGCTCCGCTAGTGCATGTATAGCATTAACCCATTCACTCCTTATCTAGTGAAGAGCTTGTTGTACTACATAGTTTGGAGTAGGATGGGTAAGTATATATTCAACAACATAGGAATTAGTTTGGAGTAATATTAACGGTGGGTAAAAAGCAAGTAAATTTGTTCGAATCAGCCAAATCAAACCAATTTCACTAATTTGTAGGAAAGTTAAAGCTTGCATGTAAAGCAATGACTCCTACTTAAGACTAGCTAGTTTGGAGCGAGGATAGATAAAAAGTCGGCTCGACCGTTCAAACCAGCCAAATCAAACTAATTTCATCGGCTTGTAGGAAAACAAAAAATCTTGCATGTAAACCGAATGACTTCTTTGACATTGAACAACTTAGAACTAGTTTGAAGTAAAAACAGGCAACGAGCTAGCCGAATTGTTCAAACCATCTAAATCAAACTAATTTCAGCAGATCGTAGAAAAGTAATCAAAATTTATGTATCAAAATATAAAACTATTTAAAACTGATCATCTCCCTCGTCTGAAACCCATCCACATCATGGCAAAGCTTTTAGTTGTGGAACTAATGCCATCCATTTTTTACAGAAATCCAAACTGTTTACCCGATAACAGAAATTTTGGAGTGACTGGTTTGGATCTAGACATTCCACTAGAAAAGCCTACACTTCCCCCATTTGTTTAGATAGAGATTTTGGCTCCTAATGACCTAGAATTAACTAGTTTAACAAAACAAGATAATTTAGGTACAACATCATATAGGTTGGTGTTATGTTCCTTGTAATTGTGATTGCTCTGATCACAAGTGTCAGGATGAAATTGTAAGGGAATGGTTAATTGTAAGAGATTTTTGGGGTTTTATTATAATAGTAGTAAGTAGTAAGTATAAGGAGTCATTTGAATAGACTTTGTCCTTGAGTGCTGAGCTAGCAGAGAGGTTGTTAAATTCCCCACGTTTGTGGTGGTAAAGGGATTATTTAAATTTAATCAGAAATTACTATTCTGTTTGGTTCCTTCTTCCTCTTCCTCTTCCTCCATTCTTGCCATTCTTCCATTAACGCAAGTCAAGGTCAATCCAGATTGCTGGGGTACTAACATTGGTATCACCCACTGATCCTGGACTCCCTTCCTCATTTATGCCCTGTCACCGCGCCACTCCCATGGATGATCGTGTTTCTGCTCTGGAAACTACCATTGCTAACCTTCCGACCATGATTGTGGCGGCAGTCAACTCGTCCGTTCACTCTGGGGTCACTGAAGCTTTCACCACTCAACTTCCATTAACTCTTGAAACTCGCTTTCCAGTGTATTTCGAGCAATTCCGCCGTGACCTCATTATCTGCAATGACCGGCCCACTCTTCGTTTCTGGGTTGTCCAAATCGTCCACCCGATTCTGATTTGGACCAGATTCCACCCCGCTATCCTCTTATTAACCCTGGCGGTGGTCAACCCTATCGGCCGCCATGGACGCCTCGGGTTGATTTTCCTTACTTCTCTGAAGGCGATGACCCCATTGCCTGGATCTAAAAGGCCGATCAGTTTTTTGCGTTTTACAACACTTCTGACACACAAAAGGTACTCATTGCCTCCTTCCACCTTGATGGTGAATCTTTGCAATGGTTTAAATGGATGGATTGTACTCAATCACTCTCTCGCTGGGAGGATTTCACCAGAGCCTTTTGCCGCGAATTTGGGCTATCGGAATTTGACGATAGTGCAGAATCTTTGTTCAAACTACGCCAAACAGGTACCCTTCGTGAGTATATCTCTAAATTTCGACATTTGGCTAATCGCACATTTGATTTAGGTCCTATTTTACTTAAGAGTTGCTTCTTGGGGGGTCTCGAGCATGAATTGAAATATGATGTGAAACTCCATAAACCTACCAATGTACATGAGGCGATAGCCATTGCAGTTCAGGTCGATACTAAACTTGTTAAGTTAAAATTGCCTATTCCTAGAGCCATTATTGCTGCTAAACCTGTTCCCCCAGCTCCCACTTTCCACCATGTACCTCTCCCTGGTAATTTTCCAGTTAAGAAACTTACCCCAACTGAAATTCAACAATAGACAGAAAAAGATGAGTGTTGGTTTTGCAATAACAAATGGGTTCAGGGACACAAATATGGGCTTAAGCAATTACTCATGTTGGATTTGGGGGACACAACGCATTTTGACGATGGGGGGGAAACCACCAACCCCGAATTGCTTACTATAATGATGAGTGAGTGCACTTTTTATGGCACTTGTGATAAGCCGACCCCTAGTACTATGAAAGTAGAGAGAACCATTAATGGTCACTCTGTCAAAATCTTACTAGACTCGGGAAGCACCCATAACTTCATTGATTCCAAATTGCTTAAACATTAGGACATCCAGTGCGCTCCACTAAATCATTTGAGGTTATGATTGCTGATGGTGGTAAAGTAAAGAGTTCAGGTTGCTGCAAGGCCTCTACGCTCTCACTTGAGGGTTATAATTGTTTGGTAGATTTGTATTCTCTCCCTCTTGGTGGCTGTGATGTGGTTTTAGGGGTTCAGTGGCTCTCTACGGTTAGTCTGGTTTTATGGGATTTCAATCTACTCACTAGGGGTGGGCACTTAGAACCGAAAACCGAAGTCGAAACACGAACCAAATCAAACCGCACCAAACGGTTTGGTTTTGTGGTTTTGAAATGGTTTCGGTTTTGAAACCAAACCGCAACATAGAAAACGGTTTGGTTTCGGTTTTGACTTTTGAAAACCGCACCGAAACCGAACCGCACTGCAAATATTAATAAACATTTAATTAAATGTCCATATTATATTTCATGTTTTAATTGGTTGTTTGTTAGAATCCATACACTTAGTATGGGACTCAACCACACTAGAATATCATCATTCATCACTTTCTTTCATTCATTAACTTGAAGGACCTTTGTTATTTTATACCATCACACACACACACACACATATATGTACAAGGGTGGACTAATCTTGTTATCAAGAGTCGAACAATGGTCTAATGAAGTCCACTCATTTAAAGCATAATATCACATATTATAGTATCAAAGTTTTGCTCATGTTTAATGAATTCAAATTTATTCAACTTGTTTTATGATAAACATTGTAAGGGACACCCTTTTGTTGCACAAACATGTTTTAACATCACAACTGCATGCAACATGCTAATTGTTTACATAACAAATGTCTTTTTCCTATTGCTATTGGGAAATGCTTATTAATATGTTAAATTACAAATTGTACATTTTTTCTTAAAAACCAAACCAAAACCATTTGAAACCGCACCAAACCGAACCAAATGCTTTGGTTTCATTTCGGTTTTGGGTTCAAAACCGCACCGAACCGAACAGCAAAAAATTTCGATTTCGGTTTCGGTTTCACTTAAAACCGCACCAAACCAAACCGTGCCCACCCCTACTACTCACTATGGAGTTCACTCGCATTAATCATACCTACAAACTGTTCCATATGCCTTCCACTGCCCCATTAATTCAAGAGGTCTCTCTTCAACAATTGGAAAATGAACTTCTTAACTCCAATTTGGGATTGTTCTTGTATTCCATGGAGGGCAAGAGGAATGAAGTCTCTGACCTTTCCCCATTCCAACAACAAGAACTCCAACATCTCCTTGACTCATTTGTAGGCATCTTTGAGGTCCCTTCAAAACTGCCCCCTTCCCGAGTTTATAACCATCGCATTCCTTTGGTACATGGAGCACAACCCTGAAACATTCGACCTTCTCATTATGGTCCCCTCTAGAAAACAGAAATTGAAAAGGTTGTGGAGGAATTACTTGCTGCAGGGTTCATTCGGCCTAGTCAAATTCCTTCTCTTTCCCTGTCCTCTTAGTGAAAAAGAATGAGGGCACTTGGAGGATGTGCATTGACTACAGGGAACTTAACACTCTTACTATTAAAGATAAGTACCCTATTTCATTAATCGATGATCTCTTGGATAAGCTTTTTAGTGCTATTTATTTTTCTAAGTTGGACCTCAGATTTGGATATCACCAGATCCTAATGCACCTTAGAGATATTGAAAAGACATGTTTTTAAAACTCATGAAGTACATTATGAATTCTTAGTAATGCCATTTAGGCTTACTAATGCTCTAGCTACCTTTCAAAATTTAATGAATGATCTGTTCAAACCATACCTCAAGAAATCTGTGTTGGTTTTCTTTGATGACCTTTTGATTTATAGCAAGACTTGGACTGAGCACTTGGCACATTTGAGGACTATTTTTAAGATCCTACAACAGCACCAGTTGTATCTTAAGATGTTTAAATGTTCCCTAGGTTAGCAAAGGGTAGAATATTTGGGGCATATTGTATCCAAGGATGGGGTTGAGGCTGACCCAACCAAGTTGCAGGCAATCCAAGACTGGCCTACCCCCAACAACTATCAAATAATTGCGAGGTTTCCTTGGTTTAACCGATTATTACATGAAGTTTATTCCTGGTTATGGGGGAATCTATCAACCCTTGTATGAATTGACCAAAAATGATGCCTTCCAGTAATCTAAGGTTGCTGCAAGTGCATTTGCTAAGTTGAAAGAAGTGATGTTTTCCCCACAAGTCCTTGCCCTTCCTGACTTCTCTAAGCCTTTTGAAATTGAATGTGATGACTCCGGGTTGGGAATTGGTGCAGTTCTACAACAAGGTTGAAGACCAATTGCATTTGCTAGCCAAACCCTCGGACCAAGGAACCAATCTTTATCCACTTATGAAAGAGAACTCATTGCTATAGTCTATGCAATTAGGAAATGGCAAAACTACCTTCAAGGAAGGCATTTTATTATCAAGACCGACCATAATAGCTTGAAGTACTTTTTGAATCAAAGGGCTAATACACCCTTCCAACAGAAATGGGTCTCTAAACTATTGAGGTTTGATTACGAGATCCAGTACAAAGTAGGACAAGACAATGTGGTTGCAGATGCATTGTCAAGGGTTCAAGGTGTTGCCCCACTCCAAGACCTTAATGCCACTGAGTCTATTGAATGTTCCTACATTCCTTACCCATATAGTGGTTGGTTGGATGACCTAAGGAAGTTTAATGAAGGTGATGAATGGATTTTGCAGAAGATACATGAAGTGAGGGAAAGTGTTCATACTAGTGTTGGTAGTTCTACCCTTGGTAAATTTTCCATTGAGAATGGCTTTTTGTGTTATAAGAAACAGATTATGCTAAGTCCTTATTCAAAATGGATATGGAAACTCATTGAGGAGTATCATTCTACCCCAGCTGCTGGACACCAAGGAATGGTCAAAACATATCATAGATTGAAGAAACAATTCTATTGGCAAGGAATGAAGAAGCACATTAGGCGATTCATTGCTACCTGTCACACTTGTCAACAAAACAAGTATGAGACAATTTCCCCTCCAAGTTTGCTACAACCCTTGCCTATACCAACTAGAGTTTGGATTGATATAAGCATGGATTTCATAGTTGGCCTTCCACTATGCAAAGGAAAATATGTGGTAAATAGGTTGTTGAAGTATTCCCACTTCATAGCCTTATGTCACCCTTACACTGCCTCCACTGTTACCTAAGTGTTCATTGATCATGCCTTTAAATTGCATGGAATGCCTCACTCCATAGTTAGTAATCTGGACCCCATCTTTATTAGTGCATTCTAAAAGGAATTTTTTAAGTTCTAGCAGTCTAAACTTTGTATGAGTTCAGGCTATCATCCTCAAAGTGATGGACAAACTAAGATGATGAATCGATGCCTTGAAACTTATCTCAGATACTTTGTGGGGGAACACCTCGAAAATGGGTCCAATGGCTTACTTGGGGCAAATGGTGTTTTAATACATCTTACCACACATCTTCGAGGTTTACTCCCGTTGAACTTGTGTATGGATACACTCCACCACATATCACTGCCTATGAACCAAGTACAACTAATGTGGATGCAGTGGAACAAGGCCTTTTGGAATGGGATAGGGTGCTATCTGTGCTTCATTCAAACTTGGTAAAAGGCCCAAAACAGAATGAAAGTGTAAGTAGACAAGAAGATGAGTGAGGGGCAATTTTCTGTTGGAAACTCAATGTATTTGAAATTGATACCATATCAACTGCAATCATTGGCACCACACAGTTATCACAAGTTACAGCCAAGGTATTATGGACCCTATGAGGTGATAGAGAAGGTTGGTACAATTGCATACAAATTAAGGCTCCCTACGGAAAGCAAAATACATCCAGTATTCCATATGAGTAATCTCGAGAGACAGTTGGGTTCCAATACTGTTTTGCAGTCTATACTCCCTCAGGTTTTGGATGATGGACTATGTCAACCCTCTCCAAAGAAGATTCTAGCTCGAATGATTTATAAGAAGTGCAATTCAGCAGGTGTTCAATTGCTGGTTCATTGGATTGATCAAGAAGAAGCCGATGCTACTTAGGAAGATTTTGATGAATTCCAAGCCAAGTTTCCAGAATTTTCTCTGTAAACCTTATAGACAAGGTTCTTGAATAGGGAAGTATTGTTATGTTCCATGTAATTGTGATTGCTCTGATCACAAGTGTCTGGATGAAATTGTAAGGGAAGGGTTAATTGTAAGAGATTTTTAGGGTTTTATTATAATAGTAGTAAGTATAAGGAGTCATTTAAATAGACTTTGTCCTTTAGTGCTGAGCTAGTAGAAAGGTTGTTAAATTCCCCACGTTTGTGGTGGCAAAGGGATTATTGAAATTTATTCAGAAATTACTATTCTGTTTGGTTCTTTCTTCCTCTTCCTCCCTTCTCGCCATTCTTCTATTAACGCAGTTCAAGGTCGACCCAGATTGCTGGGGTACTAACAGTTGGGTGGCTTGCAAAGCTATGAGCTCTGCTCAAGTTTAGGGTATGAAGACCATGTATATAATGTTTTTCAAGCATATCATCCCTTCCCTTAATTAACAGTTGTCACACAGACTTTTTGTGACACTGTATAGGTGACGTGCAGCATGACACTCAAAATTCGTCACATATATTATTACGTGACAAATTTTCAATGTTCTATGATGGTTGGCGAGGGTCACCAAAGCCCTTTTTTCTTGTAGTGAAAGACCATGTGCTTACAATGAATATGTGTCGTCAACTTCAAACGAATATCTCTATTGTTTTTTATACCAAGCCCTATTAGTGACCCACAACTCTCGAGTTCTTAAGCAAAATGTTAAAATCTCATCGGTCTAGTGGTACTTTTCTTTTCTAATATTAAAAAAGTCAAATTCCCTCTGCAAAGCCATGTGAATGTGATATAAAATTTCCTCTGCAGGGTCATAAATCTTATTTTTCTTCCATTGATTTGGATTTTGAGAGGTTAAACAGCACTTAACGAAAGAATCAACTCATTAAAATTTGGCAAAAAGAAGCTACAATCGAAAAACAATTCCAGAATTGTGATCGAATTTGTATAGGAAACAACATTTACAAGAAGTTACATGCCCCGCAACTTCCTAGGATGTAACAAGGTTTGGTTGGTTAAATACAATTGTTAGATGGCAATCCTGCATAAACATGGGCCAAAGTACTGTCTGAAACTCAAGTTCAATGGTGCTACCCCCAGTTATCAGAAAGATCACGACAATCGGTATATCCGCTCAACACCAGTCATTTTATGTTTCTCAACAAAGATGAGGATTAGACAATTTGGATAGTTCAATGATTCAACAAAGTAGGAGGGTAACTTAGTTGAAAACCAGGTAAGTTTCCTCATCCTTGAGAATAAACTGACAATCGTATCACAGATACCTCACCCGAAAAGTAGATCATCTGTACATATACTTTGAGAGAGGGAACTTAATGCTCCTTGCTACCTGTAATCCAAATATAAACAAGATGTTATGTAATTCAACACAATTTATCAACCTTACAGCACAAAATTTTGGTCTAATGTCAATTTTGGGAAGCATGTTAGGTTACCTTAAGAGCCATATCTTCACTCATTGTAGATCGATATCGAGTTGAGCCCTCCAGTGGGCAGCTTCCACCAGTGACAATAAAATTAACACTGCAGAGACTGGACAGTAGTAAAAGAACATCAGACATGAGCACGTCATTCCCATCTTGAATGCCTAACCTACCATATTCTTGTTCCTCCTCGTCAAGAGGACTTTCCCCTACAGATGTAATGCACTGAAATATGGCTAATAATCTTTCCATTGGGAATGAGCCAGGATTCAAAAGTAATTCCTGTTCTGCAGTTTCCTTCTGTTCCATTGACTTTTCCGAAAGCCTAACCATCGATCAAGAAGCATTATTTAGAAGAATTTAGTGTTTGCACGCGCTACATTGCAAAATGCCAAAACAAAAGGTGCAAAATAGTCAATATGCAAGTCGCAGAAATTTTTGTATCCTCCGCTGAATAAGTGCGGTAAAAAGATATCGGAAATTTTATCTAGAGGTTGTTCTGCACACAATAACCAGAAAAACTAAAAATATCCGTTGTTACTATAGTGAGGCTATGGTAAAATGGAAGCAGGTGGTTGTTATCTACCTGCTTAAGAAAAAACTTATATTATAGCTTAGTTGTCTACAGGATTTGAGAATGTCAGACCTACATTAACTTTTATGATAGCATAAAAAACAAAACTAAAATTTGTACCAGTGTTGCTGATGTTAATCAACTAAACCTATAGAGTATAAACTACAGTAAAAGCAAGAATTATTCTTGAAATAGACTTGCATCCTCTTTCGTTTTCGACTACTAGAACCTCATGTAGAATCGAACATTGATGAATCAAGGGTAGCTGGATTTCTTGAAGCAAGAAATGCTGAAATAAGAAGATGCTTGGCAGAAGTAGGCATATGGAAATCTAATTGTTCAACTTCACAATCTCCGAATTTCCTTGTGTCGCCCTTTCCTTTTCTCTCCTTAACTTCAACTTCAACTTCAGGGGATTTCTGCCTTTGGTTCGTCTCTTTATTGGGAACAAAATTCAGATCAGTGATAGGTTCACAATACTTTGTGAAAAATGGTGAAAAGGCAGGAGATAATTCATCCACCCGTCTGGTAATTCTACAGAAAGGCCTTAGCATGACACTAACCAAAAAGAAAAAGTGTTCATCAGAAGAAACACAAAAGGCAAAAGATGAGTGCAAAGAAGAAAAACAACTATTTTCGACCCTGAGAAAAGAGGCGTAAAGCTTTTTGTTTGCCTGGTTTCTCATGAAGATTTTATGCAGATCATCTTGTGTATAATCATGAAGATGTATAGGGATAGGCTCTACATAACCCATATTTGGGTAATAAGTATCCGGCGAGGCACTGCTGGTAAAGATAAGACCGACCTCAGGCATTTTCAAAATGTCATAGAGATTAAATAGTAAGGGTAATATAGTGGAACCTTTATCCCATCCTCTAAGACGCTCCAAATTGTCAAACCGTAAAGCTATTCATAAAACGCTGCGAGTTAGAAATTAAAAAGTAGATCAGGGCTTGAGGATTACCTGATCAGAAAACCTACCGGAAAGTCTGTCGAAACGATGAGAGAAAAGCAGAGGAATGGCAGTAGTGTTTCGCGAGAGTGATATCTGATTTGAATCGAAACCCTAATAAGGTTTGTTGAGATAAAAGATAGTATAAAAACCCGGGAAATTTAATTCCTACCAATTATTTAGTGTTTGGGTGTTGGGAGGCCCACCGTGAGTGCAATGAGCTAGAGGTTCTAATGGGCCCATGATGTTTAAAGGTGCTCGGAAGAGGAGGAATTCATCGGTCCAGACAACAGACCAGATGGTCATACGGCCCACACACACAAAAAAATCCCCACTCCACTTTCTCTGGGAGCATTTTTAGTCACCACCATCAATCTTGGTATATGCTTGATGTACACTTACCTAATTGACACGTGTTCTTTCACTTAACTTTGGTTAATCTTTTTCAAAATTGAAAAAGTAACGTTTAATGTGAAAGATCATTTAGTACTACAGTCTGATGGTAATCATCTTCACTTGGAAGTGAAATGTCTTAGGTTCAAATCTCATGGATGACGAATTCGATACCAAATTAGGTTATCCATTGTGTGGCTTAGCCAAACTCCCCCTCTCCCCATAATGTATCAATGTACTAAAAAAACATTTAATGCGACAGTGAACTAGAATTAGTTAAAATGACGTGTTAATTAATTAAGTGTATTATAATTATAGTAGCCAAATCCGTGCAAATGATCCAATCATATTAATTTTGGAATTTTTAAGAATCGAAATCAGTAGCCACTTGGTACTAAATTGAGGTCTTAGGTTCGATTCTAACTAAAGGCGTGCACCACATTATTGCTAGCCTATTATGAGACTAAGCTTATTACCGTCCCATCTTAGCGTAAATAATATTGTTTATTAACATAAATAAATAAAAATCAGTCTGTCAAATCATCAAAAGGGGTAGGATCAGATGGGGCGTTCTTAAAATTTTGGCTGAATGTTGATATAGGCATAATAATGAGCGCAAATAAAAGCTTTACCATGACAAAACTTTAATTCTGAATGCACCACTTCACAACAATCACACGAATTGGTCCCGTCTCCAGCGAAAACACAAACACAAACATCCATCATAGAAATAGTAACAAGTAACATGTACATCGGCATATTCATGTTGATCGAAAAAGATCATACGACGGCCATATCTATCTTTTAGCACCTACACAAGTAACACTATCCAGAAACGGAATATATATCAACCACAGTTGGAAACAAACTAACATGTAACCCTCATATGCATCTCCCCCGTCCATCACTTCTCTCTTCCTCTCCCTGTGGTATTTTTCGTCATCATCTTACACCTCACTTGAGGAGCTGCTCCTGATAAAGGATCCTCGGCGGTGGCTGCTCACTATAACGTCTTTAAGACGAGATATGGGACCAATCATCCTTCCTGTTTTCTGTCAACATGATAACATAATGTCAGTGTCATTGAACTGGACTTTCCTCTTAATGGAAGTAAACTCAATCGCATAAGCAAGTTATCTCATGTTCATATCTTAAGAATGCTCATTCGTATTGCGTGTCAGTGCATTCTATAGATTAACAACAACAAAGTTACTTATAATCCCTAGTATGATGTGCAGGCCACGAGTTCATGATAGGATCAGATGATGCATCAAATACTGTGGTGTTTCCGGTGTAATTAATCCTTAGATAAAGAATTGGTATCAAATTTCAAAATATAATTAAAGCCATAACCCAATTCTCTACTCAAAATCACCAAGAGATAAATTGCAACCCCATGCGTATTACATCAAGAACTAAGGAACTAACTGAATAAATTGCTTCATGCTCTTACGTTATGAAATTTATGGCATAGTGTAAGATCAAACCAAAAAGAAAAACTAACAAACATGAGATATCAATTCCTTCACCAGGGAAACATACTCATAAGACAAAGCTAATAATTAAACGAAACATACTCATAAGAGAAAACAATGGAAATCAGCAGACCTGATCATTGACGCTCAACAGCCACTTCTGTTGTAGAGCCAGCCACCTTTCATTTTGCCACCGCTGCCCAAGTAACACAAGCCCCATCACAGCCGCTGCTACGAAAATAGACCAAACTGCATTAGCTTCTTTTGCATGAGAATACAAGGAAGCAGCTCTTCTTTTCCACCAAGCTCCACAGGGCAGGCGAGAAACACCAAATTCATCATCTTTAAGAGACCTTGGGGATTGCGGGGTATCCTCGGAGAAACCTAAACCTTGCTCTGAAGGTTCATTAAGTCCAGGAACAGCGGGGCTCTCACCATAATCAGCTAAGCTGCTCAGATCTGTTTCACCGTCAAAATGATATATAGCAGCATCCATTATAGTCTGGTCTTTGTCAGCCGAAGTTAACCCTTCTTCAAACTCTGTATCACCGATCAACTGCATGTTATCCTTATCAGTCACAGACTGTTTCCCCGCAAACTCATCTGGAGCATTCAACCCTTTCAAAGTCAAAGTTTCTTCCTCCTTTCCACTGGACCTACCTTCTTCTTCAACACCTATCTCAGCTAAGACATCCTTGTCCACATGTTCGCTTCTATCAGACTTCAAAGGCAAATTCTCATGCTGACTGGTTGGAAAAGCAAAGTGACCAGACATGAAAAGAGCACGAGAAGTTTCCGCATGCTCACCATAGATACCACTCTTCTCCTCATTGCTCAACTCAATTCCTCCTGGACAAGGAGCAGCAGCATACGTTGACGCTGTAAGTTGTACAACTTCCCATTCATTCCCACGAGCAGTACTTTCCTCCCCCTCCTCATTATCTGCCATCTTACCACGAACAATACTTTCCTCTCCCTCGTCATTATCTGCCATCTTAAAGGACTTGAAGCTTCCTATTTCCCATGTCCAGGGCAAAATTACACACAAATTAACCAACAAAAAACAAAAAACAATCAGAACTCAGTAAAACGAGATACAAATTAAATCCAATTCTTATTTCTACGACACGAAAATGTCCAGGTCACAACACACTTTTGCAACAAAACACACCTTTTGTTTGAATCACCACGATTAACTAAAATGAATTAAGCCAACAACTGAATAAAAATAAAAACTTCGTAGTTCGTACAGAATCTCTTTTGACCTCTAAACATTATTTTTTTCATTTCTACCGATACAATCCAAACGAACATAATACTTCACGAAACAAAGCTCTGATGTGCATTCGAAAACCCGAATCGAGGATATCAAATGACAAATACAAATACATATTTGCAAATACAACAATACTAAAGTGACCTATACTTTTTTTTCCCCAATTCCTAATAAATATAACAATTCCTAACAATTAACACCAACAACTAACACTTAATCACAATTCCTCAAGAGCTTAATCAAAATCTTCACTCAATAAAACAAGAAACTGAACAATTTGAGCGTGCATAATTGAATATAATTAGCAACCAAACAATCAAATTAAAGCAAAACATGATTGAGTTCAATCAAAACTAGCAAGTAGAACACTAATCAAACACGTAGAGATCAAGAAACGAGCAAAAAAACAACAATCAACGGACAAAATAATTCCCGAAACAAAAATATCGGATTAATATCGATTCCAAGACTCACAGGAAAGCGTAAAGTGATTCGATCTAGAAGGTCCGATCGGGGATCGGAAAGACGACGTTCTGATATGGTCGAAGGTTGAAGATTGAAAACAGTGGGGTGGGGATTTTATATGCAGAGATTTCTCGAGGAATAAAAGGGAGGGAGATGAAGAAGGAAACCGGCGGTAGCGGTAAAGATGGAACTGGACACGTCGGGTGACCAGCTGTAGGAGGTGGGATTAAGCTTTGGCTGAGAGGTGCGTTTGCGGGAGAGACTTGAAGATGACCGGTGATAGAAGGTGGGCGGGGGGTTTTGCGTTTGCGTGTGTGCAGAGCGAAGAACTTACTGCGTCACGCCAGTGTTTTGGTTGTTATGGAGTGACGTCATTGTCAGTTTCTTTCCTTAATTTTATCCATTTCACGTGTCATGATATTTACATCTGAAATTTACTCACCATATCTATTTTTTCAGAAAGATTTTTTCGCCTTTAATTTTAGTATCCACTTTAATGTTGGATATTAGCCTATCAAATTAAATCTTGAAATCTTGATAAAGAAAAAAAAAATCTTGAAATGAAAGCTAATATAGGACAAGAAATCAAAGATTTACAAAAGTCATTGATATTTTAAAAAATAATAACATTATTTGACAAATTCTCAAAAAAAAAAAAAAAAAAACCATAATCGGATAAACTGTCTCCTAGCTAATAAGGTAATCCGAATATAGCTTCTATGGTAAAAATTAAGAATTTAAACCTTCATGGCGTAGTCTGTTAGCATATTTAGTTCAAAAGTAATTTTTTTTCATCAAAGTACATGTTTATCCCTGCATTTAAAGGAAAAAAATTAAAACTAAACTGAAAAATGGGAGTCATCTGAATTTGAGATTTTTTTTATTAACAAACGATGTTATATACTTGAAGGGAGTAGGGAGTGGTCTAAACATCATAATAAGCTAATAATAATGTGGCTCATGTTCGTTTTTAAAAAGTATCGAATCTAAGACATTTCATTTATAAATAAAAATAAATACCACTAGACGCAATACTAATTCGTTTTAGAATATGAGAAAAGATTTTACGTTAGTCTCAACTTCGTGGGGCAAAGGCGCAAATGCATGATCGCTTCCCTAATTCGTTTATATTTTTCTTTTTCCTTTTTCCTTTTTCATATAATCTTAAGTGGGTTGTATGATGAGTCTATTCTCAATACCCCACCAAACTCAATCATTGCGAGGTCAGCATATGCTCCTCGGTGGTGACACCTCCTGACCTCCACCTTTCTTAGTCGTTTCATAGTGTGATACATTCCAGTGCAAACGGCCCATCTAGAAAATATGGAGAAGAACAATCCCCAGCTACCTTTAGTACTAGTTTGGTACTGATGTGCTTTTATAAAAAGTGGGTATCATAAAAAGCTGAGCTCAAAAATATGTTTGGTAAACACTTACGTTATGTTTGGATGAAGAAATTTAAGATTACTAAAGAATTTTAAAATGACGGAAATTAAATTGACGGGATTTTATTTTCTAGAATTTATGAATTTTCTTGTTTGGTTAACCTAAAATAACCATGGAATTGAATACGGAATTTGTTATTTTTAAGCTCTTAATCATAGAAATTGGGAAATGACACCAATTTACATGGAATTTAAACTTGGGAATTGGACATCCCAAATTCCAAGTTTTTTTCCACGCGAAAATTCTAAATTCATATGTTTATGAGTCCAAACAAGTGAATTGATGCATGTGAATTTACAAACTTTGATTTTTATTCAAATTCCAAGATTATTTCCCACATCCAAACATAATGTTAAAAACAACTTATCTTCACAATTTTGGGTGAAAAAAAAAAAAAAAACTAAAAACGTGAAGCAGCAAAAATGTGCTTTGAAAGATCGGCTTCTTTTTGCCAAAACACGGATGAATAGTGTTCATTAAATGAAACTTCCAAATTCCCAAACCTACCCTCACCTGTCTCTTCGCTGTTACTCAATTTCAAAACATCCACAGCTCAAAATTTGCATATGATGCACGTAATTCTTGTTCTACCACAAAATTTACACAATTTCGATAAAATCAAAACCCTAATTTCAAAATTTCACTAATAAAACAATTGAATTTGGAGGATGCAGAATCAAAACCTGCAAAACGATGTTACAATAGCAAGTATTGCCGAAATTCTCTAGTCCGAAGTATCGCTCGCCTTCCTGAAATTGGTTGCCGAGAGCCTTCTCGAGTTTGGACCCCGCATCACCCATCAGACTCAGTCAATACACAAAGTCGACGACTCGGATCCTCTCTCTCTTCGATTCAAGTCAACGATACACATCCATGGATAACTGAGTCAGTCACCGAGTCGACCACCGAGCTTCTCCCAAATCTCCGTCGAGAGACCAGGGATTGTGTTCGAGGGATTGAAATTGGTGTTGCTGCGGTGGTGGTATGAGAGAGGGAGTGGGCTGCGGAAGAGAGAAGAAAATACAGGTTTTGCAAAAGAGGAGAACCGAACCTTGGAGAAGAAAATAGAATAAAAAATTATGATTCCATAATAAAATAAAAGATAAAGAGTAATAGTTGTATAGTAAATAGATATTATAAATGTTGGTTATGATTTAGTGTTAAACATTGGATTATATGTTTAAGATAAAGTTTATAAATATTTTTCTTTTAAAAATAAAGTATATTTAGTAATTCACCTTTATTTGTTAAGAAAATTAAATTGATGGCACATCTAGTATTATACCCTTTTTGGTCATTTCACATGATCACAGTTGTTTTACATAAAAGTTTACCAAACACTATAATATTATTTTTTTTTTCCAAAAACACTTTTACAAAAAAAGTTTACTAAATACTCTGCAGCTTTATTTCACATCTACTTATTCTCACAGCATAGCAGAATCAGTTTTTTTTCAAATCACAGCAATACCAATTCAGCCCTTAATCCTATGTCAAAAAAAGAACAAAAAAAAAACCACACAGACCAGAGACTGAGAGGAGAGGGAGAGAGAAATGGGGGTATTGTGTGTGTATTTTTTATTTTATTTATTTAAATGCTTAAAAATGTTTACTTAATTAATTTGATTGATTTGTTTGAATGGTGGTTGTGAAACGTGTAGGCTGCTGAAGACAGAGGGCCAACTCTATTCAACGGTGTGGATTCAACTTTTGGACGATTGGGTTCTTGAGCAGATGTACACAGTAAGTCCTCCATGTTCCCATTTTCAAATTTCATAGAATCATTTATGTATGGTCAAAATTGACGGTCTGATAACGTAACATGTTACATTGTGAGACATCAGAGTTCATATTGATTAGTTAGAGTTATGTTCATGGAGTCGTCGTTGACTGTCTGGCAACATAACATGCTTGACTATAGAACAAGAGAACATTAATCCACGTTTATTAATTATAAAACGTACATGCTTGATTCGGTGACAGCAAAACAATTATGTTCCCTAACATTAACCCGCATTTAAGACATAACATGCTAGACTGTCAAACAAGAGAATATTAAGCCGTGTTTAAATGAAGGAGGAACATAATCAATTATGGTATATGGCAGGTGAGACCTGTGGTGGAAACTGGGTATGAGAATCTGCTACTGGTGAGGTTGCTACTGGAAATGAGGATGCCTTCAATAAGGGAGTCCTCGGTTGCGGAAGGGCTCACCATGGAGGGAATACTGGAGAAGTGGTCGGAACTGAAGCAGGTGATTATGGCAGAATGGGGAGAAGAAAGGGATGCTCTTATTCATCTTTTTGGGAAGGTCAGGGATGAATGGATGGATGAAGACTTGACAACTTGGATTGGTGCAAATAGGTACCCGAATGGGGGTAAGGCTCTCCTTAAATGGGGGTCAGGCTAACCGACATTGACCTCTCCCAGACCCTGCGTAAAGCGAGAGCCTTGTGCACTAGGTACGACCTTTTTATATATTCAAGTCCCATCGCACACTTGTTGCGACGGGGAGAGCTCAATGCATAACTAAGTAGGAAATAATTAGACTGCAGATTATATCCAGGTGTTCCTGATGCTCTAAGATTTGCCAGCTGAAGCATGTACATGGTCACCACAAAACAGGTGTGGCCCTCACATACGCATCATCTATGGCATCAGAAATTTCGGGTTTTCCTTCTCCCGGAAGAGAGAAAATCTGGAGGCATACAATTCAAATTAAGACTTTGAAATGTTGAGACTGCTGAAAATTTTATGTTGGTCAAAACATAAGAAACGATCATTTTACAGACTTACTTCTTGGAGAGTACAGCTCTGTGTTTCGCCCCTGTCATTCTCTTGCCTCCTCATTTCCCCATTCTTCTTTTGCACAGGCCAGATTTGGTAATGCTTTGCTGCGAGAACTTGCAGGAGTTACAATACCGCCTGAAAAGATATTCGGTCTTGGAAGTGGGTTAGTGTATATTAAGTCGATCTTAATCTGTGTTTTGTGTTTGGAACCAATGCCTGCTGTTTGCTTTCCATAATGTGAAACTTTAAGTACAAATATGCACTCTTATATGAAGTATTGAATTCGTGTTCCCTTACAGTCCCAAGGTAGAAGTACTGAAGCAACTTCAAAAGAAACCAGAGCATCAGGGGCTGAAACTGCAGTAAGATACTTCTCTGCTTAATATTTAATTTAATCTAACATGTTCTAACCGAGCTTAAGTGAACAAGATTAATAATGCTTGACGTTGACCAGCTTTGTAGAGGATCAGTTGGCAATACTAAAGAATGTCATCAAAGAACCTGAATTGGATGGTTGGAATTTGTTTCTAGGTAAAATTTCTCCGTTCATATTCTTCTCCCCTGAGCCTTATCAAACATTGACACATAAACTCGTCTGAGCTTCAGTTGCTAATTGGGAATTGGATCAGGGAATTGGGGGTACAATACACAGAAAGAGAGGGAGGAAGCAGAGACAATTCCTAGGATTCAGATTGTTGAGCTTTCTGACTTCAGTAAGAAGTTGAAGTAGCTTCTGTTCATGAGAATCTTCTTCCCTTTTCGGTTGTGAATGTATCAATTCATTTAAACTGGAAATGGCAATATCTTCGTTGTTGGAGACTTAGAATGTTAAGTCGGAAATTTTTAAGTATCTTCTCTATTTAAACTTGTCAAAGAGAGCAATTTATCTCTTTGCAAACAACAAATTCATAAATGAAAACAGAATTCCAATAAATAAAGCTCGTCTACACTTACAGGTTCCAACATCATTAGGATTGGTGGTTGCTATGGTGTTACAACAGGGGTTATTATATTTTCTTGTCAGAAGAGAAAACTTACCGGTAGAACTACAATTCCTCTTTCAAATGTGTATCGCTCTCTGGTGGACTATCACTCTCCTTTCTCTTTTTCTCATTCTGGAGCTTCTCAACGAGTTCCTCTAAAGGAGGATCTCCTAGTCTTCGAAAAACTTGATCACCAATCTTTATCTCATAGGCCTCTGGTTGGTTCAATGCAAACTCCTTCAACTGGAGAATTGAGAAAAAAATGAACGATGTAACATTATCAAGAATGAACAAACACAGAAGCTCATGACATGCAATAATCAACTCAATAGCTCAAACAAAGAATTCATGAGCGTAATTGGCATTTAGAACTGGGCTCTAACGGAACAGCTAAGCTATCCTCGAGGCATCAAACGTTTCTCTTTGTTGTGAAAAATATTCTTAAGAACCCAAACACATCTAAAGAAAACTTTCTTCAGCCGGATGCAAGGGAAATTAATACTTTTCAGTCCGGAGGATAAAAAGCCAGGGTGGGAGGAAACTGTACCTCTGTCGTGTCTTGGCCTCTTTCCATGGTGAACATGATCGTGTTTAGATCAACACCCATGAACCTTGCCCCAATGGCTCCGGTCCTCAGAACTTGAGTCCATTTCATAGCAAGCTCAGCCACCGTATCCTGGGAGGGGGAAAAGAAGCACTTATCAACTTTGCCATTCATTTCAAGCCGTATCAAAAATCATTCAATCACATGGAAAACCATCAGAAGTTGAAAAGAAAATGTAAACAGAAGTCATTTCTATCACCTAGAAGTCCATTACATCAACTCAGTTTACACTATAACGCAATTGCAGAGTACAGATGGATACGAAAAAGGGACTGAAACAAGAACTAGAAACATAGAATATAACTAGTGTGCAATTCATGGTTTCTAATGAACCCGAAAATTTCAGTACTGAATCCTGAGCAGCCGGGCGTGTTCAGCATTATCAGTACTTTTCACACATTCGTCCCAATTGGTTAAAGATAGTGTGCTTGTGCAAATGGGGGTTACGCCAATTGGTCAGGGTCCCAAATCCAAATCTCCGTCCCGTAGATTAGAGTAGTTTAGAACATCACTTTACGTATCACATACACCCTGTTCTAATTCAGAATCAATTCACAAAAGTCCCACAGTCCAAATCGAAATCAGAACTTTCATTTAACTTCTCAATCCCATTTGATCCACATCCATGCTCAAACACTCATCTTACTTATTAAACTAAAATTACCAAATTTAATTTCCCAAGTACGAATCATTCGATCGGAGACAAAACCCAATAGCAAAATGCACATACAGCTCACATTCAGCTAGAAAACCGACAGCAAAAATGTAGAGCGATTTCGAATTACCCGACTCCGTTTCTCGCCCACCCGGAGCTTCACGAACCCGAAAGCCGGCCCGGTCTGCCGCTTCATCATCTCCGCCTGGATCTGCGACATGTCCATCTTCGACAGATCAGGAAGCGGATCGAAATCGGAAGAGGGTTTCGATTTCTTGCCCCATTCTTTCCAGGTGTCGTCCTCCTCCTCGTCGACTACGTCGTCCAGGTCGTCGGTGATGTGGACTCTCCGCTTTCCCGCCTCGGCGAACCGGACGAATTCGCCATTTGAGGAAAGGATGAAGGGTAGAATGAGGAGAAGGAGAAGGGCGAGGAGAATGGGGACTGGAGGTGTCGGGTTTGCCATGCTTTGTGTGAAGATTTGGAGAGGGAAACAGTACTTCGGATCTATGTCTTTTTTCTTTTCTTTTTTAATTTTAATTGTTTGCATATTTTTTGGGGGGAAATATAGCAAAGAGCATGATTTGATGAACATCTATATAAAATGTGTTGATCACATATATACGAATAGTATCTAATAAAAATTGACCGCACGATATATAATAAACGGTTACAATCATCAAATCCTTTTCCTATACGAATGAGTGATATTTATTTTCATTCGTAAGTAAGAGCTTTTAGGTTTAAATCTTGTAAATGGTGAATTTAATAGTGTTAAATAAGAGTTTTCTATCACACTTCCACTACACATTTACACTATGTTTAGATGAGGTAAATAGTCACCCAGTACTACAGTCTGTTGATATTCTTTTTCACTTGAAAGTGAGAGGTCTTAAGTTTGAATCTCGTAGATTACGAATTTAATATCAAATTAGGGTACCCATTGTATTGATTTATAATATTTAGAATTTATGCTAGAAAATAAATTTGGGAACTCCAATTCCCAAGTTTAGACTCTATATAAATAGGTGATATTTTTTTTAAAAAAAATTATGAGTGAGAGTTTAAAAATAACAAATGTATGTATTCAAACGTCATTGTTCTTTTAGATCAACCAAACAGAAATTTGACAAATTCTAAAATAAGAAAATTTCATAATTTCAATTTCCGTCATTTTAAAATTCCTTAGTAAAGGATGTTTTCAATTAAGATTTTGAGGGATTTTAATTCTTTTAATGAATCTAAGGGTGCGTTTGTTGTACCGGACTATCTCTGACTGAACCTAAAGTAAATTGTTTAGACTAGACTAAGCTGGACTAACTTAGTGAAGCGTTTGATACATATTTAGTAATATTTGATTACTACTACTGTCTATTTTTTTCATTCTAGAAATCTCTCATTCCCATTCCCAATTCTTTTCCGTTGATCCCCCTTTTTCTTCCTAATTTTACTTCATCCCTCTCTCCCTATTTCTTTCTAATTTTTCTTCGCCCCTCTTGTCATAGCCCGTCCCGGGATTTATATATTGGGAGCGTGAAAGGACGATTTTACCCTTGGCGGGTACTAAGGTACGTATGTATGTGACCTTATATTTGGTTCAAATATTAGTCAAGTTTTGGAAGAAATATATATTTAAGTAAGTTGGCTTATTAAAAATTGATTTTGTTAATTTGGTTAGAGATTATTTGGATGGTGTGGATTGAGTTGGATATCAAAAACCCCTTTCTCTCTCTCCTCATCCCGTAGCCTCTCTCTCTTTCTCTCTCCTCCCTCACGACCCTCTCTCACTCTCTCTCACCCAAAAACTGTACGGACAACACCAAAACCACCCCAAACTTCATGGATCGACGTGGAGATTAGTACCATCGTGTTCGTGAGTGTCCTACGAACTCAAAGATACCATTTTCAGGTAAGAACTCCTTCGTTTTCATGTTTAAAACCCGAGGACCGAATGTGGCACTATTCATGAACTTTATGTTGGTTGATTTTTAGGACAATCCAAGCTCACAGTGAGCTTTAGGAGGTCCTAAGGAAGCTCGGGGACGTTCGTTGGGAAGTTTTGGACGTCGGGATCGTGAAATTCAAAGTTGGCCGAATTATCGAACTACCTCAGGTAAAATTTAGTGGAATTTAGACCTTGAAATTGGTGTAATGTGATTCCTTATGCTTAGAGCTTCATTTTGGTACCAATTTCGTGAAAAATGGTTGAAAAATGAGTGAGAAACCATAGTTGGAAGTTTTGCCCAGAAACCGGCGACGTCACCGGCGACCGGCGAGTCACCGGAGAAGACAATGGCATATTCCGTTAAAGTTAACGGAATATGCTAACGCCGTTAGTTAACCCTAACGGTAACCGTTAGCTTTTGACGGAATATTCCTGACGCCGTCCGCGACTTCCGTTAGGGCACCTGCGCGTGGGCCGCGCGTAGGGCCGTGCCCTAGCCGGCGCGTGAGGGCACGTGGAGAGTCCAAAAATTGTTCTAAAAATTATGCGACGTCCGTGACGTCGAGTAGATCGATGTGGTATATTCATATACCCAAATTGAGCACCGTATGAGAAGTTATTTCGAATTATTGGTGATGTGTTTAAAATTAACGTTTTTATAGTTGTTTCGCATATAGGTGACACGTATCCCGAGGACGAGCGCATCCAGGGACGCCACGGGGGTTACGACCCCTCGACTTATCAGTGAGTGGGCAGTTTTGATTTCGTATTTACCTATATACAACTGTTTTTCCCAGAAAATCCGTTTATGTGAAAATTATGAATCTATTTGCCATGCATGAAACTGTTGAGATATTTAGTTTGATAATTAACATATATATATATGTGTGAAATGACGCGGTGGACACTCAGGTGAGTTTATTTATTTTCAGCTAAGTTATTTATCATGGATTGTATTGAAAGCTCATGACCTGCACCTAGGTGATAGTGCTTATATTGTTATTCACCACACCGCACGCTCGTCTTGGATCCAAGTAGGTGGATGTCGTACAGACCATGTGAGGGTTCCGACATGCTAGTCGTGCAGATTACTAGATGTGATTCCAACTAGTGGGTGACCTTAGTTATGCGCGCTGATGATTGATGAGAGAAGCACTAGAGCGTATTTATACACCTGTCATCGTACAGACTACTATATGTAGTTCCGAGTGACGTGCAGAGTTGAACCGTACAGGTCACCGAGGTGACTCCGGTTAGATTTGATGTTGAGCTTTAGAATTAGCCGTACAGGACCATTGTAGGGTCTCCGGCTGATTTATCATTCACCTTATTGATATTGATGTATTTTGATCATATTTTGGGCATGGCACGTCATTATTGAGATATTATGTTGATGAAATTGAGTTGAGTTTGATGTTGCGTATATATATATATGTATATATACTATTTTCTGGGAAAGTATACAGGTTTTTACGGTGAGGGGTTAGAAGTGTTTTTAATGAAATGTTTTGGAAAATCTTTAGTTTTACTGACCCACTCATTTTGTTTTGCGCCCCTCCAGGTTCTAGTTAGCAGTTGGTGGCTCTCGAGGTCTCTTCTCCGGCATTCTGACAGACTCTTGACATGTAGGACTCACCTGAGGGTGATGTAATTTTATTTTAGTCCTGCTTGACTGCACTTAAACCTATGCTCTGAATTCACTTGTTTGCTTTATAACCCGTCCTGTTATTCTAGTAGGTTGTTCTGCTAGAGTTTGGTTTGAATTCCTTCTTATGTATGTTAGTGTTTTGCTTCCGTGTCGCGCTTATGGTTACGTCACACTCGCGTGACGGCCAGCACGCCTTAATCCTCTGGGTCGGGGTATGTCACCTCTCCCTCTTTCTCTTCATCCATCTCCCTCTTCATCTCCATCTTTTTTTTCCTATTTCTCTCCATTCATCTCCCTCTTTTCTTCCTAATTTTTCTGGGACCCAATTAGCGAATCAGAACCCAAATCAAAGTCTGGGTCACCTGGGTATTAATGGGTTTACTTCTCTAGCGTCAATGGCGAAGGTTTGGGATCAGGGAGTTTGGACTAGGTGCACTGTGATTAAAGCGACTGCTGTGCGTTTCAGAAGCTAAAGATTTTTGTAAATTTTTTTTTTTTTTTTGGTTTAGAATTTTGGATTTGGATCTGGTTTTGCAAAATGGTAATATTGCCTAATTTTTTGTCTTTTTTGTTTTGAATTTTGCAGGATCTGGGTTTAGAAGTGGTAGATGAGAGGGGTGAAGCAGGGCATATTTTGTATATGGGACCTGGGTTCCGAATCTTGTGAGGAAAAAGTAGATGGGAGGGGCAAAGCGAGGATGGACGAAGCAGGGAGGAGTTGGCTTAGCAGTCCGGCCGATTTCCGGGGGGGGGGTCTCGCTAAGACCCTTTAGTGAAGCGCTTAGTCTCGTTTAGTTAGGGCGAGTCTCATTAAAACTTGTCCCAGTTTGTATCAAACACGGGACTAGACTGCCACTTAGTCCAATCCAGTTTAGTGAATGCTAGTGAGTGCAAACAAACGTACCCTAAGTATATTCAATCAGAATTTTAAATGATTCTTTGAAATTTAAAGGGTATTCAATCAGGATTTTAACATAGTTTATTAAAATCTTTAGAAATTCAGATGTATCAATTAGGATTTTAAATAAGTTTATAACATTTCAGGTCTATCCAATTAAAATTTGATTTAAAGAATTTGAACTCCTTATTGTAATTTAAGCATTCACAAATCTCATATCTCCCCATGAGATTTCGAGACAACTGAAATCAAAATTTTATATGAAATCTTTGCAAACCAATCAAAATGTGTAGTTAAATTAGGATTTGATAGTATTTTAATATTTAAAATCAAAGTGTAGTAAATTATAATTTTAAAGAGGATTTCAAAGTCCTTTGAAATTAGGGGTGGACACAATTCGGTTCAGTGCAGTTTTAAGTGAAACTGAAATCGAAACTTTTTATGGTGCGATTCGATGTGGTTTCGAAGCCAAAATCAAAATGAAACCAAACCGTTTGGTTCGGTTCGGTGTGATTTCAAACAATTTCGATTCGGTTTTTAAGAAAAAATGTAAAATTTAAAATATATATCTATCTATGTATAAGACGGCCTCATTTTCCACATAATACATTATAATTAACCAACCCACATGAGAATTCTTTTCCTTACTGCTCTCCCCACTCTCTCATGTACATTTGATCACAGCAACAAAATGGTATAGGAGAATGAGATATAATCAACTAGCTTAGCCTAGCTAGCTAATTGCACAAATGATAGACTTCGTGAGCAGGAAAAAGCATCCAAATGGAGTGATATGGCTTATTATTTGATCAAAGATTCATTTGCATTTTGATCACAGCAAGAATTCTCAGATGAGTTTGAGAGAGAGAGAGAGAGAGAGAGAGAGAGAGAGAGAGAGAGAGAGAGAGATAGATGAGGATTGAGAGATAATTTGACAGTATGTCAAATAAGGGTGGAAAGGGATAACATTTTAGTGTGGTTGATGCCATACTAAATGTATGGACTCTAACAAACAACTTAAACATGACATGGTGCGGTTTTCAGTTTCGGTGCAGTTTTTCAAAAGCCAAAACTAAAACCAAACCGTTTTGTACACTGCAGTTCGGTTTCAAAACCGCAACCATTTCAGAACCACAAAATCGAATCGTTCGGTGCGGTCCAATTTGGTTCGTGTTTCAATTTCAGTTTTCGGTTTCAAGTGTCCACCCCTATTTGAAATCATAGAGTAGTCAAATTAAGATTTTAAGAAAGGTAATGCTAGGGAGACTAAACTTTTAAATTAAATTTGAAAAAAAAAATTATGTGGTATAGAAAGTAAGCATGCTAATCTACTCAAGTAATTATAAATTTGATCTCCCTAACATTATTCTTTCTTTCTTTTTCTCTTTCGGGTTTCAGTAAGGGAATATCATGGAGGATTTTCTCCATTCATACTAGCTTCATGTTATACAGGCGTGTCCGAATGGGACAGTCACGGAAGGGGTTATGATGCTTCCGAGTACTTGAAGTTGCGATAAGATTATGGGGTTACAAATTGCAACGTGGCAGTCATGGAAGATATAGCCGCTGGGGTGGCAAGAAATGGACTAGGATTCTCTCCCCTCCTCTTTCCATCTCTTTCCATCCCCTCCTTTCACATTCTCTTATTTTGTCTTTCTCTTGCTATAAAAAATTAATATAAGATGTTGACGTGGCTTAACCGTAACCATTCAAATATGAGGGGAGGGAACAAAAGAGGGGAGAAAATCATACTCCGGCAAGAAATTGTACTTCTTCTTTCTCTTTTTTTTTTTTAATTTTTATTTCAAAAGGAACTGAAATTTCAAAAAGTATAATAAAATTTCAAAGTTAGTTGCGGAAAGAGATTCATTGAATTCATCAAAATCATTCAAAATAAAATTAGATACATAATCATTGAGTGAATGAGCAATAAATTTTTAGAGAAATGTTAAAAGAATCTCTCAAAAGTGAGATTTTTTATGAACGCTCTATTACGTCATATTTTTAGCACGATATTTTATAATGTTAGCATGAAAATTAACATTAAGTTGCGACGTGGCAGAAAATCTATAAAGAGTCCTAGTTTAAGAGAGTCTCCTTAGCATTTCTCTATAAAAAAAATTGAACAAACAATATTATCTACACTGAATGGTGAGAGAGTGTATTAAATATCACAATAAACTAGCAATAATGTTATTCAAATTTATCTTTAACGAAAAACGAACATAAAATATATCACTCACTAATAAAGAAGAATATCACTTCAACGTTGTACTTAAGGAGGGGCATTTCTCTAAATTTTAATTGCCCAGCAGAAACTTGACGTATTGGCTTACGGGTCAAAACAAACATGATTGGCTTGATCATAGCAGCCGTATCAACTCTGCAAAATTATTTTTGCATGTTCGAAAACTTGGGAAATGATCATGACATGACACCTAATCAAAGTTGGAGACAATTTGTCAATTACATAATACTAAGTTTGATTAAGTACAATAGTTATTACTACATTATAATTATTAATCTCAACGAATCTTGGATATTGATACTGCAAATTACACAAACAGCTTAACAATTCTTAATAAAACACTATATATGCGTTAAATTGTAAAATAAAATAGACATGCAAGAAGTATTTGTACTAAAAATAAATAATTAAATAAATTACAGAGATTGTCTATTTTTTTCTTCTAAATAATAAAAAAATAATACAGAGATTGTCTTAAATTAATAGGTCATGTGAAAAAGGAGGTTCTTTGTTTGTCTTGTTTATTTGGATCCCCCCTTCCCGCTTCTTGTTAATATTCAACTATCAAAACTCAAAGATTAGAGACGAGGAGGATTGCGAGAAATTTTTCAATGTGACCGGTACACAGAATGGTATTCCACGTGTTACTATACAGATGTTGAGATATATGTGCTAAAAAGTTAATAACTTAAAAAATAAAAATTTTCACCACTTGTATAAAGACACGTGATGTACCCTTTGTATTCCGATCACAATTAAAAATTTATCGAGGAGTGCAAGCGTACAAGTATACAAGTGTCAAATTCACTATATTAATTCATCATTTTGCTTAAATCACGTCATTTCACGTGTGAAAAACGAGAAGCAATTTGGCTTTTTGATGTAGCACAATTTTTCACATCTTTACAATCCCTATTATATGTAAGCCGATTTTCCTAACTTAACATATGGACAATACATATTAGGTGACGTGAAACACAGCTTTACAAGCCCTATTATATTAATTAACATCCTATAATACCATGAAAGAAATTAAGATTTCACCCTAACAACATAAGAAGTTGCCAACTCGTTGTAAGCCCCCAATAAAGTTTCCTAAAATTTTCGTATGGGGCAACCTTATGCATGAATAGGTCAAGGATCATTTAAGCTATTAGGTAAGGGTTTAGTTCCCTTATTTGGGAATCACACTCGACAAGTTTTATCCTGTGTAGGGTTATTTAATTTCAACACGTAAAACACATTGGTTGTGGAAGTACATGGATAGCATCAACAAATAACATATTATAACGTAAGCATCTAACTTGGTACTAAATTAGAAAGAAAGAGATAAATAAATTTTAATTATCAATGTGAGAGATTCACACTCTCAACATAACATGTCCATTTTTTTTACCTCAACCTCCAAAAACAAAACAAACATTTCTCTTTGCTTAGTTTTTTTTTATTTTTTTATTTTAACGATAAAATTAATAATTCATGAAAATGATAAGAACTAATTCAAATGTGAGCAAAAAATAGTTGGTAAATACCTAAAAAATTCCTTTTTTGAATGTTGATGTAGCTTATAAGTTATAACATGCTTTGTTCTTCTGCCCAATGCACATATAATTGCTTGTCTAAACAAAACACTATCACACCACATGCGAAATAGCATCTTAAAAACAATGACTCATCGGCATGTAAACTCAATAGCCACAGAAGAGAGAGAAGAAGACAAAGGCAGTTTGCCGCATACTGGCTCCATTTGTCGGGAAGAGCCATTTCCTTTTGGCTCCTCAAATCTTCAAGAGTGCTTTTAGGTTTACGTGTTTGAATTGTGGTGCATTGCATTTGTAGTAGGTCGCTTTAAAGTCAAAAGGGTTTTTTTCTTCTTTTTTTTGTTGAGAGAACTGGAAATGTCATTACCATGGCTGAAGTTAAAGGGAAACAGAGAGCCACAAGGGTCTAACAACAACGGACCAAATTACAGAGGAAAAGGAAAGCAAACAAGACGCAGAGCACACCTCCGCGTCCCCCTCTACAACCTCCTAAAACTACCTATTAGTTTGGAGGACAACGAAGTCCATCTTTGTTCAAAACACCAACAAACAAAGATGGGGTCGTTGAACCCAAAGTAAGTTGCACATCTCCGTATCCGTGTGTGACGCTATGAAATTCGCCGCTCCACTGGCTGACCTTAGAACCCAAAGACCAGTTGCAGTTAAGGAAGGAAGTTCTTTTGGTATGTCGATTGCGAATGAAAAGAAAGTTATTTTTAGTTGAAAAAAATGAAAAGAAAGGTTAAAGAAAAAGGAAAGTCAAACTGTATTTAACCTGTTAGACCATTTTCAAATGAAATGTCAAATTATAACAGTAAATTATAATTGATAGTTGATGTGGCAATTTGAAGTCTTATGTCATATTTTGTATTTCTCTAACCGAATTGTCAAATTTATTGTCTTATTAAAATAGAGCTTTAAATGGTTGTAATTATTAAAAGAAATGTTGTAACAAAATTTTTATTGGTTGAAATGTTAGTGAAATAAGAGACCCACCATTAAAATTAATTAAAAATAAATTTGACATTGATGTCAAATTTGACTCCTAATCACAAAGCCCTGAAATCCAGTCAACAAATAACACTTTAGTTAAAATTATTTTTTATGTCAAATATGCACAATGACATTTCACCTAGGCTTTTGATATTTCCTTTAGAGATGCTCTTAAAAGACTCATTTTACAATGGTAGGCAATGTTGTCACCTTGATTTTGAGCACCAAAAACAAAATCTAACAATTAAAAAAAATTGAAATGAAATGGTAATCAAAATGATTATAAATAAAAGGGGAAACTTTGCTATAAGTTCAATTTTTTTAATCAATATCAGTAATAGTCCAGTTCCTTAAAATAAGTCAAATCCCTTAAATTTAGGATTATTTTATTATATAAGATGTATTATAAAATGAATTTCTTTTTAATTATCTTTTTAATTATTTCTTTTTTTGTTGTTATTTTTTGTTCTTCTGTTCCAAACCATATTTATAAATCTTTTTATAATCAACTTATATCATATGTTAATTGTATTTACCTACCTATACGAAAGATTCATATTTATAATTAACATGTATCACTGCGTAATGTATCTTACTTGTATGTATAATATTTTTGTATTTTGTAGTTAGGTTTCATATCTCGCTTATAGGTAAAATATAAAAATGCTAAGAAGTACCATATGGTATCAATTGAGGACAAATAATGTAGTTTGCGTAATATAAGTTTGCGATTTTGAAACGGCTTTGTTTTGCAATCGAACTGTTCAAATGTGCTAAGAAGTACCATATCTCACTAACGGTTCAAATTTTGCGATTTTGAAACGGCTTTGTTTTGCAACCGAACTGTAGTTTGCGTAAACAGTTTGGTTTCGGTTTTGGTTTTGAACATCTGAAACCGAGCCGCAATGCAAAAATTAAAATATGTTTAATTTAATACCAGTAATAGGTGTTTCATCAGTATTAGGCATATCAAATTCAATTTACTTAACAAATTATACAAATACAATCTTCTACTGAACTGTTTTTGAACCTATGAACTGCACTTCACCTCATTGTTTATGACCAGTAATAGAAGCTACATTATTCATGGCCAACGTAGCTTCAGAGATGCTCGTAAGCCATTGTGAACTGCTTCGAAAATGTGCAATTGTGAATGAAGCAGAAATAAAGCTACATTGCTCATGGCTAGTGAACTGTGAAAATAATTGTTAACATTCAAATTTGGGAGGTTAATAAAGACTAGTGCGGTCAACACTTGTTAGGCTCGAGGTAGAAACAATAAAATCTTTGACAACAAGGTTCAAGTGGTTCACTCCTAAAAATTGGGATACATTCATTGAGATGCTCGAATATATTGAATAAAGGTTACAAGAAGCGCCCAATATAGTCAAAGCTTCCATTTTTCTCGCGTCTGACCCGTTATAAAAGGTACTATTCCCTCTTATATAGGCCATCAATGAGCCTCAAAATTCTTTTGGCTCAAATTCCTCCATCGTTCTCACATTTAACTAAAAGTACGTTGACATGACTTGCTAATTACTCATGCATCCTTTAATTGACAGCTGATAGTAAAGTGATGTTTATTCAGTTCTAAATGCATGCTTTTATGGGCTAATGTATACCGAGCGCCTAGCTTAGCCCTGTGGTTTAAAGAAACTCATGCCTGAGTGTTGATCTAACAACCTTTTCTTCTCTTTACACCTTTTCCGTCTGCTAGCCCCATCGAGGCCATATAACAAGGCCTTGTCTCTCATTTTTCCGCTTGTCATGATACTTGGAAGAGTGTGTATGACAACTTAGCAAGGGGTATACTTAGGCTTGCTCGGTAGGAAACACAACAAATTGTAATTGTTTCCTATAGAAGGCGTCAAACTACTAATGCTCAAATTTGGGAGGTTAACAAAGATAAGTGTGGTCGGTCCTTGGTGGGCTCGGAGTAGAAACAATAAGAACTTTGACAATAAGGTTTAAGTGGTTAACCCCTAAAACTAGGCTACATTCACAGAGGTGCTCGAATATATTGAATAAAGGTTACAAGAAGTGTTTGGTATAGTCTAATCTTCCTTTTTTTTTTTTGTGTGCCAGACTCATTATAAGAGGTACTCATCCCTCTTATATAGGCCTTCAATGAGCCCAAAGGTCTCTAGGCTTAAGTTACTTCACCGTTTTCGCATTTAATGAACCAAGTAAATAGAAATGACTTGCTAGCTACTAATCCATCCTCTAATCGACATGTGGTAGTGAAGCGACGTTTGTTCAGGTTTAAATGCATGTTTTTTGGGCCTACGCATATCAAGCGCCTTGCTCGACCTTGAGGTTTGAGGAACCCCATGTCCGAGTGCCTAATCTAATAGCCTTTAGGCTTTTGCTCACATTGATGGCAACACGTGGCCTAAGGTTGCTGTTTGAGTAAGTCTGCTCCTGGAACTTAGTGCTATAAATTTGTCAGCATGGCAACTTGTCGCCAATGGTCAGGAAGTACTTTATGAGGAAGTGCTTAGCTTCATTGCTACCAAGCAAACCATAACAATGAGCGGTCGTTCGTAACGCTCATAATGGCTTTTTTTAATCCCGTTGGGTCTTGGTCTTTCTTTCTTTTGTTGGGTCTGAGTCTTCATTTCTTCCCTTGGGCCTTAGTCTTCCATTCTTCCTTTGTGCCTTTACTAGACCTCTCATGCCTGTACAATTTATAAGAGTAAAAAAGGACTCTGTGTTAATAGAATTTTAACTTCATACATTCATATTTTGAAGAAATGAAATAATTTAAAGAATTCAACGAATCTTAAAATCATACACATATACAAAGTTGTTGAAAACATTGGCAATTTTGACAATGTTGGCATTGTTATGAATGCCCACACACACAAAGTTTCAATACCCATGCAAATGGAAATTGACTTTGGATGCAGGAGATCATATTTTTCAAAGGGTATGCTGTAAATTTTCAAAGTGTAAGAAGATATTCGTATAGACTTGCTCTATAAATAGAGCACTCCTACTGCCATCGATGTACATACAGAAAGAATATACAGAAAGAAAGAAAGCTCAATAATATCATCTATTCCTCCCTCTTTTATTTGTCATCCCCTAGTGCTATAATTTCAGTGTGACATTCTACATCTGCTTTGTTCCATCATTTACTAAAAAGGTTATCTCTCTAACTTTGACATATTTATAACACGTTATCAGCACGAGTATCTAAATATAACTATTTCTCATTCCTCTTCCCCGAATGAAAATCATTTCTCTTCATCGAAAGAAAAAATGTTTCCTCTAAGGTTTTTACTGTTCATCTTCTTCATCTGCCTCAACTGCGCGGTATACCCTCGCGACGAACTGTTTGCTCCATGCCTGCTTCTAGTTCTCAACCTAACGGTTACATACATCTTTGATTTCTTGTTTGGTATAGATATTGATTACTAACCCAGTATTTATTTATGTTGATTTTACTGCAATCCAATATGGTGCGATACAATCGCTCATCTTGAACTGCAAATTTAATCTTACTGCGATCCAAGATGGTGCGGTATCATCGCCTATCTTGAACTGCAGATTTAATTTTACTGCAAATTTTAGGTGGAGCGGTATAATCGCCCACCCTACCCTGCATATTTAATTTGCCTGCTGTTTAATTTCATTGCAATTTTAGGTGGTGCGGTATAATCGCCCACACTACTATGCGTATTTAAATTTTCCTGCTACTTGAGTGGTGTAGAATAATTGCCCATTTTATGTTCCATTATTTCAATGAGAATGGTGCGGTACAATCGCCCTCCTCATTTACCCTGAAAATCTCGAGCTAGAAGTTTCGAGTGCTTATCATTTTGGCCTGAAGATCAAAATGAAAAATTTGTAAGAATCAGAAGTTTTAACACTATATTCCTCCAGGAATACATATTATTGCAAGTTATTACACATCTCATTTTCTTTCAGAAAAGAGAATGGTGAACTTGGTGAAGCTTGATTATGCTGCCTTGGACATTACCGGGAAGAATTACCTTACATGGGTACTGGATACCAAGATCCATCTGGAAGTAGGGAATCTTGGAGATACCATCAAGGAAGATAGCAGCTCATCCTCTCAAGAGCGGGCGAAGGCTATGATTTTTATTCGTCGCCGTCTTGATAAGGCACTAAAGAGCGAGTATTTAACGGTTGAAGATCCGTTAACTCTTTGGAATGCATTGAGAAGCAGATACAATCACCAGACAACGGTGATTCTTCGAAGAGCTCACTATGAATGGACTCACCTAAGGATCCAAGATTTCAAGTCAGTGGCAGAATACAATTATGCGTTGTTCAGAATTACCTCTCAGCTGAAGCTCTGTGGGGATACTATTACTGAGGAAAATTTGCTGGAAAAGACTTTCAGCACATTTCATGCCTCTAACATGTTTCTACAGTAGCAGTATAGAGCACGAGGCTTCACTGAATATAACCAGCTGATATCTATGCTCATGGTAGCTGAATAGAACAATGAGCTCTTGATGAAAAACCATAATTCCTGACCTACTGGATCTGCACCATTCCCAGAAGTGAATGTTGCTTCCCTCGAAGTGAACGCCACATCATCTGGTGGCGATAATCATAAATGAGGACGTGGCCATAAGCAAGGTCGGTGGAACAGGAAAGGCAAGAACTATGGTGGTCAGTTTCACAACTAGGTTCCGATGTATAATTCAGGCCCGAGCTTTAAAAATGTGAATCACCACAAAGGCAAAGCTCACATGAACAATGCTCCTAGGAACTCTGAAGGAGCTTGCCATAGGTGTGGTGGTAATGGGCATTGGGTGCGTACTTGTCATACCCCAAAACATCTAGTGGATCTGTATCAAGCCTCCCTCAAGGAGAAGGGTGTCGAGACCAATTTTCTCGACCAGGCTAAACCAGTGGATATACTTGATCAAGTGTGTGACTTATCAGGATAGTTGAACACAACTCACCTATATGTTTCAGACTTCATTATGGAAATGGGGAATGAAGTATACCAGTCCGACTGAATCGTTTATATTTGATGTACTTTTATTATGCTGAACTTGTAGTGTAAAACTAGCATTTCAGATTCAGTAAAAGTGGCATGTAAATTTCTTGTTATAACTTGCTTTTAACTCTGATTTCCTTACTCAGAAAGCATGGATAAAAACTATGGTCATTCTCAAAACATGAGAAATGGCGGAGACATTTGTCTTGCAGACTGCACAACCACGCATACAATACTTCGTGATCGAAAGTATTTCTTAAGCTTGATGCTTACAAGAATAAGGGTAACAACAATATCAGGCAAATCAGATGTAATTGAAGGCTCAGGGAAAGCCCAGATTATGTTACCAAATAGACCAATATTGTCCATACAGAATGCGTTGTATGCTACTCGATCCACTCGAAATTTGTTGAGTTTTAAAGACATACGTTTAAATGGATACCACATTGAAACGAAAAATACAGAAAATGTGAAGTATCTATGCATTACCTCCAATGATACCCAAAAGCGTATATTGGAAAAGTTGCATGGTTTGTCGAGTGGATTGTATTATACATACATAAAGACAGTTGAATCACATACTGTCATGAACCAGAAGTTCATTGAGTCAAAAGTTTACATGCTTTGGCATGACCATCTGGGTCATCTAGGATCCACCATGATGCGTAGGATCATTACCAACTTTAATGGACATCCATTATTGAGCAGAAACATTGCTATCATAAATGATAACCCTTGCAAAGCTTGTTCTCAAGGGAAGTTGGTAATCAGACCATCACAACTAAAGGTTGATGCTGAATCCCCATCATTATTGCAAAGAATTCAAGGGGATATTTGTGGACCTATTCAACCATCTTGTGGACCATTTTGATATTTTATGGTTTTCGTTGATGCATCTACCATATGGTCACATGTTTGTCTCTTGTATACTTGAAATGTAGCTTTTGTGAGACTTCTTGCTCAGATAACTAAGTTACAAGCACAGTTCCCAGATTATCCCATTAAGTCAATCCGACTTGATAACGCTAGTGAATTTACGTCTCAAACCTTTGATGATTACTGCATGACATTGGGCATTGATGTTGAACACCTCGTTCTTCATGCCCATACTCAAAATGGTTTAGCAAAAGCATTAATCAAGCGGCTTCAGTTAATAGCCTCCACTCTGCTTATGAAAACCAAATTGCCAGTTTTTGCATGGGGACATACCATCCTACATGCTGCATCATTGGTTCGATTGTGACCTATAGCCAACCACCAATACTCCTCAATACAACTCGTGTTTGGACATCAGCCAAACATTTCACATTTAAGAGTTTTTGGTTGTGCTGTTTATGTGCCTGTTGCACCCTCGCAACGCACTAAAATGGGACCTCAACGTAGACTGAGAATTTATGTGGGTTTTAATTCACCATATATCATTAGATATTTGGAACTCTTGACATGTGATATGTTTACAGCCCGTTTTGCTGATTGTCACTTTGATGAGACAGTTTTCTCATCATTATGAGGAGAAATGACCATTCCAGAATAATGGAAAGAGCTGACATGGGTTATTCCCACATTGTCTCATTTTGATCCACGTAGCATTCAATGTGAAAATGAAGTGAAAATGATCGTTCATCTTCAAAGCATTGCCAATCAAATGCCAGATGCATTTAATGATGCTATGAAAGTAACAAAATCACATATACCAGCTGTAAATGCACTTGCTAGAATTGATGTCCCTGTTAGACAAAATGTGTTAATTGTATTAGAATCAGTTGTATTAGAGGTTTGTATTTCTTGTCTAATACCCTTTTTTGAAGAAAAATGTACTGAACCATATTACAAACACTGCAAAGTACAAGTACCACTTGAAAAATGAAAATTGCGATTTTCAGTAGGTAACCAAAACCAAACCAATCAAAGCCTACAGCCATGACATGTGGGCGCTACTCTCCACTTCACTAGAGATTCGTGTCATTTTATATCCAGATATAATGTCACCGTCTTCATTCAATTATCCAACCATCGTCTTTAGGCTTCTTCCTCCCAATAACTTTATAAAACGGGTCCTCTCTCTCCTCTTTACCAATCAAAACCCCCATAACTCAATTTCTACTTGAGTTTATATCTATATACATATATTATATATACATATATCCATCAGTACTTGGCAGCACAGTAGTACTAGCTAGCATCCATCAATGGCGGCTTTAAGGAGCTTTCTGAAGAAAAGGTCCTCTGTGCTCTGCAATGGAGCCATGAGACGGAAACTGTTCTCCACCGAGGTGTCCCAACCCCTCACTGATTCTCCATCTTTTGCTCAGAGAATCAGAAATCTCCCCAAGGATCTTCCTGGCACCCAAATCAAAACCCAAGTTTCCCAAGTATCTCTCTCTCTCCCCCTAGAAATCTCATTAATTTTTTGGTAGACTGGAAATGTTTAATTGCATGATTTGTTAATATTTTCAGATTCCGTTTTTGGTGGTATTTGGTAATAATCAATCCAGTTCATTATTTATATATGTTTACGTAGAAATGTTATTTTGGTCACCAGGTGACTTAAATCATCAAGATGGAGTGTAATTAAATATGTTTCTTGCGTTTTAATCTTTAACTCTTGATATCAAGTGTAATAATGAGTAACTATGAATATTTCATCATCAAGTGCTCTTTCAAAAAGCTTTGATTTTATTAAAAAATTCGATCTTCTTTTAATAAAAATGTTTCTTGTAAAAGTGCTTTTTTTTAGGCAAAACTTTTTTCTGTAATTTTAATGAAAAGATCGAAACATATACATAAGTGAGGTCTTAGGTTCGATTCTCATCAAAGGCGAATTTAAACCATATTATTGCTAGCCCATTGCAAGGCTTAGCCCGCTACCCCACCCTGTAGATAATATCGTTTGTTCAAAAACAAAAATGTATTGTTTCTTTTTCCAATGAAAGAGACTTGACTGTATAGATCTGTGTAACTGATTTGGGTTTAATTTAAATGATTTGGGGTGTGGAGATTACTAGCTGAGGTAAAATGATCATGTAGTTTATGCATCAATATGTACTTATGTGGATAGCCATGAATTTAGGCACGGTAATCAGTGGAAAAGAAATCAAAGAAGAGGTATCCTATCCTAGGACATTCGTCAACTCCCATTAATTTCTTGTGCAAAATTGTCACTTGCGTGACACGTTGGACTGTGAAAGGTAAATTTGATGTATTAAGTACAAGAAGTTAACAGAAGTTGATGAATGTTCTTGGATTGGATAAATTTGCAAACTATATGGACCAAATTCCACGCAGCTGAAAATATAGCGACGGAAATGGAACTTTAAAAACTATAGGGACTAAAAACTTGTCTTAGCCTGTGTTCGTTCTTCTTCTTGCCTTTTCATTGATAATCTTTTTGCCATATTTCAGCTCATTGGTAGAACTCCTATTGTTTATCTTAACAAAGTCACTGAGGGATGTGGAGCGTATATTGCCGTCAAGCAAGAGATGTTCCAACCCACCGCCAGCATCAAGGACAGGTAAATTGTTACTTCAGAGAATCACCAGCACGAGAAATATAAATTCTTACTGCTTAATGTTGCTTTTGTATATACACATTAACTGCCGAGTACAGATCAATGGAAATTTGTTTGCTTAATTTTGGTGCAGACCGGCACTTTCTATGATCAACGATGCAGAAGAGAAGGGCTTGATAACTCCTGGGGAGGTTAGCTGAAGATTTCTCTTTGCTATCATTTTCCGGTTAACTGCATATGTTTGTCTTGCATTACAGTTTCAGATTTTCCTCATTACTATTGTGTGAATTTTGCATCAGACAATACTGATCGAGCCAACATCAGGAAATATGGGAATCAGCATGGCGTTTATGGCGGCCATGAGAGGGTATAAAATGGTTTTAACCATGCCATCTTACACAAGCTTGGAGAGAAGGGTGTGTATGAGATGCTTTGGAGCTGATTTGATTCTCACTGATCCAACCAAGGGGATGGGAGGAACTGTTAAGAAGGCGTATGATCTTCTGGAATCCACGCCCAATGCCTATATGCTGCAACAATTCTCAAATCCCGCCAATACTAAGGCATCAATTTTTTTTTAGTTCTGGATTTATTTTATTTGTTTTGACTTTCGATTTTGTCTTGCATTTGCTTATGCTTTGTGCTTTGACTTGACTTGATCAAATGTTGCACCAGTCTATCATTATGCTATGTATGATCACAAAATTGATGGTGGATATACGACTAACCTCGGAAAAAAACAGGTACATTTTGAAACTACAGGCCCTGAGATATGGGAGGATACCAACGGACAAGTTGACATCTTCGTAATGGGAATCGGTAGTGGAGGCACTGTCTCTGGAGTCGGGCAGTATCTCAAATCTAAAAATCCTAATGTTCAGGTAATGACATATGAGCTATTATCTTGCCAATATGTTCATGTGTTTTGTGACATGCCGTTATATTTTGTGTTTATTCCCTTAGTAATGTTGAATCTCTTGCAATCATGGTAGATATATGGAGTGGAGCCTGCTGAAAGTAATGTGCTGAATGGCGGTAAACCAGGTATAGTATTGCTCAACCTTTATGGTTCCGAAGTTAACCTTGATGATTACCAGCCTAGATATCTCGTGAAGAAAATCACGTCTGTCATTGTACTTTTGGAAGTTTATAAAACTGTCCTTGGTAATAGGTCCTCATTCAATCATGGGCAACGGGGTTGGGTTCAAACCAGATATATTGGACTTGGATATGTTGGAAAGAGTTATTGAGGCAAGTACCAAATTTGACGATTTTTTGTTATGAGGAATCGAACTTGCTAAAAAAGACGGAAGTTTTTGTGTTTGTATTTTGAGTCGGCGTTTTTACTAAGTTTCATTTCTTATTTTGTAGGTTACCAGTGAAGATGCAGTAAACATGGCAAGACAATTGGCATTGAAAGAAGGGCTTATGGTAATTATACATTGACTAAAAATCACATTGTACAGATTGAAACATATTCACTTATGTCATCCTTCCGATTCATGCAGGTTGGAATATCGTCTGGAGCCAACACTGTGGCAGCAATGGAGCTTGCTAAAAAGCCAGAAAACAAAGGCAAACTCATTGTGGTAAGAGCGACTTATCTTTCGGTTTTTCCTGCATGTAAGATCAAAGTTAATAAAATATCTTGCTAACATTTTAAGAGATGGATAGATCACGAAAATAAATAGCAAGGATTAGCCTTTCTCTGTTGTCATGGTGATCGTTTGGTCCTTATGTACATTTTGAATTCTTGACATGCGATCTGATAACGAAACATCTTGGCTCATCGTGATCATTTGCTTCTGTTTGTTTTCCAGACTGTTCACCCGAGCTTTGGGGAGCGATACTTGTCATCCGTTCTATTTCAAGAGCTGAGGCAGGAAGCCGAAAACATGCAACCAGTTGCCGTCGACTATCCCTAAGTACTCCAAGGCTCTCTATGTGACATGCAAAACCATCAATGGACGCTTTGACGTCTGTTGCAGTGATACAAGGCCGTGTGCCTTAAAATAAGTTTTTGTGCTTGGAACATTGTCTGCAATAAGGAATTTACATTTCTTGTGAAACTTGTGTTGTGAATCTGTGAGAGTGTAATGTAATGCAGTTCATTTTTGGTTCTGCAGAGCGTATATGTACACAGATAACCTTTGGAATTTATCTCCTTTTTTTTTTTTTTTTTTTTTGAACAAACGATATTATCTTACACTAAGAGGGAAGAGGTGGGTTTAACCACAAATAGGCTAGCAATAATGTGGTTCAACTTCATATTTGTCCAGAATCGAATATAAGACCTTTCACTTACAAGTGAAGAGGAATACCATTAGACTGTAGTATTAAGACCTCTCACTTACAGTTCGGTTTGGGTTTGACCCCTTTTTTGGTCCATCTTTAGGTTTCTCAGTTCATCGGCTATTATATCAACACCTACTTCTAATTACCATGATTTAAATATGAATTTTGTCAACTTTGCGCAGTCTAAGACACAAAATTAGTCTATAAACTAGTTATTAGTCTAATATTTTCTCTTAACTAATTAAAAGTTTGATAATATTTATTTTCTTGACGTTGAAAGAGATTTCAAGTTTAAATCTCAATTTACAAGTGGAAAGAAAAGAAAAACACAAATTCGAGACAAATCCATGCGACTATAACGCATCGAGGATGAACAACATTGCAGATAACAAACTTTGCTCAAACGCAATGTGCACAAATATCATTCGAATTAAAACTAGCTAATTTACCACACATTTCACTTTTATTGTGTATGCACCTACCTTTTGTCATTCTCTTTTAAAATTCATCAAACTACATTATAGCGCACACATACACTTTTTTTATGTTTATTATCGACACTCCGCTCATAAACGACTTGGGTTATAGCTTACAACTTGTCTTCAACAAAGTGGAATACATGTCTAATGAGCTTTAATCAACTAAATTATGAATCTAAATCATCTAGGAGGTCTATTAAGTTACAAATTTGCTCTTGAATTTTTGTTTGAGCAGTATTTACGCAAAGAGTAATGCTAGGGAGATTAAATTTATGATGTGTTATTAATAAGAAATAAACACGTTAATCAACACTTAATTAATAATTCAATAATCTACAACCACATTATTTAATTTGCAAATTTGATTTAAAAATTTTAATCTCCCTAACATTACTCTTACGCAAAATTCTAATAGTCCAGATAAAAATGAGTTAATCACATATTAAATTACAATTTTTACAAATTTAAATATTAATGCCAGCTTAGCTATTTGGAAAAAGACAGTGACAACCTAGGACTAGGACGTGTGAAATGGACAGTGTAATGATTAATTTATGATAGTCATAAAGATTATACAAATTAAATTGGCCATATAGCAACATCCGACCTTAGCTCAGTTGGTAGAGCGGAGGACTGTAGTTGCAAATAGCAGATAATCCTTAGGTCGCTGGTTCGAATCCGGCAGGTCGGATTTATTTTTAATATTTTTGGGAATTTTGGATTCTACCACTACACCCTATCCCGATCCGTCCCTCTCTCTACCCTCACTATACAAAATTTCCTTCAATATTTTTGTCCCTGCAAGGGTAAACTCATTTCAAAATTGGAGTAATGTAAGAAGATTAAATTTACAAATTAAATGATGTGTCACTAATAAAAAATCTATGCGTTCAATATGTTGTTGAATCAAATTTTCTCCTTACAAGCAAAGGTCTCAACCCAAATCTCATCAACTCTATTCGGGCCTCGGGTGTCCCTCTTCCTAGGGGACAGTTCGAAAATTAATGCTTGCATTCTCGATGCAAGTATTAAAAAAAAAAAAAGTCGCTTGTGTCCAACACGATTTCATCGTTTAGTGTCCATATATCTATAAGCACAAGTGATCGGATCATATTTATATATATTTTTACTTTAAATTCACTCGTCTTTTCTTGGTTAGTTCCTTATATTTTTGAGCTATTTACGTTATTTTTGTGTTTATAGGATTTGTTATGCAAAGAAAATAAAAATAGAACAAGTGAAATTTTATTCGTGAAAAGCAAATTTAAATTACAATTTTGCTAACCCATTGTGACGCTAAATGGTAAACCAATATTTAAACTATATATTTCATCATTTTATATTTCTTTTCTTGTCTAATTTATTTGGAAGCTTTAAGTATTTATGATACTTTTGATATATTGTGTTTGTAGGAGTAACATGATCCAAAGAACTTATTTTTCTGCTATGTGGGGCTGCTAGAAACTAAATGAAAATAAAAGGAGAGCATCGGGAGGAGAATATAGAGGAAAGCAAGCTGCCTTTGCAGCTGGAGGAAAGCAGGTCAGCGACAAAGGGATCCAAGGAAGTCAGAAGAATTAGGGGACAGCAACTGGCAAAGCAGAGGAAATGGAGGAGTCCACACGGGGGACGGAAAAAGAATCCAAAGAAGGGGAAAAACAAAAAAAGGAGAAAAATAGAGCGAGGAGAGAGGAGGCGCGGGAGAAGGGCGCTGCCCTTTGGGCAGCTCGCAGAGAGCAGTGAGGGGAGAGAGGTCAGAAAACAGGCGCAGAAAAATAGAAATAGAGGAAGGCACGGGATTGGAAGGCAGGGCAGAGAGATAGAAGCTGCCTTTGGCAGCGTGGAAGAAGGCGTGGGGAGAGAGAGAGAGCACAGAAAACTGTGCGGAAAAAAAGAAAAAAAAAAGAAACAGAAGGTCAGACGGAAGAATAAGGTTAGAGAGAGGAATCGAAAGGGGAGAGAGATAGGAGAGACTGACGGAAGTCAGAGGGCAGGTCAGAGGCGCGGCAGCAGAGCAGAAGCAGTGCGCAGGGACAGACAGAACACTGAAGCACTCTCTCTTTCGGTTTAATTTTTCCAAACTTCTCTTTTATTTCTGTTTTTAATAATGTGTAATTAAATTTATGTTGGTTAGAGGTTAATTCGAAACCATGAATATATTTGTAATATGAATTGATTACCTTCGGTTGTGATTTCATAAGTTGTGATTTCAATTTACTTATCCGTTCGTATAAAAACTGATTTGTGTATGTTGGTTGAGAGTGCACGCTTAATTTACATGCATGAATTTGATGCTAGAATATAAGTGAATTTCACCTAATCGTTATGAACTTATTTTCACAAGTAGTAAAGGTTGCTAGTCACAATCACGTTAAGTAAATTCTTGGCAAGAGTATCATGCTTTTCATAGTTACGAATGCCTCGTCAATGCTTATAGTTTTCACAAAGTTTAATGATCTTTGATTGTATCTCTATTGTGCTTTTCACGTAGGGGACTTTTGAAGAATGTTTTGAATTGTTGTATGCGTTTTCCCGTCCAATTCAATAACTTAAGGAAAACTTGAAGATTAAAAAAGTGCTGTTCACGGTTAATCTGGAGTATTGAGATTTACAACTTATTGAAAGAACAACTGAAAATCAATTTAGGTTGCTTATGTGTCATGTGTGGAGAAGAACCCTCTAGCTAGTCCGTCATTTATCATTTTACCTTAATTTTATGTTTTTGTCAATTCTGTAATTTAATTAAGTTTAATTTACTTTTCATCAAAACCAAACACCCATCCATTATTAAATTATATTATTTAGTTAGTTTTCTTTATTGTTAGTCTTTTAATTTAATTTCCGTCCATTTCAGTTCCTAGTGTTTAATTTAATTGTTTCCATTATTTTGAGTCATTTTAAGTGTGTTTCGAGTTATTAGAGTTTTTAGCCTAGTTTTGTGTCCTTGAGTCTTATTTAATATTTTTAAATTAATTTAATAGATTAGCAATCCCTCCTAATCCCCGGCCTAGAACGATACCCTACTTACATCTATACTACAATTGTCAAAAAGAGGGTTTAATTTGTGTGTCAAGAAATTTTCACATCAAATTTTGGCGCCGTTGCCGGGGATTAGCAACTTTGCTAATCCTTTTATTTTTGTTTTTGTTTATGTTTATATTGGTGTTTGTGTATTTTACTTTTGATATTTGATTTATTTTTCTTTCTTTGATTTTAGGTTCAAATGGAGCCGAGGGAAATTTAAAGGAAAGATGCGTCCGGCTAAAGACGTTAAAACAAGCGCTTCTTGGGAGGCAACCCAAGCATTCAACGAAGGGAGACTTTGGAATCACTAACCCAATCAGCTTTGCATTCTTCCACCCTTATCTTTACTGCTTTCATTTTGTTTTGTTTAGTTAGTTGTGTTATTTGGTTGATTTCTGTGAGTTTGTGTTATTTAGTTTAAGTGTGGGGGAAGGTTAACCAAAGTCTCTTTACATTAATTTACTTATATAAAAAAAAAAAAAAAAAAAAAAAAAAAAAAAAAAAGATAAAATTTAAAATTAATGATAAATAAAAAAAAAAAAAAAAAAAATACAAATATTTTACAATGATGTAAACTAATAGTATTCATTGGTCGGGTGGTGCTTCAGTAGTAGGCGGGGCTTCAGCAGTCGGCGGGGCCACAGAAGGAGGAGGCGGCAGAGGTTGATCAGTTGGAGCTTCACTACGCGGTGCCGCTCCAGAAGACGAAGGCAGATGTTGTTGGAACAAACCCACAAACCTCCGATGATCAAGTAAAATTTGACCATCGGTGTCCTGCATCTGGTCAATCTTCCTCTTCATGGTTGTGGCATAGTTGTGTGCAAGCTTGTGCAATTGTTTATTTTCATGCTTGAGTCCTCTAATCTCCTCTTTGAGACTCTGTATTTCAGCCACCAACGATTCAACGTGACGGGTTCGAGCAAATAGGCGTTGGGCCATGTTGGATACAGAACCGGCGCACTGCACGCTAAGTGCCAGAGACTCCTTAACCGCCAATTCATCAGACCGCCTAGCGAGCAGTCTGTTATCTCTGGGGGTGACAAGATTCCGGGCCACCACCGCAGCAGTCATGTCATTTTTCATCACCGAATCCCCCACGGTAAGAGGACCGGTAGGGGATATGAAGGATGGGCGCCATATATTGTCTGGTGAAGGCGGAGCTGCCTCTTCACCAATGTTCAAGTCAAAACGACGATCGGAAGGGCCAGACATTTTTCAGAGGTGGTGAAGAAAGAAGAGAGTCGGAATGATCAAGATTAAACAAGTGCAAGAAGGAAGTGTTTACAGGAGGGTGCTCAAGTGTGTTGTGGAACAAAATTAACGCCTCTATAAAAAGAAGAAATCAAAGAGGCGCTCCTCAGAGAGGCGTCCTCTCGCAAATCGAAGAGTCGGGGCTCCTTTCTCAAAAGCCGGATTCTTTTCTCAAAAGAGGCGTTTCATTTCTTAAAGGCTGGGCTTGCTCAGAAACCACGAGCCGAACCCCGGATTTCAAAAGATCAATTTGTCCAGACGTGTCGTCACATGTCACACGCAAATTGCTTTACGGAAATCTCGGGCAGTTTGTCGAAGCACCAATTCAGAAATCGAAGAGGGAAATTCAACAGTTAAAGACACGCTAGCTTTCTCAAAAGCTGGGCTTCAACCCACGGGCAAATCTTCTTTTCCAGATTTATCCGCACGTGTCACATGCTACCTCTACAATCGACGATGCTCAGAGCTCGAAGCGCCGATTCCAGATATCAATGAGGAATCTGCTTTGCGGAAATTACGGGCAGCTTTGTCAGAAAGCGCGTAATTTGTACTATTCATCCATCCACCGGCTACCGACAATGAGTGAGAGAACAGTTCCGGTTGTGAAGACAAGTCCTATAAGTTTCTACCTTCGCCTTCCACAGCAAAAGCACACTCTCTCAGCACACCCTCTCAACACTTCTTCATCTCCGAAAATGCATTCCCAAATAACCCTCTCGAGTCACTCTGTATTCCTCATTCCTTGGGATACTCCTGCGAACAACCCATTCAAAGCAAAAGTATTTCATATCATGAAGGTTGAAAGCAAGAGTATCTCATATCATGCTTTCTCCCTGTCCTTTCTCCAGCCAGCACTTGCTCTCGAGTACTCATCATCTTGTGTTTCCTCTTCGTCTCTTACGTATAAAGGAAGTGAAGATGATACCTCGAAGCATGTGGAGACAACGTGCTGATTCATCCTCAACTAAGGACAAGGAGAAAGAGAGCAAGAGGTGGGCACTTGGAAAGATTGAAGAAAGAAACAGACCAACACCTCTCCCTCGTGCCTGCCCGCCATGCAGAGGAAACAAGCAGAGAAGAATGCAGCTTGCACAATCATCCCAGCAGAAGGAGTCTGAGATGAAGAACAAGAGAAGCTGCCACATCTGCTTGGAGAACAAATAAGGAACTGCAATATTCCCAAAGAGCAAAGCTCCGCCGTACAATATCATCAAATAGTAAAAAGCTAAGTGTCACCCCGTTCAAGAGGAAAGCTGTGGAAAGTCAACAAGCACGACCAATGATTACTTATTAGTTTTATTCATTATCTTTTATCGTAATTTTCAATTTTTCGTTTGCAATTTTTTTTTAATTAATTTTCTTGCGTACTTAACTGAATTTTTCCTTTTCTTTGCAGGAACTTTTGGTTATTTCCACCCTTGAAGTTGATTGCAGAATTTTAGCTTGGGGGTCATCGCTTGATTTTACTGCAAATTAGGGAAGTTTTCAGTCCAATTGTTTTATTTTGTTTCTTATTATTTATTTATTTTATTTTATTTTTTATTTGCATTATAGTGTTTTCTGACATTGGGGACAATGTCAAGTTTAAGTGTGGGGGTAGAAATCTCTAGAATTTCTATTGTTTCTATGTTTTTGCTTTTTGTTTTCTTAAAAAAAAAAAAAAAAAAAAAAAAAAAAAAAAATTTAAAAATCCAAAAAAAAATTGTCTTGTTTCCCTTATTGTTTTGAATTAGATTTTTATTAGTTTCCCAACCCAATGATATAATTAGATCAAATTTGAATCACGATTATCAAGAACTTAGTTAACATGTGTTTTATGAAATTCCTAATTCTCTTGTTAGTTTTGTACATGTTTGACCATCTTTGAAAAACCAAATGCACATAGCCTTGTTGATGTGAAACTAAAGTATGAATTAAAGCTTCATATGTGAATTTAGTGACCACATATACATCCTATGTGAGTTTTTGAGCCGATTGAAAGTGTGTGCATTTTTCATACACTCCTATTCTTTCATGTGTGATGAACTTATGTGAGATACATCTCTAGAACTTGCGTAACGATCTTTCGAAATGTTTGTCATTGATTGCATGAACTTGGAAATGATAGAGGCATTAGGTTTACCACTATGGCCCAAATAACCATGTTTCCCAAAGAAAAATGATATCATTAGTTTGCCAATTTGAGCCGTGTTTGTTGAGCCTTTTATTTCTTATCACCAGATATGTTTACCCTTATGCCTGAAACATTTTTCCTTACCTTTCCAAGCAAGCTAGTGAGCAATGCGAGATTGTCTTATGAGAAACGTTGTGAAGTACTTTGAAGGTGTTTGGCAAAAGAATAAGTGTGGGGGTATTTCATGTTTGTATTTAAAAAAAAAAAAAAAGAGAAGAAAAGAAAAAGAAAAAGAAAAATTGTACACAAAGAAAATAAAAAGTTGTTCAAGTTTCAGTTTAAGGGTGTGGTTGGAGGTGCTAGAAGAATCGCTGGAAAGATTGAGTTCTTATAAATCTAAACAAAAGAATTGCTTGCAATGTAGCTTGGAACTTGTGTTTTCCTATTCTTTCATTTCAATAACCCTCTCCCTAAACCTCATTACATCCAATAAAAGTCCTCTTGATTTAAGTTTTGCAATTATGATTGTGGAGATGAGATCTTTATGCAAGCTTATGGTAGAAATTTCACATTTGATTCTTTGAGCGAAACACATTAAAACTAAACACATGTGTGATTGAGTGCATATCCCGTGAGAAGGTCGCTAGTTTGCATATGATGATTTTAAAAATAAAAACTTGAAATTGCATTAGCATGGCTATCTCACACACTACACTTCAAGGATGATTCAAAGATTACTGCTAATATTTGAATTAGGAAGATGAACTTGGATTAACGTGTTTGGTGCTAGCTATGGTTCTTGATGATTTGTTTTCTTAAATGAAATTCTATGAGGGTCACATAGGGGGAAGCTAATGTTTTTCTTTTTACTTCTTGTTCTTGTTTTCTTTGTTTTGCTCGAGGACTAGCAAAAGTTAAGTGTGGGGGTATTTGATCGGATCATATTTATATATATTTTTACTTTAAATTCACTCGTCTTTTCTTGGTTAGTTCCTTATATTTTTGAGCTATTTACGTTATTTTTGTGTTTATAGGATTTGTTATGCAAAGAAAATAAAAATAGAACAAGTGAAATTTTATTCGTGAAAAGCAAATTTAAATTACAATTTTGCTAACCCATTGTGACGCTAAATGGTAAACCAATATTTAAACTATATATTTCATCATTTTATATTTCTTTTCTTGTCTAATTTATTTGGAAGCTTTAAGTATTTATGATACTTTTGATATATTGTGTTTGTAGGAGTAACATGATCCAAAGAACTTATTTTTCTGCTATGTGGGGCTGCTAGAAACTAAATGAAAATAAAAGGAGAGCATCGGGAGGAGAATATAGAGGAAAGCAAGCTGCCTTTGCAGCTGGAGGAAAGCAGGTCAGCGACAAAGGGATCCAAGGAAGTCAGAAGAATTAGGGGACAGCAACTGGCAAAGCAGAGGAAATGGAGGAGTCCACACGGGGGACGGAAAAAGAATCCAAAGAAGGGGAAAAACAAAAAAAGGAGAAAAATAGAGCGAGGAGAGAGGAGGCGCGGGAGAAGGGCGCTGCCCTTTGGGCAGCTCGCAGAGAGCAGTGAGGGGAGAGAGGTCAGAAAACAGGCGCAGAAAAATAGAAATAGAGGAAGGCACGGGATTGGAAGGCAGGGCAGAGAGATAGAAGCTGCCTTTGGCAGCGTGGAAGAAGGCGTGGGGAGAGAGAGAGAGCACAGAAAACTGTGCGGAAAAAAAGAAAAAAAAAAGAAACAGAAGGTCAGACGGAAGAATAAGGTTAGAGAGAGGAATCGAAAGGGGAGAGAGATAGGAGAGACTGACGGAAGTCAGAGGGCAGGTCAGAGGCGCGGCAGCAGAGCAGAAGCAGTGCGCAGGGACAGACAGAACACTGAAGCACTCTCTCTTTCGGTTTAATTTTTCCAAACTTCTCTTTTATTTCTGTTTTTAATAATGTGTAATTAAATTTATGTTGGTTAGAGGTTAATTCGAAACCATGAATATATTTGTAATATGAATTGATTACCTTCGGTTGTGATTTCATAAGTTGTGATTTCAATTTACTTATCCGTTCGTATAAAAACTGATTTGTGTATGTTGGTTGAGAGTGCACGCTTAATTTACATGCATGAATTTGATGCTAGAATATAAGTGAATTTCACCTAATCGTTATGAACTTATTTTCACAAGTAGTAAAGGTTGCTAGTCACAATCACGTTAAGTAAATTCTTGGCAAGAGTATCATGCTTTTCATAGTTACGAATGCCTCGTCAATGCTTATAGTTTTCACAAAGTTTAATGATCTTTGATTGTATCTCTATTGTGCTTTTCACGTAGGGGACTTTTGAAGAATGTTTTGAATTGTTGTATGCGTTTTCCCGTCCAATTCAATAACTTAAGGAAAACTTGAAGATTAAAAAAGTGCTGTTCACGGTTAATCTGGAGTATTGAGATTTACAACTTATTGAAAGAACAACTGAAAATCAATTTAGGTTGCTTATGTGTCATGTGTGGAGAAGAACCCTCTAGCTAGTCCGTCATTTATCATTTTACCTTAATTTTATGTTTTTGTCAATTCTGTAATTTAATTAAGTTTAATTTACTTTTCATCAAAACCAAACACCCATCCATTATTAAATTATATTATTTAGTTAGTTTTCTTTATTGTTAGTCTTTTAATTTAATTTCCGTCCATTTCAGTTCCTAGTGTTTAATTTAATTGTTTCCATTATTTTGAGTCATTTTAAGTGTGTTTCGAGTTATTAGAGTTTTTAGCCTAGTTTTGTGTCCTTGAGTCTTATTTAATATTTTTAAATTAATTTAATAGATTAGCAATCCCTCCTAATCCCCGGCCTAGAACGATACCCTACTTACATCTATACTACAATTGTCAAAAAGAGGGTTTAATTTGTGTGTCAAGAAATTTTCACATCAACAAGAGGCAGTAAGATATTGTTATTCGTTTAGTCGTCAGTATATCGTTTGATTACAACGAGGTGTATACGAAAACACCAAAATCCTCAAAATGTGCAACTATACTTTGCATATCATGAGACAATCCATTATTTTTGCTTAAAGTGAAATAAAGGAATAGGAAGATATGGCACAGTAAATACTTAATTTTAACCGAAGAAAACTTAAGTCATCCACAAAAGTGTTAACCAAAGGTGTTACAATGTTGGGGTACGTGGCGGATCGAGAAAGGTTGTCAAGGACTCAGGAACACGGTTTAATTTGTTACAACATTTTTTATGGTTATTTTTTATTTAAAGAAAATAAATCATAAAATACAATTTTATATAAACTGCCAAATCATATGAACTCATGAAGTTCATTGGCTTAAATTCTTTTACATTTGTTTTTTCTTTAGTGATTGGAGGTTTGTCTTTTTTGCTACGATCGGATTTCAGGTGCACATATTAGAATACCTTTCTTGCCCTTGAATATAGCAACGTTTTGTTCTAAAATTATTATGAAATTTGCAACATTTCGACTTTTTTTTCTTTCTAAACTTTGTAAATAATAAAATCCACATATGTGTGAGTAAATATATATTAGTTTGGCTTGAAATTTCACAAAATAAAAATATATAGTATATATGTAACAACCCGTCTCTAATTTTATGGTTTTATTAATTTTAAAAGTGTGAATTGACCAAAATGCCCTTGAAGTGAGATTGTTGATTTTCATTGACTTTTTACGAAATTTACCCATAATCCTTCTTACTTTATTTCGATGCTCTGATTCCAAATTCGCAGTCCCTTTTCCCAAATTTAGTCGTTTTAGTTGAGTTATACTTGTCACGCCCCGATCCCGACCTACGTCCAGAATCGACACGTGACGTTACCAAGTAATCATAAACCCAACAGATCCTGCTTTCGGGATATGTACGAAGCATAACTCACGAATCCAATCGCATAGTAATTTTTCGAATAATTTATGGCTGCATCTAACCTCCTCGTTAGACTGCCTACATACCCTAACAGGGATCAAGCCATTCGTAGTTCATCATTCACTACAACTCGACATACATCACAGTCCGTTCAAGCTGAAAGGCATAACATTCCTCAATTAAACATTTGGACTTGACAAGCATGAATTATTCGATTCAAGCTACATGACAACCCACATGACAATAAAGGTTTCTATTTCATCCATCATATAAATCATTATGTTTCAACATAAAATTGTATTTTATATCATGTAATATATCAAAGAATCAACAAAGCACAATAGTACCCTCCAGTCGCATTGGTCACTGATCTAATCATATTAATAACAATCATATTCAACATCATTCCACAATCACCTCAAGTAAAGCATTCCATGAATCAAGGAGGTACGATATTAACATTTAATTATGTTAATTAGTCAACCAGATCACACATCAATGCACAAAATTTAATAAAGGAATTCTACATAATTCCCTACCTGGATTCAAAGTAATAACTTGATAATTCTAATTTATATTCACAAGGTCTATTGTGGGTAATTTCCATTCACTCGAATCCAGGGTTCTAGTCTAACTTATGGAAATGAGCGAGAGCAAGGATTTCGGACCACTCAACGGAATCCAACAACATCGGGTTCTAGACTATTCAACGGAACCAAAATATTAAATGGTTTCTCATAATCTACCCAGACCTGTCGTATGTAAAATCAGTGCCTACATCATGAGAATGGTGCACTGGCTAAACGGAACACGAATAAGCTGCAGAGCTCGGGTGAGTGACAATAATACAAGTATGTGATATTCAATAAAAACGGACCATCGATCACAATCTATAACATCGAGTATAGAATCATGCTTAATCAAGTCGCAGAAAACTCCGAATGAGTCACCCAGACATCCAACGACTTCTCTAATTCAACCCACAAGATTCTCAAAAACCATCGTTCATATGTACATTAAAAATTAGGGCTCGAAGGACGCAGTTCGACCGAAGCCTACATAAGTAACCAAACAGGAAGTGCCCCCCCAAAACGGATTAACCAAGCAGAGCCACCCTTGAGAAAGTAACCAAGTAGGCAGTGAAACCCCAATACGGTTAACCAAGCAGAGTCACTCCTACAACTGTTAGGAAGTGATCACCCAATGCGGATTAACCAAGCATGATCACCCATAAGTATAAATGGCCATAAGGATCGCCCAACGCGGATTAACCAAGCGCGATCCACATATAGTATGGTCCTCCAATGCAGATTAACCAAGTATGACCATCCATGTACCACTGCTACATGGTGCAGGAAATTCAACACACAACCTACCCACAACTCAACCCCTATGGGTTAGAATGTAGTCACTACACCATCAACTTCTCATGGCCACCAACTAATACATCACACAATCATATAAATTCTACTATTACATCTAATAGGATTCTAAGATCACATAGTCATAGCATTTATCATACTTATCATTCACATTGCTAAAAAGAGATAATTGAACACACATATATCACAACCATCATCAGTACACAAGCCAAATCATGTTTCATAAACATAGGTCTATGGCTAAATATATAAAAATCACACTTATAAAACCAATTCATATTCACAACGGATACTAATATAAGAATTTAAGGTAATAACCTTACCCCATATATTTAAGTCACTCTTTAACCAATGTGGGTCCACTAGACTTCACTTAGTCTCCCATATTACCAATTTTAATATCCAGAACGTTTTGGGACATGTTGACCAAAAGTCAACTCTCAATTAACGGTAGGGTTCGCAACTCCACGAAATTCGATCCGAAAGATCCGCCCATCAGATTTTGGATTTGTAACTTCTTAGGGTCCTCATTATTCTCATAGAACAACGTACTAAATTCTCATCGAGATCCGACAGCCGGATCTCCGCCAATTGCTAGAATTAGGTGGCGGTTAACAATTAATTTTACTAACTTAGAAATCCAATTCAGGAAGATCAGTAGTCGAATTCCCGATCCATCAGTTCCAACTATCTTAAAATATTACGTTCTATAATGCATTAAGTTTGGTGACGATCCAACGGTCGGATCGTCAATTCAAATTTTGATCAAGTGATGCATCATAATGAAACTAAGTTCAAACAATCAAACCACTTCATACATATATCAATTATGAATTCAGGGCATCTAATTGGACTTAGAAAGACATCATCGGTCCACCGCCACACGCGCCGCCACAACTCACCAAAAAATTCAACTATTTTTAAAAATTACCAAATTTTATAGAAATGTAGATCTCAGTGAGTAGAGCAAAATTTATACCTATGGCCACTAGAGCAAAATTTATACCTATGGCCAAGTCCAATTTGGCCAGGAAAAGCCCCAATTTAGCTCGAACCCGCCGGAAACCCTAAGGTGAGTGTTCTTCAATTCTCCTTCCTCGATGTTCCAATGCCCCTACCATTGGTTGGGTCTTGTTCCTAGGTCCAAGGGGAGTTGATTGAGGGTGGTGATGGGTGGTGAAACTCGCCGGAACGACCGAATCGTTGTCGAACACCTCCAGGTTCCTCGCACTGTTCTTCACCAATTTTGAACTAAAAACCCACAATCTTGGGTGAAAATGGTAGAAGGGATGTTGTAGAAGAAGAGCAGGTGTTGTATGGTGGTGGTTCGACGGAAAAAATGGCGAAAATCGTCGAAATTTGCTCGGGTGGGTGCACAGGTGTACGGACGGGAATTGAGGTCTGTTTCTTCCTTTTCTTTTCTTTTTTTTTTTCCTTTCTTTTCCTCTTCTTCCTGATTGGTTGCTTCCCCCTCCCTTTTTTTTTTTTTTCAATTCCGATGGTCCACTTAACCCCATATCGATCTAGGCCTCTTACCCACAAAGTGGGAGATAATTAATTCCTAAAATCTATAGTATCACAACTTCAAACGTCCGTAACTATACCGTTATAATCCGGACTCGCAAATGGCTTTTGCCTGTTCGTTCGTGGGATCGAGCTCTATTCATAAATATAAATTATGACCTTGAAAGATCTACGGATTTTAAATAATTAATTTTCAAACTTCAAACTTCGTAACTGGTTTAATTCAAATCTAAATTCAAATAAATTAATATAAATTCCCGAAAATAACATAAAATTTCAATAATAACAATGTGTATATTATAATAGTGAAATTTAGGAACGGGATTTCACACTACTAATGGGTCCCAATATTATGCTTAGGTGCGATTACCATCGGAGACTCTAGTTTTCCTAATTCAAATAGCTGCGACCTCACAAGTATATGTGAGTGGGTCTTTTCTTTTATATAAAATATATATTTGTTTAGTTTTCACACACACACACACACACACACACACACACACACATATATATATATATATATATATTTAATAATGAATTTTCTACGTGATTGCCATAATTAAATTAACGTTTATAAGACAGGTCGAAATGTTGACAATTATGAAATTGTTCTGAATCCTGCGGGATGCACATATATGCATACTATTATGGGATGTCTTAATTATATTTGCGGCCATGAATAGTGTTATGTTGACTAGAATTATCGATTTACCGTTACATGATCATAATTATGTTATTCGCTCATCATGTGCTACACTGGTGTTAGTATTCGCTCGGGTCAGGGCCAACCTTCATGTGTATATTCAAATCGCACCGTACACTCACTTTGGATTTATTGTAGGTGTTAGTCATGTCCTAGATTGCTATAGGCAATTAGGACTCGTATGTGATGCACATAGCGCCAGTCTTCACGTGATTGTAGTACTAGAGCGTAAATCATTTCTTTACACCCAGTCATGTTCATGTCAGAATACATCTGCATGAACTCGTGTGTCAGTATATGTTGATGAGCATTCGATATCATATGTTTGTTTATATGATATATTGTGACTACCGGGTGTTATGTGTTTATTTACGAATTATTGTAAAGTATTGCATTCTTGGGATATTGATGGCTACAGTAAGTAATTTGATACTATATGTAGTATATTATATTTGAAAGCTATACTTGTTTTACAGCGAGAGATTATTACGTTTTCTAAAAGGTTTTATAAAGCTTTATTTTTAGGCCCATTGACCCTTGTTTTCGGCCCTCCAGGTTTTTGTGGCTGAGCTTTTGTGTTGACAAGGATTCTTGGCAAATGTTGGTATAGGAGAGTAATCCCGCTCACTTGCGCACTCTTGTATTTAGGCACTTTTAGGTTCAAATTTACTCACATTTTTTACATAACTACATTTTATGGTTTCGTTACTCTCCTGGTGTCGGTTAGCACAGCTTGATTCGGATTCCAAGTGAACATTTCAGGTATGGGTGTGTCAATATACAAATTTGAGTTTTTTCTCTCGGTTAATACGAAACTAGTTTTCTTGTTCTTTACTCAAATTATGTAAAATGCTCATGTTTTTTGAGACACTTTGATAGGGAAAATTTTGCTATAGTAATATTAGGACACTGTCTCGTTATTTGAATGTTATTTTGTCTTGTATAGGCTCTTGTTGTAAAGGGTTTCTCCTTGTAGTTGTTGTAGTACTTTATTTTCGTAAAAAGTAAATTGAATTTTGCATTTATTTGGATAAAAATGACATTGAACTACTTTATTTTCATAAAAGTAAGTTGAATTTGTATTTATTTGGGTTAAAATTACATTGAACTACTTTATTTTTATAAAAAGAACTGAATTCGCATTTATTTGGGTAAAAATTACATTGTTTTCTGTGGTCATAGTTTGCTTTACTTTTCACTTTCATCCTTGTCTCTTTAATTTTGGCAGTTCAGTCTGGTAATTTTGTTTAATTAGAAATCAAGTCCTACAAGCTTAACACTGTTAAGAAAGATAGACGGATTTATGCTTTGGGTTGATTGAAAATAATTTAGAGAGGCAAAAAAGCCCTCTTACATGGTTCTGACGGAGTTTACAATGTGAACTTAACTGAAACCAGACAAACTGTAATGCTGAAATTGTCGAAACTATCCTTCATGGTTGTCATACTACAATAAAGAACAAACTGTACATCTCATAATTATTATTGTGACCAATGAGAATTAATTAAATTATATAAAAAACTCTTAAACAATGAAAATGCTCAACGCTCACGTTTTCTATACACTGGTGCATGCCTCGAAACTATAAATTTGTCATTTTCCATAGTTGATGAATTTGTAGTATTATCTTTTAATGAAATTTGAAAATGCACATAAATTTTTTATTCATATTTTTTTGGGAAAACAATAAGATAAATAAAATTAAGAACATTGTGGGACCATGATTTTTGAGAGCCAAAGTAAGGTTGATTCGAATATGATTATCTCAGAAGTCTGGTCATGGATTCGATAGTTTCGAGTGGAGCTGGATCAGACAATGACCCTATTTTGGGGCAATGGGCGAAGTTTGAGTGACACTGCTAAGATGACTATACTGATTTCGCAAGATACGCGATCTGATCCAGATATGGACTCAATCAGAGCTTTATAATTGTTGGAGTTCCTGCAATCTAGGAATTGACATGCGTCACAAGTAATCACAACCACTAAAAGGATGCAATATCTACTTTTAGATATCCTTTATGATTCTCTCGGCGTAGAACGATGATTATATTTTAAAAAGGGTCTCTCTCTCCACTATATAAATACATTCGTCTAGGGTTCATCTCTGGTAAAGCAATATCGATTCTCTAATTCTTTTGCCCACTGCTTGAGTCTAAAACATTTCACTAACTTGACCGTCAAATAGCTTGTGGCCGACACACCCCCAATTCTTGAGCTTGCTCACAATTGTTTATTGTTTAGCAGATAGTTGAGTTTGTGCATCTCTTCCACGTACGGTGGTACGCGAATGTAGTTTCAATAGACAAAATAAACACACACCTTTTTTTCCTCTTAAACACCAAATTTAATTTTGTCATTTGTTTTCGTTTGATTTATTCAGTTTGATAATAAAAAAGAAAAAAGGTTGTGTAAGAGGCTAAGATGGGTGTGTAACAATCAACAACCATACAACTATAGTGCCATAACAAAGTTATGTCACCAGAACAACTAAGTATCTAAACTCATATGCAAGTTCCCATTCAACTAAGTGAAAACAAATATCAGTAGACCTAAAAGTACTTTCCATATTCTTCTATCAGCATATTAGGAATAAAATCAGCGAGTAATAAATTCATGCGCCAATTGTGGCACTTCCGTAATAACAACCCAAACAGGGGTCAATTGCGAGTTCTACCCCTCTACGGAAATATCTAACGGCAGTCAACCGGACGAAACCCCACAGTTAGAACAGACCCATATAAAGCAGAGAAGTGCTTCCACCACCAAAAGCTCTGAGCAGAAAATAAGAGAGAGGAGTGAAATAGTAAAGAATTAAATCCAAAAAACAAAGAAAAATGACTTTTAAATAAAATTTTCGAAAAAAAATAAAATAAAATCGCTAGGGTTTGACGCCAAAAATTGGAAGAGGAGTGAGGTGAGTCGCCGATTCCACCCGTCAACTTCGATTCTCTAGGATCCGTCGGTCTGTAGGATCTGTCGTCTGTAGCCCCCACTGAGAAATTTTCGTGTTAATTTTTTGGGTTTTTGTAGAGAGAGAGCCTTGAGCTCGGGGGGTTTTTTTTGAACGTTGGGATCCGAGGGTCCTGATAGGGTTTCAGTTGGAATTTTATTTTGGAGGGATTTGATTTTTCTTGGGTTTTGAGCCTTTTTGGGTTTTTCATTTTTTTCCAATTTCTTATTTTTGGTGATTTGGGTTTTTGTTGGATGCGTGTGAATTTGGGTTGAGCTGCATGCAATCTGGTGGCGGAGGAGGAGGCGGGCCCGGCCGGGGAGTGGGCCCGGCTGGCCGTGCTGGATCGACGTCATCGGCTGCTTCGCCGTCTTCATCGTCCTCGGCCGTGTCGACGCCGCAACTGGGTTTTGATTCGGTGCAGCATCAACAACATCAGCAGCAGCAGCAACAGCAGCAGCAGCAATTGGGGTCTAGACAGGTGATGATTGATATGTGTGGCTAGAATTTTTTTTTTTTTGGTGAGAATTTAGTTGAATTGGAATGTGGGTTTTGGAATTTGGAGTGTTTCTTCAGATGGGTCAGTATTAATTTTGTCATTTGTGGCCTGGTTAATGATTGTTGCATTGTTTGGGTTTCTAATTGGGAGTGTTGTTCCAAATGGGAGGCAGTCAAATGTTGTTTTTGATGCATCTGTGTGTTGTGGGTATGGTAAGTTAGCTGGTTTGCTTACATGATTTCTTGAATTAGAGCTGTTTAGGGTTTCGAGGAGTCAAACTAGGCAGGTTGTAATGAGAACTGATTGCGGCATTGCACTTTTAGCTGCTTAACTGTAACTTGAAATGGACTTTTGCTTCCATTAAATTCAGGAGAGTTTAATGACGACGAGGTGGCGTCTGCTTCTGGTTTTGTTTTACTGTCTTCCATTCCTTATATATGGTGTTCAATTATGGATGACCCTGTCCAGCTCGTATTTGTTTCTTCTGCTTTACTGCTCTTAAAGTTTATGATAAGTTTGATTTGTTATGTTTAAAAGAGGAACCATGTGGTTTAATTTGCTTAGTCCACCTTTTCAACTAAGCTAAGAGAAGCCTTTTTTCCTATAACTTTCTTTTAGGATGAGCCTTGGGTTCTTATGATCATGTTATGTTGTTATGGTGGACATTTTCTTTTATTTTAACTTTTTGGTTATTAGTTTTACATGACTAGCTCTATGGCGGGTACAGCTATCACTAAGTACAAATGGCATGGTTTCCAGAACTTTGAATCTGATAATTACAGTCATTGTTCTGGTGCATTGGTAGGATCACATTTGTAATGGAAATCTTTTCAGGTTCCGGGAATTTGTTCAAGTCTTTGTTTTAACTTAAAAGATATCAATCATCTGCTAGACTTGCCTAGTTCTTTATCATTGAATTGAAGTTATGTGAACGGTATTGGGGGATATTTGTTATTTGGATTTTTGGCCATGTCACTACTGTAAGCAGGTTCTCGTATGAACTGATAATGTGACTAAGGTTTTCATAATTTATTGTTCATGCAGCCATTACACCAACAACAATTTTTAAGAAAACCTGAAGGGAATGAAGCTCTTTTAGCATATCAAGCTGCTGGTATGCAAGGAGTTTTGGGAGGGGGCGGCTCCAGTCAAATGCCTCAACAATCTAGGAAGTTCATTGATTTGGCTCAACAACATGGCTCCCAGGATGGACAGAGTCGTAGTCAAGGTGTTGACCAGCAAGCGTTAAATCCAGTTCATCAAGCATATCTTCAGTATGCTTTTCAGGCTGCCCAGCAGAAGTCAGGTTTGACAATGCAACCTCAGCAGCAAGCTAAAATGGGATTGTTGGGGCCGCCATCTGGAAAGGATCAGGACATGCGATTGGGAAATATGAAAATGCAGGAACTCATGTCTAATCAGGCACCTAGTCAGGCACAAGCATCATCTTCTAAGAATTTGACGGAACACTTTACTCGTGGAGAAAAGCAGGTGGGCCAAGGACAGCCATTAGTCTCTGACCAAAGGAGTGACTCGAAGCCTTCAGCCCAACCATCAGGCATGGGTCAATTCATGCCCGGAAACATGTTAAGGCCAATGTTGGCACCACAGTCTCAGCCAAGTGGCCAAACCATGCCAAATAACCAGATTGCGTTGGCTACTCAGTTGCAAGCATTTGCACTTGAGCACAACATTGATCTTTCACAGCTTGGAAATGCCAACTTAATGTCACAGCTCATTCCACTGTTGCAGTCGAGGATTTCTGCTCAACAAAAAGCTAATGAAAGCAACATGGGGGCACAATCCTCACCTGTTCCAGTGTCAAAGCAACAGGTTACATCTCCTCCAGTAGCAATTGAGAGTTCTCCTCGTGCTAATACATCAAGTGATGTATCTGGACAGTCTAGCTCGGCAAAAGCAAAGCAGACAGTTGCGGCTAACCCTTTTGGTTCAGGTTCAAATAGTAGCATATTTAACAATAGTAACAGCCCTATGCAGCAGTTTTCTGTTCATGGCAGAGAAAACCAGATGCCACCTAGGCAGTCAAATCCTATTGGAAATGGAATGACTTCTACCCATCCCACAGTGTCATCTGCAAACACAAGCCAGGGGGTGGATCACTCTTTTCATGTAAAAAGTCCACAAAACAATCCAGAAACATCGCAGATGCATTACCATCGACAGTTGAGTGGATCTTCTCCACAAGCTATAGTTCCTAATGATGGGGTTTCTGGCAACAAGAGCCAGTCACAAGGTGGACTGGCTACTCAGATGGGACAGCAACGCCATGGGTTCACTAAACAGCAGCTGCATGTTCTTAAAGCACAAATACTAGCATTTAGGCGACTCAAGGTGCATTATTCTCTGTTTTTCTCCCTTCCTTTTTGCATTTTCAATTGTATGTTTAGTTTATATATTTTATGAAACTGCAGATGCTTTAGAGTTGATTAATGAACGTGTTGCTTACTTCCATTTCCCATTGATTGATAGAAAGGTGAAGGCACACTCCCTCAAGAACTTCTACGGGCTATTGCTCCACCACCTCTTGAGATGCAGCCACAGCAGCAATTGCTTCCTGGACGAGGAAACATTCATGATAAATCTTCTGGGAAAACTTTAGAAGATCATGTGCGGCATATGGAGTCCAATGAGAAAGATTCACAAGCTGTGGCATCAATGAATGCACAGAACGGTGCAAAAGAGGAAGCTTTTGCCGGAGAAGAGAAAGCAACCGTATCAACTGTTCATGTGCAAGGAGCACTCGCTGTGGTGAAGGAACCTACTCCTTTGGTGTCTTCTGGAAAAGAAGAGCAGCATTTGACTTTATCTTCTGTAAAGTCAGACCATGAAGTTGAACGTGGTATTCAAAAAGCTTCTGCTAGAAGTGAGATTAAAGTTGATAGGGGGAAGTCTGTTGCATCACAGGTCACACAGGTCGCTGTATCTGATGTCATGCAAGTTAAAAAGCCTGCACAAGCAAGCACTGTACCACTGCCAAAAGATGTTAGCTCTGCTAGAAAGTATCATGGACCTCTTTTTGATTTCCCCTTTTTCACTAGGAAACATGACTCTTTAGGTTCAGGGGTGATGGTAAACAATAACAACAACAACAACAATAATCTAACATTGGCATATGACGTCAAAGATCTTGTTTTTGAGGAAGGTGTGGAAGTTCTTAACAAGAAGAGGACAGAAAATATCAAGAAGATTGGTGGTCTTTTGGCAGTAAATTTGGAAAGGAAACGGATTAGGCCCGATCTTGTCTTGCGGTTGCAAATTGAAGAAAAAAAGCTTCGACTTTCAGATTTACAGGCACGCTTAAGAGATGAAATTGATCAACATCAGCAGGAAATAATGGCAATGCCTGACAGGCCTTATCGGAAGTTTGTTCGGCTTTGCGAACGTCAGCGGATGGAGCTGTCTAGGCAAGTGCAGGCCTCTCAGAAAGCAATGAGAGAGAAGCAACTGAAATCTATATTCCAATGGCGTAAGAAGCTTTTAGAAGCTCACTGGGCCATTCGCGATGCACGGACTGCACGTAACAGGGGAGTTGCCAAATATCATGAGAGAATGCTGAGGGAATTTTCAAAGAGAAAGGATGATCATAGGAATAAAAGGATGGAAGCACTGAAGAATAATGATGTTGAAAGGTACAGGGAAATGTTGCTGGAACAGCAGACTAGTATCCCAGGGGATGCAGCAGAGAGATATGCTGTTTTATCATCTTTCCTGAGTCAGACTGAGGAATATCTTCATAAACTTGGAAGTAAAATAACAGCAGCTAAGAATCAGCAAGAGGTGGAAGAGGCAGCAAATGCTGCTGCAGCTGCTGCACGTTTACAGGTTTGGTCTCTCTCATTCTCCCCACTGGATTTTTTATTTTTATCATTCTTGAATTTTTATTTTCACATGATCTTTTTAATAGAACCCTGTTCCTATATGGGTACAAAGTTTGAGAAATGATAGCAACCTTTGCAATAACCTTTGCATTTGGACCTTCTCACATTAACAAATGCCAGGTGTCATTTTTACACAAGTAATGAAGTAATGTCTTTGAAATTATATTTCCTGTTTTCCATCTTTGATTCCCAGCCAAAAACAAAAGCATTAAAAGTCTTGATTTTTGTGTAAAAAAATGACATGTGGCATTTGTCAAAGTGAAAAGGTTTAAATGCAAAGGTTAGTGCAAAGGTTGCTAGTGTTCCCCACAAAGTTTTTCTTCTTGTGGTAAACCATGCTGATCCTGTTCTCTGTTACTTATCCCTGTTGGAATCTGTGTCTACAAATAGGGTCTCTCAGAGGAAGAAGTTAGGACGGCAGCGGCTTGTGCTGGAGAGGAAGTAATGATTAGAAATCGATTTATTGAGATGAATGCACCTAGAGACAGTTCATCTGTTAACAAGTAAGTTTATCGTTGGCTTCGCTTGATAACAAAGAATTTGAATTGCAGTTGGCTCTTGAGATGTATTTTTTTGCTTGTGCTTGCTTTTAAAGTGGCCTAGTAACTTACCATATCTATCTCTCATATTTCTTAATTTTGTACTTCTCATATTGCACTATCCATTTGTTTCAAAAGCTTTTATTTTAAAGAAGAGATCTCTTATGTGTTGTGAATGTACTTTCTTATGTGTAATAATCAATATCTACCATTCGTTTCTCATTCTTCATGAATATTTTCAGGTATTATAGTCTTGCACATGCTGTGAATGAAAGGGTCATAAGGCAACCCTCGATGTTACGGACTGGAAACTTAAGAGACTATCAACTTGTAGGTTTCTGCAATTAAGAATTGTTACTATTTATGTTTTGCCTTAAGTCACTATTGCTTTTGTGGCATACTAGACCTTTTTTTGACTGTCTGTTTGATTCTGCAGGTTGGGTTGCAATGGATGCTTTCTCTGTATAACAACAAATTAAATGGAATATTAGCAGATGAAATGGGTCTTGGGAAAACAGTACAGGTAAGTTTCTCTTCTGTTCAGTGCCTTGCTTCAGACTTGAAAAGCCATATTTTATTATGGTGCACAGCTTTTGCGGTTGATATATCATATATTCGTATTGGCCATATGTGGGGGAGTGAGTCTCATGTTTCCATTTGCAGTCTCTGAGTTTACCTAAATGATCTATGATACTCATGCAGGTAATGGCATTGATTGCATATTTAATGGAGTTCAAGGGGAACTATGGGCCGCATCTCATAATTGTTCCAAATGCTGTCTTGGTAAATTGGAAGGTTAGTTTATTTGCTGTTCTACTTCTACAAAGATATCTACATTGCTTACCATTTGCTATGATGCCTAACTGAGTTCCCCTTACAGAGTGAGTTGCATACTTGGCTTCCATCCGTGTCCTGCATTTATTATGTTGGTGGGAAGGATCAACGGGCAAAATTGTTTTCTCAAGTACGATTCACCAATTTTTTTATCTACTTAAATGTTTGAATTCTAGAACAATGTTAACCTTCCTTTTGATATTTGGTATGTAGGAGGTTTGTGCCTTGAAGTTTAATGTCCTTGTGACAACTTATGAGTTCATTATGTATGATCGGTCTAAACTCTCAAAAATTGATTGGAAGTATATAATAATTGATGAAGCACAAAGGATGAAAGACAGGGAATCGGTTCTAGCACGTGATCTTGATAGGTATCGTTGCCAAAGGCGCTTGCTTTTGACAGGAACACCATTGCAGGTTCGTTAAGAGAGATCACAACACTCGTATATGTACATTATTTAACTTCCTTTTTAAGAAATCAAGAAATGCTTGATCAGGATGCAATTTTCTGTAGATGCAAACATAATATGTGCTTTATTTTGATAGACCTAACTAAGTTATGGCTGAAAATATTTAGCTGCTGATTTGATTTGATAGCTCCACCAAAACTTTTTGATTAATGTGTCTATTCATAAATGGAAGCATGCAATTTATTCTTATTTTATTTTAAAATACAAGGCATGAAAAACCAATATACTATGAAGTTAAAATAGAGAACCTAATTCATTGAACTTAGAAATGTTATTCTGTTCAAAATAAATTAGAAGTGTCAGTCATGAATAAGATTAATGATCTGTTTGATCATTTGGTTGCTTATGTGTAGGTTTTTATCCTTGTTTTATTGTTTTATTATTTTGAATTGAGCTGATGTGGGAATAACTTTCCAATTACAGAATGATTTAAAGGAACTCTGGTCACTTTTAAATCTGCTTCTTCCAGAAGTATTTGATAATCGGAAAGCATTTCATGACTGGTTTTCGAAACCCTTTCAAAAGGAAGCCCCTACACCAAATGCAGAAGATGACTGGCTTGAAACTGAAAAGAAAGTTATCATCATTCACCGACTTCATCAAATTTTAGAGCCTTTTATGCTTAGGCGGCGTGTTGAAGATGTGGAAGGTGCACTCCCGTCTAAGGTATGCTTTAGTGATTATCCTTAGTAATCATTTCTTACTGTGGTTGATTTCTAACAATGATGCTTGTTTGCAGATCTCCATCGTTTTGAGGTGTAGAATGTCAGCCATTCAAAGTGCTGTATATGACTGGATCAAATCAACAGGCACTATTCGAGTAGATCCTGAAGAAGAGAAGCTAAGGGTTCAAAAAAATCCACAATACCAGCCCAAAGTGTACAAAACATTAAATAATAGATGTATGGAACTGCGAAAAACTTGCAATCATCCGCTGCTCAATTACCCGTTCTTCAATGATTTTTCCAAGGATTTCCTTGTAAGATCATGTGGGAAATTATGGATCCTGGACAGGATCCTTGTTAAACTTCAAAAAACAGGGCATCGAGTACTTCTTTTCAGTACCATGACAAAACTCCTTGATATTTTGGAAGAATACTTGCAGTGGCGTCATCTTGTCTTCAGAAGGATTGATGGAACAACCAGTTTAGAAGACCGTGAGTCAGCTATAGTGGATTTCAACAGACCTGGTTCAGACTGCTTTATCTTCTTACTTAGTATTCGTGCTGCGGGTCGGGGTCTTAATCTCCAGTCTGCTGATACAGTTGTCATATATGATCCTGATCCAAACCCTAAAAATGAAGAGCAGGCAGTTGCTAGAGCCCATCGCATTGGACAGAAGAGAGAGGTCAAGGTCATCTATTTGGAAGCAGTTGTTGACAAAATGGCTAGCCATCAGAAGGAGGATGAACTACGAAGTGGAGGTACAGTTGATTCAGAGGATGACCTTGCTGGTAAGGACCGGTATATCGGATCAATTGAGAGCCTCATAAGAAACAATATTCAACAGTACAAGATTGACATGGCTGATGAGGTTATCAATGCTGGGCGTTTTGACCAGAGAACAACTCATGAAGAGAGACGTATGACTCTGGAAACCTTACTGCATGATGAAGAGAGGTACCAAGAAACTCTTCATGATGTTCCCTCATTACAGGAGGTAAATCGCATGATTGCTAGAAGTGAAGAAGAAGTTGAATTGTTTGATCAGATGGACGAAGAACTTGACTGGATTGAAGAAATGACAAGGTACAACCAGCTCCCCAAATGGCTTCGAACCAGTACAAAAGAAGTAAATGCTGTGATTGCTAGTTTATCAAAAAGACCATCTAAGACCACTTTGTTGGGTGGTAATGCTGGTTTGGAGTCCACTGAAATGGGCTCTGGTTCATCTCCGAAAACTGAAAGAAAGAGGGGGCGGCCCAAGAAAAATCATCCTAGCTACAAGGAGTTAGATGATGACAATGGCGAATACTTTGAAGCCAGTTCTGATGAGAATGAAGAAGAGGGAGAAGTTGAAGAGTTAGAGGATGATGAATATAGTGGTGCTGTTGAGGCAACACCAACTATTAAGGAACAAGTGGAAGAGGATGTCCTTGAATGTGAAGGTGGATACGAATATCCTAAGGATTCAGAAAGAGTTACAAACAACCACATACTAGAAGAAGCTGGTTCCTCAGGATCATCCTCAGACAGTCGGAGATTGATGCAGACGGTGTCTCCTGTTTCTTCTCAGAAATTTGGGTCCCTGTCTGCCTTAGATGGTAGGCCGGGATCTGCTTCAAAGAGGATGGTATGTGTTATCTCTCTGTATTGATGCTTTATAGTTGGGTTGTTTGTGTGCGCTATTTCACTAAAAGTCTCTTGGTGTTTTCCAGCAAGACGATGTAGAGGAAGGTGAGATTGTCGTATCGGGCGATTCTCACGTGGACCATTTGGACCACCAACAATCTGGAAGTTCGAATCATGACCGTGATGAAGGTGAAGACGAACAGGTTTTGCAACCCAAGATCAAGAGGAAGCGTAGCCTTCGGGTTCGCCCTCGTCATACCATAGAGAGGCCAGAGGAGAAGTCTGGTAGTGAGACACCATCTCTTCAACGGGGAGATTCATCTCTGTTGCCATTTCATGTGGACCATAAATCTCAAGCACAGTCAAGGGCTGATTCTGAAATCAAAACATATGGAGAGCCCCATGCTGTAAAGCACGACCAAAGTGATTCATCTTCAAAAACTAAGCGAATTTTGCCTAGGAGAGGCTCTAATATGTCCAAAGTGCATGTTTCACCTAAATCTGGCAGATCAAATGGCATGTCTGATCCTGCGGAAGATGCTGCTGAACCCCGCAGAGAAAATTGGGATGGAAAAGTTGGGAATACAAGTGGAACTTCTGTTTATGGCACAAAAATGTCTGAGATCGTCCAGAGAAAGGTATGCACGTGTCTCCTATATTCTGTTTGAAATTACTGCTGTGTTCTGATTTTTGAGGTGAGAAATGCTGCCCTTATCTGCTGCTTGCACTTGCACACGCACACGCACACGCACACGCACAGATATATAATATGTCATAAGGTGCCTGCTTCCTGTTTATGCAGTACGTCTGAAACATCAGTATATAATTATACTGGTAGATGTGGTGTGGCGTGTAAATGTAAACACGTGTTGGCCTTTATTCTTTGTTTATTTTGTTTTGGGTATGGTTTTTCTCTCGCAATTCTTTGTTGAAGTCTTAACTAATATTGCTACATTTGCAGTGCAAGAATGTAATTAGCAAGTTCCAAAGGAGAATAGATAAGGAAGGTCCTCAGATAGTACCTTTACTAACAGATTTGTGGAAGCGCATTGAAAATTCTAGTTACGCAAGTGGATCTGGAAATAATCTCTTGGATTTACGAAAGATTGATCAGCGGATAGAGAGGTTGGAGTATACTGGAGTAATGGAGCTTGTGTCCGATGTGCAGTCTATGCTGAAAAATGGAATGCAGTTTTATGGGTTTAACTATGAGGTAAGTCGCTCAAGTTTTGATGTTCTGCCTTTCTCATTGGTATACTGATTCACTGCATTTCCATTCTGTCTTAATTACCTTTTTTTCTAACTATTGTGTCTCATCTCTGTATGCTAAAACATACATCTTGTACAACATCCAGAAAACTGGATTGGTTAAAACATGGCTACAGAAAAGTAACCTGTTGATAGTGTCATAGCCAAAGTGTGTAAAGGTTGAGGGCCACAAAAACCCTTGACTTTTGATAGTTTATGAATGCCTGTATTTTTCAATTGTATGTGCAAGTGACAGATTTCCTTACCTTGCTGTTAGTAGATGCATTTATGTACATATGGTCTGCAGTCTTCCAATAAATTGAACTGACAGCCTCGGGTTTAACAATGATGCGCAGGTAAGAACTGAAGCCAGGAAAGTACATGATCTTTTCTTTGATATCTTGAAAATAGCTTTTGCGGAGACTGATTTTCGAGAAGCCAGAAGTGCACTCTCATTTACTAGCCCAGTTTTGACCAGCAATGCTCCGGCTCCGTCCCCTAGAGCGGCGACCGTTGGCCTAAGCAAGAGACACAAACTGATAAATGAGGTGGAGCCTGACTCAACCCCCCAACAGAAGCCACAACAACGTGCACCAATTTTCAACAGCGAAGACACAAGGGTGCGAAGCCATATGCTCCAGAAGGAATCAAGACATGGGAGTGGAAGTGGTAACAGTCGGGACCACTATCACCAGGATGATTCTCCACCGCTTGCTCATCCAGGGGATCTGGTTATCTGCAAGAAGAAGAGGAAAGACAGGGAGAAGTCCGTGGTGAAGACTAGGACTGGATCTGCTGGCCCTGTTTCACCCCCAAGCGTGGGTCGCGGTATTAGAAGTCCAGGTCCAAATTCAGTTCCAAAACAAAACCCCCATCCGCAAGGGTGGGCTAACCAGCCTGCTCAGCCGACGAACAAGGGTGGAGGGTCGGTCGGTTGGGCCAATCCCGTGAAGAGGTTAAGGACAGATTCTGGAAAGAGACGCCCGAGCCATTTATGACTCCGCATAAGGATTGACAGATGATTCTCCATCTTGTTCATAGATTTAATGGCATAAGCGCAGTTAGCCAGACTGTTCATACAGTATAGGTCTTGGTTTACCATCACCTTTTTATCCTATGAAATTCTCGGTAGTTGCTTCTTATAACTTCCGTGGCTCGCAGGTAGGCTTGACAATTTTTGACACGATCCGATAATCCGACATGACACAAAATTAATGGGTGTTCGGGTTGACACGATAACGAATCGGGTCGTTATCGGGTAACCCGATAAGCACCTGTTAAGATAACGGGTTGGTTCGGGTATACACGTAGGTAACACGATACACGATAAGTAAAATATTAATTTTATAATTTTATAATCCTAAAAAAATACTATAATAATTATATATATTAATTTAACAATTTTATACCTCTAAAAACTATAATAATTATATACATATATATATATATATATATTAAATTAAATATTAAAAATTAGTGACCATTGAATCGACTTAAATATATATAGCATTCAATTTCTTAAGTGAAACGTACAAAATAAATAAATTTAAATCTACTTAATAAATATATATACCATTGAACTTCAACGAAACTAATTACAACGATCTAACTGTCAAACTGTTTGTATATGCTTCGAAATCGCATAAGCAAAAAATTGCAAAAAAACAAACATTCAGAGATCAAGTAACGGGACAATTTTTAACGGTGATCAACGAAAAATCACAACTTAACGGTTATTTTAACTCTGATTTTGATGATTTTTTACAGCTACACTCCTTAAATACAATGAATGAACTCGATCTTCAATTTAATATATTTACACTAGTAGATACCACAAAAATCTTATGTTATAGTTAACTAAAGTATGAATAAACTCTTAAGTGTTAGTGAATCTATTGTTTTGATGGGATACGCATTCTACGAAACTAGTTTCAACGATCCAACCGTCAAACATGTTTGTATATACTTCGAGATCGCATACGCCAAAAATTGAAAAAAAATAAACATTCAAAGATCAAGTAACGGGACAAAACTTTTCGACGGTTATAAACGAAAAATCACGATTTAATGGTTATTTTAACTCCGATTTTGATGATTTTTTACAGCTACACTCCTTGACCCTATATGAATACAATGAATGAATTCGATCTTCAATTTAAAATATTTACACTAGTGGATATCACAAAATCTTATGTTATACTTAATGAAAGTATAAATAAATTCTTAAGTGTTAGTAAATCTATCGTTTTGATGGGATACATATTCTACAAAACTAATTTCAATGATCCAACCGTCAAACTTGTTTGTATATGCTTCAAGATTGCATACGCCAATAATCGCAAAAAACAAACATTCAGAAATCAAGTAAAAGGACAAAATTTTTCGACAGTTGTCAACGAAAAATCATGATTTAACGGTTATTTTTGATGATTTTTTTACAGCTACACTCCTTGATCCTATACGGATACAATGAATGAACTCGATCTTCAATTTAAAACATTTACACTAGTGGATACCACAAAATCTTATGTTATACTTAATAAAAGTATGAATAAACTCTTAAGTGTTAGTGAATCTAATGTTTTGATGGTATGAAACTAGTTTCAATGATCCAACCGTTAAACATGTTTGTATATACTTCGAGATCTCATACACAAAAAATTGTAAAAAACAAACATTCAAAGATCAAGTAATTGGACAAAACTTTTCGATGGTTATCAACGAAAAATCACAATTTAACGGTTATTTTAACTCTGATTTTGATGATTTTTTTACAGCTACACTCCTTGACCCTATATAAATACAATAAATAAATTCGATATTCAATTTAAAATATTTACACTAGTGGATACCACAAAATCTTATGTCATGATGATCGATGAAAATTGAGGATTTTGTAAAAGGAATAACATGCAAGCTTTGAGTTCCATTGGCAAGGTTTAAATTTTTGAGAAAGGCTTCACAACCTTAAAAGCAAAAACTCTTTCATTTTGCATATCCTTGCACATTTAATATTTTGTAATAGACTAGTAGTGTATGGATGTTTGTTTATTAGGCTCTTATTTTTTAGTGTAGATGTAGTATTTAAACGACAAATGTGTTTTAATGTTTTGAAGTAGTATTTATGTGGCAATGTGTGGTATGTGCAAATTTAAGAAGAAAAAAATATTTTTCTTAACGGGTCATAATGGGTCGGGTCACTTTATAAGAACTCATTAAAATAACGGATGTGACATGACATAACCTGTTAAGATAACAGATGTTACATGAAAATGGCACGAACACAACAAACGCGACCTGTTTGCCAGGCCTACGCGTACCCGTGCCATGAAGTCTGGAAGTCCGGATTTCGCCAGCTGAATTTGGCAGCTGAAGTTAAAGATTGCGCGTTGCATTCGGGAATGAATGCGCGTGCAGATTATCTGGACTAACAAGTTTAAGAACATTGATTCGAGACAGCAGATAAATAAAGCAAACGAACGATTGATGCATGAACACAAATAGTACATACATTTACAAGGGCAAAGGAAAGTGATACAAGCTGGGAAATTTTCTTTCCCTTCCCAATATCCAGTCTTGTTTGGAGTTGGGATGAATTAAGAAAAGGCTACAACATCATGTACAGAGATACAAACAATTATAAAACAAGGGGCCTGAAATCCCTATGGATCGGCTTGTCCTGCAACTTGATCGTCACAAGAATCAGATTCAGCATCACTCATTTCCTCGTCGCTTGATTCTTCTTCCGGGGCAGCTCCTATATCCTCAGGCTTGGCATACTTCAGACAGAATTCTGTATGATTGAGCAATAGTAGTCACGTCCAAAGTTACAGGAATTCAAAGCAAGAGCTGTGTATATATCAACAGGATCTCAGGCTACACTCAAGCCATTGACATAGCCGAATCCAACAGTAGCTAGTCTGTTTGTACTTAAAAGAAGAATGTGATTTGAACTGGACTTAAACTCGGAGCCGATTGAGATTTAGCTTGCCCAAATCCAATCCAGTTCAGGATTCAAGTAAATTTCTGTTAAAGTTGACTATCCCACATCAAATTCCACAAGATCCATATTTCACCAGTCAAATAAAACACAAAGAATAATCGATCATGAAAATGCAAGTCTTGTTTAGCGAGGAATTGGAAAAATGCTCTCAAGGAAACAATTAAAGAAAACAGACAACTTAGTGTTTGGTACACTGTATGAGTAGAAGCATTATTCTGTCAACACTCTGAGGTTTATACCCTGCAAACAAAAGGTTAAACACTAGTCGAAATATTTTATTTGAAGAATTCATGTTCTAATTAGCACTAACCTAGTAATCTTGACAAGGATACACTGAAGTCAAAACTTAAGTAAAAAACACAGAGAACAGATACATGACGACAGGGAGACAAGAACCTAAAAAATACCTTTAACTCTTTGTTCATAAGCAGGTCGGTCACGCATCATCAAAGCTGCAGCCTCTCCGTTTAAAGGGTCAGACGGATTGGGATACAGGAGAAGCTGTGGCAAGAACACTTCAAATACGTTTACCAGATCTGGAAACACAGGCAGATGTAAGACCAATAATTTCAACAATAAAACTTGGATTTCGGTATAAAAAGTAAGGCTAGTTAAATGTGTTTACCAAACATGGGGCTCCACGTCTGATTGATAACATCTAAACAAACTGAGCCAGACCTGAAATTAGATGCCGTCGTTGGATTCTAATCCTCTTGTCGTTTAATCGACAGCGCAACACAATTTAGAATAGTAGGAATTTATGATGGTTAGTTTAGTACTCACATCTCATCAACATTTGGGTGGTAGATCTTATTGACAAAGCCTATTGAGGGAGATTTATAGGGATAAGCATCTGGTAGCTCAACTCTTATCCTCCACACACCTCCCTGATAAATACCTGCCACAATCCATGATATCCACGAAAAGGGCAATTCAAGTAGCTACTTTGCAAACCCAAATTATCAAATCCAATTAGAGCAATGACCAAACAACAAATTCCATTAAATGTTGTTATCAAATCGAACACATTTATAACAAGGAACCAAGAGCTCAAGGGTTTATTTCTTTTTTATCATTAAGTGACTAGATTTCTTCCAGATTTGCAATCAAGAATCTACAACTCATAACATCTATAAATTGAAAAATTAGCTCAATCAAGAAATAATCAAAATTAGAAAGAAAAATAAAAAATCATGGAGAAGCTCTAAAAATTAGTAGAAAAAAAAGAACTCAAGGGTTTTGAAGGTATACTGTCAGTGGGTCCATGGAAATCCACATAGAACTCATGCATTCCATCATTGATCATTTCTACCTTGTAATCACTCATCATCCTGATAGAACACAAGGAAAAGAAAAAAAACAGTAAAATTAAGATAAAACAATATTAATCAGAGAAAAACACAGAATATTAAAAAAAAATTATGGGTTAAGAATTATATAATCAGAAAATTCACAGTTTCATCAAGTCCATCTCTCTGCGTTTGCTTGGGGAAGACATGGTGTTGGGGGCAAGTCAATTTCTGTGTTCTTCTGTGCTATGAGAGAGAGAGAGAGCGAGGAGTTTCTTGCAAACTGAGAGAACTAGAAAACGGTTTAGACAAACAATATGTGAAAAGTAGAAGATAATCAAATAAAAATGGGACTTGGATTGTCTGCCCTCCCCTTCTAGTTGTGGTGCCCTTTCATGCCCTTCTATTTTATGCGGTCACGGTTAAGCCACGTTAATATTTTATATTAATTTTTTAATAAAATAATAAGATAAAAAATAATAAAAATATAAAATATTAACGTGAGTTAACCGTGACCGCATAAAATAGAAGACCATGGAAAAACACCACAACTAGGAGGCAAACAATCCTTGTCCATAAAAATGATGGTTGAAATTTTCTTGCCTGACCCACATTTTATATTTTTATACTGATTTTTTTACACGGGTTGCACTTTCTTTGAAAGATTCCTTCCTTGTCAAACAATTCTCTTCACCTCAATAAAATTATCGATTTGGATCCTCTCCCGGCCCAAGTAGAGATTCCTCTAGGTCGTTGGATTTTCATCAAATGATTATAATTAATATAACTTTAAAGGGACCTCCTGTTTATAGTCGTTGGATAAAAAGTCAATAGTCATACTCATGGTATAAAATATCCATAATATCCCGATATTTCCATTGAAATTTCCGTGTTTTTGGAGTACTGATATTTTTTTGGACTACTGATAGTTTCGATATCATCGGTATTTTAGACCTTGCTAAGTCACTCATGTATCTTACCATGCAATGTATAAAATGTAAAATATTGTACTAATTCATTATATATAAATGATTATGGTGTGTGTAAACATCTTTCATTAATTACTACATATTTTCTACACTCACAATGTTTGCCAGCTCACTATATAATCAACTTAAATCAATTATATCTATCATGCAATGCATTTCTTTCCAATTTTTTGTGATAAACTAATAGATAATTGACTAAATAAACATCCTGCAAAGTTTCAATAAAAATTTCCAAGTTTTTCTTACAATTTCCGTGGTTTTTATTCAATTTTTATCGATATCGATAATATCCCGATATTTCCATTGAAAATTCCGTGTTTTTGGACTACCGATATTTCCGATATTATCGATATTTAATACCTTGGTCATACTGCTTGGTTAGGAGGATCCTCTCCTTAGGCTCAGGAGAGAATCCAAATCCTAAAATTACTCTTCCCAACCACTGAATTTTTTTTATTCTGACGGAAACATAAGTGGTACACCATGTGTTTTAATAGAAGTGATAGGAAATTTTATTTCTTAAGTTATTAATATTTTAGCATACATATTACACCATTTGTATAATAAAACGTGATGTATCATCCCGTATATCGATCACACTGAAAAATCTATTTCCAACCACACCTAATTGTCAATTCAAACAGATTAATTAAACATTACTCAACACCTCCTTCCCAATTCCCCTTGACATCATTAATTCTTGTCCTTTTCAAGGTTATAAATTAAAAAAATGGCAAATCATAAATACGTGTATTCATGAATGATCGTTGTGTCATCAGTTATCTTTCTTTTTTAAAAAAGAAGAAAAATGAATGATCATTGTGCCATGGTTATTCGTTAACGTCGTGCATTGGTTAATCTGCTCTGATATCATATATATGGAAGATGTTTTGATATGGGGCACTTTTTACATTCTACGTGAACAAGGATACTTAATGGTTGGGATGAGTGATTTGTTTTTCCTTAACATTATGATGAGTTTTTAACTTAAATCTCTAACTTAGGGTTTAATTTTCTATTGTCATGTATTTTATATAGAATTGGATTGTCTGCCCTCCCCATCCCATACCCTCCTCATGCCCTTCTATTTTTGTGGTTACGGTTAAGTCATGTCAATATTTTATATTCTCATTACTTTTTGTCTTATTATTTCTATAAAAAAATCAATATAAAATGTTGACGTGACTTAACCGTGATCACAGAATATAGGAGGGCATGAGATGGGGAGGGCAAACAATCCAAGTCCATTTTATATAACCAAATTGTTACTTTTAAACATTTTAATTCTAATTTTGGCTTGGTCACATGAACACTTTAACTATATAACATTTATATATTCCACGACGAACTTTAACTATTCGAACCGTCTGTTTTGTAAATCTTGATTCATAGACTATTCTTACAAAAATTCAATTCAATCCGAAACAATTGCCTATTTTATTATCACGTTGAAATTTCATTATTTCATAGAACAAAATGTTTGTCAATTTCTTGGCAGTTAGGTGTCTCGTGTCCCTTCCAGATCGAGGTTGTGCGTATGCTTTAGCGCTGGTGGTGAGAGTAACCAATCTCCCTTTACACTTTATTTTTACAAAAAAGAAAAGAAAAAGAAAAAAGTGTTCGTCAATTTCTTTGAACTCAATTACATGTCTCAAATATTTTCGATTTGGCTAATATTTTGTAAGGATGATCTAAGAGGTGCAACTTGAAAAATAGATGGTTCAGATCATTGAAGTTCAATTGGTGTGAGCCTCACAAGGGATCCCCATTTAAAAATAAAAAAGGGGATCTCTTCCGGAAAGACCTCTATATCAAATTGTCAAAAATGAAACCAACACAGGGTGGCTTAGTGGTTGGGGACTAATTATAGGCTCGTATTCTACACGGAACATCTTAAGTTCGATTTCTGACACTGGTGAATCGCATGATGGTGGCCAGGAGAAGACTAAAATGCCTCTATGAGTCCTTTCGACCCCTAAAATGATTGACTGTTGTGACGAAGTCACTAGCCGATCTCCTTATTATTGAAAAAAAAAGAACTAATAAAAATGAAATCTACCATTTTATTTAGACACAGAATATAGCACCCATTTTCTTAGATATGATCTCTAAGGCAAGGGAAGAAGATGATGTGGGGTCAAATAAGTTTAAAGGGTACCTAAAGCATATCTTGACAAGTGGGTGAAGCACAATCTTAGAGTTCACGGGGCTTCCTTTACATTAAACGATGGATTTTGACATAAAGAACCTAACTCACCCTTTCCTCTCTGACCAACCAAACCTTGCCCAGGGCAAGTTTTGGCAACGTTTTATGCGTCAGCGATTTCTGATCATTGATTTTTCAAAAATCTTACAAATTGAGCGTCAGAATCCGCACTCACACACACGTGCACAACTCAATATAATTGCTTGAACAATTGATCATAGCATAGCAAAACTTTTATGTTCATTTCTTAATCATAGAACATGGCACACCAATGTCCTAAAACTTAAAATCTAAGCATGAAAGATAAAGTGGAACAAGTTATTGTCACATGGGCCAAACTCTTTGTCCCAATCAAACCAATGCTCAACAAGTGAAATGTGACGTATGATAAATGGTTAAACAAGGTTATAGAATGAATAAATGATTAAATTTAAATTAGGATAGTACTAGAGAGGCCAAATTTTTTAAACTAAATTTACAACCAAATAACGTGATTGTTGATAATTAAATTATTACTTAAGCGTACTTATTTTACAAATTTAATTTAAAATTTTAGTTTCCACTTTACCCAATAACCCCACCACATAATAAGGACAGCTTTCAAGTTGCTTGATTCAACATTTCAAAGTGCTCTTTAAAGCGTATAGTGACCAATCATTAATAGTATTGAGCAATTAGAAGGGCTTCATATTTTTATGTAAGCCTAAATCAGACTTCAAATCAATATCAATGAACTATTAGTATGGCGACATCGCAAAAAAAAGTCTTCCGCCTTGGGGAAATAACTTAGAGTGTAAACATCTTTTTGCTTGCTCCACTTCTCTGTTCCATGTCAAAAAGAAACATCTATTCTATATCAAAGAGTACACAAACAATGCCAAACTTTTTTATTTTTATTTTTTTTTATTTTTTACAATGATATATTTTACGCTAAGGGAGGTGAAGTTCGGTTAAGTCACACAATAGGTAACTTAATTTGGTATATAATTCACCATCCACGAGATATGAACGTAAGACAACAGACCATAATATTGAATGGTTAACGGTGCCTAACCTTTGATTCATTGGATCTATAAGATATTAATTATCCATATTAATACATGAAATCAAGATGGCTGGCTGCCCTCTACAATTTGCGCGTGTTGTTTTCTTCTTTTTCTTCTATTCCTCCAATGTGGACTATGTGATGTTTGGTTGTGATGTTAGTTGAATAAACAAGTTGAAAAGGTGCTAAAAACACACAGATGGGATGCAACAGAAGAATCCGGATCCTCTTTGCGAGGATCCCGGAGATCCGTGAATCGAACACAAATAGTACCCAACGCCAATAAACGAACACGATTCACGGATTCTCAGAACCCTCATAAAAAAGGATCCGGAGAGAGATCAACAGAGCATGTGCAACTCACAAATCACGATGCATCAGAGGTCAAAAATCGCCAGCACGCATGATTGATTGACCGTAACATCTTCAACAAGGGAGACATCCCTGCATGCACCAAGAGGTATACCAAGGTACCAACAAGGTACCAAGTTAAAGCATTGATCCGCCCATCCAACAAGAAGACAATGACAACCATATACATACATAACCAAAAGATCAATCAACAGATAAATACATAAACCAAAACAAAAATGCCCGAGAGCAAAATCCATTCAATTAACCAATTTCATAGACCACCGCAATTGCAATTACAAGTTCTGTGACTGAGACCACTGTTTAGGATCTACATCTAACCGCTTTCGCTGTTCCCTGTATTCATTCCCAAAGGCTTCTTTTTCAATCAGCTTTTGCTGTCAAAAACCTAAAAGAAACGTCCATAAAAAAAATGAAAAACCTGCATCTCAGGTGGAGTAAACGAACAAGACTAAGAGAGCATCATTGCTGCTCCGAATCGCCACAGCTGCGCTTCCAAGCCCGTTTCGTCATTAAAAAGCTTCAAAATCACTTCTGGAAATGGATATCTTCATAACCCATAATTTTCTATTTCAAAGGCCGCGATGCCCCTTTCCTGGCACATCAAGGAAACATTCCCCAAACATACCAGGCTTCACAATCTCCCCAAAAAGTGCCCTTCCAATAGCTATCTGTGTTTTGCATGTGGCTTATGTGGGGATTTTAATATTGATTTTGATGACTTGTGTTCTTCATTCCCAAAACCGTTAGTCATTGATTCCGACTCTAATTCTTCATCATCACTATCAATGTTGTTTGGAGTAAACCTGTTCTGGTATCCTCTACGCTGCAAGAGAAAGACATTGAAATAGTAGCTAACCAATTCCCTCCTGCTCTTCTTAGTAAAAGTCTTGTATATCTCATCCCAAAAACGTAATCCAAGAGATGAAGGATTTGACTTTACTATGGCCTCGAACTTCTTTCCTTCTGCTTCTGTCCAAGGGAGTCCAACTTCCTCGCCCATCTGATTGAATTGCCAGTGGTAGAAAGCTGCCCCCAATTCTCGCTTAACTCTTAGCCGTTTCTCGGAAATGTGAAATCTGACGCATTCTATAGAACCTGGCACTTGGCATCCACAAGACTCTTGTCTTCCCTTTCCAATAGGATCTCTCTCAATGAGATATCTGTGCTCTGGTTTTTCCAATGGCCAAATCCTGGACCCCAACCACTTTGATTCACTTTCAGAAGCCTTACCAGTCCATTCTGGCAACTGAGCTTGATAATTTGACCCCAGAAGAATGTGGCTTGGAGAATAATCACTGGTTCCTCGCAACTGATCCTCCATCCCTGCCATGCCAGGACTATTTTTGTCCAAGTCACTGGCTGAGGATGACTCTGAACAGGCTCCTGACTGTGACGTTCTCCCGCCTGAAAGAAGCTTCTTCTCCAACCTTAGCCTCTCTCTAAGATTGTAAGCGGAGCCAAAACTATCATCGTACATGCTTGGATGCATCCTCTGATTCTTCTACAAGTGGGAACATGGTTTAATGTCAAAAGGAAAAAAATATGAAGATAATTATGTTGTTTATCAGTTTAACCAATATCTGAATATAGCAACCACAGCACCAGATAGAAAGACTATCAAACATAATTGGAGATTACATCAATATATCTATTTTTATCTGAAGGTAAACATTGTCTTACAATTTGTGAATACAAAAGAAGCCACTTACCCTAAAAATGTTGCATATCTATTAAGTTACAAACAATTCACTATTAACTAGTTGGGTATAACTAGTCAGACCAATTTAAATATTATACTAGGATGCATTTTCCGGTATAAGCAAAAATAAGGACATCCTTTTCTAGGTTGTAATCCAATGATGGGAACCATTCAGTTTTTAGCTTCTCGTGCAAGGATTATCAACAACAGCTTAGCTGTTTAATTATCTTCACTGTCGTTTCAATTTTACCTAGGTCGTACCCAGTGCACAAAGCTCCCGCTTTACGCAGGGTCTGGGAGAGGTGAATGTCGGCTAGCCTTACCCCCATTTATGGAGAGGCTGCTCGCAAGTCTCGAAGCCGAGATCTACCGATCATGTCGTTTCAATTTTACCTAATTGTAACTTTTTTTTTTTTGCACATTTTTAGATGACCAAACAGTTTAGGGTCTTGATGATTTTTTGAGGGATGATCCATGAAGAACGAGCTAAAATATAGACGGCTAAAATATAGACGGTTTGATAGTTGAACTGCATTGCAGGGAAGGACACATGCATATTTTCTAAAAATAAAAAATATACATCCTGAAAATAGAATATACTAGCACACTCACGTATTCACCAGCATACCATATATAAAATTAATATGAATCTATTTTATCGAGAAAGGCATAATATTAGCAAAACAATAACATTTCCATATCCCAAAGGGACAAAAAATGCGAATAGATGATTCAGTCCCAGCAATAAAGGCAATCAAATTAAAAACATGACTAAATTAAAACGATGCATGCGTGCTTGCACACACATACGCGTATACAACTTTAACCTGAAGATATTATCAAATGTACACATGCAAGTAAATAATATTTCCAATCATCTAAAAAGTTATAGCACATAGCATATGTTGATATACCTGCCAGTTAGACTGTTCAGGACCTGAATCAGTATGCCTCTTCAGAATTATAGCTTCTCGAGCCTGCAAGACCTGCACCCAGTTCTCCTCCTTCCTGAAAGACTTCCACTTCGACCTCTCTGGTAATGAACCAACTGAAGGATCACAAGGATCCTTTGCAATCATTCTAACCCAATTCAACATTCTACACAATGCCTCTTGCTCTTTTTCACAAAGAGGACTCGCTTCTTCAACTGTTGAGGCATCCAAAAACGTTACATGTTCATCGCTGCTGTCATTTTTCTTCCCTCTAAGCAATTCCCCCGCCTCACTTCCACCCAACTCTCGCTTCCTTTTACGGAAAGAGTTCACTTCTTCAACAGCAGAGGGATCCAAAATCATGACATCTTCATCAACGTCATCATTTTTCGTCCCTCCACCCGATTCCCCCATCTCACTTTTTACCTCATCATTGTCACGCAACTTGTCAACATCCTCCATGCTATTCGTTAAATCCACAACCAAACATGACATGCCACCACCTGACAAAAGAACATTACCATTGCCAAATTTTCCAGCATTCAAAACATTCGCCACATTCCTCGTATCCAAATCCAGAAACTCTTCACTGACACCACTTTTCTTGAGCCTATCTGAATTTGCTACCGCACTTCCCACCTCATTACTGTCCTTAAAACTCTTAGATGACAATTCAACATTCGGGTAACCCCCGTCTTTCAACTTTCGATCAGGCATATCTGAGAAGAACTCTGTAAACTCGTCCTGCAAGGCCATCAAATGCTCACCCAAATCAATGTCACTACTTGCCAAACTCCATTCAAAATCCTTCTTTTCTATAACCCTCTCTAGCAAATACAAGTACTTAACATAAACCAATTTCACAGCCCAGCCAAGACTCAAACCCAAGTCACACTCTTCAGCCACGGAGTCCCAAACCCCGATTTCCGAAAGAACATGAAACCCACCTCGCCTTCTCACAACCCAAAAGAGCTTGAGCAAATCCACCCGTTGTCCATTACCGATCATCGGAGGCAAAGGCCGGAGCAAGTCTTGGGCACAGATCTCTTTCAGAAAAACCCCAAGGAACTGATCGAACCAGCATCGTAGCTTATCGGGCACGTCTAAAACGAACCGTTTTAGAGCTTTCGGAGGCAGTTCGAGATCGGCCGAGGAGCCGTCCGTCCGGTCCTCTTTCGGGGTTTCGGCGCAATCTAAAGCGGACTCACCAGCTACCCACGACCACCCTGCCATGGATTCTGAATTCAAACCCTAAAAAGCAATCCGCTGGTTGTTTTTCTTTCCAAAAAAAAAAAGCGAAACCCAAAACCCAAAACCACAGAGGGCAATAGAAAATCACTTCAAAATTCAAACACAAGAAACGATTTTGACGACAAATACATGAAATTGGTACGGATTAAGACGGAATACGGAATTTTGGCGGGAAAATAGATATATATCTAGGGCTGGAAAGAAACAGAGCCATATACATAAGAAAACGTTACCGGGTTTGGACCCCATGAAAATCTGAAATTTGTTTCAGTCCCGGCCCTTCTTTTATTGCAGGGATTGATGATTGGGCGTGCGATTGTGTGCGTGTGGGAGAGAAAGAGACGGCATAAAAATTTCCATGTTTTTGAACAGAAAAATACAGACCCACAATCCACAATTTAGGTCAATCTAATAATACACACAGGAGAGAGAGAGAGAGAGAGAGAGAGAGTGATGGAGTGAAAAGAGAAACCATACCAGTACTGGTGTTGTATTTTTTAGAGGGTTTTTTTGCATTTGATTTTTGGTGACTGAGCCTTTGCTTTCCCTTTGGGGGTTGTCTTCTTTGAGTCTTTGATGCTTGACACCTTGGGCTTTTGGCCTCTCGCTCTCTCTCTCCACTCTCTAGAAAGTAGAGTCTCTCTCTTTTCTTTTCTCTTTGATGTGTTACCACCACTTCCCACCCCAAACCCAACTCTTCTATTTATTTATTTATTTATTTTTTGTTGAGGCGTGAGAGAGAGTTTTTGATGAAAAATAATGGGATTTTGAAAAGCTCATAGGTTTTGAGGGAGGGCCACTATTCCCCTATATTTATAGCTCACATCAACCCACTAACCTTGGTTAATTATTTACTAGGTGCTTGAGTTAAGATGGCCTTGGCCCCTTAGGTTTAAGTGATTGTATTGGAGAAATTCGTTTTTTAAATTATAATTAAAATTATCTATATGATTTGTAACGATTCAATCCCAAAAAGGTCTTTACAAATTAGATTTAAAAATATTACAATAATCACAATTAACTACAAAAGCAATAAGCAGACTTTAAGCACTTCGTTGAAAGCCGAGCTCACCCAGAATCGCAAGATTACAAGAATCAATAGAATCGCTAAATCTCGTGTTCACAAAGATCGTGGGAGAAAAAAAAACTCTCAAATTGTATTAGGATAGAGATTATGATGCTCATAGGTCTAACTGCATCACCTAATCACTGCCATAACCCCATAACACCAAGTCAAGTATATCCAAAAAATAAAACAACTTCACCCCTTTTCACACAAAGATCTGAACCCTAGGACGAAACTAAAAGAAAATACTTTTTTAAAGAGAGCAATCAAAACAAACATACTCCTAATGAGTTTCTAGTAATTATTTAATATAATCACAATTAAAAAGACAGAATAGCGTCTCTACTTATGTGGAGACATAAATTAACCACATCCAATAGGAGAATGACATATGAACTTTATGCTCGTTATAACAGATTAACCCTTGATGTTGTTAGCAGACCAAAGACTACCTCGGGGAACGTGGCACTTGTTTGATCTCTTAGAAGGAACGTGGCACCTATTTGCCCTATGGGTAATGGGGAGTCTCCCCTTAGGTGTACGATGCGTCTGGGCTCTTACCAACATGGACCATTGTGACAACTAGTAGTCAGGACTACGGCGACTACACCATCATTAGCAGAATGTTAAGGTTTTCCTAGTACGGCCTGCAACCTCCCCTCTCGGTTTCTTGCTAGGGTTCAAGTTTATAAATAGCCAAGTCAAACATAAGAACAATAATCGCCACTTACTACTCATAACTCTCTCAAGTTCATAGTTTCTCTTAAACTATCTCTCTGACTCAAGCATCAGAGTCCATGTGGCGAACACCCTTCCCCTTTCTATCGGGTGTTTGTCAATTAGGCTTACAATGTTTGTTATCTTGCATGTGTGATTTCGTTGATCTAGTCTTGTACGAAATTTGCCTCCACATCTCCACATCCTCCTAGTATACTATAGCGTTGTACCAGAGAAATATATAGTGTCGTACTGGCTAAACCCTTACCCGACACAAATTCGATAGATTTCACTCATTGTAGCATAGTGTTGGTAGAGCAATAACGTTAGTGGGTTAGATATTTATTTGTTAAGAGAAGGGGAATTGGTGGGATTGAACTCGCACCAAGGTGCATAAGCATGATTACCTTCTGCCAATGCGGTAAAGCGTCACTTGTCATCTTATTCCTATTTTGATTTATAACAAATGTAACTTTTTTTTTTTTCAACAAGGCAGGTGTTGTACCAATCCCAAAAGGTTGGTCTAGCGGAAAGTGAGCAAAGGTTGGGAATCTCTAACCCGAGTTTGAACTCCCACTTGATATATTCATTGGGGGTGTTGACTTTTTTTTAGAATACCGTTTGACTCGGAGGTCAAAAGTACATTACCGCCTCATGTGATATCAAAGCTGTATGAAGAAAGAAATTAGCCTGTCATAAATATGTGGTACCGGGGCAGCAAGTGTTATACCACTGGAGGTGTAAGATCTTATAAATCTAATTTAATGTCTTACAAATTTGTTACCTACACAACTTCTGATTTGAATTCAAGTTTCTTATACCATAACAATAAAGTTTGGCGCTACCATCCACACGAGTAGATAATTTATCTCCACGAGAGCCAAAGACTGTTTAACTAAGGTTATGGAAAACGACTAAATTTTACCAATTTGATTTATTATTATATCTCAGAGGGAAGATAAGAGGTAAAAAATGACATCTTTGAACTTATCAAGGTATGTGTCGTAACTGCTTCAGTTTAATTAATACACGTAAAACACAAAGGGTTATTTTTCTGATAGTCAAAAGATTTTACTGTGGTACTTGATATCTCAAGTTTGATTCTCAAGCTCCCTTATATCCCCTTGTATAATATCCTTTTAACATAATTAAGATGAGTGCGTAAAATCGCTTGTATCCAAGACAACTCAATAATAATTCCATTCCTTGTATAATATGAAAATTTATCCTTTCAAATAAGCGTATACCACCATATGTAGCAAGTAGTCATCGTATATAGAAGACTGACAGTATAAGGATTCTCATCCTATTTCAAAATTTTACCTAAATACAATATTTCGACAACTCTATAATCCATCATGATGAACAAATGCAATGTACGGAGCATGGACCCAATTTTTGCACCTTCGATTTTGTGTTTACTGGGCGAAGAATAAAATCTCATGATATCTTATGATTTCCTCCAACAAACTAGAGAGGTGCTTGATTAGTTGTTGGTCATCAAATTCTCACACATCTCTTATTACTTTTTATCGTTTGATCTTCTTTAATTTATCTGATTTGATTACCAGAAATTAAAAAGGTGTGTGAATAGCACATAAAAAAAAGTCTAAATCGATAATGATGGTGTAGTCGGATTTGATACTAGGCAGACCTTAGCATTCTGCTAATGATGGTGTAATCGTAGGCCACGTTTTTTTTTTTTGGGTACTTTTCTCTTTATAAAAAATTCATATAAAATATTAAGGTGGTTTAATCTTTTTAAATAGGAGAGGTGGGAAGAGAAAAGAAATTAGGAGGAGAGATAATTCTACCCCTAGTTAGCAGGAACAAGGATGGTTTGCCCTCCTTGTTCCCGTGCCCTTCTGTTTTGTGTGGTTATGGTTAAATCACGTCAACATTTTATATTGTTTTTTTATAGAGATAATAAGACAAAAATGAATAGTAATATAAAATGTTGACGTGACTTAACCGTGACCACACAAACAGGAGAGTATGGGAGAGCACGGGAACAAAGAGTGCGGACAATCATTGTCCGGTTAGCAGAGCCCTTTGAACTTTATATGAGGCTATTTAGCTATTTTAACTAGAAGGTAGAAAAAAAGTGGTGCTCCAAGAGACTCATTATCTTACTCTATTTTGTTTTTGTGTACAACTCTGTAAACATAAAAAAATTACTAATTTAACTTTATATGAGGCTATTTAGCTATTTTAACTAGAAGGTAGAAAAAAAAGTGGTGCTCCAAGAGACTCATTATCTTACTCTATTTTGTTTTTGTGTACAACTCTGTAAACATAAAAAAATTACTAATTTGGGAGGGAGAGATGCCAAAGGATGAAAAAGATAAGTTGTTTAGATAAGTTAAACGGGCTATTAAAAGTATTTTCGGACAATATTTATTAGCTAAACTAACAAAATTTTATCAGTTGCGGTTGGAGATGCTCCTAGAACTGTGTTTCAATGATATTGTTAAGATTTCTAGAAGAATAATACTTAGATACTCACCATTCATTACCCTATATATTCATTTTCTAATTTGACCAAATAAAAGATGTCATGTATTTCTTGTTTTTTTTTCAAAACTAAATAAAAAATTAAATATATATTTTTTTAAACAATAAAAACATGTGTTAAAATATCATTGATCAAAATATAATCCTTTGTAAAATATCATTTGTACGTACCTAAATATCATCATTCGTAAAATATCTATAAATTTTTAAGTAATATATTTGAATTATCATAGAAATACTAGGAATATATATTCAAAGGGAGGGTTAATTACACTAACACTCCCTGAGGTTCATCGAGTTTTCACAAAAATTCATTCACATTTGAGACATTACACAAATACCCCCTCAAGTTTTAATTTCCTTTCATATAACCCTTGAGTCAAAATTTGGCTTATAAATTTACTAATTTACCCTTATTAATTATTAAAACTAATAAAGAAAAGCTTTTTAATTATATAAAAAGGATTATAAAACATTAAACACTTAAAAAAAGAAGGAGACCATGTGGACAAAACAAATTAAGAAAAGAAAAAAAATTCATTATTACTTTGAAAATAATATTTTATTAGAAAAAGAAATTCATCTTCTTCTTTCCCTCCCACCCGATCGATCGACCACATCTATCTCCATCTCCTCATTCTTTCTGCATTACCACGACTTTTAATTGTTGCCTCTTCAAAATCAAGCCAGGGACACCACTACTTTGTCCATTGAATTAATCCAAGTTTGATTGTAACTTTTTTCACAAGGGAAGTTATCGATCCATATACAACTTTTTGGAAAGTTGCATTCCTTTCCAATTGAGGTTTTGTACCGTAGAATTATTAACCCCCATCACATCCAAATCAATCATGATCTTATGGTCATAAACAAACCCAATGGGCAATTTTCTTATTTCCATTCAATTTAAGAAATTTAATATTTAAATTTTCCTTATTAATTAAATTTCCAACATGGAGGTGGTTGCGATGGGAAGAAGATGAGATTGTTGCCTAGGGTTGGGTGGAGGTCGTTGCTTAAAGTTTGAATGGGTGGTGATGATGGAGAAAGAAGGAGGAGGTGGAGGCGGAGGTGGTTGCTCTTTTGGGTGGGAGGGGAAGAAGAAGAAGAAGAACTTTTTTTTTAAATAAAATATTATTTTCAAAGTAATATTTAAATTTTGTTCTTAATTTGTTTTTCTCCCCATGGTCTTCTTTTTGCTTTTTAAGTATTTAATGTTTTATAATTTTTTAATTATAAAGTTTTTCTTTATTAGTTTCAAGTAATTAATAAGGGTAAATTAGTAAATTTATATACAAAATTTCACTCAATGAGTTGTATGAAAGGAAATTAAAATCTGAGGAGGTGTTAGTGTAATATTACAAACGTGAGGGGATTTCGTGAAACTCGATAAATCTCAGGGAGTGTTAATGTAATTAACCCTTCAAAGGGATATGTCAATTGGGTAATGCTAAAGAGACTAAATTTATAGACTAAATTTTTTAAACTAAATGACATAGAAGTTGATGATTGCATTGTTACTTAAGTGTTGATTAACATGTTTATTTTTTAATGGTGACAAATCCTTTAGTTTCCAAATTTAATCTATAAATTTAGTCTCCTTAGCATTACCCATGTCAATGAGATGTAGCTTGACTGGTTCACAAGTCGATCAATACTTCCCCTAACACAAGAATGTCAATGATATGCAATAAGAAGATATTATCACGGAAATGAGATGTAGCTTGACTTGTTCACAAGTCGATCAATACTAAAATTATTTTTCTTTTCCGAGGAATTATGTACTTTGTAAATAACTATTATATTTCTATCATGTTCATTGTTTTTACACATTTATATTAAAAATGATAAACATAGTAGTATACTACAAAATTAATTGAAAATTTCGAATAATATTTCGAAAACTTGTAAAATATATGAATTTGAAAAATACTATGATTACTATAATTCTGAAAATTTTGATGAGATTACTCTGATTCCAAATATTTCAAATTTAGAAATTGTGTTCCAATCCAATCCGATTAAAAAATTTTAGAATAAAAATTGAAAACCTTGTTTCCGATATGATCATTCCGAAAATCTCCCTTAGCTCCTCGTAGCCTTCTCACATCTCTCTACCTAAACATTCTCTCCACATAGACCTTCTTGTATATGATTTCTTTGTGATTTGGGATAGAAAGAAGGAGATCTTGTAGTCTCAAAAGATCCTGCAATTACAAATTTTTACAGTGTCTCTTTTACTATGGCATTCCTTTTCTTTTTCTTTTACACACATTTTTTTTAACAGCATTCTTTAGTGTTAGTGTACAAATTGTGTAGAAAACATTTACATTGAAAGCAAAAAGAAATTGATTCTATATAGTTTGATTTTGTAGTCCATTTTCTTGTCCACTCCATTGTTTGGGATCACCTAGTTCTTCTCCAGTCCACTGCCGCATTCTTTCTGAGGCTTGTTCTACCTGCAATTTCATTTCAATTAAATGTTTTAATTTACCACTAAATATATATGGATTATATATTTATAACCTTATTTATGAGATATTTAATTAAATTTGTTGGTAGAAAAAACATTGGAATACTTTTACCTCTTTGTTCCAGTTGGTATTATAAACGATATACAAGAGGATTAGTGTCTGCAATAACGTCCCGAATATCATACCAATCCAAATTCCCTACAAAAACAATGCTCCTTAGTTTCATCAAGAAAATAAAATTGTGTTTTAGCATGTTAATTCATCACAATTTTTTTCGTTACATTATGTTAATCATTAGTTGAAAGGTTTGAACTAAAAATTACTTGAACTTGGTTAGTGATACCTATTGAGAAATGATAGTTTACCTCCACTCTCAAACTTGTACGGTAACCCAGAAGAAACCCTAGAGGTAGCCCAACAATATAATAACAAAACAAATTTATGTAAGCCACCAAAGCTTGCCAACCTCCTCCAACAGCAACACCTGTGAAAATTGTATTGTTATAACCTCAAGGGTTTCAATGAGTTGATAATACCGTTGTCTTATATTAAATTGTCTGATAAGAGAACATTTTACCAGATATAACCGGCTGAACGCTATTGAGGAGCATTGTAACACTGAGTAGGAAGGCTAAATGAGAGACGGCTTTTTGCATCTCTTTGCTTTCAGTAAAGATGATGGCAAAATGATCCTTGGCTGCCAAGATAACCACTGCGAAAATCATCCCAATGAGGAGAGACTCGAGGATGGTGATAATGACTGAGTATTTTGCAGCTCTAGGATGTGCTGATCCTAGCTCGTTGGAGACTCGAACGCTGCAAGTAAAATTAGGTGTACTCCAAGGAGCTAATAAGAGAAAGTAATCATCGAACAATGACATTATATTGATTGCATAATACGACATTTGATGTATTATTTATAATTTGGCTACATACGTATAAATAACTATCACATCACGTAGTCAGCTAATGGAGTACTTTTACCAGTTTATTACAAAAACAAGAACTGGCAGCAAAAATGAAAGTTCCTTACCTTATTGCTGCATTGATCCCAATGAACAACATGCCTTCCCATCCATTCACATTCATGCTGAAACAGAAAATCAAACACAAATCAGAATAAAATGATTCGGGATCAGTACAAAACCTTATTTATATACATATTATCATAGAGGGAGGAAAATTGTAGTCACTTTTTACGGGGTAAGAACAAAGGGTTTCGTTACCAGATTGAAAGGGAGCCAACTGCAATAACAGGGTTGTCAAGATGTCCAGTGAGAACAATTATGGTCATGAAATACCAAATCTCCAAGCAAAGCATGACAGCTGAAGCAATGGAGAGTTTTGCAAAAGACCACAATTCCTTGAAGGCCAGCCATGACAACCCCTTCCATCCGTTAGTACACCAACCGACTATATAAACTACCTGAGCCAATGCCATCCCCCAGGCTGAGATATTGTACGCAGCAGCTGCACCACTGGTTCCCCACCCGAAAACTTTGATGAAGAGAAAGAGGATTCCTACGTGTGCTATCAGAGTGATGAAACCAATCCATGCAAGAACTCCAACCTTGCTCTGTGCCTGCAAGAACTTCTGAGTTGGGAAGTTGATGGCAAGGGAAACCATTTGAGGGATGGTTTGGATGGAGAATTTTCCGGCAAGGTCTGCAATGTCATCCTCTTGCCCTAGGAGTTTTAGGACTGGCGTGGAATAGATGTAAAGCGGTAGTATAGCAATGCAGGCAGCGAAAAGGATTATCCACGAGCGCTGCATGTACACTCCTAGCATGTCTACTTGCCCAGCACCAAATGCCTGCCCACATAGTGTTTCAAGTGCACTTGCCATACCAAGCTGCAATTTCATACCACATTGATTGCTTAGTTCTAACCATTGAATTATAGTATGTATTTTTTTTATTTGAGTAATATTCTAATGTATTCTAACTGACGGGGAGGAGAATTTGAACTTAGGGTGCATAAGGTGACACAATTCCTAGCCAGCCAGGCGACGCTCATGTCAGAAATCTAGTACATCTGATTCACTTGTAGTTACCAAATAAATACTTCCCATGAGAAACCCTAAAATTCTAAAAATCCAACTCCTTAAACCATGAGACACATTCAGAATACTAAACGTTATCGTGCAAGTATTGCAAAACTGTGTGCATAGTTACACTACTTAAACATCGTGAATGATTGCGAATGCACAACAAAAGAACGTTGAGTATGAAAAAACCTCGTGTAATTGTAATGCAAGGAGAAGAAACTAACCAGGAAGCCGAACGAAAAATTGGAAATGACGGAGAGAGAAATTGCAACAGCAGAGAGCTCCACATTTCCTATATGCCCAACAAAGATGTTTGTGAAGGAGTTGACACCATAGTTGCACAATATGTTAAAGGCAATAGGCCCTGCAATTGACCAAAGCTTTGTACTCTCCACAAAACAGATGCTCTTGGCATCCTGGAAGCTCCGAATTACCGGATAATCTCCGTCACTGGACCCGATGAATGCGGGAGGAGCATGGTGGAGGTCTGCAGGTTCAAAGGTTGAGACTGCATCATCCTCTCCATCAATCATCAATGTTGGACTTTGTACCATTGCTGAAGAAGATCCAGCAGAGACCTCCGCCTTAACTGGTACATTATCTTCCGGGGTACCTATTTTGGCAGACTGTTGAATCAACCCTTCGAAGAAGCTTGGGATTGAAGAAAACTCAGGAGATTCTGATCTCTTTGTGTTTCTTCTTGTTTTATTTAATGTTTAATTTTTTTTTTTTTTTTTTTTTTTTTTAGTTTTATGGGGAAGTAATCTTAAGAATGCTGCTAATATAGCTAGAATTGAGGAAGGCCATACAAAGATATCAGCTGACAGAAAAAGATGACCGAGTCTTAGTTTGTAGTTCAGTTTTCAGTTATTATTTCCTAGCAGAATTTTAGTTGCAATTGCCTTGAACCGTTTGGGTACAAGAAGTCTAAGTCACCTACCATATAAACATGGTACCAATATGTATAATATTAAATCAAGAACAAAGATATTAAAAGCATAAAACATCACGAGCGCTCAAGCGCTAACAATTCGTCTATGCTCTGTCTACAAATAATTTTATGACGCAACCCATTTAGCTTTTAGGTTATCATTTTATATATCATTCTTATAAGAAATCACTTAAATTGGAAATCATTTAACTATTTGATTATTATTGTGAACATTTTATTGTTTATCGTAACACTATGTTCATCTCACCGTTAGATTGTAAACGAATTCTGAATTAAGCGAATGTTCGTGGAGTTGATCTTTCAATAATAACCTAAAAACTGCTCCGTTTAAATTAAGATAAATATTGTGGGATGTACCATATCAGTTTTCACAATTCCAGAACGTTGTCGTAGCATTCTAGTTAGCAAGATCTTTCTCTTGTTTTTCAGTGTTTAATTCTTTTTCGAGAAAATATCTGTTCCCTATATGGTTATAAGAGAACAAAAATTAGTAAAAATTGTTGGATAAATATCAACAATCAATGATAAATTTATATATGCTAATAAATAATAAATGTGAATGAATAATTTAATAGAGTATAAACAAAACGAAATAATATTAAACAGACAAACTGAAGATCGAGGTTTGCATACCGTAATGTCCTTGAAACAGAAATTTCGTCCCTCTATGCTTGTAGTTCTAGGAATGAAATACTCTGAAAATTTAAATATATGATTATGTGGAGAAAAATCGAAAATAAATCAATTTATGGTTATGAAAAATTGAATTGAGAACCTTTAAAGTTTTGTTTCCAGAAATTATTATAATTTATGTCGTAAAATTTATTGATAAGTGGAAAAGACGAAAATGCCCTCGTTTACTAAACGTAATTTTGTGAGAACATATTTTATTCTCATATAAATTATTGTATTTCTTGATATATTTGAATAGAGAACGATCCTACGAGCGTGTAGGCGAAAACCGTTCGCCAAATGGAGTTATAATGAATGAAATAGAAACGAACGAAGGTAGGGACAAAATGGTCATCTCGCTATGAATCTGGAAGGCTCCATATTTGTGGGAGCCTTGTCGTGGAAAAAAAAGAAGAAAGAAAAGGAGCCATGGGAGTGGCTGAAAGGAGGGGGAACCAATTAGAAAAGGGAGAGGGGAAGAAGATACCAACCAGTGAGAGAAAAGAGAGGAGAGAGGAAGAGACCAATGAGGAAAGGAAGAAAGGAGGGGAAGGGAGAGAGAGAGAAGCACCAAATCATTCATCATCCCTGCCCGTTTCCTTGCGACCCGACCAGTAGGAAACAATGGAACCGTTGGTTCCTCCAGCCAAATTTCGGTGATTTAAGCCATGCCATCGCCTGGGAAGTACTCCACAACTCTCTCTTTACCATTTCCACCCCAAATTCGAAGAGATTGGGCTCGAAACCACGAGAAATCGCACCGGTGGGTGCGATGGAGTACATCGGCGATTGGCCATTTTTCGAATGCAAAAACGTTGATCTCTTCCACCATTAGACTCCCCTTGAGCCCTGGAACAAAGCCCAATTAGTTGCAGGGGTGGCGGAACACCGAGGAGGAAGAATTGAGGCCACCCAAATTCTAGGGTTCCAGCGCGTTCGAGGGCTTTTCCGGCCACTTCCAGGCCGAACTAGGCTTTGGCCCAGGTATAAAAATTGTTCCTCTCTTGAGCTCTACTTACCTGTAAAATTTGGTAATTTTTAGAGTTAGTCAGAAAATTGGATTTCTGTTCGCAAGAAACCGCCACCCGAGGCGGTGCGTGTGGCTGTGCATGGCCAGTGGGCCGACATTGCCTTTTCATGCAAATTTTGATGTTTTAAATCCTTAATTGATACCCATTTGATGTGATTCGATTGTGAAAGCTAAATGTTGAATAATTCCGTTAATAGAATATTTTCAGAAATGAATAAAAGAAAGGTTGGTGAACTACGAAAGGCTTGATCCTGCTCAAGGGTATGTATGCAGTCTAACAGGGTTAGATGCAGCCTGAAATAATAGAGTTTTGACCTCTTGTTGGGAATTTGGGTGAAAAGAAGAAATTGGTGATAAATTAAAAATATAAATGTATGTTTTTTATAAGATGATTTTGGTTGAAGATCATGTGAGTAATTAAGGAATGCTTAATTAAGAATAATGTTTAATGGTAGTAAATTAGACAAGAGTTGAATTGGGCCTATCATCAGAATTATTTCCTGAAAATAAATATTTTGGAGGTGGGGCATTACAAGGAACGTCTGCTTCACTAGGATTCAAAGATCAAAGTCAAGATTCTAGCATCGGAAAACTAGACTTCTAGCGAATTTCTTTGTGGTTCTCTCAATAAGAAGGTTTGGGATTGTAGAAGATGAATTTAATTTTTCTATGTACTAAATGCCATGCAGATGGGTGTACCGGTTCTCCAGTAGATTGACCTGCAATAATACCTACAACCATATAATAGGTTTATGCCTGTTCGCAACAGTATGAGAATGAGATATGTCTGTTGGGAGACATCTTCTCAGAGGGGTGCTTTGCTTTATAGCGTTCTTTGAAATTAAAAAAAATAATTAATTAAAAAATTTAATTATTAGAGCCTGAGCCCAAAAGCCCGACCCTAAGGCCCATCTTTTGATTATCAATTAATTAGTACACCCCAAAGCCTAAAACACAAGGTTTGAGCCCAAAATTACTCTCCAAGAGCCTTATAAAGTGAGGGAACATTTTGGTGGAGATCAATGTGGAACAATGTAGAATGAAGATTTCTACTTAAAATTTCCAACAAAAATGGGCAGGATGAGCACAATAGGTTAAAATGCTAATCAAAATCAAATATCAATACATAATAGATTGAATATTAACGATATACCAATTAAACAATGATGACATATATATCTTTTTTTTTTTTGGTAAAAGTGATGACATATATATCAAATATCGACGATCCTGATAGTTGATCGATCATTTCAGCCATTGACAAAAGAAACAGTCAATAATTATAAATTTATTTTATTTATTATTTTATAAGTATTCACAAAAGTATCCCATGACCTTTATGGAAAGGCATCACCATTAGCAAAAGGTATAAGAAAAGCGAGAGGGAATATATCTCCCTGTATCTATATCCAATCCACCACCCTAACTAGCTAGAGGGAATGTAAAAAATGTGGAATTTTAATTGGGTATTTCAAAATACAACTCTTCATTAATAACTTTAATACTATTCAATTTGTTTTAAAGTCTTTACTTCAGTTTTTTATTTGTAAAACTAAAAAGTGAAGCGTTAACTAATTTATAATCGTTGTGGCCATAATGGCCAACGTTCTAGAGCTTGTTAAATGGCCTTTACGTTAGCCTATTTGTCCCAAATAATAACATCCTCTCTTTGAGGTTAATGTCAATTTTTATGGAGTAATCTTTTCTTTCCTTTGGCATATAAGAGGTAGATTCTTACTTTCCTTTGCTACTTCCTTGTCTTCTCATTAAACTTGTGTTTCTCTAATTTTTTTTTCCTGTAAGTCGATTTGTATTTTAAAATAGGTAACTTTAACGAAAAACTTATGGTACTGTTCACTTTAACGAAAAACCACATTTTAACACTAAAAATTCAATCATGGTCCCATTCACTTTATCCTTTATTTTGTCCTTATCGTTAAAACTCAAAGTTTTCAAGCCTTTTTCATTAGTTTTCCTTTTAAAATATGTGGGGGATTGTTGGATATTTGATTGGTATTTCAAAATACAAATCATACTCATTGTGACAATTTATTTTCCTTCAAATTCATTTATTAATTGAATTAAAATTCTAGCCAATAACGTTGACATTATTTACTCATAATTCAGAAGATTTGGGACGTTGGCAGTTTTGTAACCTTTCCTCTGTTCATTTGGTTATTAATGTGAGAATTATTTCTTTAACTCTCCAACATTATATAACCAATGTTAATCCAATATATATATCCTTTCTATCCTACAAAACTTACTGTGTGAAAAAGAGTCCCACCATTGTGTTGTTTCTTGATAGTAAATCTCTCAATATAGAACGAAAATTTGACAGCCTTTCCCCTCCTTTCCTTTCTCCATCATTCTTGATAGTGTTATGATATTCTTCACTTTTTTCATACCAAAGGAAGAATTGAGTTGTTCACCCCATCTAAGTATTGCGAGTGCACGCTTACGAGGATCATAAGTTATTGTATCATGGAAGGTAGGGGCCATAACCTGTTACACCGAAACATTATCTTAGAGGGATGAAATCTATTCTTAAGGACAGTGACTACACTTCTCAACCTAAAATTTTGTTCTAATCAAAGATCGACAAAGAGCATTCTCTACCTACAAAAGATAAGTACTATTTTATCTTATTTTGTTTGTTTTATGTAATTTATTGTGGCAATGAAAATTATCATATATTAATAATTATCTTATGTGATTTGTTGTAGGAGAAGTAGCATTCGGATCGCCAAGATTTCCAACAAAAAATGTAATAATGAAATCATTGAAATGTGAGACCTTCAAATATACTTGTCTTTCATGTCGATAACATCCCACAAAGCATCCAATGGGGTATTGTTGGAAATTTTGAATAGAATTTTCATTGTCTCACATTGGTCACTACCAAAAGGTTTCCTCACTTTATAAGGTTTTGTCTCTTATAGATAGTGATTGGAGTGATGGACTATGGAAAATGAAATTGGGCTCAACCTTGGAGTTGTGTTTTGGGATTGACTAATTAATTGATAATTAATATATAATTAATTATCAAAAGATGTGCCTTGGGAATTTGGACTCTTGGGCTCTTAAAAATAAATTCTTTAATTAATTAATTATTTTTTATCAATAGACTCATCTTTTCAAATGAAGTTTGAAGTGATAAAAGAACGCAGAGCAAAGCACCTCTATGAAAGATGTCTTCCAATAGACGCATCTCATTCTCATACATGTTGCGAACATGTATAAACCTATTATATATACATCAATTTGCATGGCATTTAGAACACAGAAAAATCAAATTCTTCTTCTACAATCCCAAACATCCATACTGAGAGAACCACAAAGAAATTTGCTAGAAGTTAAGTTTTCTGGTGTTGGAATTCTGACTTAGATCGTTGAATCCTGGTGAAGCAGACATTTGTAGAACTACAAGCACTGAATATGGATGAAATTTCTGTTTCAAGGACATTGCGGTACGCAAACCTCGATCTTCAAGTTGTTTGTTTAATATTTTTTTTGTTCATACTTTGTTAATTTATCCATTCGCATTTATTATTTATTAGCATAAATAAATTTATCATTGATTGATGATATTTATCCAACACATTTCTCCTCTGCCTCCAAATTCATCTACTATTACTGCCCATGTATACATAAATATCTTCACAAAACAACATCCCAAACCATTCACCAAGAAAAAACAAGACGAGGAAGGATTTGGGATTTCATGAATGGAAAATTCCGCTTCGGCTGATGGAAGTGAAGTGCCTTACTCGGTTCAAGAAACTGCTTCCTGGATGCAATATGACAAGTCTAATTCTTTTGGCAGCATATTTTCCCCTTCCCATTGACCTCGTAGAAATGATATTTGGTCGAGTCGACTCATATCATAGGCTCCGTTTGGGAGTATTTGATTGTCAGTGTCCACCGTACTTGCAGCTGCTGTACTTGCTTAAAGGAAGAAGGAAGATGCAGATGATGTGCCAAACGCTGTATATGATTTTCATTACTTAACTATACCTGTGCCAAATTCAGTAGCTTTCGCCGGTTTCGAGTACCCAACTATAATTGCTGCGATGGCTAATGCAGATAAACCTGCAAGTGCAAAACACCAACAAATCTTTTAAAAATTGTCTTACATAAGATCCTGGATCCATCCCTAACAACATTCCCAAAAGGCAAAGCATATCAACAAAGCCTAAAGTGACCGATATCAATCTTAAAAAACTAAGGGATGAAACTGTTGGGACCCAAAATAACACTTTGGGCCGAGCCCAGAGTTGTTCTAGGTCCAATAAGGAATATTCGGAATATTCTTTACCATCGACCGAGTCCAATTGAGTTCGGCTGAATCCTCTCAGAAGATGGTTTTGCCTGGATAAAGGTGAAATGGTCGAATCCTAGTGCAATAAGAAGTTAAGGATGCTTCGAATAAAAAAAGATGCCAAGAATCAAAGGATTGAATCTGAATGATTAGAGAGCTTGGTTCAAAATCCTATGGGGTTAGGATTGGTCGAAACCTAATCAGATTGGGTTGATGAATTCTAGTCTGAGTGAAATTTTACCTCGGCCATTAGGGAAATTACTACTATAAATATAGAAGGGAGTGCATCATTAAAAGCCCTTCCATATCAACACACAACTGCCCTGCGTAAACAACCTCTCAAACACCTTGAGATTTTTATTTTCTTTTTTCCCGCCAACACACCTTCAGTTTGGATAAACAGCACTGTAAAGGGAACTGGCGACATCTTCAGTTTGGATAAACAGCACTCAAGCTGTAGAATCATCCGACCGATGAGCACTTTTAGTTTGGATAAACAACACTGCTTCGAGACCGACTGGTTACCTATTCAAGTCTCGGACAACAAGGATTTCCGAGTCCTTGTTGGAAGAGGTCATCTCATCAGCTTTCTCGGCAAAGTGAGATGTTACCATGTTACTACATTCAGCACACTAAAAGATGAATTCGATATTGATATTCGCAAAACTAACAGCCTTGTCTTCAGGCTCTAGAACCCGAAGGCCGAGACGTGTTCCTTCCTCGCGAGATCAAGAAGTCAGCAGTGCGCCTAACGCCACATCAACATACATTTTACTCCCTGACCGAGCTCGATTGACGAGTTGGCACACCCCGTATTCGACCGAATGATGTAGTTAGCTCATTAATTACTTGGACGAGCTCTACCGCCGAGTTGGCATGTCCCACATTCGACCGAATGACGTAGTTAGCTCATTTATTACTTAACTTACGAGCCACGTAGAGTAAGTAGTTTTTAGGGTCAACAGAAACATATACAATCTTTGATTTTGTCCTCGTGGGTCCGATGGCCGGCCCTGGGATTTTAATTTTCTTTTTCTAAGGGAAAGATAAAGAAGTTCCTAAGAAGAAGAACGTCAAGTATCCGCTGTGAGGCAATTTAACCAACATTTTGGTTCATTGTGAAGGGCAACTAGAACTGCTATAGAAGAAAATCCATCAATAATCTTTTCAATCATAATGCATCTAAAGTTCTAAACTGAAAAAAAGAAGCAGCAATAGTCAAACAGATTGGTTGAGTATATCAGTTGTACTCGATTAATGTAGCACATTATGACGAATTCATGTTAAGTAATAAATAATAATTGAGAAACAATGTTGAGTGTGCAAACAGTAGATTAACCAGAGACATCTAACCAAAGCGTGCTAAGTAATAGTTAAGAAACAAGTTTTTCATAATGAACGAGAGAGCAGAAAAATGAGGATTCTTATGACTAAAATTCGATGAAAGGTCGCGGCAAACTTGGCATCTTGACTCTCCTGAGCTATTTTTCAAGTTCCAATTTTTGTGGATTACTTTTGACATGCATGTTGATTAGAAATGAACTAAAACGTGACAGAAAGCAACATAAACATCATATAGGTAAAGATGTATGCATGTGGATGGAGACTTCAGAGCAGTGTTTTAAAAAGATCGCCTCGAGGCACGCCTAGGCGGCCTTGAAGGCTGGGCGGGTAGCTTGCCGTCTCTGTTTTCTAGGTGCGGCGCAAGGCGTCGTCGGAGCACGCCTCAGGGAGTCCAGGCGTTGTATTTTCCCATTTTTTTTGGGTAAATTACTTTTTACCACCTCAAGTTTGGGGTCGATTTCAATTCCTCACAACATCTTTAAAACATTTCAATTTCATACATTTACTTATCATTTTATTTCAATTTCATACATCCGTTAAAAAATCTGTTAAGTAAACCGTTAAGTGATGACATGGCCAATAAGGGGTCCCCATTTATGCTGACGTGGCTACCACATTTGTGCCACATGGCTAAACAATTAATAAATTTTTTAAATAATTAATTAAAAAAAGAAAAAAAAAAAGAAGCCAAAACCCAGTTCGTCTTCCCCACCCTTTCTCCCCACTCGAGCACACCCCCACCCTAGAATCCCCCTCACGCTTCTCACCGCCGGTGCCTTCCTCCTCACGCTCACACTCCTTACCACCCTCACCGAAGCGCATAACATCACACGCAGACTGTCCTCCGCTCTCCTTACTCTTTCTCTCGAACCCACATTGCCGCTGACATCATGATCGCACCACCATCACCGTCTGTGCCGTCGACAACTAAGGAATGCCGGCCTGAATTAAACTCTCACACTCTTGATGTGAGATCCCATATCGCTAGGGGAATGGATCATCTAAGCCTTATATGTATATTTTCATCTCTACCTAACACGAGGCCTTTTGGGAGCTCACTGGCTTCGGGTTCCATTGGAACTCCGAAGTTAAGTGAGTTCGCGCGAGAGAAATCCCAGGATGGGTGACCCACTGGGAAGTTCTCATGTGAGTTCCCAGAAACAAAACATGAGGGCGTGGTCGGGGCCCAAAGCGAACAATATCGTGCTACGGTGGAGTTGAGCCCGGGATGTGGTGGGGACCCGGGCCCGGATGTGACAATTTGGTATCAGAGCCAATCCCTGGCCGGAAGTGTGCCGACAAGGACGTCGGGCCCCTAAGTGGGGTGGATTGTGAGATCCCACATCGCCAGAGGAGTGGATCCTTTAAGCCTTATATATATATTCCCATATCTACCTAGCATGAGGCATTTTGGGAGCTCACTGGTTTTGAGTTCCATAAGAACTCCGAAGTTAAGCTAGTTCGCGCGAGAGTAATCCCATGATGGGTGACTCATTGGGAAGTTCTCATGTGAGTTCCCAGAAACAAAACCGTGAGGGCATGATCGGGGCCCAAAGCGGACAATATTGTGCTACGGTGGAGTCGAGCCATGGATGTGGTGGGGGCTCGGGCCGGGATGTGACACTCGGTCCAATTGAAACAAACTCTCACACTCCCGATTCCTTCTTGTCTCTCTCTCTCTCCTCTTTCTTTCTCTAGATATACGCACATATATATGCAGCAGCGAGGTAGAGTGAACAACCGAAGATCCAGGAGCTTTTTGAAATCATGCATTGCAGTTGAGGGATCTTAGCCCCGGTCTTCTTCCTCTCCTCATTTCACTCGCTCTCGTTCAAATTCAAATTCTCATATCTCTCGATCACCATTTTTGTCAACAATGGCTGCTTTTGCTAATGGTATGAATCTTTGACGGTGCCATTTTCGTTGTTTTTATATTAATTCTTATGTGTTCGATTCAGATCTCTGAGTTTTGAATTATGATTGCAGGGGAAGAGCAGGAGGTGTAGAAGAACTCTAGGTGGAGCACTCCGATTTAACCGTTGAGGCCATGATGCTCGACTCCAAGGCCTCTGATATCGACAAGAGAGTGGAGGAGAGAGATGTGGTTGGGAGGGTCGGGAGGCAGAAGAGGGGTGGGGAGGGGTTGCGGGGTAGGTGGGGGTGGGTCTTGTGTTTTTCAGTTTTTTTATTTTAATTAATTTTTTTTGCCACTTGGCACAAATGTGGCAGCCACGTCAACTTTTAACGGATCAATGAATGGAAAATGTAACGGATGTATTATATTGAAATAAAATAGTACTTGAGGTATGAAATTGAAATGTTTTAAAGATGTTGTAAGAAATTGAAATCGACCTCAAACTTAAGGTGGTAAAGTGTAATTTACCCTCTTTTTTTTTGGTAAAAATACCAAAACCAAAGCCATCCCCAGCCACGAACCTGAGTTGCAAAACCGTACCAAGGAAGAAGATGATGAAGACAGACGGCGAGGGCTTTCTTTTCTCCCGACTTTTCGTTTTTCAATAATTTTTTTCTCTTTAAAATTTAAATAGTCCTCACTTTGCTAACATTTCTTATCCCACTATCTTTTTTTTATTCACTTTTATTTTTATATTATTTATAAGGGGATTCTCTCTTTAATGTTTTTTTATTTACAATAAAAAAATAAAAATAAAGTACAAGATTAAATTAACAATAAAACTTAAATTTATCCATAAACCCACATTCAATAGCCAAACCCTTACAATCACACAACTTTTTCTCCTACGATCTATTATGGCTAACCTGACTCCATCTATGTCCTCCTACATAAGTTAATTACCAAAACCCTAATACGCTTTCATAGAGAATAAAAAAAACACTTTTTTTTAATCAACAGATGGTGATTTTGAAGTTTTAGAGCACTCCCACATGGTCATACTCAAATATGCCAACTGTATTTGACAATCTTTGCCTAACTCTTTGACAACAGGACATCCACTACATTCCAGTTCATGGCATCTAATCACTTGCTTTGTGTTCCTCTAATCTTTTGCCGCGATGGCCCGGATTGTTCCTACAATCCAAGGTCATGCTTAGCGCCGTTTTAACGTTTATCTTTGCTTTGACAACTTTGAGACCTTTGGGGTTAATTTTAGGTGTTTTTCTTCTTCTTAATTGGGTGTAAAGATAAATTAACATATTGGATTGGGTTTGTGGGGTAACTTAGGTAGTAATTTGGGTTTAAAAATATATTAATAGATAGTAATTTAAAGTGTCAATAACAATTCCTTATAATTTTATGTGGAAGGTATTCAACAACATATGGGGTCTCAATAAAAAAAAAAAAATCTTTCTATTTAGTATTTTTTTTGAGAAATATTTGGATTTTCTAATAATAAAATTTGAATCAACGAAGACAAAAGTAGTGGAAAAGGAAAATGTCTTTTCATACAGTCTCATTGAGTTTTATTTACATTTAAGAGGTTTAACATGGTAAGAAATTTTATTTGCTTTATAAAATTCATCACACTAATAATCATTGACAAATTTTATTTGAACCCATATAACATCTTTCTACACCTAACTTACTTTTTACACCCATATTAAAAATAATTAAACTATCAAAATCTTTTTAAACCCAAATTTACTACCTGAACTACCCTTACAAACTCAATTCAAAATATAAATCTATCTTTACACTCATTAAAACAAAACTAAATTGATTAAATGAAAACCTGTTATACGACGATTGAGAGTGCAACATGGAGGATCATGAATGGAGTAGTTATCCCCAACATTACAACTATCTAGAAAAATAAAATTGCAGAGAGTGAATACGCTTCGTTTCGATCATATGCCCATCTACGCTATTCTATGCTCCATTCCGTCCATGGTTTGTCAAACTTTTCTATTAATAGCCAGTGTGAAGTATATGGGGATGAGTATACCAATACTGGACTTGATCAAGAAGACGAAACCAACAATAACTTCACGTGAATTGTTTATTTGATTGATGGCATGAAACCTTGGAAATCAAACGCGGTTGAGCATCCTAAAGTTGCTGGTGCCTTTGAGAAAATTTAGCTAGTGGCATGATGATTCCTTTCTGAAAGGATTGTCCCAGGGGTGCAGGGCAATCGGGCAGTGATGCAGGTGCACTGAAGGCAACTAGTACTTCACAATGCAAAGAAGATGGCGTAAGAAAAGTTCATGCTAGTGATGATTTTATATTCGAGATATAGATTTATGTACGAATGTGATTGAGCTTTTTGCAAGCAATACACTTGTAAACCCTAAACAAAAATAATTAAAATCAAACAAAAAACTCACATAAATCGATTCATACTTTAGTTGAAGGTTCCAAAACTTCAAAATCCTTGTCCATCCGTAAAAAAATAGCTTGGTTTTGTCTATGTGAGTAAATTAGGGTTTTAGCTAGAATAGAACGTAAGGGAAATATTGCATGATGATAAGGATTCAATTATTAGTGTGGGTTTATTAATAAATTTTAGTTTTATTGTTAATTTCATTTTGTACTTGATGGTAATTATACAATAGGGCAAAGATGACAATTCACATTTAAAGTTTAAGTTGGGTGTAGAATGAGGTTACATGGGTTCAAATAAAAATTTCCATAATCATTTGATTTTAAAGGTTAAGAATTAAGTAGTCCAACCAAGTCCAACCATCAATGAGTTTTCTTCAAACAAAAGGAATTGGATTTGCTCCGGACTTTAGTGTCCGGAGCCTAAGGATCAACTTATCTAGGCCGCATCTTGCGGTTTCCATTAACTCATTTCGCTAGCCCACCACACACACACCAACAACTTTGATTTCTTTTACACACCAATTAGCGGTCCAGATAAATTGATCCTTAGACTTCGGACACTAAGGTTAGGAATGGATCAAATTCCCAAACAAAACACTTAACCTGTATCATTCAGTTGTGTGTTCATTTATTCAATGATTGAGTATATATTTAGGTTATGTTTAACTCGTGATGGATGGGATTAAGCCTTAAGGATGAGATTTGATAGACATGAACTTGTTAGACATGATTTGTAACCCATGTATAAGAATATATTAGATAACTCACTCTATTGTGAATTCATAACCCATCATATCCAATCTTTTGAATCTCACATTTTGACACAACAAATAATGGACTGGACTCAAGTCCTTGATCATAACCTATTCCATCCAACCCACCAAAAGAGGCCTAACTGTAACATCCCACATCGCCCAGGGGTGTGGATCTTGTAAGCCTTATATGTATATTCCCATCTTAACCTAGCACGAGGCTTTTTGGGAGCTCATTGGCTTCAGGTTCCATCGAAACTCCAAAGTTAAGCGAGTTCACGCGAGAGTAATCCCATGATGGGTGACCTACTGGGAAGTTCTCGTGTGAGTTTCCAGAAACAAAACCGTGAGGGCGTGGTTGGGGCCCAAAATGGACAATATTATGATACGGCAGAGTCGAGCTCGAGATGTGGTGGGGGCCCAGGCGGGGATGTGACACTAACGCCATCTCCAACCGAAATAGCTAAACATAGTCTCAAGAAAATTATTTTTAAATGAACAGTATCAGATACTCATGTACCATCTCTAACTGAAGGGGTTAAATATAGCTGCCTCAATAATTTATTTGTTTATACTTTAAATTTATTGGTTAATTTAGTTAAACTACCTTTGAATGTTTTAAAAAATAGTCGTCGGATTTGAATCAATTATTGCAACTGAGGAGCCGAGCTCTAAAAAAAAGCTAATAGGAGGCTACATTTGGGCATCCTGATGCCCCTTTGGCCAAATACTAGCCTGGTGGACTTTATAAAATTATAGCCTAGCCATCAGTTGAAGATGTGATTTTGGACAAATTAGGCCATTTTTTTTGCTTTTGGACCTTTATCCCTCTCCATTGAAGCTGCCCTAAGGGTTAAGCATTTGTCAGCACTGAAAAGAATTTCAATCCTCCAATCCATTATTTGAGTGCACGCTTAATAAAACACTTAAGCAACCACTTAGTACTACGGTCTTTGTAAGTGAAATGTCTTAGGTTCAATTCTCGCCAAAGGCGAATTTGAACCGAATTATTACTAGCACATTGTAAGGCTAAGTCCACTCCCTTCCCTTTAATGTAAATAATATCAGTTGTTCAAGAAAAACAAAAACAAAAAAACATTAAGGGAGTAGTTTTGGACAATTCTTTATCCGAACATCAACATATTATAATTTCTCCCCTAATATAAATGTATAATCATTGATGCAATTTATTGTAAATGTAAAATTCTAGCATTGAAGTTATGTGTTCAGTCTCTCTTTCCAATAACTCCAATATCGCTTGTATAAAAAAGAAAAAGCGTGTATACAGGGCCAAGGTCAATTGACTAGTAGACTTCTTGTTTTCACAAGAACCAAGTGTTCCATTGTTTAGTATGCGTTTGATTCAAATTTCTGAATTGCAAACTTGTAAATCATAGAGAAGTTAGACAAGGATTCCAAATGTTTCCCAATTCTTGAAAGTTGAAGTAGGCATTTAAACAAAATTGAAGTTGAAGGGAAAGGTTTGGAGCTCCTTACCCCAGTTCGAACTCACACAATTACATTCATCGGGAGGCATTGCCGTGGGGACAACATGGGAGAGAAGAATTAGTCTACCATCACAATGTGTGGTGGAATACCTCTTATACTACAAAAAATATAGCTGAAATACGTAGTCATGCCCTAGAAAGAAAGCCCCACTGACCTAATTGGTTGAGTTTTATGGTAACATATAGTAGGGGACTATCATCTTCTCAACATTTTGGGAACAAAAGTGGTTCATGCGCAAATCATATTGTATCCTCTCGTGTATATCAAAACATGAGCCCCACAACTAGTCCCTATTTTTAAAATGATCAACTTTGTGTGATACACTTTTCAGGACTACATTTCTTGATCATTGCATGCTTTCACACATGAAACAAATGTTTCAAATCAAATCCACCCAGAGAGTAAAAGAAATGGGATTTACACAACTTACAAATTTAAGGGCTGCAGTGTGTAAACAAATCATGCAGCCGATAACAACAAATGGTACAGAAGGATTCCTACAACAAACTAAGAGATCTGTACAAAAAGTGTAGCAAACCACCTACGTGGATAGCAGATCTGTCGTTACCTTGGTTCCACAGGAAGGCCTTGTTCTTAACCTCTTGATTGCTCCACTTAAAATCCAGAGACCTGTCTGAGGATTGGAATCAAGCTATACACATAGGGAAGGAAACTTTTGCCATCAATTGACCTGCTAAAACAGCTAACTAAAGAGACTCGGTGCAATCTTCAATTGAGCATGACCGAAATTATAAATGAATTTGCAGGCCGCACATCCCTGGCAAGTTTCAAAACAAAGTGCTACTGTCGGTCCAGAGTCTACTGTGTTGGCAATCTCCGACTTCAAGAAGCAAATAAAGTTTGGTTTTGTAAAAGCACGAGAGAGCTACAAACTAAAGGTATGTTCAACTACCAGTTCCTGAAAAAATCAGAGAAGGAGAAACTTCGGTTTCAAACATAAGGGCTTTAAAAACTACATAGACAAATGCAATCAGAGATCCGATTGTTCAATAATTTGGACCTAGGGTTCATCAAGTCAACAATTAACTAGCCTCACCGTTACGATTGTGACTGTTCCGAAATCATCATTCCACCAAAAATCAAAGGTGCTTCAGTAATTTTTACTCTTCTTTTACCTTCTTCGTTGGTGAAATGACTTCCTGTGCAAGCATTGTTGACAGATGAGTACCAAAGTCAGTATCTAGAAAAACGAACTCCTTTCCATAACAATATGATGAAAACTATAAATAACTGCACATATCACTTGTTGCAGAAGGCAAACCTGATCACATATAGGACAGGAATCACTTCTTTCCATCCACTGAAGGATACACGAGAGGTGATAGTGGTGTTCGCATTTTGTGATAAACTTTGGATTCTCTGTTTCATACTCTACAAGTGGAGAAACAAGATTAATAATTAGCTACCTACAGTTCAAAATAGAAAAACGATGCAAATATGGTGTCTCTTAGTTTCCCATAATCGAGAAGAAAAATAATCATACATCAAAAAAATTAGTTCCCTGAGCTATTGATGGTAAAGCACCTTCGAGACAAATGGGACAAACATCTTCGTCTTCTTTTTCTAAAACATGAGGTTCATTTGATTTTGAAAGTTCTAACTTCTTCGGTGAGATATCCAAAGAACTTTCTTGAACTTTGCAGTCTGATTCCCCAAGATCTCCACAAGTTGCTGAAGTATCAAAACTACTGCAGCTAATTGTTTCCCTGGCAGAATCAGAATCTGTTGATCGTGAACATCCAAAGACCATATCATATGGCAAAGGTGGAGGAGGGGGTCTGTAAGTGTCTGGTATTGATGCTTCCAGATCCCAATGAACCAGGAGTCCTGCACTGATTGTGGAGGCTGTGACATCAAGAGATCTTAAGGACTCTTGCTCTTCCAAAACCGGAGGACACTGAAGAAAAGAGTTTTAAGAAAAGAAAAGAATTAGAATTAAGAATCAAATCTTAATGCATACGGTAAACTTATACGATATTAGAAAAAACAAGAAACTCTCCTAATATCATGTGATAAAATTATTTCCACTATCGGCCCGAAACAGTTGGGTACTCAATGAAAAGCAAACTAGAATAACAAAAGGGATGTTGGAGTGAGAAGGGAGATACACGTACATAGATATATACAGGTGCTCCATGCAGATGAGCTTTTCTGCAAGAACAGCAACAACCGCCCATTCTCTGCAGTTATTCTTCTTAAACACCCAACACAAGTGTATATAGGGGCATTGCTTCCTGTTAATTGGCATCATAGGCGACTAAGTCAATTGCTATAGATTGAAGATAATTAATATGTTACTATGAGTTAAGAAGATTATATACAACAACATTAAAAGGATATTATGTTACTAAAACCTAAAAGAAGCCACAACAAAGTGCTTAAAATATTTAATTAACCCTCGCAAAGAGGCAAGAATAAGAAATAAGAGTTGGCAGGCAGAGATATGTCGGAAAAAGGTGAACTGCAAAATTATCGACCAGCCAACAAAATAGTTGGTAAATTCTGAAGAGACGATGTAATTAGCTTTTCAGACTCTGTAAAACTGACAGTTTCATGAACCCAAAATTTTTAAATGGGATTTTATATTGCTAGTGCAATCAAATAAGAATTGCAACTATAAAAGAAAGGGGGTTATCACTAGTACCCATGCTTATGGTGCCAGTTTTCTGTAGAAGCTACCGCCCACGATGCCAGCAGTCCAGAAATCTCATGCTATGAATTACAGCGACCAAAAACCACAGTACATATCAAATTTTTCTAAGATGCAGCACTAGAAATTAGTGATGGCGTTGCACTTTGAATTCCATTGCTCGAAGCATATTCCATTTTCGTATGTTACATATGCAATCCCTAGCATTTGAACCTAATCTTTATAGTATTTATGCATGAGAACAAAAATACAACCTGTAGAATCCTTGCTAAAAGGAACAATAAAACACAAAGTCTGTGAGACCCTCTTCTGCTCCAAATACTCATTCAACTCTCCCAATGCTATTCCTAATCAACAATTAAGACAAACAAAAACCCCAATTGAACAAAAACTAAGCATAAAACAGTAAAGAACACAAACAAAATAGCAAACAGAAACCCAATTGAATAAAATACTGCAAACCCACAAATCCAATCAAAACCCAGATGCGAATTTCACCGAATTAAAGCACCTAAACAAGAAAATTAGTTCTTGCACACAAAAACAAGCACACCCAGATGAATGATTGATCAAAATTCGCGAGCTTTAAATGTTAAGAGCAAAGCTTTTACCTGTAGAAGCTGGAAAGAGAGCGTTTTGTGAAAAGAAGTATCCAGTCGGTGATAGAAGGAAATTAAAGCCTCGCTTTTGGCTTTTGTGGGAAGTGCTTTCTGCGTTTGCACAGTATGCACTCCACTCTCGTATGAGTCCCTCTCGCGTACGCTATGATGGTCTAGCCATGTAGTTCACGTCTCTATTATTACGCCAATATAATTATTTAATTTAACTGATGGGTTAAGTTTGTGATTAACCACTTAATCATTCATTGTTCTTGCATTATGGTTATGGGGTTGAAGGATGACGTGATCTGGTGTGGAGGAAGTGGGGTTTTCTACTGGGTTAGATCGGTTTTTGAGGAAAATGACAAATTTTGGAAAGGTCAAAAGTTGGACTTACATGAACGGGTTACCAGCATTGACGTTTTGGTTAGAGGGAAAATTTGAAATAGGTTCAATTTTATAGGGTTATTTTTGAAATAGGTTCAATTTTTAGTGATTTTTTATTTTTGAAATAGGTCCAATTTTTAGTTACTTTTAACCTATATCAAAATACCCTTTGGTCTAATAACATAACATCATGTGCAAGGGCGGATGCACTATAGGACCAAAGTGGCCACTTGACCATCCAGAGCCTAGGAAATAAGTATGTGAAGATTTTCAGGGACCTTCTCAAAGTTTTGTACGGGTACCTCTTGTGCCCACTAATTGTTTGATGTAATGCATGCTAGCATATATCAATAGCACTCGGCAGGTTGCGTTGACAATACTCGACAAATGCTCTCAATAGCACTCATTAAATTGCTTCAGCTTATGTCGGTTTCCATTGACATATGCTCAACATGGTTGAGTTGCCAATAATATACCTACCAAGTGTTCGATGAAATGTCTCCGTGAATAAATTGAAATTTGTTTGCGTGCTTTGCGCTATGCTTTTATCTAAAAAACTTGGACCTTTAACATTGGGACTCCCAAAGTTCAAATCCTGAATCTGCCGTTGATCATGTGTATAAAATTGAAACGTCATATAGTGATAAACTTGTTTCATTCAAGTTGTTCCGAAACCTCAAACCATTACACTTTGTTTCTTACTATACTTTTCCTGTGAGTAACAAAATTTTTCTAAACTCCTTGTACATTTGTTGAATAAGATGACAATTTTAAACATGAGTTAGTACATTTTAATCATTACTTAACACAAATTTGTTTAAGTCATTTACCATTACATATTCCCATTTGTGAATACTGAGTTCGCTATTAACTTATTTTCCCATCTTTATAGATATATCGTTGTATAAAAACATGCATAAACGATCCAATAATGTGATTGTTAAACAAGAGAGGTTATTGTTTGAAACGTAGACAATTAAAACTTGACACGACAAATCTTTTGAGCACTAATATATGGAAAAAACAAATACTAATTCTGATTAGGGTTGGTGGCAATAAAGTGAATTATTTTCTTTCCTTTGCTGCCGATCCTAATTCTGATTAGGATTGGTGGCAAGTTGGCAACCCTTTCTTCTTTCCCTCTGCAACCATTTTCTTTCGTTTTTGTTTATTTCCCCTGCTTTTCTTCCTGCTTATTCCATAGCCTTTTCACCATTGACTAGCACTAATCTCTCCATCCACTCATATCCACTCATCGAATTCTCAGATCCTTTCATCCATACACCCATCTACATGTCTTTCTTCCGCATTCCACTGATTCCATCTTTTTTCAGACCTTTAACCAATTTTGACCGCGAACTGTTGCAGTCACCAACTTAGAAGGTGTGTAGAGCTCCAGTGTTCACACCGACTCGGGTGGCCACACCACCTCATTCTCTATGTCTGCCTTTTCTGGAAATGTTGCTTGTGGTAATCCCACAAGCTTCTTTGCTTTGGTGGTCTTGTTTGACGAGATGCTATCGTTTGGAAGTCGGAATCCATCTTCTTTCCACCTATGAGGTGATGGTTCCTGATAATAGTTGGTGGTGGCGGTTCGAGATCGTCGGGGTGTGCTACTGCGACGGCGATTTTGGCGAAAGAGTTGGAAGAAAGCATTTAGGTTTAGGTTTTCTGTTTTTTTGTTGTGGGCCAAACTTTGTTTTGGACTTTGGGTTACTTTTGAGGTCCATATTTTTGTTTATGTGGATGTTGTACTTGGACCTAACTTGTAAGTTAATAGCTTCTCCTTACCAAACCTAGGGGTGGGTTCAAAAAACCAAAAACCGAAAACCGAACCGAAATCGAAAAAATCGAACCGAACGAAAAAATCGAACCTAATTGAAAAAACCAAAAGAATTCGGTTTGATTTTAGAAATATAGAAATCGAATCGAACCGAACCGAAATGAATTAATAAATTAAAATTTTTATTTAATTATTTGTTTTGGGTATTGTTTTCTAAACTCAATTTGCAAGTTAAAATCTGCTAAACTCAATGTGTTGTCAAACTTTAAGCTCAAAATATTAAAAAAAGGCCTATAAAAACTCTAAACCCTAACCTATTATTTCTCCCCCATATAAGGTTTCAGAACCAAACCTCATTCTGAAGTACCTACATCCATCTCCATAGCACTATCTACTTCTGCCCCAACTTTCTTTTCCAAATCTACTCTCATATAACATGTAACAGAATCCATAAACATTTATTTCGGGTAGATTACTTGGGTAATTTGTAATGGAAAAGAATCCAACACACACTAAATAAATCCACCCACGCATTACTTTTACTAATCAGGTTGTCAACATGCAGTTACAAGCAAAACAACCCTGATCTTTGAACAACATCATACAATTTAACTTTTCTAAGTCATTTGTACGATTTTTGTGTTGTGAGGTTGTTAGTTTGGACTTTGGAAGACTTGATTGATGATTTTAGTTCAACTTTAAATGTTTATTTTCATTGTCTTTTATTCTAGTTAGAATGCTTATGTTATGATTGTGTTGGATATGTTAAAATTTAAAATTTCAACGTTTTTCATTTTTTGAAAAAAACAAAAAACAAAAAACCGAAACTGAACCGAAAAAAACCGAACCGAAAAAAAACCGAAAAAAAATGAACCGAACCGAACCGAATTAAACCGAACCCACCCCTAACCAAACCTAATCATACTATTTATCTTATGTAATAAATTAATATCACTAATTCTTGTACTTTCTAAATATTTAAAGAAGTCTGAATTATAATCAGCTATGTACTGTAAATCATACATTTGTAGTTCTAAATTTCTAATAGCTCTTATTTGTTTTTATTCGCTTCCTCTAACTATTACGATCTAAAAATTCTTGTTTAATTAAAGCAACAAAACCATCTAAGTCAAAATTTGTTTTAGTTACTTGATGTTGTTATGGATATTGAACTTTTCATGCTTGAAATAATAATAAATAAAGCCATCTAAAGTATGCTCAAAATAATCTAACATGTTTTGTGAGTACTAAAATTTAACATTAATACTGCATGAACCCAACTTTTTTTCTCATCTCTCTATTGTTTTCTCCTAATTTTCTGAATCTATATTATTTAAATTTAATATATTACCTGCTATATTAATTTTGTTAAATTCTCCTTAAGTATGGTATCTTATTTTTTTAGGTGGTTTAACCATATTTTCATGTAGTATATTCCTCTTTGTTCAGTATTCATCTATATGTCTCAAAAATTGTTGATTTGTTCTAGCAGTGTATCTTGGATTATTATCTACTCCCGATGTTCCATTTTTTCTGCTAGATTACATTTAATTTTTAACTATAATAAATTTTTATACTTGTCTGCTCCTAAACTATGTTATACTCTTACACCGAAAATTACTTTTTTTCATTCTTTCATCTGAAACTGTGTTCTACTCTAATCGACATCTTTTTGCGAGTGGCCGTAAACTCACTCTGCTGCGTTGGATGTGTGTCCAAGACTTTATTCAAGACGGTGAACCACCTCTCTTTGTCCGTACTCCATATGCGCGTTCCCTTATGCGACCAATGCAGTTGTTGAAGTACCTCTATTCGTGGCGGGAATTTCCGTGGAGGATGCTTCCTGTCCGACGAGCACACAGCTCCCCGAGAGGTTGGTGCCGGTTGGTGCTTTCTGTCGGGCTTCTGCTTTACTGGCGAGCTTGTCGGGCAAGGCTAAAAAAGAAGGACAGAGTTAACTTTGAAAGGTGCCTTTGTGGGGCCTTAGGTGTAGGCCTTGAGGCTCACAATCAAGATTAACTTTTAAGTGCTGAGGCGTGCCACTGCCATCTTCAGCATGGCAGATGTAGAACGGATGTTTGAGTTTTAATCATGTGTATTCGAGAGACTATATTAGTTATTGACAGGTGCCTTTGTGGGGCCTTAGGTGTAGGCCTTGAGGCTTCCCGTAAGTAACTAACTTAGTACTCAAACACATAAGGTTCCTTTTGTGATTATATGGGTCTTATAACCATCATACCTCTGATTACCTGAGCTCAAAGAGCAGAATGAATCCAAATATGTGCCTTTGTGGGGCCTTGAATAGGCCTTGAGGCTTCCCATCAGAACCCCTTCTATACTCAATGTTCTTGCTCGAGAAATAGGATGAATCCAAATAGGTGCCTTTGTGGGGCCTTGAATAGGCCTTGAGGCTTCCCATCAGAATTCATCCCGTTCCCGAACGTTATATGGTAATCATAATATAACAGCAATAAAACTAAGTGACAGGTCGATTACTTGCGCCTCAAGTAACTTCAGACTTCTTGTTATCAAATCTTGTAGTGGATGGGTTAAGTCCACATTAGGTTCTTTTTTATGCCTTGAGGCCAATGACTTTTTAGTGTGATCAAATCTTATATGCCCGAAGGCTTAGAACTTAGATCTGGCTTGAACTGTTAAGACATATTCAAATCGGATTCAAGTGCTGAGAGAATCTTTTAATAGCCATATTACTAGAAATAACTTGGATACCACTTGTAGTATACAACATATTGTTAGGTTAATGAATGAAAAGACAAAAACAAAGAGGGTCGGGCAAGGTTGATCGTCTTGCAACTTCCTATCTTTGTGGGTTAACAGAAGGTTTGAAAGCTTAGAAAAGGGGTTGGGAGGTGAGTTTTACAAAAGAAATCGATACTACAGCAAGAGTTGAACAGGGTAGCAGAGCTATTAAAGAGGGTTTATCTCGAAAGGGATCAAGGTTTGGGCTGACTACAGCTTCGTTTTGAAGGAAAATCTGGCTTTGAGCAGAGTTTGTGCTTTTGTTTGTTTGTTTGAGTGTCCTTGATTCTGACTTCTCCTTCTCCTTTTATAGCCATCTTGGCTTGGCCTCCTGTAGCAATAATCTTGCCCGAATGTAGTTTGAAGGATAGTGACTCATCAGCTATTTACTTGTACTGCCATTTAAAAGTACTTTTTGGGCTGATTAGCTGGCTGGTCTATACCACTTGGCCATTGGGTAGGTGAGCAAGTAGTCTGCATGGCCTGCACCTAGTCAGAAACGGGTTTCTACTGTCTTCTGGACTTCGGCTGGGTTTCTTCCTTTTTAGACTGCACTTTGGGCCAACTTTCCCCGAGCCCAAAGTTTAAGTTTTGATCCACACAGTGCCCCTTTCAATCAATATTCAGACTGGAATTCCAGGCGCCAATATTGATTGAATAGGCCTCTATTAGTACCCACGTCTTTCATCCTTGGGAATTGCATACTTTTTAACAGCAATCACCGCCTTTCTTCAGTTAATCCCAACACTTCCGAATTTCAGACATTCTTCTTATTTCCGTAATCGAAAACTACTTAACCCTTCAGTCGTTTCTTCCTTGTCGTTTCATTTCCAAACTCCATCAAATAGCTTCAGGATCCAGCCAAATCCACCTATCATACGAATCTGGCGAAGGTATCACCACCTTGCGCCGTTTACTCAACGGCCTGCATCGCACTCGAGCAGGTTTGTTTTCTGAGCTTTTTTTTGAAGTACATGGAGTATAATCGTTGGGTCCTGCATGGATTTCTCGGGTCCCTGCAGTGATAGAGGATAATATGCCCAAGGATAACTGGTTTTCTCCAAATCCCTATTTGGCTAAGTCAGGCATTTCCTCATCTAAGTGGTCGTCGTATCGCTGAGGTTTTCCATTGATGAATGATCCGGCTTAGGCCCAATGGATTGATGAGCTAGAGCCAACATTTAAGATGAAATGGATGAATAATGGTATTTATGAGTTGATAATGCTCTCAAAAACCACCATTATTCCCAAGCCTGAACTGCTTGCTTCCTCTCTTCTTTTCTGGAATTCGGGCACAAATACTTTTGACTTTCACATGGGTCCCATGTCTTCGACTATTCTTGATATGGCTCAAGTCTTCGGGCTAAGGACGTCGGGCAGGATAGTAGACGTTACTTAAGACTGGGCTCTCCCCTCAATTGCTGAAAGCTCAGGTCCATCCACGTCCTTCCTCTCTCTGGAATATAACTCCGCAACCTTCAAGAGCTACGGGACCTCGTTCAAGGGATTTATCCCTTTTGTAAAAGAAAACTTTGGAACAGGTTCCTCCCGTGCTGATAGAGATCAAGAGCATATGTTTTTCCTTTTATACTGGCTCAACAAACATATCTTCCCCAACAAATCTAAAGGGTAAAGGTTGAATGGATCCCCTTGGTGGAAGCTCTTCATAACTTCGATGATGTGGCAACAGGTCAATTCCTTCTTTTCATCTTTACCACCTTCTCTTCGAAATGACTCAAGGTGAGCCATTTGAGACTAACCTGAATGGACCCATATGGATGATACAAACATGACTCTAATGGTATTTTCCAGAGTTTCGGGCTGCCAACTTAGAGTTCCCTGAAGGTGTAGCCCCTGCCCGAATCCTAGCTGAAGCTGCTCCTACTGATCACTCCACATTTGCCTGCTTTTTTTTCTTCAAGGTTTGTAGGACTCGATTAGACCTGGAATGGGGTGCATCAGTCTTGAGAAGATATCCTTGGTTCTCCGATCAGGCCTTTCAAGATGCCCTTGGGGAAGATGCCACCTCTTCTTGTAGGGAAAAATTTATTAGTTGCATCCAATCGAGAGACATGGCTTGGGGAGTCCGGGGCAATCGATACGATCGAGGGTTGGAGGTGTATCACCCTAACTTTTGCAGCAGGCAATTAGGCTTCAGGCAAAACATCCCCATCCCGTTTTTTGACTCTGTTCACTGCGGTACTTCTTTTCGTTTAGTATCTCTCTCTGAAGCGACCTTTAGAGTTGCCCGAAAGTCCATCATCCTTAATTTTGAATGCACTTCACTCTTCTCTTCTTGGTGGGAAGACAAATGGACTAAGAAGTATGGAGGAGACTTGAGAGAGACTCATAATCGCCTGTTCGGTCAACTTTCTCTTAAATCATACCCTAGCTCGGGTGAACTTGAAAATTGGAAGGAGATGATTCAAGAGAAGAATCGGGTTCTTCTGATATGTATCATTTTCTTATCTTGACCCCTTAATCCCTTTCTTCAACCCTTTTAACTTTTTCCCCTCTTGACCCTGCAGCCCAAGTGGATGTTGAATCAGTACCTACTGAATCCGATGATGACTCAACTGATGCAGCAGTTCTTCATGGAGCTGCGGCAGAGGTTGAGAGGCGAGAAGCTGGAGAAAGTGGGGACATTTCAGAAGATTCAGGAGCTGAAAAAGAAGCACCTGAAGCCACCATCCAAGTATCTAAGCGAAAGAAAGCAGTCATGATTGAGAACTCAGATTCTGATCCTGCATCCCCACCTAAGACTAAACGACGAATTCTTACCCCTACTAGAAAGAGTAAGAGAACCAGAACCGTCCAAACTACCAAGTCTTTAGACCCACCTGCTCCAGTTGTTGAGGCGGGCAGAAAGAAGCAAAAATCTTTAAGTGAGTTGTGTTCCTTCTGGTTAAACAGCTACCTTTCTTCTTTATCTAGTTACCTATGTTTGAACACCGGACCTCAAGCATCAAAGAAACCAACCATCGCCTCCAAGGATGAACCCTTAGGAGCTGCAATGTACAAAAAGGCTGAAGAATTAAGAAACCTAACCCTTGAAGAACTTGAGGTATACTCTACTTGCATGTCTACATAATCTTCCCTGTTTTCACAAAAACCCTGAGCATGGTTTACTTGAGTCAAGCTACAAGAAATGAACAGCTCCATCCGCTCGAGGTCTCTCCACCACTTGCTCAAGAGACAAACCTCCCCCCTCCCCCGGGTTGATCATTCGAAGGTATACTCCCTTGCTCAAACCTTAGGTACCTTTATGACTTCTGGGGGTAATGCTTGATCTTTTCTTTCTTCTAACTTCATCCAGGTCGGGATATCTGCCCCCTTGCCTAGCCAAGGTTCTCCTTTGATTTCTCCTTCTGTCTTGGAGGCAACTCCATCTTCTCAATTTGATCCATCCACATGGGTAATGTTGCACTTCGTGGATGAGGACAGTAATTTGGTGAGTAACCATCCTTACAGTGATTTCTCGTTCATTGTTTTGATATTGACTTCTATTTACCTCTTCCTCAGCCTTCTTCAATACAAAATCCATCAGTGGCAACAAGAACAAGTGACGAACCCATAGTTCCTGAGATTCCTGTGACTTCAGAAGCAACTACTTTGCAGGTGTTTGTCTGCCCGACAGTTATTCTTGATGAACCTCCTTCATTTCTTGAGGGTCGAACTCTAGTAAGGAAACATTTCCCTCATGTCCTTCTCTTACCATCTGCTTACTAACCATTGCTGCCCTTCCTGAATACTTCCAGGGTGTTGGTGAAGGTTCATGCATAGTTTCTTCTTCCCCCATCAGTGGTAGGGAGTCTCATTCTTAACCAGGAATGAGTACTTTTCCTTGTGAGACTCCAAAGCTTAGTCAGATATATTTCTTCCTCCCCAAACTTTCCTTTATTTCAAATTGTCTTATTTAACGATCTGATCTTCTTTTGGTCTTTGCAGCAAGTTCCTGAAGAAACTTCTCCTCCTCATTTGGTTCGTAAACCAAAGCTCCCCCGACCTCTTTTGACTATTGGGAGTGCTGGGATTGTTCATCCTGGAATGGAGAAGGCCGGAGAGCTAAAAACTGCCCCATCAATAGGCGCTACTTCATTAGAAGAAACTGGAATGCGAAGTCCCCCACCTGCTTTTCTAGCTTAAAAAACTGCTAAGTTGCTCGAACTGTTTGAAAAATTCGAGCAGCTTGAGACAAGGCTGAAATCCTCGAAGCATTCTTCACCTTTTGGTTTTCCAGAGCAGAAGCGAGTTTTCCAAGAATGGGCAAGGAAGGATTTCTCCGCTTCATTTAGCCTTAAGGCCCTTCATGATCTGGAAAAAGTTACAAGTGAGTTTTTCAAAGCTGGCCAACTGTCAAAAACCCAACATGATTCCTTCTTCTCATTATTTGAGAATCTGAGGGCTCTTCGGGATCAACATAAGAGGGCAGAAAGACAAGCCAATCGTGTAAGATGTTTCCAGGAGAAGGAATCAAACACTTCTGCTCAAGTAGACAAGTTGATGAATGATGGTTCATTAACGAAAGAAAGAATTAGAGTGGTGACTGCTGAAATCCAAAAACTAGAGGAACAACTGGTTGTTCTCAAGGCTGAGCAAGCAACTCTTCTGGACACCCTAGAAAATCAAATCGAAGAAGTGAAGAAGACAAACTCAGAGTTGGAGCATTCTAGATCCCAGCTTGCAAATAGCCACACCGTCCTGGCTGAACCTAGTTGGATTTTTACAATCATGCAGACATATCACTCCCGAATAATCACCCTGAGTGAAGATGTAAAATTATTGGACTAGGATCAATTGTAACCCCTCTCTTAGTGGAATGAACACGTATTTGTCTTTTGCTTGCTTTGCTTCTGGCCTCTATCCAAAATTTTTTTTTTCTCTCGGGCAACTCTTTGCCCCCTTGTTTCCTTTCTTCTTTATTTGAGCGAGGGTGTTATGACGACTTGAGATCCATCTTTCTTTTTGTCGTACCAGCCGATGACACTGGCTTCTCCATCTAAACCAGATGGATCGCGTTGATAGGAGCCTCTGGGAAATGATTGGTATCAACCATCATGCTAGCTTGTCGCTTGTCAAGTAACAACTTTCCCTTCACTACAAGGTCTTGTACCCAGTCTTTGAACTGGACACAATTAGTTATAGAATGGTTGAAGGTATAGTGTAACTTGCAATACTTCTTTCCCCTCAGCTCTTATGGTTTAGGCATCTTTTTGTACTGTCGGGCATAATCACTCTTGCCTGTACCAGCTCTTCATAAATCTCAGGTGCTTTGGCCAGATCGAACGAATAGCTCTGATATTTGGGAGGTTTCATCGGGACAAAGCCTCCATCGTTCATCACAATCTTCTGGTTCTTGATGGGCTGAACTAATCCTTTTACCGTCAAGGGTTTGAAAGGCGTAGTCATCTCAGCAGCACACACCTCGATTTCCTCTCTATCATGATCGTCTTCCTGCTCTGGCCCAATTTCTCCTACCTCCACATGATGAATTGTAGCTTTGTTTTTGTAGAAGAGAGGAGTTTTGGACGTGTGCTTCACTTGTTGCTCTTCTAGCAATAGCTTTTCATATCTTGTGGCAGCAATGACTAATTCCTGTAGCTCATTAAATTGTGTATCATAAAATCTTTTCCTCAAAGGTAATTTCAGAGCCCTTTGAGCAATTGATATGAGCTGAGCTTGGTTAACAGGGAATTGGCACCTCATCATTGTCTTCCTGAACCTCATCATGAAGTCCTCCATGGACTCATGCTCGTACTGTTTGACTTCAACCAGATCATTAATAGTCATTTCTGGTTCTATTCTGTAAAATTGCTCATGGAAAGCCATCTCCATTTGCCCCCAGTTGGCAATAGAGTTAGGGGGTAATAGAGAATACCACTGGGATGCAAGTCCTGCCAACGAATTCCCAAACAACCTTAACTTGTAGTTTGGGTTGTCTTCATATGCCACACAGTGATTAGAGAACTTGAAAATGTGATCTTTGGAAGACACACTGCTGTCTTCACCCGTGAATGTTGGGAATACGGGCATCTTGAAGTTGAGAGGAAACAGATTCTGTTCATCAATGTATTCAGGATAAGGCTTTTGATAAGTAATCCTGAATACTGGACGAGCTCGTGGTTGAGCATTTTGAATTACTGCCCTCCTTAACTCGGCCAACTCATCCCTTAGTTGTTGAGTAGCTGTATTATTTTGGAAGAGAAGGGCGGACTCGTCTTTCGGGCTTCAGTCATTGCCTATGAATGCTTCTTTCTTTGATTCAGGCTTCCTCCAGTTGGTTCCCCCTCCCTTATAAGCCAATGTGGGTAGCCTATAAGGAAGAGGTTTGTCTGGGGCCGCAGAGCTTTCCTTTTGGCTGGACTCTCCCGTTATTATGGGCATCCCATACTTTGTCTTTTCCTGTTCGCTTTGCTTCCTGTTATTAAATGTTAACAACGGGAAGCTAGGAAACTCTTTCCCTAAGACCGGCTTTATCATGGGTTGACTTCCTTCAGGAACTGCTTTCTTCTTTCCCCTATTCGCTTCTTCTTCTAATAGTGGAAATAAGGGAATGACTGGCTCACTTCTGATGGTAACCTGGCTCATCCCACTCCCTTGAGCGCCTTTTGGGGTGGAAAACTCCAGATCGAGCCTTCTTTGTAAATTCCCTGTTAAGGTACACAGTCTACTGACCTCCCCCTTGGTCTCTAGGGAGATTTTTTCCATGCTTCTCAATACTTGTATCATAGTAGCCTGTAATTCCTCATTAGTTCCTTTTCCTTCTGACTTCCCGGATGAATATGGGCTTTCTAGGACCACCTGTCCTGATGGGGAAGAAGGATTTCCTGATTGATCTGTCATTGGTAGCAAAAGTTGAGAAGAATCGCTCTTCGTCTTCTTTCTACAAAGAGTATGGCTTTTCCTTTTGGACATGTAAGATCTACACAAATGAGATCCCACCGGGCGTGCCAAAACTATGTTCGTGGCGGGAATTTCCGTGGAGGATGCTTCCTGTCCGACGAGCACACAGCTCCCCGAGAGGTTGGCGCCGGTTGGTGCTTTCTGTCGGGCTTCTGCTTTACTGGCGAGCTTGTCGGGCAAAGCTTGTCCGGCAAGGCTGAAAGAGAAGGACATAGTTAACTTTGAAAGGTGCCTTTATGGGGTCTTAGGTGTAGGCCTTGAGGCTCACAATCAAGATTAACTTTTAAGTGTTCAGGCGTGCCACTGCCATCTTCAGCATGGCAGATGTAGAACGGATGTTTGAGTTTTAATCATGTGTATTCGAGAGACTATATTAGTTATTGACAGGTGCCTTTGTGGGGCCTTAGGTGTAGGCCTTGAGGCTTCCTGTAAGTAACTAACTTAGTACTCAAACACATAAGGTTCATTTTGTGATTATATGGGTCTTATAACCATCATACCTCTGATTACCTGAGCTCAAAGAGCAGAATGAATCCAAATAGGTGCCTATGTGGGGCCTTGAATAGGCCTTGAGGCTTCCCATCAGAACCCCTTCTATACTCATTGTTCTTGCCCGAGAAATAGAATGAATCCAAATAGGTGCCTTTGTGGGGCCTTGAATAGGCCTTGAGGCTTCCCATCAGAATTCATCCCGTTCCCGAACGTTATATGGTAATCATAATATAACAGCAATAAAACTAAGTGACATGTCGATTACTTGCGCCCCAAGTAACTTCGGACTTCTTGTTATCAAAGCTTGTAGTGGATGGGTTAAGTCCACATCAGGTTCTTTTTTATGCCTTGAGGCCAATGACTTTTTAGTGTGATCAAATCTTATATGCCCGAAGGCTTAGAACTTAGATCTGGCTTGAACTGTTAAGACATATTCAAATCGGATTCAAGTGCTGAGAGAATCTTTTAATAGCCATATTACTAGAAATAACTTGGATACCACTTGTAGTATACAACATATTGCTAGGTTAATGAATGAAAAGACAAAAACAAAGAGGGTTGGGCAAGGCTGATCGTCTTGCAACTTCCTATCTTTGTGGGTTAACAGAAGGTTTGAAAGCTTAGAAAAGGGGTTGGGAGGTGAGTTTTACAAAAGAAATCGATACTACAGCAAGAGTTGAACATGGTAGCAGAGCTATTACAGAGGGTTTATCCCGAAAGGGATGAAGGTTTGGGCTGACTATAGCTTCGTTTTGAAGGCAAATCTGGCTTTGAGTAGAGTTTGTGCTTTTGTTTGTTTTTTTGAGTGTCCTTGATTCTGACTTCTCCTTCTCCTTTTATAGCCATCTTGGCTTGGCCTCCTGTAGCAATAATCTTGCCCGAATGTAGTTTGAAGGATAGTGACTCATCAGCTATTTACTTGTACTGCCATTTAAAAGTACTTTTGGGCTGATTAGCTGGCTGGTCTATACCACTTGGCCATTGGGTAGGTGAGCAAGTAGTTTGCATGGCCTGCACCTAGTCAGAAATGGGCGTCTACTGTCTTCTGGACTTCGACTGGGTTTCTTCCTTTTTAGACTGCACTTTGGGCCAACTTTCCCCGAGCCCAAAGTTTAAGTTTTGATCCAAACAACCTCAACTCATTTGTTTTTACAATACATGTCTTTTTTAGAGCAAGGATAAGTTATTGACTTCGCATTCAGTGAAATACGACGACAACAAAGGCGGTAACGGTACCTTAACAAAAGGTAAATATGGAATTACTGTGTCCAGATCATTTGGTGATCTGCTGCCCAAAAAACTTAATGTTTCGTCGTATTTTGTTTCCTACAACTTGTTTTGTTTGGCATGGAGCGATGGGGAGTTCTTGTTGGTCAATCCTCTTGCAAGGAACCATGGCGAAGGGAAGAGGAAGCTCTTAGCTCCCGGGCCTGACCAAGAGTAGTGACGATGACGCCGTACTCGTACAACTTCTTCAACTTCCAAATTTATACGTAGTGGCAGATTCAGGATTTTAAACTTAGGGGGTCTCAATAATAAAGGTCAAAAAATTTATAGACAAAAATAACATTGAAAAGTTAAATATAATACATTTCATTCAAAAATCATAAGCAAAACAACATTACAAGCTATAAAATCCTAATTCAAGCGTCCACGATGAGGTTTCATAGTCTGAAAATGTTCCATGATAACTTCATTACCAATACATGAAAAAACATCTTTCTCAATGTAAACAACTAAGCTGTCACTCAACCATTCATCTCTCATTTTGTTGCGAAGTTGACCTTTAATGATATTCATAACGGAAAATGTCTTATCCACTGTTGAGCAAAAATTGTACATAATATGTAAACAAATAATTCACTCGACATAATTTCACCCTCGTTCATTTTTCCGAAGAGGGTTTTATTAATTCAAGTTCGACCCATTCTAGGCTACGCGCCTATTAATTACAACCTTTCTTTTTGGGAAAGAAATACCCTTTGATTCCAATTCGAATAAAATGTAACTTGAGGATTTTGGTGTTTGTTTGATTTTGTGACTGCACCTAGGCCGAACCCTAGATTGCCTACGTACCCTTTTGAGGGATCAAGTCACTCGTAGTTCATGGTGTTTGGGTTTTGATGCATTGTGCAGTTTCAGCTCGTGCGGGTGAGGACTTTAAGCCATTGGAGCGTTTTGATGCCTTGTGCAGTTTTAGCTCATGTGGGCGAGGAGCATTTAAAAATTTGATATGGCTTCGTGCCATTTGAGACTTTTCTTTGGCTTTGCGCCATTTGAGACTTTGATACGGCTTCGTGCCCTTTGAAACTTTTCTTCGGCTTCGTGCCATTTTGGTATTTGATAGCAGGAGTGAATTTAGTTTATATAAACCAGGGATTCGTTTCGGTTTCGCGGTTGCATCTAAAACTTGATATTAGACTGCCTACGTATCCTTAACGGAATCAAATCGGCGTAGTTCGTTAATTTTGAGACTCATCACGGCTTTGTGCCATTTAATACTTGATATGGCTTCGTGCCACTTGTATCTTGTAAATTTAATGGGAATATTCTTAATGAACCCACTATTATTTTGGTATTTGACTTTGTCTCGGTGCCGTGCATCTCAGACTTCTTGAATAAATTTAACTTTGATGTATGCCATATTTATAAAACCCATATGAGTAATATGGAAAAGCTACTCTCTTTTTTTTGTTTCGTGGATAGCCTTCCCATTTTAATTTCAGGGAATTGTATGTAGCAAGCTTCTTATTTCTTCCCTTGTACACTTTGATTCTTCCAAGTCCAGATGGGATATCACATGGCGTCAAAGTCTTAGCATAAAAAAGGCTTTTGATGGAGTAGCTTCCCTTTTTTTTTTTATAATTTTCTTTTGAATTTTCATACCTATTTGTCATAGGATTTTGAACCCAATTGACCCAAGACTCAAGTTTCTTTTAACCTGCCAGCAGGTTTTACTTTTGTTTTTTTATGCCTTTAAGGCTTCAAAGCTTGACATCCACATGGGGTGCAGTGTATACTCCCAATTTCAATACCCTCTCTTCTTTCCCACGTGAGATGCAGCTTTTCTTTTGAACCTACTTTGAATTTTCATACCTTCACATAACAAGCTTTACTTTTTTCATGCTTTTTTCACAACTTCCCACGTGGGTTCGTGATTTTCAGGAAGCTTTATCCACCCCTCTTTTTCTTTTATGCGGTTTTGAGACCTACAAATCCAACAAAAACTTTTATGCGGCTTTATTCCTCCCTCTCTGGCGAAATGGGTTTTTTTAAGAGTCCCCATTTTTCTTGGCTCTCATACAGGGTAATTTTCCTCCAGAAGCAACTGATATCCTTGGGTACCCGTCATATTTCCAATTTCTATTTGGATTGGGTAACCGTGGATTTCTCAGTGAGGATGGATAAGGTTTGTTGAAGTTCAATCTTATTTTCAAACTTCTTTGATTTAACATCGTTTCCCCTCGAGTCCATGAAGGCTTTCATTTTTCCCCTCTTTGATTTCTCAGGTCCACGAAGGCTTTCACTTTTCCTCTGCTATATTGCTCTTTTGCTTTTGCCACTTCACTTGTGTTTCTTTTTGTGAATCGAGAACTCAAAACAAAGAGGGCGGTGGGAGCGAAGCAGGCTACCCATTTTCATTTTCTTTATGTTCTGAATTTGTTTATGTATTTGGAGTGAAACGAAGCTCTACACTTTCATAGGTAAAGGCTTCTCTTCTATTTGGTTGTTGGACATACTATTTTACGGTACCAAGTTCTTTGAAAACAAGTGTTGATTCATGGCTCCAAAGGTGAGGATTGCACTCTAAAACTTGTAGGGCGCCCTCATAATATTTGCTGTATTTGTGTGCTGCCTTCTATGTTTAATTGGAATAGAATTATACTTTTCCATTTGTATGTCTGGCGAGTGGCTTTACAAACAACCGTGCTCATGATAATTTTGTCCTGCTTGTTTGTACTTGTGTAAACTGATTTGCATATCAGGTCTTTGGGTGTTAATACATAGGTTGCCCTGTGAATGAGTTTCCTCAATTAATTTTGGGAAGTTTTGACATCAAGCTTTAAACTCTTTTTTTTCACATTCAAATGGCAGAGAAGCAAGTGAAACTTTTTGACACAATGAAAGTTTTGTCCCATCTTCACGTGGCAAAGAAGGTTGCTTGTCCATTTAAAGATTGGGAAATTTTCCCTTTCTTTCCTTGTCTTGTAGCATTTCAATGTCTTTCTTTGGTCAAAGCTTTGACACAATGTTTAATCAAAATTTTGACACAATTGTAGCATTTCAAGGCTTTGAACCTTCTTCACGTCTCCTTCCTTCTTTGTCTTTATCAAAGTTGTGTTGGGGACTTTTCTTTTGTCATCATCAAAATTTCTGATTTCTTTTCCTTTGTTTATTTGGCAACACATACACTTACTCTCTTTAGCTTTTCCAAACATGATAACCACCTTCTTTAGCTTTTACAAAAAACTTTTCTTCATTTAGTCACTCTCTTTAGAGCATATTTTCCTACTTTTCTTCTTGAATTGGGGAATTTCCAAGCAAGTGTCGGTCAAGGGAAGTTTTTTTTTCCTTTGCAAACCATCTTTTCCATTTTCTCCTTTTTGTTGGACTCTATCCCCAATAAGTTTTCATATAATTTTTAGCTAAAGCCATCCTCCATGTTTTGTACCCGTGGGTAGCAAAAAACACCAAATAGAATAATTTCTTTTCTCTTTCTTGAGTTGCATCTTTGTATATGTTGACTCCTTGCTATCTTACTTCTCGGGAACTTAAGCTTAGAACTTTGAAACTGCACTTGACAATCTGGCGAAGGGGTAGACCATTTAAACTTGGTTAAAATTTCACGGGGTGGTCTAGGCCACCCCGAAGAAATTCATGGGATTCTTGGAGATTATCTCTGTTGTGGCTGGGGAGTCGGTGGATATTCAGAGTCTCCAACTCCATTTAATTGGTGAAGAACGCCAAACAAAGAGGCAAAGGTCTTATATGCTTTTGCTTATTTCCCTTTCCTCATTCATTTTTTGTTTGTCTGCAGCTTTTTATTTTTGTGTTTGCTACCGCAATGCTTTTTTGTTCTTCCTGCAACATAACATCAAACAAGAGAAAAAGAATAATTTTAACAGAACTTGCTTCATACCTGGTGATGAATGTTCTTCTTTTGGATCTTGATTCAAAAGCACAAAATGGTTGAATAGCTTGCTCTCTTTTTTTGGCAACAGTTCGTTGCTTTTGGTATTCTTTCAAAGTTTCTCTATTTTCTGCAGAGTTTCCCCTTCTTCTTTTTTCTGTGTTTTCTTGCTGCAACTGATACCTATTTATAGGCATCATAGGAAGGCTCTAGAGTTTGTTACGTGGGGAGAGATAGAGGCCATGACCTCTTGCCACTTTCTGTTAACCTCCATTTCTGATTCCACGCTTCTTTTTGTTGCAGAAAATGGGGGAGCACTTTTTTTTTTTTTTGCACGTTTCTTACCCCTTTTGTAGGGAGAAATGCATATTTATTTATTTATTTATGGATGTTAATTTGTATGTAAAGCCCATCCTCATCTTTTGGGCTGGATTACACTTCTGTTTTACCTTGTAGTGTGACCCAAATTGTATGGACTCTTTTTTTTTTATTTGCAACCAATAAAAGCAAAGCCAATTGAACAAACAATATGCATATGCAAATGTTTGATGCAACCCTTTCTCCACCATTTTCTTAGCAAGATCATTAATCCCCCCGCAACTGAGAAAAATCATTATTAGAATGCACACAATGAATATAAATATTAAGTTGATTTTGAAGTGCCAATTTATCTCGATCCATGAAATCTTTAGGATACATCTGAGCAAATAGTGGTGGAGTGGAGAATTGAAACAAGTGGAGGTATGATATTGGACTTACGTAATTATAATATGGGATTGAGGGCTGGTTTGGTATTACTGTGCTTTGAAAAAAAACTGCTGTGAGAATAAGTGGCTGTGAAAAAATCAGCAGAGTGTTTGGTAAACTTTTTTGTAAAAGTGCTTTTAAAAAAAAAAAGCAGTCTGATAGTAGTTCTTTTCATTAAAGGAGCACTGTAGCTCCGTGTGCTTTGAAAAAAAGCCAGTTTTCCAAAGCTGCAAATAGCAGCTTCAACTTTTTCCTTTGATTTTAGCTTATTCTCACATCAGCTTCCAAAATAAGCCTTTTTTTTTTTTCAGTTTACCAAACACCTAAAACCCTCACAGCTTTTTTTCATGGGTTCTTTTTTTTTAAGCACCTCACTTCCAAACCAACCCTGAGTCTAAGGTGGGATTAGAAATTTAGGGTTTTGAAATTGAGGAAAAGAGGGAACCACATAATGGGGAATTGGGGGGAAAAGCAGCGGGGAAAAGAGAACATTGGGGAAAGATGTGGGGCTTAGGGGCTGGGCTTTAAAATTAAAACAATGGACAAACGACAGCGTTTTGTCTCTTTTTTTTTGTTTTTTTTTTGTAACTTAAGACAATTGGCCAAAACACTGCCGATTTGGACCAATTGTTAAAAAGTCCTATTTTCTTTCTTCTCCCCGCTGTCTTCTTCTCCGCAGATCCGCTGCAACTTGCAACCACAACCTACACATCGGCACAGACCTTGCATTGGGCACAAGTAGTAGTAGTTCATCTTGGCGAGAAATACCCTCAGATTATCTTGGTCACTTGATCTCCCCCAGGTTTAATGTATGTGCGTACGGATATATGCATTGGTTGTCAATAAATGAATTCGGAGGCAAAACAAGACGTATAATAATTTATTTCGACTTCAAGGAAGAAGAGTTCTCTTGAATGTCTATTCCTCCCACGAGTAGCTCCTCAAACAAGCAGCAGCAATAGCAGCACTCATGTTTGCACTTACTTCTTTGGCTATCTTGCAGACGACTTCTTCATCAGAGAGGGAAAGGTATAAAAAATTGGGATAATGATAAAAAGAAAAAAGAGTGGGTGTGAATTTTTAATACATGCGCAAATAGAGTTAAAATCACTAAAAATACTTGTAAAAATACAAGGTAATTGTAGTATAATCACTCATGCAAGGTTGTTGTCCTCAAGGATTGTTTGACTAACGTGTAATTAAACTAGTTCTTAATTAATTATTAAAACAGATTTTTATCAAAGATTTGAGATTTTTGAATTTTCAAAGATTAAATTAACAATAAAACAAATCTGAAAAGTTTGGAAATAATAGCAGCAAAGAAGAAAAACGTTTTTTAAATTAAATAATTATGGGAAAGACTAGGGTGTAGCCGTCATTGTTAACAATCATACTCAATGTTATCAATTACTTATGAATTTCCACATACATGCTTTGAATGTTAGGTTTTCTTAATGCATATTTTCCTCATGATGTTTAAGCGAAAATGTATATCTAACATGCAATCCGTCTGTGATGTTCAGATCAAATATAAACATGCAAGACTCATTAAGCTTTTGTGAAAATCCTTTGAAGAACCATGCAACCCTTAGGAGCGTGATGTTTGCCTTAAGTGAACTTACAATTACTAATCACAAGAAGCCCTCCTCAATTTCAGGGTGATGTTCCAACAAAAATTGTATCAAATTACTTATGTAAATATCCTAATGGTGATTAAGCGTTAAAATATATAGATAGTTTTAATTGTGGTGATTACTAAAGCAAAGCAAGCATGCATCCATTCATAAGCAAATTAATAAAATCACATATTCATGCTAAGGCTCATGGTCTCGCCCTAACAATAGAAATTTGTTACGCATACTCATAATAAAAACCAAAGAAAATATCATTAATTAGAAAAAAGATTGAAAACACCTTATAGGTAAAAAGTCTAAAATTCTCCAAAGCTTTGCTAAGTTCTCTCAATGTGGCGTTCCCCACCCTAATGGCTAAAAAGCCTTATTTATACTACTACAAATTAAAACACTTCCTAAAAAAGGTCTTCTAAAAACTAGAAATAAAATAATAGAAGGATAACTTAAAAGTACACTCCAAATTTGACTAGGAAATATGCCAAGCAGAGAAATAGCCACGTTTTTGGACCTTCAAGGCTCCAAAATAAGCCCAAAACGAATCAAATTAAAGATTAGGACCTCATCTTAAAGTTTCAAGAAGAGCCCAAGTCCAAAAGTCGCAAATAAGCTCCCCAATTTGCTAGCACTGCGCGCTGGGCATGAATTAATTCGCCACGATTAGATGATTCGAGATAAAATTAAGAAATTTTGACATAACCTTCTTGACAGACTCATGAACCCACTCCAATTGGAATCACTCAAAAATTCCACCGTTTGATCATTTTATGCTCTAAACAATTTCGCCCGTCCTATGTTGAAAATACATAATAAAGCATCAAAATCTCACTAAAATAATAACCAAAATATACCAAGAATAGAAAAAAAATATAGTATAAAATAGACTGATCAAGTATAACATAATAAATACCAAAATGGAAGACTTTACCCTTGTTATAATATAATGGGGTATATACTTGTACAGAGTGGGAGAATGTGAAGGTTTTTACAGAGCTCAAAGTTCGGCATACTTTGCATCATTCTTTTTACATCTAAGATCATGATGATTATTCCATCAGCATCAATCGTGTAATAATAACCCTAGCTGATGCTGTTGACAATATGTACAGTTTATCTACCGCCGTCTCAAGTTGTCGTGAGAGCTTGATTTCTTTGATTATCACTACGTGGATGACGACGATGCTGATGAACTGGTGAATAATCGATTAAGGTAAAATATCTCTGCAGTGTTATCTTGCTCAAAAATGCACGAGGAAACAATTATTCCCAAATCTCTCATCATTGGTATCTCAACTCTCAAGTGTTATCAACTTCTTGCAACTCCAGAATTTTTCAAACCAATGAGGTCAAACCAAATGGGAGCTTGCTATTGCTCTCTTTTCATCACCAAATTAATTTAGATACTGGATTAGAGCCGTGGAGGTAAGTCATACGAGGTTTCATCTCATCTCTGAGTTATCTTGTAGTCAAGTTTAACATCTCTGGAATTGATACCAGGCGAAATCCCTGCAATAGATTTAGTTATTGACTTTGTGGAACCTTTTCCCACCCATGACGACCCCAAACTGACACTGATATATGACAGCAATCAAATACACATTTATCTTATAGATATAAACATGACTAATCACACGATACTAGTCAAGAAAGAACACATATCACTAATATAAGTTCACAATTATAATCAATTATGTATAAGATAGTACCCTATTGAGATTTGAATGTTTTACCATGTAAATCTTCACACCAATTAATATAAAATAAGCATACATCACACAATAATATTTGTGCCCAGAAAACCCTAACTGTGTAAAAGATCGGGAGAACTCCAAAGATTTCCATCCACTAGCAGAATATCAAGTTCATACAGGAATCACACACAAGCTCAAATACTAAACTACTAAGGAGTAGCTTATACCTCTGTGCAACTTGAGATTATTCAAGGAGATCAGTAATGGTCTTCACAAAAGTGGCAGCTCAAGCTCAAGCTCTTCAGTTGTGGCACCGATGAGATGAATGACACTTAAATGACATGCAGGTGAAGATCCAGTGACAACACATACCTCCTCAATCGAACATCAACAAATTGAGAAGATTTGGGATGAATCTTTACTTAAAGTTTTGAAGATGATAGGTATAAGCTTAGTTGTCACAACTAAACGCCCATGCTAAGATATTCTCAGATGATTTCTATAACAATGCAGTGATGAGTGTTGATGCAAATTTCCACCGTCTCTAGCTTTGAAGAAAATGCACCTGCAAAACAATCAACACCTTTGATCAAAGACCTAAGCCTCACGCGCCCACGAGGTGGGGGGAGGGGGTTAGGCCAATAGATCTCCGATGCCTAAGTTAGTTTCTCTGAAAAAGGTAAGTATTTAGAGCTTTTAGGGGTAGTAACAGCTTACCAAAATTTGGTAGAAATGATGATATATATATAGGGGAGAGGGCCAACCATAATGTTAGGGTTTTACCCTACACATGGCGACATCTTATTGGCCAAGGTTTAAGGAGAAATATTATCAAGATATTAAATAGGAAATAATATCTTGAGATAATAGAGTAAATATCCCTAATTGATTTAAATAGGGATTACTTATTTGAATGAAGTAAATCTTCAATTGGGAATGTATTAAAGATAGGATTTGAGTAATTAATCATTATCTTTAATGCTTTGACTTTTCCTTGCCAAAGGCAAGTGAGCTGTGGGCAGTCGTTTTCAGCTGCAGAGACCTTTAAGGGTGTGAGCTGCGCATGGGAGTATCTGAGGAGCCTACCCATTTAATAAAGACAATCTTGTATTTCTTAAGAAAAAGTCCATGTGTTGCCTCTAGAATTTTTGGGATTATTTTTTACTCCATCAATGCGCCAACACTTGCTGTGTTGCACGTAGGAAAATGGCAGTGTTGGTGTAGAAATCCCAAGTTGCATGGGCTTGTAGAGTTGTTTCCCAATTTGAATTAGATATCCTTCCTTGATTTGGAGATAGAGTTCTTTTAGGAAAAGGATACCCATTACCCCTAATACCTATTTAATTCTATCTTAAGCGGGGGATTAAGTAAATTTGGAGAACAATTATCATTCTAACAAGGAAGAGATAAGCTAGAGGAAATTTGTTCCCCCTCTCTAGCTTTCTTCTTTTTCCCTTACAAAGAGTCGTCTCTCGCTGTTGTTCTTCTCCTTCGTGCTGCACCAAGGTAAGAAAGATTTGAACTATTCTTCTTTTTAATTTTTTTGAAGCTTTGAGGCTTGAAAATTTGTCTCAGTGAGGGCCAAGGAAGTGTGAAACACGTGGCAAGGGTGCCACGAGGCTGTTGTGTTGCAATGGGCAAGGTGAGCTGTTGGTGGCGTGGCAAGGGGATCAGCTCAGCTTGAGCCGAGGTACTGCATGTGCGAGTTGGGCTCAGCGTACAGTTGGCGTGGGCTAGGTGGTGGCTCGGCATGGGCCAAGGGCGTAGGGGGCGGAGTTGGGCTCGGGTTCGTTGAAATTGGCAAAAAAGGAGAGAGGCACGAGGCACTCACCCCCCTTACTAATGGACTGGGCAGAAAGGTTATTGGGCCCTGTTGGGCGCGAGAGAAAGCAGGAGGGAGGCATGGACCTCCTTCGGTCTTGAGCCGTGAGGCTTATTAGGTTTATGACGATATGTGCCACGCGCTGGAAGGAGAGACAGAGTGAGGGCTGGGCCCTTTGTGGCTTGGCCGAGCTAACGAGCTGGGCTGTGGGGCCTGACGCTGGGTTATGCTGTCCTCATTTATTTATTTATTGTTTATCTTATCTCGGGCTTCTTTCTAAATATTCTCATTCGTACTTTTTTTTGCAGAAATTTTGATATGTCTTCATCTGATCGCAAAAAGTGACAAATATCCACCATCTTTGTACCATCAAGGTGGTTCTTCTGGCAAAGTGAGCTAGTTCAAGGCTACACATGTCAAGATCAATTCCGATGAGCTGTTTCAAAATTTTCTCGAGACGTACAAGCATACGATTCCGTCAAGGGTTCGCGTTAAACGGGTGAAGGATAATAGCGGCCATGAACCTTGTGGCGAGGGTACCACTGCTTGGAAAAGGGCTATAAAATTTCATTTGTATTACGTCGTGTTGGGATTTACTTTTCCTATGTCGTTTTTTTTCCAATAAGTGATCTGTTCCATGAAATGCGCTCTTGCTCAGTGATGGGGTCTTGCCATAGGTTACTTGATGCTTCCTGCAAAGGTGATCATAAATGGGCGAGAGATACCTTGGAGATAAGTGGAGAGTGGAAGCCTGACTCATCTCCTTAGCTGTGCATTCTGACAGTCTTTATCAGTGGTAAGTGAACTGCTTCATTCTTGGCCTGCTTGAATTTTTGTTGAGCTGATACATAACTTCAATTTATTAATCGTTCTTCTTACTTTGTGTAAATTTGAATTTTGGCTAAACTCCAAAAACTTTGACGAATATGAAAAAAGTGCACATCGCCTTGGGTATTCCTATTGAGTACCATGTGTAGCGCTGGCTGTTCAGTCATATTCGTTGGGAAAAAGGCGGGCTGCTTCCGAATGAAGAGATAAAGTGGATAAAGGATAAGGCGTTTGCTCGCCCGATCGCTGCTGTAGAGCCTGCTGCCAATGAGGGTGGAAATAAGATATCTTCCTCACCTGCTAGTGAGCATTTGACCGAGAAGAATCCAAGGACTTCATCTATTACTCATGGGGGGTCGTCTGCTATCGAGAAGTCTGTCATTGATCTGACTTTTTCTAAGGGGAAGAAAAAGACTGTTGAGTATGAGCCTATGAAATCTGCTGCTCCAAAGGTGGCCACGACTATTACTGAGATAATTGCCCAGCGAAAGGGTTCATCGGTGCCCTTGGTGTCCAGGTTTGTGTTGAAGTGCGCGTTGGGAACTAAGTCTGGTTCGGCTTCTGAAAGGCTCACATCTATGAAAAGCAGGAAGGTGGATTATGTTGCTAAGGTGGCGCCTGGGCCTATTCTTCATTCTGCTGCGACCGATTGTCTACCAAGAAAGGGAAGTCTGCTTGAATAGATAGTTGTGAGAGATTTACCGAGTCTAAAGCTGGGGAGTTTCCCGAAGTTTATGTGATGTTGAAGGCTAACCTGCTTAAGGATGTTGATGCATGCACCAAGTTTGTTGAGAGCGTTGGGAAAGTTATTGTCTACTCAGACTCTTTTATGAAGCTTTTTGCCTACTTGAGGAAGTTCTTCTGTTTTCTACAATGCATAAGATCTTGGTAGCTAAGTTTATGCACATTGATCATGATGGTATCAAGTGTGTTAAGGAGGTCGAAGTGGTGTTGATGGCTCAGCTTCGCTCGGCTACTGAAAAGATTGAGAAGCTCGAATCAGAACCACTGTTTTGAGTCGTTGTTTACGTGCCCTAGACTTATATGGAATACTTAGTACTTTGTCTGGTCCATCTTGAAGGTATCTCCTTTCATGGGCTATGGCATCTTGAACCATGGCTTGTCCTTGAGGTTGTGAAGGATCTAGTTCATCGCGATTGAGAACTTGGTGTACACTTTAGGCATTGATCCTCATTTCACAGGGGATCGGTCCTTGTGTCTGCTTTCTGGATTATTTTTGTCATTAAGCGGTTTATCACTTGCGTTCTTATAAGCCGACTCCACATCTTTGCATGGCTACTCAGGCGGGTTCTGAGAGCGATTGGCCTCATCCCAGAGGGTTTATCTGCTAAAGTATAAGAATATGCGAGGGTCAAGTTATCGCCTATAATCAGCTTTCTGAAAAATGGGTGATCTGTTGGGAGCCTCTTCCGAAAGGTTGAACTTGCAATTCTATCATTTTATTCGACGATATTTGCCTTTTTCGTCTTAAACCTCTTGACATATATACGGAGTGTCTCATTCGAGTTATTCTTCATGTTCAAGAGTTGGTCAAACTTCTTTTTGATTAAGCGATAGGACGAATATTCTTTAGTGAAAACCAATAGAAGTTTGCTGAAGTTCCAGAGTGAGCGTGGCGATAGGGTGTGGAACCAATCTTGCACCTCGCCTTGGAGCGTCGTGGCAAAGATTTTGCACATGAGAGCGTCATCGTTGCAGTATAGGGTCATGACCATTCTTTAGTGCATCATGTGCCTGTTTGGATCTTTATCTCCCCTAAATAAGTTGAAATGTGGTGGGCTAAACTTTTATGATGGCTCAATCTGCTCGATCTCATCTTTAAACAGTGACCTGCTCATATTGGCCATGACTCTTTGAAGGGCATTGCTGCTAGTCTGAATACGCTGGAATCAGCACAGCTGCTGTGCTACGAGTCTTTGTACTTCCTCATGGATTTACCTCTGGTAGGGCAGTAGAACCTCCGGCTACCTTCGGTGTTGACCTGCTAGTTTATATTACTTTTATACATGTCCTGCTCATTTATGCTGTGGTTGCGATGCACGTGGTTCATTCTATGCTACTTGTCGTTGCGCTTGGCAGAGATTGCCAGAAGAACTCGAGTTGGACTGCTTTCGTGCTTTCCTCGGTCCATCATTTTGTTGCCTACTTTGGTACCTTGCAGGAGGATCTCCTTGTGGGCCTAGTCTCTTGTGGACACTTCGTTTGGAATGTCCGGAGTGCTCGTTAGAGTGTGGACCTAACCTCGAATGCACACTAACTCATGAGCTGAGTTAGGAATGAATGCTTATCTGATCATTGAGGCAAAATAACACATTTTCTCGAGGGCCCAAACGAGAGTGAATACTACCCAAACGCACGGTTTGTTACAGGCTGAGCGGTTGTTTGCCGGGACGTTGCTGGTATGAGTCATGATCATCTGCCCTTGTCCTGCTAAGGTAAGTGATACTCACCATTTGGATAGGAAAAGTCTGTATAATGGGTGTCTTCATGTATAGTGGAAGTGTAGTGAATGGCAAGTACAAAGCTTGAGCTTGGAGTTGGCATACTTGGGTTAATTACAGGGCTGGTGGCCGAAATTAGAATTGCTAGAGGTGGCCTCAAATTAGATTAGGCAGTGGGCCGGGTGGCCAGAGTTGGCAGCAGGGTAGGCTAACCCAGCTAGGTGGTTAGGCCGTGCACTGGGCATTGGGCCAACGCCTACTCGCCTTAGGCCTGCATGGGATTGGTCCCTCCTGGCCGTTAGGCTGCTGCGGCATGCCTAATAGCTAGGTGGCTTGGGCTTGGCCCTGTTTGGTTACCTGGCTGGCAACAGCTGCTGCAGCTTGGGTTTTGTTCTGAGCCTACTGCTGCAGTGGGCTAGGCCTCATGCCCTGGGCCTGCTGTGGCAGTTGCCGTGGGTTGGGCCTCTTGTCCGTAGCTTGTTGGTGCCCTAGTGATAGGAGCATATTTATGCGACTTAGTTAGCTTGTTCTTGTGCATTTATGTTGTTATTTCTTAGTCAATTATGTATTTTAAGCTATTTTCGTGTGTTTGTAGGTCCTAATAACAAAGTTGGCAAGAAAGTGCATTTTGGTGCATTTTGGAGCAATTTTGGGCTGAAATGGATTGCATGCATATGGAGCAAGTTGGATGGACGTTTTTGGTGTTTTAAAAAGGGTTTCAACATATGCAAAAATCTGAATAATGAAGTTGAAGTGTGGAAGTGTGCAGATACATACACTTAAGGAACAATTTGAAAGGAAAAGAAGTGAAAGATGTCATTTGTTGGATTGTTTTACAAGTTGTATTCACATTTCCAGCAACTACAAACATAATTGCAAGCTGAAATGATGCATAACATGTGTGTGAAAGTGTCTAGCAGCAGGTGTATGTGCGAAGAGGTGTAAAGTGGCCAAAAGTTGGTGTTTGCAAGATGAAATGATGAAAAATATTTGTGTGAAAGTTGTATAACAGATAGTACATGTGGAAGTGAGCTGGAACATAAGGCAAAGAGTGCAAAAAATCAAGTTTGAAGGCACATGCACAGCTCCTTTGCCGTGCACTCCATCCATTGTTGCAGCAACCTTTCACCTTTCCTTTGTCTACCATGTGCACAATATTCTTGTCCATTCCTTGCACTTAATTGCTACACCATTATTTGTTCCCTCCATCATTTCAGATTTCATGCATCATTTCATCACTTTAACCTCCACTCCTTGCACTCATTGTTGCAACATTCATTGTTCCCTCCATCATATCTGATTTCATGCACCATTACATTGAATCATTGCACTCATTGATGCACCATCCACCACCTTAGGAATCCTATGCCGTGCATCATGACTTTTGCTGCACATTTGACTCATTTCTACACCATTCCACCTCCCTTTCTTTTCTCTACCATGTGCACAATCATTCATGTTCCCTACTTGCATTCATAGCTGCAACACCACTCCATTTTACCCCCCATGCTTTGCATCATCACTTCACTTTCACCTTTGAATCATTTCAACACCACTCCATGCACTCATTGTTGCAACACCACTCCATTTTACCCCCCCCCATGTTTTGCATCATTACTTCATTTTCACCATTGAATCATTGCACACACCACCAATTTCCCCTCCTTGCCGTGCATTTCCTCTATAAAAGGAAGTGTGTGTGGCAGCCATATAGGGCAGTTTTTGCTTGATCATTCATCCCCATTTCAATACAACCTTCATCCAAACACATCCATTCATCTTCACATCCATTTCTCCACACAAACAAACCTTCAAACACTTACCAACACCTTGTGCCTTAGCAAAGGAAGGGAAGGAAAGTGCTTGGAAGTGCTTGCTGTCCAACTTGGATCGTTGGAGCGTTTAGGTGTTTTCTTTCTTTTGTTTCCAATGTTTAAATTCATTTTCTTTCGTTTTGTTGTGAACATGAGTGGCTAAACCCCTCTTGGCTAGGGGTGATTTCAAAGCCATGATTATGTGTGCAATATGATTTGATAAATTCCAGTTATGAACTCTTGAATCGTGAATGCAATTGGCTTAACTATTTGATTGATAACTTATTTGTATTTGTTAATTAAGGGTCGACACTTAATTGGCATGCATAATCCGATGCTAGAATATAAAAAAGTTTCACATAATCGTTACAAACTTATATTCATAAGTAGTGGAGGTTGCTTATAAACGATCGCGTTAAGTTTAATTCTAGCATGAGTGACATGATGTCATAGTTGCAAGTGCTTTGTCAATGTTTATGATTTTCATTAAACGTAATGATCTTTGATTGTATCTCTATTATGATGTCATGTAGGGAACTTTTGAAGAATGTTTTGGGTTGTCGAATGATGTAATCCAATCCAATAAAACAAGGAAAATCTGAGGGTTAACTAGTGATGTCACAGTTAATTTGGGGCATTGTCGTTCATAATTCAATGAAGTAGTAACTGGAAATCGAGTTGTTTGCATACATGTCATGTGTGGAGAAAAAGCCTCTAGCTATCCCATCCATCATCTTATTTCTCAAATTCGTTTTACAATCTGTCTAGTTTTTCTTACTTGTTTATTTGTTTCAACTTCATCCAAATCAAAACCCCCCTTTTAGTTTCTTGTTTCAAAGTGTTTCAAATATGTTTTGTTTGTGTTTTTTATTGTTTTAGGTGAAGCCAAAACCCAATTTTCGTTCAAAGTTGTGTTTAGAGTCAGAAATTGCCCAACAAGTGTTTTTAGGCAGTTTTGAGTGTTTTTAAGTCTTTTGAACCTGTTTTAAGTCCCTTGAATCTATTCAAACGTTTTTAACTTTGTATTTATGTTTTTGAGTCAGTTTAGAGGTTATTAGCAAGCCCTCCTAATCCCCGGTCCAGAACGATCCCTACTTATACATATACTACAATTGTCAAAAGAGGGTTTAATTTGTGTGCTAAGTTAATTTTCGCATCAAGTTTTTGGCGCCGTTTCCGGGGATTAGCAACTTTGCTAATCCCTTGTTATTTCTTTTTGTTTATTTTCATGTGTTTTTGTTCCTAGTTGCTGATTTTACTTGTTTTCTTGTTTTAGGTGGTTTATGACTCGAAGTTCTCAACCTGTTCATAAGCACATCCTTGACTTTGACGACGATTTTGAACGAACTTTGAGACGAGCAAGGAATCAACAAGAACCCCAACCATCTCAACCTGCACCAGATCTTGAAGAAGATAAAGTAGAAGGGCAAGAGGAGGCCACTGTAAGGACTTTTGAAGAAGTCCAAGATATGGCAGTAGACAATCGAACAATCAAGGAGCTTTCCGCTTCAGGATTGGACAATGCTCTGCCTTTATGCGTTCAATATCCAAGGGTGGCCCAAAACAAGATCGACGAGTTCGAATTAAAGTCCAGTTTATTGCACCATATTCCTAAGTTCCATGGGTTGTCCATGGAATATCCTAATAAACATTTGAAGGAGTTCAAGGTTGTTTGTTCGAACATGACCCCTGTGAATGTTGATGGGAGCATTATGAAAATGAAGGCTTTTCCCTTTTCTCTCTTGCAAAAGGCTAAAGATTGGTTGTATGAACTAGCCCCCGAAACTGTCACATCATGGGAGAGTATGAAACGGGCATTTTTGTAGAAGTTTTTCCCAACTTCTCGAGTCATTCTACTACGCAAAAGGATTAGTGGCATTCAGCGAAACCAAGGTGAATCCTTTCCCACTTATTATGAGCGTTTTAAAACCCTTGTTGCTTCATGTCCACAGCACCAAATGAAGGAGGAGCTTATTCTTCAATATTTCTACGAAGGGCTTCTACCAATTGAACGCCAAATGTTAGACGCCTCAACGGGAGGAGCTTTGGTGGACAAAACACCCATGGATGCCAAGACCTTAATTGCTAGCCGAGCATTGAATGCTCAACAATATGAAGGCATTGGTCAAAGAGACAACCCACGGTAGCAACAAGTTAATGAGGTAAGTGCTATTTCCGAACTTCAAAATCAAATGGCTAATCTTACTACTCTTCTTTCACAGGTGGTTGAAAAACCAAAAGAACAAAGTGTAGCTGCTTGTGGTGTGTGCTCAATGAATAGACATCTCACGGATAAGTGCCCTCAATTGATCGAGAACGAAGGGTGAGAATCTGCCAACGCCGTGGGTTTTAGGAATCAAAACCAACCAAGGAATGATCCATTCTCGAATACATACAATCCAGGCTGGAAAGATCATCCAAATTTCAAATGGCGGGAGCCCCAACAAACCCAACAACAAAGTGCAATCAGACAACAACCTCTGGGATTCTATCAAAGGCCGTATGCACCCGCACAACCCTAAACACAATCTGCCCAAAATAACTTAGGTTCGTCTTTTGATAATGCTCAAGTTATTCAATTACTAACTACGTTAGCGAAGGGTTAGGAAAATCAAGCCAAAGATATACACAATTACGCCAAGGAAGTGCAAAATCAAGCTCGAGAGGTGACTGAATTGAAGAGACAAATGGGATAAATGGCTGAATTCATGGGGCAATTTAGTAAAGAACAAGGTGAGTTACCTAGTTTGATGGATGTGAATCCAAAAGAAGCCTTCGAATCTGCCAAAGCCATCACCTTGCGAAGTGGAAAAAAAGTTGGATTTGATCCCAGCCCATCTAAATCCAATCAAAAGGAGGATGAAAAGATGCAATATGAGGAGAAGGAACAAGGCCTGCCCTCGGTAAGGACTGAGCAATCTTTGCCGCAGCCACCTACACACCCTAATTCGACCACCAAAGGTAAGTTGGGTTCAAATTCCATGACTTCTAATTCCATTCCACCCAATGCACCCTTTCCTCGAGGGTTTATGCAATCAAAAAAGGATGAGAGTGACAAGGACATCCTTGACACATTCAGAAAGGTGCAAGTCAACATTCCACTTCTAGATGCAATTAAACAAGTCCCCAAGTATGCTAAGTTCCTGAAGGAGTTGTGCACTACAAGGAAGAGGGCTTCGAACAAAGAGGTGGTAAGGGCAAGTGAGAATGTCTTAGCTGTGTTGCAACCAAAATTACCTCCTAAGTGCAAAGATCCCAGCAGTTTTACAATTCCTTGTGTTATAGGAAATACTCGCTTTGAATCTATCATGTTAGATCTAGGTGCATCAATAAATGTCATGCCTTATTCAATATATGCATCTATGAACTTGGGAGAATTAAAAAATGATGGAGTGATCATTCAACTGGATGATAGATCTAATGCGTATCCAAAAGGTGTTTTGGAGGATGTTTTAGTGCAGGTGAATCACCTAGTCTTTCCGACGGACTTCTACGTGCTTGAAATGGAAGACTCGAACCATTCCCCTCAATTACCAATCTTACTTGGCTGACCATTCATGAAGACTGCCTGTACAAAGATAGATGTATTCAAGGGAACATTGACCATGGAATTTGATGGGGAAGTTCTTAATTTCAATATTTCTGATGCTATGAGATATCCTCATGATGGTCACTCTTGTTTCTCTATTGATGTGATTGACTCTTTGGCGCAGGAATTCCTTGTTGATTTGAGTGAGGATGCACTTGAAAAGACTCTCACGCAAAGCATTGGACTAAAAAACGAAGGGTTAGCACTTAGGCATGCACACGGCAATAACAAGGAACACTTTGCCGTGCCTATTCAAGAAGAATTTGTGGAGATGGTTGTTGCCCTAGAGTCAAATCCAAGGCATATTGGTAAGTCTCCTAACCTAATTTCAATTCCTATTTTGACTAACAATTTGCTTCCTTCTGTAATCCAGCCACCTTTTTTATAGCTTAAACTATTGCCTAGCTATTTGAAATATGTGTTTTTGGGAGAACAAGAGACGCTGCCCGTCATCATCTCTTCTTCACTCACTGCACAAGAGGAGGACAAGTTGGTGAGGGTGCTTTGGGAATACAAAACTGCCATTGGGTGGACATTGGCTAATATCAAGGAAATTAGCCCTACCACTTGCATGCATCGAATACTCTTGGAAGAAGGAGCCAAACCATCTAGAGAAGCACAACGCCGACTCAATACACCCATGATGGATGTTGTGAAGAAGGAAATCATCAAGCTACTAGATTGTGGAGTAATTTACCCAATTTCTGATAGCCATTGGGTCTCGCCGATCCAAGTTGTTCCTAAGAAGTCCGGAGTCACTGTGGTAAAAAATGAAGATAATGAGCTTGTGCCCACCCGAATCTAAACCGGATGGAGAGTTTGTATTGACTATCAGAAGCTCAACACTACGACAAGAAAAGATCACTTCCCGCTGCCCTTTATTGATCAAATGCTGGAAAGGTTAGCCGATCATTCGTTTTATTGTTTTCTTGATGGCTATTCGGGTTATAATCAGATTGTGATAGCTCCCGATGACCAAGAAAAGACTACCTTCACATGTCCCTTTGGTACCTTTGCTTATCGACGCATGCCATTTGGGCTATGCAACGCACCAGCCACATTCCAAAGGTGTATGGTAAGTATTTTCTCAGAATTTGTGGAAAAGATCATTGAAGTGTTTATGGATGACTTTAGTGTTTTTGGTGACTCATTTGATGCATGCTTGAATAATCTTACTTTGATCTTACAATGATGCATCGAAACTAATCTTGTCTTAAATTGGAAAAAATGTCGTTTTATGGGAAAACAAGGTATAGTTTTGGGGCATATCATATCAGAAAAAGGGATTGAGGTTGATAAATCTAAAATAGATCTTGTACGTCACTTACCCTCTCCCACTTTGGTGAGGGAGGTTCGTTATTTTCTTGGCCATGCATGATTTTATAGGAGATTCATCAAAGATTTCTCAAAAATCGCCCAACCCCTTTGCCGTTTACTCCAAAAGGATGTAGCCTTCGAGTTCAACAAGGAGTGTGAGACCGTTTTCAAAACCCTCAAGGACATGTTGACTTCGGCCCCCATCATCATGCCACCAGATTGGAACCTTCCATTTGAGCTAATGTGTGATGCATCCAACTATGCCATTGGTGTTGTTTTAGGCCAAAGAAGGAACAAACAGCCCCACGTCATCCACTACGCTTCCCGGACCCTAAATGATGGTCAATTGAATTATTCTACCACTGAGAAAGAACTTCTTGCAGTTGTCTTTGCCTTAGATAAATTTCGTTCATACTTACTTGGCACTAAAGTGATTGTATATTCTGACCATGCAGCGTTGAAGTATCTTCTCACCAAGAAGGAGGCCAAACCAAGGCTGATTCGTTGGATGCTCTCCTACTTCAAGAGTTCAACATTGAAATAAGAGACAAAAAGGTGAGTGAAAACGTGGTGGCTGACCACCTCAGCCGTTTGGTGCACGATGAGGACTCCTTACCCATTCTAAAGACATTCCTTGACGAGCAATTGATGTCCCTAGAGCTAAGTGAGCCCTGGTATGCTGATTTGGTCAATTATTTGGTCACAAAACAAGTTCCTAGCACTCTAGATAAATACAAGCGTGATAAACTCAGAAATGATGCACGATTTTATGTGTGGGATGATCCATATTTATGGAAGTATTGTCCTGACCAGATTATTCGTAGATGTGTGCACAATTCTGGGTTTAATTCAATTCTTGCCTTCTGCCATAGTTATGCATGTGGGGGTTATTTTGGCACCCAAAAGACAACCCTTAAGGTTTTAGAGAGTGGTTTCTATTGTCTTACATTGTTTAAGGATGCTAGAACATTTTGTATAACTTGTGATAGATGCCAAAGAACAGGTACAATAGGTGCCAACGACCAAATGCCACAAACCCCCATCTTTAATGTGGAGATCTTTGATGTATGGGGTATGGATTTCATAGGACCCTTTCCGCCCTCATATGGTTTTACTTATATTTTGCTAGTCGTTGATTATGTGTCGAAATGGGTGGAAGCCAAAGCCACCAGTAATAACGATTCTAGAGTGGTGGCAGATTTTATCAAGGCTAACATCTTTTCCAGATTTGGCATGCCAAGGGTGTTCATAAGCAATGGAGGCTCCCACTTTTACAATCGCACCATTGAGGCGCTGTTTAAAAAGTACAATGTGAAGCATCGGGTTTCCACGCCATACCACCCTCAAACAAGTAGCCAAGCCAAAGTCTCGAATAGAGAAATCAAGCAAATCTTGGAGAAGACTGTTGGGCCAAACCGAAAGGATTAGAGCTTGCGTTTAGATGATGCATTGTGGGCATATCGCACTGCCTACAAAACACCTCTAGGGATGTCTCCATTTCAACTAATCTACGGCAAGCCTTGTCACCTACCTGTGGAACTGGAGCACAAGGTGCATTGGCCTATGAAAACATTCAATTTGGACTTAGATGCTGTTGGAATAAATAGGAAGCTCCAACTGAATGAACTTGAGGAGATATGGAACGAAGCCTATGAGAATGCACAAATTTACAAGGAGAAAACAAATATGTTTCATGACAAAATGATTCGGGGAAAAACATTCTCAATTGGACAGAAAGTGCTATTATTCAATTCTCGTCTAGGATTGTTCCCTGGTAAGTTACGGTCTAAGTGGATTGAGCCATTTGTTGTCACTAATGTTTTTCCCTATGGTGCAGTCCAAGTTAAAAGCTTAAGGAACGGCGACGAATTCAAAGTGAACGGGCATCGTTTGAAGCTATACTATGAGAGTGATGTGGGGCAGATTGTGGAAGAAATCCCACTCAGTGCCGTGGGCCCTATCCAAGCTTAGAAGGAAGTTTCATCCGGCTACAAGACGTTAAAGCCGGCACTTCTTGGGAGGCAACCCATGTATTCAAATAAGGAAGATCTTTGAATTGCTCCACGATTAGTTTTGCGTTCCTAAAAACCTTCCATTTTCTGTAGTTTTATTTTGCCATGATTGTCATTTTTATGTGTTGCTTGTTTAATTGTTTTTGGTGTGGGTTTATTTTTGAAACATTGACGGATATGCAGGGTATTTTTACATTAAAATTCGTGAAAATGAACAGAAGGGAGAAAAATACAAAAGGGAGCCTTCACAAAGGCTGCTTAGGAGAAGTTTCAGTAGTCGGCGGAGCCCCAGAAGAATGAGGCATCGGAGGTTGATCATTTAGAGCTTCATTACACGGTACAGCCCTAGAAGACGAAAGCAACTGCTTTTGGAACAAACCCACAAACCTCTGATGATCAAGTAAAATCTGACCATCAGATTCCTGCATCTGGTCAATCTTCCTCTTCATGTATGCAACATAGTTATGTGCGAGCCTGTGCAACTGTTTATTCTCATGCTTAAGCCCTCTAATCTCCTGTTTGAGACTCATCACTTCAGCCGCCAATGATTGAACTTGACGGGTTCGAGCAAATAGGCGTTGGGCCATATTAGACACAGAACCTGCACATTGCATATTGAGAGCCAGAGAATCCTTAACAGCCAACTCATCAAACCGTTTGGAAAGTAGTCTGTTATCTTTAGGAATGACAAGGTTCCTGGCCACCACCGCAGCGGTCATATCATTCTTCATCACCGAATCCCCAACGGTAAGAGAACCAGTAGGGGATATGAAGGATGGGCGCCATATGTTGTCTTGAGAAGGCATGGCTGCCTCTTCACCAAGGTTCAAGTCAAAACGACGGTAGGAGGTGCCAGACATTTTCAAAGGTGTTGAAGAAAGAAGAGGTCGGATAAATCAAAATCTTAGAAGTGCAAGAAGGGAGTTTCTACAGGCAGAAATTCAAGTGTGCTTTGAAATGTACTGCGTGCCTCTATAAAAATCAGCACTCGACGGGATTTCAGAGATCGAATAGGCAAGCTCAGAAATCGAAGAGGCCAATTCAAAAATCGAAGAGGCGCTAGCTTTCTCAAAAGCTGGACTTGCTCAGAAACCACGGGCCAATCTTCTTTTCCAGACTTGTCCACACTTGTCACATGCAACCTCTGCACTCGACAGAGCTTAGAAATCGAAGAGGCAAGCTCAGAAATCGGAGAGGCATTTGCTTTTCCAGACGTGTCAGCATCTGTTACATGCACACTCAGCTTTGCGGAAATCACGGGCAATTTGTCGAATCGCCGATTTAAGATATCGAAGAGGCATTTGCTTTTCCAGACGTGTCAGCACCTGTCACATGCACACTCAGCCTTACGAAAATTACGGGCAATCGGTCGAAGATTTCTGGTGAAGTAGAAAGTACGTGAAGTTTACTGTTCAATCATCCAACGGTTGCCGATAAGAGTGAAAGAATAGTACCGGTTATTAATTCATATAAATGTCAACCTTCACCCTCCACAGCAAGGCAGACATACATAACCCTTCTTCATCTCCGAGAATGCCTGCCCAACAAAGCCTCTCGATTCACTTAGTGTTCCTTATTCCTTGGGGTACCTCTGCAAACAACTCATCAAAAGCAAAAGTATTTCATATCATGAAGGTTGAAAGCAAGAGTATCTCATATCATGCTTTCTCCCTGTCATTCTCATTGTCGTTGTTTTCACCTGCGGGATAAGGAGAAAGAGAGCAATCAGCCAGCACTTGGTATCAATCTTCTGATCTGGAACTGACTGCTTGGAACCCCTTCCTGATTGCTTACCTAGCCTTGCTCTCGAGTACTCATCTTCAACATCTTATGCTTCCTGAAAAGCTACCACATCTGCTTGGAGAACAGATAAGGGAAGTGAAAATGGTACCTTGAAGCATGTGGAGACAATGTGCTAATTCATCCTCAGCTAGGGACAAGAAGAAAGAAAGCAAATGGTCGGCACTTGGAAAGATTCAAAAAAGAAACAGACCATCACCTCTAGCTCGTGCCTGCCTACCGTGCAGATGAAACAAGCAGAGAAGAATGCAGACTGCACAATCAAATCAACCCAGCAGAATGAGTGTGATTTGAAACCAAGGAACTCTCATATTCCTCGCTCAGAATTCCAAACCAGTTCAAGATCAAAGCTGTGGAAAGTCAACAAGATCATCTATCTCCATAACCAGATTTGCATTCTTAAACTTTACTCTGTCTGGTTTTTACTTTGCCATACTTGTCATGTTTATTCGTTGTTTGTTTGTTTGCTTGTTTTTGTGTGAGTTTATGCTTGAAACATTGAGGACAATGTTTGATTTAAGTGTGGGGGGGTAACCAAGTTGTTTTGGATGAAATTCGTGGGAGTTTATGACCCATTACTTCTAGTGTTGTTCCTTGCTGTTTTTAAGTGTTTTTAAGCTGTTTTGGAGTGTTTTAGTGTGTTTTGACATAAAAATCCGAAAATCTCATAAAAATTTGAAAAATTGTTTTGAAAAACCCAAAAAGAGTTGTTTTCGTGTGTTTGTTTGTGTCTTAGCATACCTTTCAATACAATGATGAGGATTTGGTTTTTAAGTACATGACTGTTAAAGAGAGTTATAAACATGGATGAAAATTTGATTTACTCTTTGGTGTATGCTTGTTTGTGGTTATAATTTATGAATTCGTTGTAACATGCTTGAAGGAAGGAACTCAAATGAATGCTACAACCTTGTGAGACTTGAGCCTAAACGTTTATTTGGAGAGTTAATAATTTGTGCATCATTGTTTTCTAAAGTCGTTGCATGATCTCATTATTCTTTGCTTGGTTGCTACTTAGAAGGCGTTTCATCATTTAGTTCCAAATGCTAGAACTCATGCCTATTTCATTCAAAGCATGCTATTGATTTACATAACACATATTCAAGATGAAGTTGTGTAGTGACCACCAAAGCCAAATTGCCGTACCTCTATTTCATTATGTGTTTAAGTTTAACCCCGTTGAGCCTTGTTAAGCCTATATTCTTTGTTAACCCACACTATCCTTACCTAGCCTAGTTTTAGGACCATCTATACCCTTATTCTTGAAGCATAATAAAGCATGACTTAAAATGAACTCCTTTTTTTTATCAATGTATTGCAGAAAGCAACTGTGGGGGAAGTGATTCTTGTGTGTGTGTGTGCGCCAAAGTCCTTAATAAGGCACGAGTAGAAAAGAAAAAAAAAAAGTGAAAAAAAAAAAGAATTGAAAATAGTATGAAAAAGAGCTCTAAAGTGTTGTTTGTTAAAGAAAGGGTCTAAAACATTGAATTCGGCTCTAAGTGTTGCATGAATCTTAATTTTGTATTTAAAAGTTGATTCTGCATTCTAAAGTGAATTCCAAGTGTCTATTTCATTGCTTTGCTTGCTATCACTTTAAGAACGTTTGTTATCCCTATCCTTTCTTTGTTAGCCATTACCCCTAAGCCCTGTTACAACCCTTGACTTCAATCTTGAGTGTTGTGTTTTTCAATTTGTGGAGTTCGAAATTGGTATGAGCATATGCTGTCACTGGTTCTCGCATCTAAGTAGTAGCATTTCATTCATGAGATCATATCTAAACATGCTTAATAACTCCAGAAAATTGCTTTCTTTGTTATAACATATGTGAGTCCTAGTCTTTCGTGTTTACATCAATCTTCGCACATATAACTAGTGTAAGGTGTGTAGTCAAAAAATGTGTGTGAAAATAGAGAGTATCTTGTAACGAATTGAGCAAATTCTCTAAGGTATGTTACTACATTCAAAACATCGTTTTAATTGGTTAATTGTGAACTAGTAAGTGGTGACGGTGATTAAGTATGTGCTCAAGTGTGAAGATGACCAAAATTTGTGGGAATGATGATTTTTTAACATGTCATGCTTCATTAAAAATCCCTGAGGCAAATGTTGGAAGGTATAGGTTGTGTTTCTTTGTTTCGTTTGTTTTGTTTTGCTCGAGGACTAGCATAAGCTAAGTGTGGGGGAATTTGATAGGAGCATATTTATGCGACTTTGTTAGCTTGTTCTTGTGCATTTATGTTGTTATTTCTTAGTCAATTATGTATTTTAAGCTATTTTCGTGTGTTTGTAGGTCCTAATAACAAAGTTGGCAAGAAAGTGCATTTTGGTGCATTTTGGAGCAATTTTGGGCTGAAATGGATATCATGCATATGGAGCAAGTTGGATGGACGTTTTTGGTGTTTTAAAAAGGGTTTAAACATACGCAAAAATCTGAATAATGAAGTTGAAGTGTGGAAGTGTGCAGATACATACACTTAAGGAACAATTTGAAAGGAAAAGAAGGGAAAGATGTCATTTGTTGGATTGTTTTACAAGTTGTATTCACATTTCCAGCAACTACAAACATAATTGCAAGCTGAAATGATGCATAGCATGTGTGTGAAAGTGTCTAGCAGCAGGTGCATGTGTGAAGAGGTGTAAAGTGGCCAAAAGTTGGTGTTTGCAAGCTGAAATGATGAAAAATATGTGTGTGAAAGTTGTTTAACAGCTAGTACATGTGGAAGTGAGCTGGAACACAAGGCAAAGAGTGCAGAAAATCAAGTTTGAAGGCACATGGACAGCTCATTTGCCGTGCACTCCATCCATTGTTACAGCAACCTTTCACCTTTCCTTTGTCTACCATCTGCACAATATTCTTGTATACTCATTGCACTCAATTGCTACCCTATTCCTTGCTCCCTCCATCATTTCATCACTTTAACCTCCACTCCTTGCACTTACTGCTGCAACATTCATTGTTCCCTCCATCATATCTGATTTCATGCACCATTACATTGAATTATTGCACTCATTGATGCACCATCCACTACCTTTGGAATCCCATGCCATGCATCATGACTCTTGCTACACCTTTGACTCATTTCTACACCATTCCACCTCCCTTTCCTTTCTCTACCATGTGCATAATCATTCATGTTCCCTACTTGCATTCATAGCTACAACACCACTCCATTTTACCCCCCATGCTTTGCGTCATCACTTCACTTTCACCTTTGAATCATTTCAACACCACTCCATGCACTCATTGCTGCAACACCACTCCATTTTACCCCCCCATGCTTTGCATCATTACTTCATTTTCACCCTTGAATCATTGCACACACCACAAATTTCCCCTCATTGCCGTGCACTTCCTCTATAAAAGGAAGTGTGTGTGGCAACCATAGAGGGCAGTTTTTGCTTGATCATTCATCCCCATTTCAATACAACCTTCATCCAAACACATCCATTCATCTTCACATCCATTCCTCCACACAAACAAACCTTCAAACACTTACCAACACCTTGTGCCTTAGCAAAGGAAGGGAAGGAAAGTGCTTGTTGTCCAACTTGGATCGTGGGAGCGTTTAGGTGTTTTCTTTCTTTTGTTTCCAATGTTTAAATTCATTTTCTTTTGTTTTGTTGTGAACATGAGTGGCTAAACCCCTCTTGGCTAGGGGTGATTTCAAAGCCATGATTATGTGTGCAATATGATTTGATAAATTCCAGTTATGAACTCTTGAATCGTGAATGCAATTGGCTTAACTATTTGATTGATAACTTATTTGTATTTGTTAATTAAGGGTCGACACTTAATTGGCATGCACAAATCCGATGCTAGAATATAAGAAAGTTTCACATAATCGTTACAAACTTATATTCATAAGTAGTGGAGGTTGCTTATAAACTATCGCGTTAAGTTTAATTGTAGCATGAGTGACATGATGTCATAGTTGCAAGTGCTTTGTCAATGTTTATAATTTTCATTAAACGTAATGATCTTTGATTGTATCTCTATTATGATGTCATGTAGGGAACTTTTGAAGAATGTTTTGGGTTGTCGAATGATGTCATCCAATCCAATAAAACAAGGAAAATCTGAGGGTTAATTAGTGATTTCACAGTTAATTTGGGCATTGTCGTTCATAATTCAATGAAGTAGTAACTGGAAATCGAGTTGTTTGCATACATGTCATGTGTGGAGAAAAAGCCTCTAGCTATCCCATCCATCATCTTATTTCTCAAATTCGTTTTACAATATGTCTAGTTTTTCTTACTTGTTTATTTGTTTCAACTTCATCCAAATCAAAACCCCCCTTTTAGTTTCTTGTTTCAAAGTGTTTCAAATCTGTTTTGTTTGTGTTTTTTATTGTTTTAGATGAAGCCAAAACCCAATTTTCGTTCAAAGTTGTGTTTAGAGTCAGAAACTGCCCAACAAGTGTTTTTAAGTTGTTTTAAGTCTTTTGAACCTGTTTCAAGTCCCTTGAATCTATTCAAATGTTTTTAACTTTGTATTTATGTCTTTTAGTCAGTTTAGTGGTTATTAGCAAGCCATCTTAATCCCCGGTCCAGAACAATCCCTACTTATACATATATTACAATTGTCAAAAGAGGGTTTAATTTGTGTGTTAAGTTAATTTTTCCATCACCTAGCAGCGTGATGAGCCACTGCTATGCGTGCTTGGGACTTGGCTTGAGCCGCTGCTGCTACGGTGGTCTTTGCCATTGGCTGCAAAGTGGTGGTTGCGGCAATGGTGTGGCTTTAGAGTGGTAAGGCTCCTCCCACCATTGTGTTAAGTCTTGAGAATCGCCGTCGTAGGGCTACGTCCTTATCTCTGCTCTTTGGACCAAATCCTTGTATGTACAGGGTTTCGTTTGTTGCGGTTTTTGAATTTCCTACCATTGTATCCTCTCTCCAGGGATTGATCAATAAACTTTTCTAGGAAAAATTAATTGATACAACGTGTGAGAGATTCAATGTAACAAAAAATTCAAGAAACCAAATGCAAGAGGTTTTTTGGAGTATTTGAATTAGCTCTCAATGAAAGCACAAATTTGTCGAAGAAAATTTCTACCATCTCTAGCTTTGACGAAAATACATCTGCATAACAATCAATACCTTTGATCAAAGACCTAAGCCTCACACATCCACGTGGTGAGGGGGGGTTAGGCCAATGGATCTCCGATGCCTAAGTTAGTTTCTCTGAAAAGAGTAAGGGTTTAGGGTTTTTTAGGGGTAGAAAAAGCTTACCGAAATTTGGTAGAATTAGAGATATATATAGGGGAGAGGGCCGACCATAGTGTTAGGGTTTTACCCTACACATGGCGGCATCCTATTGTCCAGAGAAGTATTCTCAAGATATTTAATAGGAAATAATATCTTGAGATGATGAAGTAAATATCCCTAATTGATTTAAGTATGGATTACTTACTTGAATGAAGACAATCTTTAATTGGGAATGTATTAAAGATAGGATTTGGATAATTAATCTTTATCTTTAATGTTTTGACTTTTCCTTGCTAAGGGTAGGTGAGTTGTGGGCAATCGTATTCAGCTGCAAGGACCTTCAGGGGTGTGAGCTGTGCGTGGGAGTATCTGAGGAGCCTGCCCATTTAATGAAGGTAATCTTGTCTTTCTTGAGTAAAAAGTCCACGTGTTGCCTCTGGATTTATAACTAAGGCAAAGCCAACAAAGTTACAAGAAAGATCCAAGTAAGGACCAACCCACAAACATAACACAAAAAACTACAATAGAGTGACAAAGGGAATAAAGGCCCGACACAAACCACAACTTTGTGTCACCCTAAATCACTCGAACCAAAACACATCTTAATGTGGACATGGTAGACCATCTTTGTTCAGTATATGCACAATCAAAGATGGAGGTCTCTCGACCCAAGTAAAATCACTCATCTCCGAATTCTTGGAAGAAAATAATTGATTAGCAGCCATGTTGGCTGATATAGGCACCCAAGACCAACCACATATCTGAAACATGTCCTTCACACATAGAATTTTCCTTACAACTGGAACCGTGTCCCACCTTCCATTAAAAGTGGAATTACTTAAGCTTAAAATTACTTCATTTGAATCAGATTCCATAATGATTTTGACTAGCTCCAAGTTCTTGGCAAGTATACATCCCTCCAAAATTACCTTAGCCTCCGCTACTTGAACGCTTGAAGTTAATACAAATGATTTCCTTGCAGCAACAAACTTACCATTTGAATCTCTAATCACCATTGCAACATTTCCTTTCTTCGTTGTAGCATTCTAGCTAGCGTCCATATTTGCTTTAAACAATGACTGATCAAGAGGAGACCAAGCATATATGGGTTGAGAATTACCTTGTAGATTTCCATGGTTGTCTGAACTTGTTCGCATCTTGCTTATAGCCTTTTGAGTTCTCCTAGTAGCCTTCATAAAAACAGCATAAGCGTAGCTAATCTTGTGAATAACTTGCAAAGGTGACACACTCCTTTGATTGAAAATAGCATTACATCTCTCTTTCCAAATATTCCAACAAGTGAACGCCACTTGTGACAAAATTCATGTTTTATCCTGCTTATTGCCCATATTGTTCACAATTAAAAAGTGCAACCAATTACTAAAAGTATCAATTTCATTTGTATTCACCTTATAGTTAAGTTGGCCTCCAAACCAAACAGGTTCAACCCATGGATAAAGAAAAAACATATGCTCCATAGTCTCCTCTTGCTCATTACAAATAGGGCATAGTGGAGAGGCAACATCACGTATCTTAAAGAAAGCCAACCTCGTAGCAAGAGCTCTATGGAGAACTCTCCACATAAAAGTGAGAATTTTAAGAGGGGTTTCCAACTTCCAGATACATTTCCAGACTTGGCAACTAATTGATGCCATTAAGGAAGAGCTCCGGTTTCGATTAGACTCTTTGTCATGTATCCAATGATAACCCGATTTCACCATATAGACACCCATTTTCTCCAAAGGCCAAATTAATCTATCATTACATGAAGGATCCCCAATTGAATTTCTTTTATCTCATTGAGCTCCCTCTCAATAGGGTTGAAGATCCCACTCTTGAGAAGAAGGCTGAATTATAGAAGCAACATTTTGGTTTGGGTTTATATTAGAATCCTCACAAGAATTAGGATGCCCATTTCGTAACGAAGGAATCCACCGATCAACCCATAACTGTATTGTTTCACCATTCATCACCTGCCATTGAGCACTGCCCAGTAAAATCTCTCTCCCTTCCAGTAAGCTTGCCCAAGCCCATGAAGCTCTACTTCATTTTTTAGCTTCCATAAATGATGAATTTGGAAAGTATCTTGCCTTCGTAACTCTCGCCCATAAGGATTCTGCTCCATCACCATTCTCCAACATTGTTTAGCCAACAAAGCCACATTAAACTCCTGTAAATTCCTAAAACCCAAACCTTCCTCTTGTTTTGGCAAACCTAAGACATCCTAACTAACCCAGTGAATCTTTTTATAATCAATATTTTGTCCCCACCAAAACCCAGCCACAAGAAAGTCAAATTCTTTACAGATACTTGCAGGAAATTTAAAAATATTCATTAGGTAAACTGGTATAGCTTGAGCAACTGCTTTAATAAGTACATCCTTTCCCGCATGAGACGGCAACTTTTGTTTCCAACTCTGGATTTTCCTTAATAATCGATCCTTAATATACCCCAAAGCTTGACATTTAGACCTACCCTAAATTCTTGGCAAACCAAGATAAGTACCAAGATTATCAACAATTGGCATTCCCAGAATAGCACCCAATTCTTCCATTCATTTCTTGGGGTATTATGACTGAAATACACACTTGATTTATTAAGACTAACTTGCTGTCCTGAAGTTGCACAATAAGCATTTTAAATCTAAACAATACTCTTGCAATTTTGTTGATTGGCCTAGAGAAAAATCAAGGTATCATCCTCAAAGACTAGATGTGAAATACTTGGGCAATTTGAACTAATTTTAATTCCTTCAATATAATCCAAATCCACAGCTTTTTGAATTAGCAAAGAAAGAACATCACTTACAAACAAGAAAAGGTAAGGTGAGAGAGGATCCCCTTGCCGAAGTCCACGAGAAGAAAGGAACTTCCTACCAGGTTTGCCATTGATTATAACGGAGAAGTCAACAGTAACCACACACTTCATAATTAAATCAATCCATCTTCGATCGAACCCTATCTTAACCTCCCCCATGAAATCCCACTTCGCACGATCGTAAGCTTTATTCATATCCAACTTTTTACCCAGTTCAAACTTTCTCTTAGTTCTTTTTAGTTTCATGAAATGGAAAATCTCATGGGCAATCAGAATATTATCTTGAATCTGCTAGCCTGCTACAAAATCATTTTGCAATGGAGAAATTACAAGAGGGGCTTAAGTCGATTGGCTGAGATATTAGAAAGTACCTTATAAGAAAAGTTGCACAGGCTAATGGGTCTGAATTAAGTAACGGACTTCGGATTCGGAACCTTTGGGATCAAGACATGCTGTGTAGAATTTAATTTTTTGGGGCTAGCCTCCCCATTCATAAAATCATTGACTATTCCTTTAATCTCTTGCGAAATGACATCCCAATAGCAATGATAGAATATTCCTTGAAATCCGTCAGGCCTAGGTACTTTCATACTCCCCATTTGAAACACTGCATCCTCAACTCACTATCACTAATCGGACAAGTGAGAGTGAGATTCATCTTCGTTGTCACCTTCTGTTCCACAAAATCAAGAAGTTTACCCCAATCTCTCGGCCCTTCCGAGGCAAACAAGGACTTATAATGCTCCCCAATTGTTTTCCTTATTTGACTAGCATTCTCAACCCACTGCCCATTACCATCCTTAATCTTCACAATCTTATTTTGCCTTCTTCTCTACACCGTGGACTAGTGAAAGAATGAAGTATTAGCATTGCCACTTTGCAACCATTTAATTCTTGATCGTTGTTGCCAATAACTTTCTTCTTGCTCCCATAGTCTATCAAGCTGTATAGAAATAGCTTGAATTTGATCGACATTTTCCTTCCAATTCATTTGAAGTACACCTAACTAATCCGTTAACTATTCTATTTGCACCCTTCTCTGTCTAAACTTTCTTTTGCTCCATTCCTTCAACCTACCACGACATAGGTTAAGTTTCTTTTGCCGACATTCACACTCCTCATCCCAACATTTTTTTACAATATCTGTACACTTTTCCTCTTTCGTCCAAAAAGCTGCAAATCGAAACTGGAATTTACCTCTAGCAATCTTAGGTTCACAATTAACAATAAGTGGGGCAGTGATCCGATCCCATTACTAACCCATGCATAACTGTGGTATTCAGCCACCCATCTTGCCACTTCCCATTAATCAAGTACATATCAATTCATTCTTCCACAATCTGCCATCCCCTTGTACCTCTCCAAGTAAACTTGGGTCCATTAAAACCCAAATCAATTAATTCCCTCTTGTTCATAAAACTCTGTAAATATCTTGGCCGATTAATTCTGAGTTCTCTTCCTCCAGATTTTTCATCCTCTCATAAGAATTCATTAAAGTCCCCTCTACACATCCACAGTAAATCATAAGGGCCAAATGTATCTATCATCCACTTCCAAAAGTCTTCCTTGTCATCTCTATATGGGGTTCCATAGACCCACATAACACAAAATCAACATTGAGAGCCATTCAAACAAATGTACCAATCAATAATAGAGTTGGAGGAAAACAAGATTCTAACCTCCATACCATTATCCCACCAAAGATTAAATCCCCCTGCAAGGCCAACTGGTGGAACATCAAAACCATTGTCATATCCCATTGTTCAACGAAACGCTGCAATTCTATGATTTTTCATCTTGATTTCAGATAGAAAAACCATAGCGGGTCTATGCTTATGGATATGCCCGTGAAGAGCATGAACTATCGTGTCCGACCCAAGACTACGACAGTTCCACAGAAGGTGAATCATGGCGACCTTGTGACTGTTCGGGGCCAGCTGCCATCGCCCATATACGAGCCTTCAGTTCTACGTACTTTCATCTCCCTTGTTTCATCATTACCCCTGCCATCAAGATAAACTTCCATATCTAGTTGAGTCACCGATACCTCTTGCAAATTGCTTTCTTCATAAAGCTGTTTTCCTTGTTCCCAATTAGACCTCTTTACTCTATGTCATTGGATTCTTTGCCCATCACTACGAATTTATGATAAGCAACCCTCCCTTTTTTTTGCCTTCTTATTAGTAGAATGGAACGCACCCTCATTATTATCATTCGCTCTCCTTTTAAGCCCCAGGGTGTGAATCAAATTCTAATAAGCAACCTGTTGGCTCATCTCTTGACTCTGTAGTCTTTTAGTAGTAATAACAAGCATATTTGTAGGTTGGAAGTTCTGAGATGAAAGGTTAGCAGTAACTTCATAACCCCTTGATCCCCCATCGAAGCCAACAGTAGCTAAAGATCTTAGTTCTTGATTACCACTTAGATTATTAACCATAGTTTGACTATTTATTCCTTCATCAACATCCTCAATCACCACTGTACTCGTTTGGTTTGGGTTCTGTTGAAGCCCAAAAAGAAACATAGGCTGCCCAAAAACTGACCTACCACTACCTCCTAATATCTAATGAATCATGTGAGATGAAGGCCTATCCATAATCCACTACAACATTTACCCATCACCGACTCTCATTCTGTTCCTGGTCGAGAAACTTTCCATTTCTGGAGTCCTCGTTCCGTGTGCAGCAACATCAGTGATGGGACCTACTGTTCGAAGACTCCCAGCATCACTATCTTCCATATGCGTGTCTTTCCGTCAGCGAAGTTAAGCAACACCAAGGACCTCCCTGCTTGTTCAAGCTTGTCGTTTTTCCCACGAAGAAAATATCAACTGACTTCGATCTTCCTGAACCCTCCTGGTAGCTGCAGTTGGTGTCCACTCTTCATAACCAACAACCTCTCATTTGTTTTGTCCAAAAGAACACTTAGTGTTGACATGTCATATTTCTCGCACCTGTAGCAAAAATCTTGCAACTGTTCGTATCAAAACTCTAACCACATCTCTTTGCTATTGTGCCTGGGTAGCCAACAACCTTTTGCCAAGGGATTCTTGGTATTTACATTTACACGTACCCTTAGGAATCCCCTAGCCAAAGATAAGTCTTCCATTTCAAGGAACTCCCCTATTTCTCAAGCAAGTCTTCTAACAGTGTTCTCCGTATGGAGATATAATGGAACCCCTCGAATTTGCACCCAAAATGGTACAAGCTTCATTTGTACCTTTTCGAAGGCAAGTTCTGGTGGCCATCATTTGACCACAAAATTCTGCTTTATCACCGCCCAAGGAACCTACTCCAAGATCATACTGACAATTTCCTCATTTCTAAAAGCAACTTTACGGTTGCCAAGGCCCCCCAGGGCTATTCACTATTTAATCCACCTAACGAACAGTAACTACCCTTAATGAACAGTAACAGCCTTTTGCATCTTCACCCCTTCACTGAATAACCCTGACAATAGGCAATAAAATATTAGTATTTTATTTATTTATAAAATATTACAAAATAATTTTATTTGTAATTTCGGATAAGATTTTTAATCGTTCTCGTTGCACCACGTGTCATTATCCAAAAAGACAATTATTGGTGATGGATTTCGATAAAATGTTTATCTAATGTCGTTGTGCCACGTGTCGTTATATTTTCATAATTGTTGAGGATAAATTTCTGATAAGATTTTTAACCAATCATGTCGCGCCATGTGTCACAATCTGTTTACAATATTTGAGTATAGATTTCGATCAGATTTTTAACGAATGACGGCATGCCACGTGACATTATCTACAACATAATCCTTTCTGAATCCTCTATATAATCCACCATCCATCCTCAGAAATCTCACACCAATTTTCTCAAGATCTCTATCATTATTCATAGTTTCTGCTTCCTTCTTCATCAAAATCTAAATCTATATCATTATTCATAGTTTCAAATGTTTCTTACAATGTCTTCTTCTTTAAGGATGATGTGGGAAATCGATCAGCAAGAGGAAGAATTGCTTAACCAATCAGAAGGAATGTTCAATCTCCAGGTGGCCCAAAATGAGATGGAAGATGATGAGAAGCGTAGAAGGAGAGATGACAAAGCAAGAATGACAAGAGCCTTACATTCCCGTCGAGTCATCCAAGCTGTAGCTCCGATCTGCAGGCCAAGTCGTTTCACAAACCTTGATAAAAGCTGGCAACGACGAGGTACAGATCTCTTGGATGATTATTTTGTCCGTAGCAGTGCATTCCCTGATACGTACTTTAGACGTCATTTTAGAATGGAATGACATTTGTTCAACAAAATCATGATTGTTGTTTGCAACCATGATTCTTGCTTTGTGCAAAAGAATGATGCTTTTGGTGTTATAGGTCTCCTTCCTGAGCAAAACATTACTGCTGCCTTGCAGATGCTTGCATATGAAGTATCTGCAGACCTAGTGGATGAGATAGCGAAGATGAGGAAATTAACCATTATTAAGTCCCTAATGAGGTTTTGCGGAGCAATCGAATCTATCTACACCACAGAGTACCTCCAAAGACCTACTGAGATGGACTTGCAAATGCTTCTGAAGAAGGCCGAGATGCGAGGTTTTCTTGGGATGATTGGAAACATTGACTGTATACACTGGACCTGGAAAAACTATCTAAGTGCATGGCAAGGCGCTTATGGGGACAGAAAATGAGCAAAAAGTATCATTTTGGAGGCGATGGCATCTTTTGATACATGAATTTGGCATTCCTTTTTTGGGGTTTCGGGAACTCAAAATGATCTCAATGTCCCTGCCTAATCCCCAGTGTTCAACGATGTCTTGCAAGGAAAGGCACCAAAAGTCACGTATTGGGTCAACGGACATAAGTACGATGAGCCATACTAGCTAGCTGACGGCATTTACCCAATGTGGTCACCGTTTGCCAAAACAGTGCCATGTCTGCGAAGTGCAAAGGAAAAACACTTTGCAAGTTGCCAAGAGGGGTGTAGGAAGGATGTGGAGCGTTGTTTTAATATCCTCCAAGCTCGATAGGCAATTGTCAGGGGTACTGCCAGAATGTTTAATTTAGAGTACAATTATGATGTCGTTGATGAATATGAACCAGACACGATGAACAATTCTAGAACATAAATATATTATGCTCACGACGCCACCGAAGAACCCGTGCAACACGAGTCATTAGAAAGGGATGAATGTTACAATGAATTGCTCATTCAACAATATACTGAACTTCAAAGGCCATATATGCACAATGTCAGGCAAATTGACTTGATAAAGCACCAGTGAGAATTGAAATAAGCTTAATATACTTAAGTTCATTTAGTGTGTTTGTTTTTATTTGGTGTGTTTATTTAATTTTATTTTGTGTTTTTTTTTAAGTTCATCGTAAACATCAGCCTTGCGTCACATTGCCTTCAGGCTCTCGGGCTGACAACTCGTGCCTAGCCTCTCCCTCAGGTTCGCTCAGGCTCCATCGCTAGCACATGCTGGACCAAGTCGCTCGGGCTCTCTGGCCCTGTTCCATCGCCAGTCCACCAGGCAATAGCCCATGGTGGAACTGCTCTAACTGTCATAATAAATGTATTATCTCTTACCCACTTGATTTGGATATCTCCTAGTTCCCTTGAAGAAAACCTCAAAACATTCCGTATTCCCCGCTTATTCAATGTTTTGTCCACCAGAACAGCTCCAATAAGGTGGATCCCATGTTCTATAGAATCCTCCAGATGGACCACCAAATCTTCCACCTCCTCTTGTGCCATCGTGTTGCAAAGCCCTGTCAACCAAAGTTCAGTTGCCATAAACCACATAAACGAGTGGATTTTGACAACAGTACTGGAATCCAATAGAAAATCTCTGTCCTCTATCTTCAGTTTGTCCTCCACTTGAAGTTGGAGCAAATAAGCAGTGGTAAGAGAAAATAGAATTGATTTAAAAACAAGAATTCTATCAGGAATAGATAGTAGAGGCCCCTCGGTTAAAAGCACTTTTTGTCCTATGTAGTAGTTGGGAATATTAATTAATTCCCCACCGATACCCCTTGGAGGTTGTGAGTCATGTTGACCCATACCTCCCACCAAACCCAAGGGAAAAGACTATATAAAAGGAGATGGGACAGATTAGAAAAAGAGGAAAGAAAGATGAGGAAAAAGGCAAAAGGGGGAGAAACGGGATGTAGAGAAAAGGATAAGTAAAACACCAAGCCACCTAAAAGTACACGGAGTAAAGCAGACACTGCAACCACCAAATGGGATAAAATTCGGTTACCATAGGAAAAGGATGAGAAAACAACAATAGACCACTCTCACACCGGAGAGAAAATTCTAGGGAAGCCAGTGGATGGTTCCAGGAGAGTAAGAATGATAGGATGTTGTTAGTATTTGTTGGTTGTTATGCTAAGTATCCTATCTGTGATTGTTAGTACTACTAATAAGAGGTTAGTTGGGGATAAGATTTGGGAAATATCTTGTAACCGCCTTAGCTTGTAGTTCGGTATAAATACTAAACACTTGTGCAAATGCGAGGGATATCTTGTAAAAGAAGTTGTTGAATGATATTGAGAGGAATATTATTGTACAAGTGTAAGGTTAGAACAATGGGTTCTATTATTGGTATCAGCCAGTAACAAACCTCCACATTTCCCTTCTTGTATGATGAGAGCAACAACGCATGCCAACACCATGGATACACGAGTAATAGCTCTTGAAGGTTCGGTTCAGGAAATCCAATCTTTCGTCGCATCGATCAAGTCGACGATGCAAAATATGTCCACTGTAATCGCATCAATGGAGTCTCGATTCTCAGCCTTGGAATTTCATTTTTCAGGCACGGATTGTCCTCTTCATGCTCATGCTGACCATGGTGATTCTACGAACCAAGTGGGTGGGTCTGAAGAAAACTTGTCTGGTCCAATTGCTTGTATGGGTCAGTGTTTTCCCCGTCAAGATTCGTCGTTTCAATCCAGACCGCCATTGATCACGCTTGAGTTCCCTCGATTCTCAAACGGCGATGATCACTTGGCATGGGTTTATCGGGCAAAGCATTATTTTGAGTATTTCTCGGTTGACGATGCACAAAAGGTACGAATGGCTTCTTTCCATATGGACAATGAAGCTTTACAATGGTTTCAAGGGCGGAACTGCATCAAGAACCACCCAACATGGAAAGATTTTGTTTATGTTTTTTGCAAAGAATTTGGACCCTCTGAATTTGAAGATTTTACCGAAGCCCTAGTTCAATTGAAGCAGTCGGGTTCTCTTAAAAAGTACGTCTCAGAGTTTCGTCGATTGGCAAATCGGACTACGGAGATCAGTCCAGTCATGCTACGGGGTTGTTTCATTGGATGTCTGAAACCGGAGTTACATCATGACGTCAAATTGCTTCACCCATCTAATGTACATGAAGCAATTGCTCTGGCTTTCCAATTTGACATCAAACTATCAGATACCAAGGTTCGAAATTTCTCCAGAAATTCTGCTTCTTCTTTCAGTAATGTTACAAACTCAAACTATGTGCCTCTGTTATATGGTAAATATTCTTCTTCTAGCACATCTAGGGCTAGTAATGCGAGAAAAATGTCATTTGAAGAACTTCAAGATAGTAGGAAAAAAGGATTGTGTTATTCTTGTCCAGAGAAATGGGTTCGGAGGCATGTTTGTGCTACTCAACAGTTACTATTATTAGATGTCTCTGCTGATAGGTTTGAAGATTTCGATGGTGAAGAACATGATGACCAACAAGTGGAAATTATGGCTTGTGCAATTTTTGGCTCATCGGCTCCTCAACATATTCAGACCATGAATGTCTCGGGATTAATCAAGAATTGCCCAGTTATTGTCTTGTTGGATTCGGGTAGCTCACATAACTTCATTAGGTTGTCTATTGCCAAACAATTGGGGTGGAAGGTTGACTCTAAAAATTCCTTTGAGGTGATGATTGCAAATGGGGGCACCATTTTCAGTAAGGGTTGTTATTCTCAAATTAAGTTGCACATTCAACAATATGAGTATATTTCTAATTTCTATGTACTACAATTGGGTGGTTGTGATGTAGTTTTGGGAGCTCAGTGGTTAAGAACTCTAGGTCCTATTCTTTGGGACTTTGACAAACTCAAAATGGAATTTACATTGGGCAAGAAGCACTATTGTCTTTCTAGTTCTCCACCTTCTGCACCAACGTCCATTTCAACCTCTCAAGTGGAGAAATTGCTTTCTCAAGGTCCCTTTGGTGTAGTTCTTTTCTTCATTGAACCTGAGACTCAGGTTGCTATTGTTGGGGATCTCACTGTTCTTCAACAAACCGAGTTAGATGGCTTATTATCTCGATTTGCTTCTGTATTCCAAGCACCAACCACACTACCTCCTTCCCGCTCTCATGACCATAGAATTCCTCTTTTGGAAGGCAGCAAGCCCCCAAGAGCAAGGCCTTATAGGTATGGTCATTTACAAAAATCTGAAATTGAAAAATGTGTCCAGGAATTATTAGACTGGTTTTATCCGCGTTAGCCACAGCCCATTTTCTTCACCTGTTTTGCTAGTTAAAAAGAAAGATAATAGTTGGAGGATGTGCATGGATTATCGAGCCCTTAATTTATTAACAATCAAGGATAAGTATCTGATACCATTAATTGATGAATTGTTGAATGAGTTGTTTTGTGCTCAATTTTTCTCGAAGCTGGATTTGAAAGCCGGTTACCATCAGATCAGGGTACATCCTAATGACATCGAGAAGACAGCATTTCGCACCCATGATGGTCACTATGAATATTTGGTAATGCCATTTGGACTTACAAATGCCCCGACTATTTTCCAAAGTTTGATGAATGAGATTTTCAGACCCTACTTGAGGAAGTTTGTCTTGGTTTTCTTCGATGATATCTTAGTGTACAGTGCCTCTTGGGAATCCCATCTTCACCATTTGTCTCTAGTTTTCACAGTCCTCTAAGACCATCAGTTATTTGTAAAGAAAACCAAGTGTGATTTTGGCAAGTCCCAAATTAAATACTTAGGCCATGTGGTGTCCAGGCACGCAGTGGCTGCAGACCCCTCTAAACTGAAATCTATACAAGATTGACCTCTTCCTCACTCTATTAGGGATTTAAGGGGATTTCTTGCCCTCACGGGGTATTATCGAAAGTTTATTCCGAACTATGGGAAAATTTGTGGACCCCTAACAGTTCTCACTAAAAAGGATGCATTCAAGTGGACTGATGAGGCTATTATGGCTTTCAAAGCCCTCAAAGATATTATGGTGTCTCCCCAAGTTCTTGCTTTACTAGATTTCTCCAAAGAATTTACAATCGAAACTGATGCTTCCAATAATGGAATTGGTGTCGTTTTACATCAATGGGGTAAACCAATTGTTTTTACAAGCAAAGTATTAGGTCTCAAAGCTCAAGCAATGTCCATTTATGAAAGAGAAATGTTGGCAATTGTGCATGCAATCAAGAAGTGGCAATCATACATTCAAGGAAGGCATTTTATTATTAAAACGGATCACTACAGTTTGAAGTTCTTTTTACAGAATCGTGCTGATGTGAAAATTAACTTGACACACAAATTAAACCCTATGGATGACAATTGTAGTATATGAGCAAATAGGGATCGTTCTAACCGGGGATTAACTAGGGATGCTAATCAATGTAAAACTGACTCAAGAACATAAAAATATAATGTAGAACACTAAACTAGACTCAATTAATGCAAAACTAGGGTTTAAAACACCTAAACAAACTAAAAACTCAAAACAGCAACTAAAAGGCTCAAAACTGCCTTAAAACCACTTTCTGGGCAGTTTTGAGTACCTAACACTAGTTTGGACGAATTTGGACTATGACTTGACTCAAAACACTTAAAAACACAACTAAATGGATTTCTAACTAATCTAACACTTTAAAATAAATGGGGGAATGATTTTGACGAAATTAAAACTTTAAAACTCAAACTTTAAAAACAAATGTAAAGCAAAACAGATTGTGATTAAATAGAATGGTGAGAAGCTAGTTAGAGGGTTCCTTATCCACACATGAACATATGCATACAACTCAATCTCCAATTACTCTTTCAACAAACCATGAATGACAATGCCCCAAATTAACTAGATTGCACCAATTAATTCTCAGATTTCCCTAGATTCATTGAATTGAATGGAATACGCATTACAACCAAATTATTCTTATCAAGGACCCTAACTATGGAATACGCATGATAGAGACACATATCAAAGATCATTAAGTTCAATGGACATCATAAGCATTGACGAGGCATTCATAACTATGGGATACGCATGTTACTCTTGCCTAGGATTTACTTAACGCAATCGTGACTATCGACTTTCACTACTTATGAATATAAGTTAATAACGATTAGGTGAAATTCTCTTATATCCTAGCATCAAGTTTAGGCATGCAAATTAAGTGTCGACCCTCAACCCACATACATAAACAAGTTATCAATCCAATAGATAAGTAAATCACATTCACAATTTCTGAAATCATAATTGGAAGAAATCAAATCATATAAAACATATGTCCATGGCTTCAAATTCACCTCTAACTAAAAAGAAATTAGTTCCACATGTCTAACATAATTGAAAGGCAAGTTAAATTAAACATGAAAACAGAAACAAAGAAAGAAAGAACTCCAAACACTCCACTAATGGCAGATTGCATGTGCAAGGTTTCTCCTTCCTTTGGACTGCACGACACTCCTTCTTTCTCCTCCTTTAGTGGCTGCACAAGGTGGATGAATGGTTATGGAAGGATGTAGGAATGGTTTGGGGAAGGGGATGGTGCGGCAATGGTGTAGAAATCAGAAATATGGGGGTTTTAGGGTGAAAGGCTGCGGCAAGGATGTAACTATGGTTTTTGGCGTGAATGAATTAGATGGGGAGTGGTAGGTTCGGCCAAAAGCTTTAAAGGAGTATATATAGGCACTTAAAAACCCTAGCAATCAGATTAGGGTTTCTAGAAACCCAAATCCAACAGAAAATAGGTTAAAACAATCAGATTTTGTATGGGAAAAGGCCTAGGGTTCGGCTGGTTTAGTGGGCTAGGGTTAAGGCTTCTAGAATGCCTTGCAAGTCAAGGAAATCAAGTATTCTAGAACCCTAGGTGCGGCAAAGATTAGGGAGATCAGATTAGGCAATGGGCTAGGGTTTAGGTGCGGCATTAAGTGAGGATCCAAGATGAATTGGGCTAGGAAGGTGCGGCCTTGTCCAAGAGGTAAGGATGGGTCATCTAGAAGCCCAAAGCCAAGAATAGAAACTCTCACAAATGGAAACCTCCAAGAATAGAAACTTCCAACTTTTAGAAACTTTGGTTTCTAATTCTGAATTCTTTGTTCTTCACTTTCATTTCTTCATTTCTTAAGCTCCCATGACCTTCAAACTCGTCCATTCCTTGTGCTCCAAGCATGTACTTTTCAATCCAAGCTCACTTTTGCTCTAAAATGCTCCATTTTGCCATCTTTTATGTATTATGCCCCTTTGAACCTGAAAACACATGAAAGTAGCTCAAAAGACTACTCTAACGAAGAAAACATAACGAAAATGCATAAGAACTAGCTAACTAAGGCGCATAAATATGCTCCTATCACATGCTCACACCCCTTTCCAACAGAAGTGGATTTCTAAACTTCTTGGATTCGATTACGAGATACAATATAAACAAGGATATGATAATATTGCTGCTGATGCCCTTTCTCGAATGCATTCTGATGTTAAGTTGTCTGCCATTTCGTATCCATACTTGGGTTGGTTGGATGATATAAGGAGGCATGGAGAACACGACCCTTGGATTACTGCCAAGATTAAAGACTTATCCTTGTCGCCTGATGGTGCTTCCACTTCCACAACTAAGTACCATTTTGATAATGGTTTTCTTAAGTATAAAGGCAGGATTGTATTAAGTCCATCAAGTTGTTGGTGGGAAAAAATCTTTTACGAGCATCATTGCACTCCAATGGCAGGCCATTCTGGTTTTCTTAAAACTTATAAGAGGATTTCCAGGTCCTTCTATTGGCAAGGCATGAAATCAGATGTGATGCAATGGGTGGCATCTTGTCAGGTCTGTCAACAAAACAAGTCTGAAACTCTTGCTCCCCCTGGTTTACTTAATCCGCTCCCCATTCCCTCTACTGTGTGGACGGATATAGTAATGGACTTCATTGTTGGTCTTCCCCCTTACAAAGGAAAAACCATTATTTTTGTGGTCGTTGATCCCCTTTCTAAATATGCTCATTTCCTGCCATTGTCTCATCCATATTCTGCACATTCAGTTGCACAAATGTTTGTTGATAATATCTTCAAACTTCATGGAATGCCGTCCACAATAGTAAGTGATCGAGATCCTATTTTCTTGAGCTCTTTTTGGAAGGAATTTTTTGCACTGCAAGGGTCCAAATTGTGTCTCAGTTCAAGTTACCATCCCCAAACAGATGGTCAAACAGAGGTTACCAATCGGGGTTTGAAAACGTACTTAAGATGCTTTTGCAGTCATCAACCAAAAAAGTGGGTTCATTGGCTTCCTTGGGCAGAATGGCACTACAATACTACTTTCCATACTTCATCAAAACCGACACCTTTTGAGGTTGTATATGGCCAACCACCTCCTGCTTTGCCTACTTATGAATCATGAGCAACTAAAGTAGATTTGGTTGATAAAAGCCTACAAGAAAGGGGACGAATTTTGTCTCAACTCAAGACTAATCTTGTCTCGGCTCAAGTACGGATGAAACAGCAGGCTGATAAACATCGAAGTGAACGATCTTTTGAAGTTGGGGATATGATTTTTCTGCGATTGGCACCATATCAACTTCAATCTATCGCTAAACATCCCTTTCATAAGCTTCAGCCACGGTTTTATGGTCCATTTAAGGTGTTGCAGAAGATTGGTCAGGTGGCTTATAAAATTGAATTACCTACCACATCCAAACTTCATCCCGTTTTTCATGTTTCTTGCTTGAAGAAACAATTGGGCTTTGATATCATCCCTGCAATTCCTTTATCGGTAGCTACCGAGGATGGCCTCTTGGAGGATTATCCATTGGCAATACTGCGGAGGAGGTTAACAGGCCATGGCAATTCATCTACGACAGAGGTGTTGGTGCAATGGACACATCGCTCTAAGGAGGAGGCGACATGGGAAAATTATGCATAATTTGTCGACAGGTTTCCTGCATTCCAACCTTGAGGACAAGGTTCATTTTTTAGGGTGGGGTAATGATAGGATGCTGTTAGTATTTGTTGGTTGTTAATGCTAAGTATCCTATTTGTGATTGTTAGTACTAATAATAAGGGGTTAGTTGGGGATAAGATTTGAGAAATATCTTGTAACTGCCTTAGCTTGCAGTTTGGTATAAATACTGAACACTTGTGCAAATGCGGGGGATATCTTGTAAAAGAAGTTGTTAAATGATATTGAGAGGAATATTACTGTACAAGTGTAAGGTTAGAACAAGGGGTTCTATTAAAGAAACGTAAATGCAGTTTGTTACGCCATGCATGAACCAAACCTGTATCCATGGGAGAGAAAGCTTGAGTCTTCATATCTTTGTATCTTCACAGCACCCTCCTATTACTATCTTAACCTGACTTTGAGCTTGGTGTGATAGAGGATTAATGTTTACATTTTGGATCAAGGAAAGCCAAACTTAATTGAGAACTAAACAATCTCAAATCCAGTACCCACCAGACCAATCAAAATTCAAAAGCCAATTTTTACTAATGGTTCCTATAGTTTATTCGAATTTTCACTTTCGTTTCAACATTTTTTTTTACTGCATTGCATTTTCTCCCTGGTGGTTCATGTTGTTTTCAAGTCAGTTCATGTTGTTTGAAAAAAAAAAAAAAAAAAAACCCAAATTGCAAAGATTAAAATTACAAGGACGAAATTCAAAATCTGAGTAAATTACAGGAAGTATTCATGTAATCGAAGCAATAGAAAATTCTATCATTTCTGTCTATTTGTTGTTGAGTCACACGATTTCATCCATCGAGTGAAAAATCCCCTTCATTGTTGCTAATATAAGACATGTTGATTGGGAGAGGTTCCTTGAAATTGTGGCAATATTCAACAAACTGCAGATTGCAGAGTTGTGTCAAAGTTGATTAACTTCTAATCAAAGTGTTAGTAAATTGATCTTTGTGGATTGTAGAGTAAGTTTCTGAATTCGTATGTTTTATACAGATGAACTAAAATTCCTTCCGTCGTAATTGGTCTGGACGAGGAAAGTCTGAGGTTCAATGCCATCCAAACGTAACAGAAAAGAATATATAAAATTAAATTGCAACATTGTTTGGTGGGAGGTCTTCACAAAATTGCAACATTATTTGCTAATCTTGCGTATTATGGAAAGGGCTGGAAAATTTTTCCGAAAATCACAAATCAAACAAAAAAAATTCTAATTCTATACCGAAAAATTTCCACACCGATAATACCAATATTTTCTTGACTCCATACTGAACCAATCCCAAATCTTTTGGTCTGGGAATCGGGATTACATACTTAAGGTTTCGGGAATCCCAAACCGAAACCGAACCAAAAATATATTTTATTTATTTATTTATTTTGGTAGCATGCATGTTAAATGTTGAATTTAAGTAGTTTGATAGTAGACTATATTAGAAATAGAAGTATGAAATTAAGTAGTTTGGGACTTTGGAACATCAATTTGACTTGGTATGAATGAATTGGTATGATATTAAAAATCTAAATTTCAATTGATGTGAAATTGGGTAACAAAATTTCAAGGCAAAACCCAAATTTTAGCCCACAACTGAAAAATCTTAAATTTCAGCCCAAAACCAAAATCTAGTCCAGATCCATCCCGAAATACCGTAAATATTTTGAGAATACCAAAATTTGATTCGGGATTGGTATTCAAATTTCTGCCTGAACATTTTCTCTTTGGACTTTGAAATCTCATTTTCAATTTGAGATCCCATACCGATTCACCCTTAATTATGGATGTGACTAGAAAGGTCATCACGTCAAATATGGTTTGCAATTTTGTTTGGCAGGAGGTGTGCACAAATTATGCCTTTTACTTAGTCATGGTAAAGAGTTGGAGACAGGCATGTCTGAGCTATCAACAACAAGAAAGCTGTCGGTGGTCCAATCAAATATTTTTACAATCACTTCTTCGAATTGAAGCCACAAAAAATAAAATTAACAAAAAGTTATTTAATATCTAGTGATTAAGAAATGGATATTAATAGGAGAACTCAAAATACAATGTTAATTTCACTGCTATGTTTCCGGTATGGAGTTGGTGATAGGTTTTCTTATTGTCGTAATTTAATAGTGTATCAATAAAGTTACAAATCTTTATATAACTGGTTCTTTTGTCAATTAAACAATCATGATAATATTTGTTGTTTAACGTAACACTTGTTGCTCGATACGCTCATTTTCCGCTTGATATATATGCCAAAATAATGCTAGATGGGTCAAGAGATGTATATAATCAACAAATAGAAATTTCTTTTATAAAAAAAGTCCCTAACTCTTCGGATTCAGAGATATGAAAGCCACTTGGCATCAATCCGTGTCTTGTAGACTAAAAATAAGCGCCACAGAATAAACTTTTTATAAAATAGCAGTTTAACTTTTAAAGTTCAAAGACCTTAATATTGTTTTTAATTAATTTTTCACACGACTTATGACTTATGTGAGTCTCATAATTACTATTTAATTGTATTATTATTTGTATTATTTTTCTAATAAAGATGTAATTTGTCGATGCATATGAGTATCATCTCTATTAGAGAAATTGTATAAATAAATTATAAGAATATAATGTTTGGATGTTTAATGGGGGAATTAAATTGAAAATCTTACGGTTGAAAATGAAATCCAATTATTTTGCACATGGTCCTACTCTTTAACACGCTTGACGTCAACGGCGCACGTTAGCCTCCCTCACCTTTTGAAAAATAGAAGTCTTCTCTCTCTCTCAACTTCACACGGCTTACAACCACCCGCCATTTTTACGTCTACGTCCTATCTCTCTCGCTCTCTCTCTCTCTCTGAAATGAGGCGAACCCCATCGTACGGACGCCGGAATCCTACCTCTGACCCGCGGAGCACGCCGGACCGGATCCCCTACTCTCCGAGCTCGCCCTACTCCCTATCCTCAACCGGTCAAAAGTCCAGCTCCGGACGGAGCGTGGTCTCCGTCGCCGCCCGCTCCGTCGCTGGGGCCTTCACCTCGTGCTTCACCCCGCCGGAGACGAAGAGCTCCGTAAGCTTCGGTGATTCTGAAGAGTTCAAAGCTCCCTCCGGTAAGTCCTTTTTGTTTTGAGGAATCTGAACTGGGACTGGTAAAAAATGTAGATTTTTGGTAGAGATGGAATTTTAGAAATTTCAAGTCTTTTCAATAAGATCATTGTGAGGCTGAGGGCACCTTTTTGAATTGCTTTTGTAGAAAGTACTTGAGCTCAAATGACTTATACTTCTTTTGCTATGAACATGCTTTGGCACCTAAGCGTTTTAAGGATCCAGAAGCGCTTTTAAGATTTTCTACTAGACATCGTTAAGAGTTGATTTTGCTTGTCAGAAAACACTTTTAGCCGTTACAAAAGTGATCCCAGAAAGACCAATTCCTCCATTCCGTTCTGTTAAATTCCTGATCAGCTGCTTTCCCTTCATTCGCAACCCAGGGTTATGGATTATTTTTCCGAGTTTTTCCGCAGGGGAAAAGTTGTTAATGGAAATACAATGACCGGTTAACCACTTTTTTCTTTTATCTTTATATAATATTTGTATAGCGTATGTAATGGATGAGTAGAGTGAGTGGACAAATTTTATATTAATGAAGTTAAGTAGAATTCAGAACCACTGGCCTGCTTTGATTAAAAAATGAAGAAAGTATTAGGCTGCCATTTGTTTTCTTCTCTTTCGTATCTGTAAGAAGAGACAAACAACTCAACGCCATGACAAATAATTGAATCAAATTAGCTGTTTAATGAGTTTTATGAGGTATGCTGAACAAGTAAGTTGTTTTTCGTAGTATTTTCGGATGCGTCGAGAGATGGGAGCGAGAGAAGGCGCAGTTCAAGTCGAGGCATCTACTTCAACTCAAATAACTCGAGGCACGAAAGTGAGCCCGGGATTCTAAAGTTCACCATGCAAGAAATAAACAAGGCCACAAAGAACTTCTCTCCATCTTTCAAGATCGGACAAGGCGGTTTTGGGACAGTTTATAAGGGGAGACTCGGAGACGGGACCCTTGTTGCAATCAAACGTGCCAAAAAGGTTGGCTACAAGTTTGTAACATTATATTCAATTTCTCATGTTTCTATGACCGTTATATGGCTAAAACCGGTGTGTGATTTCGGATTTAACTGAGTTGTTACTTTTGTTTTCAGAGTGTATATGACAAGCATTTGGGAGTGGAGTTCCAAAGCGAGATTCAAATGCTGGCGCAGGTGGAGCATTTGAATTTGGTCAAGTTCTACGGGTATTTGGAGCATGAAGACGAAAAGATTGTTGTTGTCGAGTATGTTCCTAATGGAACCCTCAGACAACATTTGGAATGTAAGTTCTATTTGTGTTACTCTCTTTTTTTTTGTCTTCCTTTCTGTGTGCCGTGTGTGCCTGTGCGCGCGAATGAGCGTGTATCGGTGCACCTTGGCTCATAAATGCATCACCTTGAGTGCCTAAAATGTGATACAATGCATAGTGCAGGTTTGTACGGTCAGATTCTTGACCTTGCGGCACGGCTAGACGTTGCAATTGATGTGGCTCATGCCGTCACCTATCTGCATATGTACACGGGTAAATCTCCTGTTTTAGTTCACTTAGAGTTGTAGAATCTGTGTCGGGGAACTAACAGGACCGTGCTTGGCTTTCCTTGGCAGATCATCCAATTATTCATCGAGACATCAAGTCTTCCAACATTCTCCTAACCGAAAACTTCAGGGCCAAGGTAGCTGACTTCGGTTTTGCCAGGCTTGCTGCTGATAGCGATTCAGGTGAAACCCATGTTTCCACTCAAGTTAAAGGAACCGCTGGCTACTTGGACCCCGAGTACCTGAGAACATATCAACTCACGGAGAAGAGTGATGTCTTTTCATTTGGTGTACTACTGGTTGAGCTAGTTACAGGCAGGCGCCCAATTGAGCCTAAACGGGAAATCAAGGAACGAATAACTGCAAAATGGGTATGAACTTCACCTCTTCAGCTCTTTTATCACATTACTCGGTTTACGTGGGAATGTAACACATAACTCGGGGTTGGTTTTGCAGGCTATGAAGAAGTTTACTGATGGAGATGCTCTTTCGATTTTGGACCCGAGGTTAGAACAGACAGCAGCAAATAATGTAGCCATCGAAAAGATCCTTGAACTAGCATTGCAATGCTTGGCTCCGCGCAGACAGAACCGGCCTAGCATGAGGAGGTGCGCGGAGATCCTCTGGAGCATCCGTAAGGATTACAAAGAGGTATTAGCTCCAGACTTCCGTTCATTTTCTAGCCGTTCACAGATGAGTACCTGAACATGAGAAGAGTGACAAAACAATGAGTCTTGGTGCTCCCAGAAAACGGAATGTAATGATTATATGGTTTTACCGGAGATGGAACATGAAGAGTGGTTGCGTTTTGGTAAAAAAGAACTACGCAGTAAATGTGCTTGAGCAATTTGAGTAGCAAATCGAGTAATTCTTGAAGAATGATTCTGCAGATCGGATTGTGTATAGGACACCTTGATTTTGAGTGTATTTTGGTTACTTGAAAGTTTTATTGAGTTGTTTATTGTTGTTGGAGGATCTTGTACATTTAGGGCTGGTTTGGTATTGCTGTGCTTTGAAAAAAAACTGTTTTTGCTGTGCTATGAGAATAAGCAACTGTGAAATAAAGCAGCAGAGTATTTGGTAAACTTTTTGTAAAAGTGCTTTTGAAAAAAAAAAAAAAAACAGTATTGTAGTGTTTGGTAAACTTTTATGTAAAACAGATGTGAAAAAAAGTCGGTTTTTCAAAGCTGGGTTTTGCAGCTTCTTGTTTTTGGCTTTTTTTCATCCAAAACTATGGAAAAAAATTGAAGCTGAATGTTTACCAAACACAAAAATAGCTTCCAGCTTTTTTTTATACCAATTTTTTTCAGAATCACCTCAGCACCAAACCAGACCTTAAAGGCAACTTGTATTTTAAGCCATCGAATTCGATATGCATGTATTCTGATCTTTTATCAAATATATGAGCGTATTGGGATTATAATAACTAAGGGTGGATGAGATGACTAGCTGATTTAGCGGCACTCAGTCTCTACTTGATTAGAAATGACAGATACATGTTTGTAGCGAGTTCGGTTGATAAGTTGGGGCCGGTCACCATTTGGCGACAATGGTAAGAGTTCCAGGAAGATATAAACATAAACAAAAAGTAGGAGCCAAATCAAAAGACTCACATGAAAATAATATTACCATTTACACTTTCAATGACCAAACTAAACATCGTCTTTAATTTTCCACCGAGGCCCTTCAATAACTCTCTCATATTTCTCAAACTCAATATACTGCCTACCTATATAGTAAATATTCACAAACCTTCCATCTCCCAAAACATTTTACCTTGGCAGTAAAAAAAAAAAAAGTTATTTCTTTTTTCTATAACCTTACCTCTGCAAAATTTCCCGTACTACTCTTCTCGTTATTGGCCTCTTGAAAATGAATCTTGTCGAGTCAATTCATAGGCTCCATTCTGTGGTATTTGATTCTCAGTATCTACCGTAGTTGCAGGACTTGCTTTCGAGCATAGGAAGAAGAAGGAAGATGTATATATTGTTATGTGCCAAATGCTGCAAATCATTTTATGCACCATTCATGAGAGAGAGAGAGAGAGAGAGAGAGAGAGACAGACAGACAGACAGAAGAGAGAGAGATTTTCATTATATAACTATACCTGTGCCAAATCCAGTAGCTTTCACTGGTCTCCAGTACCCAGCTACTTGCTGCAATGGCTAATGCAACTAAACCTGCCAGTACAAAACCCCAGCGAAATCTTTTAATAATTGTCTTAATGAGGTTCTTGAGCCATCCCCTAACAGCTTGCAACCTGCGTAATCCGTTTGTATTTTAGAAAAGGGAATGGAATGGATAAGCATAAATACAACTCCACCATAAAAATGTCACTGCAAAAGTTAACGGGCTACCATCAACTTATCTACTAGGGCTATTATGCTCATATAGGGTTTGTGCAAATTGTAGATGCCTGCCCAGCCCATGCTAATTTAAAATAACATCGTAGCGTTCCAAGGATACCCACCTCTCAATCATATTTAAGGAGAATCCGGTCGAAAAGGAAAATGACCTAAACTTGGTTGACAATTCTATCAGCCACCCAATAAGAAGAGCCGCGGAGCCAATTACCATTACAAGAATAATATTGGCCGGCCTGCAAAGTTCAGCATGGTTAGATGCATAATGGAATTACTAAAAACCGGTCCAGATTTAAAATGCACGGTAACTATACCTTGTGGCCTTAGTATAAGCCATAAGGGCAGTAAGGATTGCAACAGCTGTGTGTACTGCTCTCTTAAGATCGTCCTCAAATGTGCCTAGGTACACAAATGTGCTCACTACGGCCATGAAAGAGAGCCAGAAGTCCATGAACTGAAATTTCCAAATAACTAATTAATCGCACAGATTTAATGCAATGTATATAACTGCTTAATTACACGATACCAGAACGGATTTGTCAACTTCAAATGCGTCCAGTCTTTTGCCATTACTTGTGTATCCCGTTCTCATTGTTTATTATTTTTACAAGTGTCTTCATAAGTTTGTAACACCAAATCTTTGAGAGAAATATTATCTTTCTATCTCATTAAAAACAAAAGGTTCGATCAATAGTTATTTCTTTAAGAAGGAAAATAGAGAAAGAAGTGTACCTGTAAGACACCAAAGCCCAGAGGACACCAGGTTCCCACATCACATGCATGATATATTCCGCTTGCAATTCCACTAGATGTAAATATCACCCACTCTGCCAATGCCTGCAAATAGAAATCATGGTCTACTTGTTAAAAGCAAAAAAAGGCTTCCGGTTGGATAATGAAAATCGTCTAAATTTCAGAATTGAGTCAAACCAATATGGCACCAGTTCAGTGTCCACTTAGGATAATCTTATGGAGAGTACTGTCGCAAACTTCAACTAGTAATATATTATTACATTATGTTTGAAGAAGTCTGGTTATTGTGAATCAAAGTTAAAGTATTACCTTCTGTCGAAGGGCCCAAAATGCAGGAAGTGCTGCTGCAGCATTTGACGCAATAAGAAAAATGGATTGCCATACATGCCCTACGACAATTTTCAGGCAGGGAAATAAGTAAGAGAACAATTGTAGAGCACAATATCAATCTCAGGTAGTTTGCAACGTAAATAATAACTTTGTAGAAAACCACTTCAAACTAACTACATCAGATTCAGGGCCTATGTCAGCCAAACTAAGTAGATACAGTATATAGTTGGACAAGTCTATATTGTTTTCCAAAACATCTTTTTCGCTGAATGATATAAATTTTTGGCAATTTGATCATCTACATTTTATTCCTCCAAAATAGCAGGGCTCTATTTTTGCACATTTTGTCTTAACACTTTCTATTTCAATTTGCTTCCTGGAGGAAAATTCATATTACCGGCTGCAGGACAAACGAACCTCATTCAATGAAAAACAGACTACATTAGCATGTTTCGAACTATGTGCAGAAAAAGTTAAAAAAGGCCAACGGCATAGACAACAATTTTGTATAAGTTCACTGCTGAAATAACACATACCATGAGGTGTTACAAGTTGAATACTACAGTCAAAGCCTCCATGGTTTCGATCACATGAGCAGAAGCTGACAAAAAAAAATTAATATTAGAAAACTATACTGTTCGCAATTACTATGGAAAGATTAAAAATTAAGGTGTCAGCTATCTTCCTAATCAAGAAATTTAAAACATAGGTGTTCCGAAAAAGGAAACTGAAGAACACAATAGATAAAAAACCATAAAGTGAAGGATTAAAAATAAACCTGTATGATGTCAATCCACTGGCATCCAATGCAGTTTCGCATTTTCCATGTGAAGAGCACCTTCTCGGGCATCTTTCAAGTGAAACAGACATGCTAGTCGGAACTTTCAAAGCATCACTGGTGGTGTTGAGATGCTTTAGACCAAAGCTCCAAGTCCCTTCTCTAACGTACAAAATGTAAAAATCGACCTTGTCTTCACTTGAATTATATAAGTTAAAAAACATGGAGCTATCACTACTGCTTGTCCTGTTTGAATAAAAATAGTCCCAGCTAGCAAGAGATGGTAATCCACCGTATCTAGCATATACTTCATAGTTAACCTTTTCATCTGAGTTTAATCGAATGTGCATGTTTCCTCCAGCTGCTCCACGCGGAATGTCCATGACAAAGTAAGTCCATGCCTCTTCTGGTTGTCCACCATGCGAGGAGTTGGTTGAAAGAGGATCAAGAGGAAAATTGGCCGAATCAGGAGACACTTTTTCACTGACGGGTAAATAGTAGTATTCAAAGTAGCTTGAACCTTTCCTCAGTGATGTCTGCAGACAACCATTCTCAGCTTGTCAATAAATCATTCCTGCCAATAAGTTTCTTGAAGCATAAAAAATTAAATTAAATACACAGAAAATGTACAGTCATCTAATATTGCAACATGGTATTAACAATATCAATGTGGAAATCAAACAAATAATCTACCACTTAGAAGAAATTAAAAAATTCATGAACTTTCACAGAAGCAGAAACATATTTATCAGCAAGCCCACCTGAAGGGTGTATATTTCCCTTGTACAATTTGCTCCGGCCTTGCCCTCCGGACATTCAAACAGTTTTGATTCCAGGGAATAACAAACTTTTGTGTCAGTATCCAGACTCCCTCCAAGCTCCTTTGAAACGTTGAGAGGTAAAATAGTAATATACCAGCTACCGACCTTTGGAAATTGAATGACCAACGGGGATTTGTTTATATTACTGGAATAGTCATGCACAGTTTCTGAAGGTATTGCACCTTGCCGTGCATAACACATTAAATTAACATCACTAACATTCTTGGTGTTATTTGAAAACGTTACATTTAACCAAACATCCTTTGCCAAAATTTTCAACTCTTGTGATACTCCCACTACATCCAAAGAGTAGAATGTGGGCTCGCCATCTCCATGACAAGTGCCAAAATTGTTTTTGCATGAAATTACATATTCAAGTGTTTGGTTATACAAAACAGCTTCTGAAGAATTGTCTGCAGCACTGTAACTGTTAGATAGAGCACAAGAAAGTGGGTTAATTGTCTGATTGCAGTCTGGGCCCCACATGGTTAGGGTCGTACATCCTTCCACAGTGATATTGGCACTGAAGGTGTATGATGGTGAGCGATTAATCTGCAATGTTAGCGTAGTAGGCTCAATTAAGAATTCAATGAACATAAACTTCAATACCATCCATTATTAGTGCATTAAGAGCCTTCGATGGAAAAGAAAAAAATGAGACAAAACTACAAAGCCTTTTTCATCTCCAAATACCACGCATTTTTCTTTCTCTATATTTGTTTTGATGTGAGATCTGAACAACAAAACTTCATCGCATACAGTAAACAGGGAACTAATGGTTTCAGGTGCATGACTAACAGCATTCCCAAACAGCAGAGCAAATCAACACAAGAACTATTAAATCTAAAGGATAATAGAACATACCATCTTTGATTGTGTCCTTGTAGGTCCAATTCCATTGAAAAGACCAAAATACCAAACTCCTGGAGAAATCTGAACTACAGTTTCGTAAGACACAGTATATAAACTTTTCTTTGGTATATACAAAAATAAATTTTTCTTTTGGAAAAAACAAGAAAAGATTCGCAAACGAACTAGTTAATGTTCGAGCAAACTTTCCCTCTCCAAAATTGTACAAAAATAAGTAAAAGGTTTGATGATAGACCTGCTCATTTGTCAACTTGATTGTAAAATTCTTTTGCATAGGATAGCACTGCTCTGAACTCTGAAGAGCTTGTATTCCCTTATAGGAACCATTGTAGAGGGGAGCTAGAACTGCTAATCAGTAAATTCATTCAATGCTATGTTCAATCATTGTTCAAATAGAATTCAAAGTACGATAAAACATGGCACCTGATGATCTAAATGTGTCTACGGAAAAAAAATGACACAAATTGCTTGAGTATACCAGTTGTACTTGTCCTTGATTAACCAGACACAAGGATAAATTCATGTTAAGTAATAGTTGAGAAACACTTTTGACAAAATGGCTCAGCAAGCAGATTTCTTGGGGATTCTTAACGCTAATTCGAAGAGAAGGAAACTAATCAAGGCAGACTCGGCAGTCCTGACTCTCCTAAGGTATCAGTCAAGTTAAACTCTTGTGGAATACTTTTGGCATGCATGTTGATCAGAAACGTAAAACTACGGAGGACAAAACATCAGATAGAGCAGAAACACAAAGAAGTACACATGTGGCTAAAGACTACAGAGTAACATTGTTTTACTGACACTTCAATTTAGTCAAATCATCTAAAGCTCGGTGACATATACCTGAATCCACTAGAGAAGTGTTAACATCCGGCAGTGGGAGGCTACCAGCTCGGAAGCAAATCAACGGTAACTTAATTTTTGGAACCTTTTCTATGTCTCCAGCAGCCTGAGAATAGTTTGAATCATTAGCAAGAATGCAGAGTAATCATACTATATTCAAGTACAGATTCAATTTACAGGCTTGTTTCTTATGGAAAGGAATGCCAATCGTGAATCCAGAAAACAACTTTCATTTGGGAATCAGCTCCCAGGCAAGTACACAGTATACCTTTCCAGTTTCCATCTCAAATTACTAAGACATTGTTGACAAAAGAAAAGGTGGAAAATTTGAGCCCTGATAAGCATACTTACAAGTTCCACATTCGAAATCATTGCTATCGACATTGACGAGAACCATGGTGGCATTTCAACTAGACCAAGGCAAAACACCAAAACCAGTTAGGAATTGCACAACTAAACATTTTATATATAATTCTGAATACAAATTAAAATTACAATCTTAAACAAATCACTCATCACACGATAATCGAAATAAAATACAAAATACTGAAAATCCACTTGCTTGTGATTCAACTAATCCCAAGTCAACAACTTTCAAACATGATCACATCTAAAGCTAACAACTTTCAGACCAAAATATAGCATAATTCAACAACAAGAAAACCTTAGTCGATGTAATTCACAAATTTCCAACAACTAGTACAAAACGAAACAAGAAAATCCAACTTTTTGACCACGACCCCATCAAATACTACACCCCCATAAACCTCTCAAACCCATAGAAAAAGAGAACAAATCAATCAAATGCTTAGAAGGGTTATCAAAAAGCTAATCATTCACCTCTAATGTATCGAAATCCAGAGGGTCCGATTGTGGTCGGTGGGTAGCTGAAGCTGGAGACAGTGAAGCTGGTGTAAGGACCCAGTTCGCCGTACGAATAGCAGTGGACGAATAAGCAGAAAAAGAGAACGAAAAGACTGAGATTTAAATGGGAAGAGGAACAAAGAATCGAATTCGAAGCCATGGGAGCTTCTGATTCTTGGAACAAAAGATTAGACTAATCAGAATTATTTAAATGGTAAATCGGAGAATTTCTTTGAGTCGCGCCTTTGACTTGCACAAGTCATCCATGGCTACCGGCTGTTTTTTATTTTTATTTTTATTTTTATGAACCTTTTATTATTTATTTATTTAACCTAGGACGGTGAATGAAGGCTGCTGCATACACACCCTTTGGAGAAAGGAGAAGCGACGGAAACTAATCAATAACAAATCATAATAAGAAGTCTAGGTTGGGAGAGTTGTTAAGTTACAAGACTAGTCCTCCAAACGTACTATAAATATATCGTTACATAAAATTAATAGTTTCATCAAAAATAATAAAAAAAAAATTGAAAGTGATAAGTGAGTTAGACAAACAAAAAATATATTAAGATAAGTTGGGAGAGTTGTTAAGTTACAGGTCTAGTCCTCCAAACATAGTATAAATATATCGTTACATAAAATTAAAAGTTTCAAAAATAAATACAAAATATAAGTGATAAGTGAGTTAGACAAACAAAAAATATATTAGGATAAATTTGGTGACACAAATAATGGTTTATAAAGCAATAACTTTATAATATACTAACCTCTTGACACACGTGTACGCGTGACAATTGGCATTTTTTATTTTTTATTAGGAAAAACAAAATAATAATATATTTTAAAAATAATACTAACTAACCACTGCTTGGCTACTTTAGGATGTTTCCAATTTTATGTTATTTTCAATAATCATATATATTCATGATTGGGAAGAAAATTCCTGATAAAACTGGAATTGAAATACGTGTTAAAACATAAAATAGAGATTATGGGCAAATTTTTTTTTTTTTTTAAATTAGAGAACTGACATGATTTGAAACCATACTTTAGTGTAAGAACAACACTCTTCTTTACCATTGTAGTCGAGGACAATTTGCGCCAATTTTGGTTTGTAATCACAAATATTTTCTTTTAATTTCAGTAAACAATCAGAGATATTTTCTTTCTTATTTTGGAAAATAATCAGAAATATCTTCTTTTAAGTTTACTACATAAAGAAGATGCACGTCAAAATCACAAGAATACAAGATCATCAAAATAAAGAGGATGGCTGTTTTCGACCAAAAAAAAAAGAGGATGGCCGTACAATTAATTTCAACCGTTGGATGAATAAGTAGCCACCACATGGAATGCATCTAGAAGCTCGATATAAATGGTACGAATTTTTGGATTAAGATATAATAAATGGTAGGGCTTATGGGTAGTGATGATGCTTGTATGCATGAATTTTTGTGATTAGTGGGCCATGATGCAATGCTTATTGTTTATCTCTTGTGTCGGTTTCAAACATTCATTTTTTTTAGGGAACTTTAACGAAAAGCATCCGGTACTGTTCACTTTAACGAAAAACCACATTTTTATACTAAAAAGTCAATTCTGGTACTATTCACTTTACCCTTTATTTTGTTCTTATCATTAAAACTCAAAGTTTTCAAGCCCTTTTCATTAGTTTTCCTTTTTTTTTATAGACGGTCTCTTTGTTTTTGACTTTCACGTTTAGGTTTGGAATTAACTATTTTAATCAAGGTTCTAAAAATCATTAGACGTTAATCAGACGATAGGCAGGGATCTAGCACTTAAGCAGTGGCGAAGCTACTAAGAGGCAGAGAGGGGCGACCGCCCCTCCCCTCACCAGAAAACAAGCCCAGAAGTATTGATTTGCTATGTTGCCGCCCTTCTAGGTGGTCGGAAAACCTACAAATCCATGAGGAGTCCATGCTGCTGTGCAGCGCAGGCTACGAACATGCTCTTTCTTTTTCTTCTTTTTTTCAAAATAGTCAAGCCAAAGAATTTTTAATTGTTAATTTGCTCACTTTCCTAAGGTTTTTAACCCACGTGTTTGACATCGTTACATATCTTAAAATTTACTATAAATTCACACGAATTTAAAAAAGTATTTTTTTAAAGTAATACAAACTCGTAATCATTTCAATTTTTATTTCTTACCATCAAATTCAACAAAGTAATAAAGAAAATATATCAAATATTTTTAAACATTATGTTCTATAATCAATATTTTTTAAGGAAAACTAATGAAAAGGGTTTGAAAACTTTGAGTTTTAATGATAAGGACAAAATAAAGGGTAAAGTGAATAGTACCAGGATTGACTTTTTAGTGTAAAAATGTGGTTTTTCGTTAAAGTGAACAGTACCGGGTACTTTTCGTTAAAGTTCCCTATTTTTTATACTATATACTATATAATAAATAGACACTTATCCATACAATATTATAATAAATTTATTTAAACATCTAGCTGCCAAAATCCTTGCCTAAGCGTTAGGCCATGTCAGCTGCCCAACTAGCACTTAGCATCATTTAGAATTTTGCTCATTATATAGTTATGTAATGGAACTTTACAACAAGAAACAATGCTTAAATTCTCCTTCAAATAATACTATTAGTTTAAATCCTCTTTCGAATCTTTCGGTCATCCCAAGTCCTCTTTTGAATATTTCGGTTAGTCCAAATCATTCTTCAAATATTCTGGGTAGTCCACATAGTCTTTTTGCAAACCTTGGACTTAGACCTCAAATGGGTGTCCCCATTTTATTGGAACATTTTACCCTTTTAAATTTCGCCCCTCCCCTCAACAATTCCTGGCTTCGCCAATGGGCCTAAGCGGATTTATGTAAATTTATTATATATCTTGTAAATAAGTATTTGTTTACACCTAAAAAGGAATTATACTTGTATGGATAATAAAAGAATGATAAAATGCACAAATAGGAGTAGAAGAATACACAAATTATATACATCCAAAAAATTCAATATTTAAAAAACAGTAAACATATAATCATAATGAGGAGGATTTGGATGATAGACTAAATTCTTTTTGTCACATCTCAGCCTGGGCCCCCACCGCATCCAGAGCTCGACTCCGTCGTAGCACGATATTGTCTGCTTTGGGCCCCGACCACGCCCTCACGATTTTGTTTCTAGGAACTCACGAGCAACTTCCCAGTGGGTCACCCATCATAGAAGTGCTCTCGCGCGCTACTCACTTAACTTCGGAGTTTCAACGGAACCCGAAGCCAGTGAGCTTCCAAAAGGCCTTATGCTAGGTAGGGATGAGAATATACATTTAAGGATCACTCCCCTAGGCGATGTGGGATGTTACACCCTCTTTCTCCCTTCTTTATTTATATATCAAAATTCAGCTCATTCTATTTTTTAGGATGGTACTATCTACATACTACACTCTTTTTCACTGCTCACACACTCCGTGTTAATTTTTGTCCATTTATCTTCTTTAATTCATTCGATACGATGACCGAAATTGAAAAGAATGTGTGAAAGATTAAAAGAAGTGTGTGGATAGCAACGCCTATTTTCCAATCAAATACAACAAACTATAGTTATCTCTCTATTATTGTTCTCTTATTTTTTTTTTCCTTCTACAAGGCGCAAGGCCTAGATAGGCCACCCTTTTCCTTCTTTCTATCGGTCTAGTAGGCTAGCGCAGCAGGGCAAACCAGGGATGGCCCAAGAAGCCCAGCCTGCGACCAAGCTCAGCAGCAAGAGAGAAAATGCCCCGTGTCTCTCTCTATCTCTTCCTTCACGAGTCGGTGCCCTACAGCCCTTTCCACACTTGCCCCGCGCCAGGCCCAAATCTCAGAAAGGCTTGAGCCTAGTTAGCCCAACTTGGCACCTCAGCGCGCTGTTCACCTCGGCCCAAGACGAGCTGAGCACCTGGCCCCCGTCAGCCAACCGCGACACACCACACTAAGGCAGATCATCGGGCTGCCCAACTTGCGTAGGAGCCCCGTGGCTGCTTTGTCACCATCCTCGGGCCTCACTAAGCCACTCCATTGAACTTCGAGGGTCCAGAAAAATAAAGAAGAAATAAATTTACGTTTTTCTTACCTTGATGCAGCGCAAAGAAGAAAAATAACGACGACAATCAATTCTTCGCAAGGGCAAGCAAAGAAGAAAACTAGGGGATAAGTTTTCAATATCCTCTAGCCTCCAATTTTATTTAGTCCTCTGCTTAAGACAGGCTTAAATAAGTTTTGGTAGCAATTGCTTTTCCTTTTCTAAGAATACTCTATTTCTTCGTCAAACTGGAAGATCTACATCAAATTGAGAAACAACTCTTTGCACACCTAAGAAGCTTGGGATTTCTACACCTACTGCCATTTTCTGCTTATAGCACAGTAGGTGTGGGGCATTTGTGGAGAAAAAAGTAATCCAAAAATATAGAAGACGACACGTGGACTTTTTCTGAAATAACAAGATTGCCCTTATTAAATGTGTAATGCTCTCAAATACTCCATTGCATAGCTCAACATCTCTGGACGTCCAAGTAACTGACTATGATTGCTCAAGGCTCCCTTGCTCATGGCATGGAAAAGTCAAATGCATTAAAGAAATGATTAATAACTAAATCCTATCTTTAATACATTCCCAATTGAAGGTCAATTTCATCGAGTAAGGAATCTTTATCACAATCAATCATGGATGCTTTCATCATTATCCCAATATATTATATCCTAATCAATATCTTGAAAATATTATTTCCTCATTCATCCAACAGTTGACACACCTTGGCCAATAGAATGCCGCCATGTGAAAAGCAAAAATCAAACCCTATGGCCGACCACTCCAACTATAAAAAAAACTCCATCTCCACCAAATTTTGGTAAGCTATGCATAAAAGGCCCAAACACTCACTCTTTTGACAGATACTAACTTAGGCCTCAGAGATCCATTGGCTAAACCCCTATCCCCTCATGAAAGCATGAGGCTTTGGACTTTGAGTACGAGTGTTAATTGTTTTGTAGATACAAATTCGTCAATACTCAAGATGATGGATTTTTGCTACCACAACTAATATAAAAGTAAAGAGTAATACTAGGTAGACTAATTTTTTAGACCACATTTGCAAACCATGTGATGTGTCACCAATATGAAATAAACATGTTAATAACACTTAAATAATAATCGAATCATCAACAACCATATCATATGGTTTACAAAATATAATTTAAATAGATGATTTCCTTGACATTATCCAAAAAATAAATAAATAATAATTAAAATAACAAATAAGTACAACCCTGTTGGGGGGGGGACTTTTAGGTCGAGTTGGACTTGGGCTTTGACGGGCACCTTGTGCTTCCTCTGGTTCGTTTGAATACAAGTCCCGGATACCTCGAGAGGATTAGCGTTTCTTAGGAAGTATCTTTGTTGTAGTAATAACTCAAAGACGTCATGATTAAGCAAATAATGGCTTGCTTAAGTGAGGCATGATGTGGAAGTTACAAGTTTACCAATTTAGCATGAGAGAGAACTTTGAATGGTTGCATAGTGTTCTGGGTTGGGTAATTTGGATTTCCTAGGGTTCTAAGAGAGCTTATATTAGCTGAAGGAGATCAAAGGAAGCTGGGAGAAACTCCTAAGATCGTAAGAAAATGGCTTTTAGGATTCAAGTTCGTTTGCACTTGGGGAGCGATTTCCATTGCTTTGTACAATGCAATCTTGAATCTCTCATCTCTCTATAACATTTTGTCCCTCCTTGTATTGGGTTGAATCTTCATTTTTGTAGGTGAAGAGTTCTCTTTTGTAGGCTTTCTTGGGGCATCTCCTATTATAGCTAAGTCTTCCTCCTCCTTTTTCCTAGTGCAACTGCGACCTTCTATTTTGGTGTAAGACAGCGGAGCGCCTTTGTTCTCATGAAGACTATGCTGCATGTTCTTCCTAGAGTGCCCCTAAGTCAACTTCCACATGCGTTAATTCTGGTAACTCGTTTCCTGGCTTTCATTCATCGTTCTCTTACATGAGCTAGAAAGGAAAAGTCTACCTCTCTTTTCATTAAATGCAAGCCTTCATGTGAACTTAAGGCCTTGAGTTTGGTTCTTTTCTAATTGACTTGGCTGGCTTGATAGGGAAAAAGGAAAACTAGGTTTGTTCGCTATCAAACTTACCTACGTAGAAGTCAAGGATTGTGAGCTTGGATTTTTGGGCTCCCAAGCAGCCCAAAGTTTTCATAATCTTGACTCCCCTAAGGCCTAATAAACTCTCGTTACTGTCTACACCACCATTCACTTGGCAAGCCCCGACACGCAACTTAAGCTTATTTTTTTGTGATAATAGTTACTGTGATAAGTCATGGTGTGGTAAATATGCATGAATTTGCATGGACATGACGTGATTAATACAAGTGTTCGACATCGTGGCTTGATTGTAAATATTTTTCTTTCTTGATTGAATACATTTACATGTGTTTAGGCTTGACTTGAGACTTTTGTAGCAGTCGAGCCTTGAAACGTAATTGGGTCTTCATATGATAACAAACACGAGAATGTAATGAGTGTTTGAGTGTTGTACATAATACATCATACAAGTACACCTTTCAGAATCATACATGGGAAATTCTAAACAAACATCAAGAGAAAATAAACTAGCATCTTGCTTTGTGGGCCTATGATTATTACATTATATTCTCTGCCGTACAATAATTAAGGAATTAAAATACTCATAACACAAAACTTAATTGGCCTCCATCCATTCTTTGTCTTTCCTTATCTCACTACTACAAAATTATCTATACTTGACGGTTCAAAAACCGACAAAAAACATATGTTACTGTCGGATTTTAAGCAAAATCCGACAGAAACTGTATGCAGTGGCGGATATAATAAGCGACAGAATTGCCCGCGTCAGGAAATGAATTTTCCGACAGAAAATACTCTGAAACCGACAGAATTTGTGTCGGATATAACCGACATAAAATAAATTAATAATGAATAAATAACAACATTTTCTGTCGGATAAAACCGACAGAAAATATACAAAACCTGCATAACTTGTGTCGGTTATAACTGAAAGGGAATATATTGATAATAAATAAGACCATTTTCTATCGGCTAAAACCGACAAAAAATATAAAAACCGACAGATCTTGTGTCGGTTATAAAACCGACAGGGAATATATTAATAATAAATCAAACCATCTCTGTCGGATAAAACCGATAGAAAATAGATTAATAATTAAAAAAAATATAAAAAAGGACATGACAGCATTCATTGCACTTTCTGCAATTTTCATAATCGTACCATCCTTCTCCCTCTTCCTCTCCCTGTTTTCTCCATCCACATCCGACGACCTTCAACCTCTCTTAAACTTCAAGCAATCCCTTGAAACCTCAAACCTAAGTCTTTTCACTACTTGGGCTCCACCCAATTGGGTCTGCAACTTCACAAGGATTGTCTGTGACTCCGATGGCTTCGTCTCCAAAATCATCCTCTCCTAGCACAACCTTTCTGGGTTTCTTCCATTGCATGCAATCTGCTCGCTTCCATCGTTAAAAAGGCTTTCTTTGGGCTCCAATGGATTGTACGGAAGCCTCACGGATGACCTGAAAAACTGCTCGAGCTTGGAGCAGTTGGATTTGGGTAAAAATACGTTTTCTGGAACTTCCAAACTTGTCTTCTTTGACAAAATTAACCCTCCTGAGTCTCAATGGCAGTGGATTTTCCGGGAAATTTCCATGGAAATCGCTGTAATTTTGCTGTGATTTTGTGACTAGTTGATGAAAAAATATAAAAAAAAAATGAAACAAATCAGAGTAGCCAAGAAATGGCCAAATGAACTGAGGAAACAACATCGAAGAAAATGTTTCATAAAATGGAGGTTAATACATACACATTTCTCTATATTTTAAATGAAGAAAAAAAAAACTCGCACCTCATATTTTTCAGTTTGTTCCTTCCATGTACATGCATCCCAGAGATCAACGCCCATATCTCCCCAGTACATATCCACTTTAAGTCGGCATGCATTTTCACAGCTTCAGCTTGCTTCTAGAATTGTTCATCCATGGTGATTGAAGCGAGAAGGAGAAGGGGAGAAGAGACGGAGAAGGAAATGAGGAGAGAAGAAAAGGGGGAAGGAAGGGGGAAGGGAGAAGGCACTGGCGCAAGGAAAAGATGTAGGTGTTTTATTTTGGAAAATTTTCATTACTGTCGGTTTTAACCGACAGAAACAATTTTAAATAAAACCGATAAAAACATTTTTAAATAAAAAACCGACAGAAATATTTATGACTGTCGGTTAAAACCGACAGAAATTTTTATGACTGTCGGTTAAAACCGACAGAAAAAATTTTCAAAATAAAAACAGACAAAAGATTTTCATTATGGCGGCAAAAATCCCTCCAAAATTCCCTCCCAAAATTTTAAATTCCCCCCAAAATTTTGTTACGATTTTAAAAAATAAAATAATAATTGTTTGGTTTAATAAATAAATAAATAATATGTATTTAAATAGAATAGGTTTTTAAAAATTAAATAAATAATTGTTTGGTTTAATAGATAATAACCAATATAAAATATGCAATAAAGAAACAAAATGATAATTGTACAATGAAAATGTCATCACACAAACTAAATCTTGTGTAATCAATACTTGAAAAACATAAATAAAAATTTAGCACAAATTACTTTTCCCACTTAAAAATTTAGGCAAATTTAACGGAGATATGCATTTTACGAAACTTTTTTTAACGATCCAACCGTCAAACTTATTTGTGCACACTCCGAGATTGCATACGTAAAAAATCATAAAAAAAATATATTCAGAGATTGCGTAACGAAACAAAAGTTTTCGACGGTTATAAACGAAAAATCAAAATTTAACGGTTATTTTAGCTCCGATTTTGATGATTTTTTTACAGCTACACTCCTTGACCCTATAAGAATACATTGAATGAATTTGATCTTTAATTTAAAATATTTACACAAGTGGATACCACAAAATCTTATTTTATACTTGATGGGGAAGTATAACATTAACTCTAAGTGTTTGTTTAATCTACCATTTTGACTCGATATGCATTCTACGAAACGTTTTTTCAATGATCCAACCGTCAAATTTATTTGTACACACTCCGAGATTGCATACGTAAAAAAAAAACATTCAGAGATTGCGTAATGGAACAAAAGTTTTCGACGGTTATAAAAGAAAATTCACAATTTAACGGTTATTTTAGCTCCGATTTTAATGTTTTTTTACAGCTACACTCATCGACCCTATAAGAATGTAATGAATAAATTTGATCTTCAATTTAAAATATTTACACTAATGGATACCACAAAATCTTAGTTTATACTTAATGGAAGTATAACATTAACTAGAGTGTTTGTTTAATCTACTGTTTTAATGCGATACGCATTCTACGAAACATTTTTCAACGATCAAACCGTCAAACTTATTTGTAAACACTCCAAAATCACATACGTAAAAAATCACAAAAAACAAACATTCAGAGATTAGGTAACAAAACAAAAGTTTTCGACGGTTATAAACGAAAAATAAAAATTTAACGGTTATTTTAGTTTCGATTTTGATGATTTTTTACAGCTACACTCCTTGACCCTATAAGAATGCATTGAATGAATTCGATATTCAATTTAAAATATTTACACTAGTGGATACCACAAAATCTTATTTTATACTTGATGGGGAAGTATAACATTAACTCTAAGTGTTTGTTTAATCTGCCATTTTGACTCGATATGCATTCTAAGTGTTTGTTTAATCTGCCATTTTAATCTCATTCTCTCTCTATTCATCTCTCTGTTTATCATCCTCCCTTTTCATTCATCTCTCTCACTCACCTTCACTCCTCGGGAACACCACCACCTCGCCGTTGAGACATCGACGAACCACCGTCACCACCACCTGGATGCCACGATCTTGAGCCCAGACCAGCTCTCATCTTTCTCGCTCTCACCCCTCTCATTCTCCCTCTACCATCACCGACACCAAGTCCGGAGCATCGAGCCACCACCACCTCAACTCCGGCGAACCACCTCAGCTCCCCACTCTCTTTTCCCGTAACTAGTTCTCATTGTCGGCGAACTTGAGACCTCCACAGTCCACACCCATCACGAAATCTGGGGACCCATGGATTTCCAGACGAGGTAGGGACCCCACACTCTCAAATTACGTCATTATCATCATTTTGGGGATGTTCTTGAGATGTTTTAGTGTTATATCGTATATGTTTTATGTACAGGAAATAGATAGACAAGTGCCCTTGATGGATGAAATAGATAATAAGGTAACCCCTTTGCCTTCTAAGTCATTTTTTTCGTTCATCTATTAGAAAGCTTTAAACTTCATTATTTGGAAATCGTGAAATCTTTATTTTCCTGTTATGTTTTGATGTTGATTGCATCAAGTGGCAAGTGGTTTAAATGCAATAATTGAGCTCTATTTCGACACCATTCCAGGTTGACAGGGCAAATGCTGACCTTACAAAAACTAATGTGACCTTAAACTTTTGCTTCGATATCACCCTCCTGATTTTGATTTTAGGAATCGCCATCTATTTGTACAAGTAAGTTTGATCTCTTTGCTAGCTGCATTAATAGTAATGGTCTGACACATATTTGACTTTTTAGCTAACATGGTCCTTAAAATTTGCATAACACATCACTTTGGTCCCTGAGATTTCAAATCAATAGAAGTGGTCCCTGAGATTGTCCACCATCCATCATTTTGGTCATTCCGTTAAAAACTCAGTTAAGTGTCCTAGAACTCTTGGCCGAAAGTTTGGGCAATTTTCAAAATTTCGTAACTCAATCGTTTCTTAACCAAATTTGACCTATAATATATCAAAATGAAGATAGGAAAATTTATAATAATATTATATCTATTTCAAAGCCCAATGGTTGCCAGAGATGGCCGGAAAATAGACTCAAAGTTGACTGGTCCAAGGGAAAATTGGAAAACTCGCCATAAACTGGGTAAACTTTAAACATTCATAACTTCTTCAATACTCAACGAAATCAAGTGATTCAAAAACAAAAATCATACTTCTCGATGAGAGGAAGATAATGGTACCTTTTTTGATGGCTAACTAGCTGTGGTTTGGCCCAAAAATGGCTCGAAAGTGGCTAACTTGAGACCAAGACAACCATTTTCGAGCCGTTTTCCGGCCAAACCACGGTGAGTTAGCCTTTTAAAAAGGTACCACTCTCTTCATCTCGTAAAGAAGTATGATTTTTTTTTAATCACTTGATTTCGTTGAGTATTGAAGAAGTTATTAATGTTTAAAGTTTACCCAGTTTCCGAAGAGTTCCCACAGATCAGTCAACTTTGAGGTTATTTTTCGACCATCTCTGGCAACCATTGGGCTTCCAAATAGGTATAATATTATTCTATACTTTCCTATCTTCATTTTGATATATTATGGGTCGAATTTAGTTAAGAAACGATTGAGTTATGAAGCTTTGAAAATTGCCTAAACTTCTGGCTAAGAGCTCTGGGACACTTTAACGGAATTTTTAATGGAATGACCAAAATGATGGATAGTGAACAATCTCAGAAATCACTTTTATTGATTTGAAATCTCAGGAACCAAATGAATGAGTTATGCAAATCTCAAGAACCATTTTGACTAAAAAGCCCACATATTTTGTTCCACTGATGTTGTCTTCTTGTGCTACCCTTTTAGCAGAATTTAATTGATTTTTCAAATTTATATAAGGCACAATGTATCATGAATAATGTAATCTTCAAATTTTTAAGCCAGCGTTCTTTGGTTTTAATGTTGGAAACTTAATTGGGTTTGCTTATGATATTTTTAGGCCCCAACAATAGCCCGAATGCAATCAGTGTTCGAGTGCTGTACACAGTACATCATACAAGTACACCTGTCAGAATCAGACATAGGAAATTCCAAACAAACATCAAAAGAAAATAAATTAGAACAACATCCTGCTTTGTGGGCCTACGATTATTACATTATAATCTCCGCCGTACAACAATTAAGGAATTAAAATACTCATATCACAAAACTTAATTGCCTTCCATCCATTCTCTGTCTTTCCTTATCGCTGTCTTTTCTTACGTTTCTTTTTCATTTCATTTCTTAAAGAATCAAAACGGTCAACGTAATTAGTTGGCCTACATTTTTGCCCTCCTCCGACTGAACCCAGAAAACCAACGAGTGCAACAAGAGTCTCTGATCAGTTGACAACTCAGAGAGAGAGATGAGTGTGATCGATTTGATAACGAGGGTTGATGCAATATGCAAGAAATACGACAAGTACGACATAGATAAGCAAAAGGAGCTTAATAATATTTCTGGGGACGATGGTTTTGCTCGCCTATATGGGGCCGTTGAGGCCGACCTCGATGCTGCTCTCCAGGTCTCTCTCTCTATTATTATTTTTCTTTCCTTAACAAACTAAGCATGTGCCTGGTTGGTTGGTTGATGAGAAATTAATTAGTTGAAGTAGAGGAAGGGAAAAATAAGAAAAAAACGTACATAGAATTCTCAATTCCATGTTTCATGTGAAGGGTGCTAGGTAGGTTTTTGTGACAATAATATTTATGAGATAGTTTATGCACATCCTTTTTCATTAACATGTATTCCTGATTATTTTTATCTGTTGCTTCTCCTTGGCTTTATTCAATGTATTAAGGTCAAAAATAAAGATATATGCGTAGAGAGAAAAAAAAATTGCGTGGAAATCATTTTCCTATTTTCTTCAAAACAAAAACAATTTTGTGTTTTAGTTTTTGTTAGCCTTTTAGTCCATATGATTTCTGAGAAAACCGAAGTGATGTCAAAAGGAAAGGAAAGGATAGAATATGAAGCCAAATAAACATAAGGCCAAATGAAATTATGGTAATAGTATGAGATTATTCTGTGAACCAAAGTTTGGTGAAATACAGAAATTAAAGCTTTAATCGTTTTCTATTCTCTCATTTTTATCGGTGTTTACCGAACTGAGCTTATGTCCAGATGAATTATGAATTGTCTAATTGTTGGTATTTGTAGAAATCAGAGATGGTATCAACGGAGAGGAACAGGGCTACTGCTGTTGCTATGAATGCTGAGATTCGACGAACCAAGGCTCGTTTGCTTGAAGAGCTCCCCAAATTGCGAAGACTTGCTCCTAAAAAGGTTTAATCCTTGAATGTTCATATAATTAAGTTATGTCATATTCAACATTTTTCTTGGTTTCCAAGAAATGTTACAACTTGCTCCAAGTTTTCAATAAAAAATACTTACTGGTTTGGGATTTAGTGAATAATGATTTTGTTGATGCACAAAACCGGGGCGGTCTTGGAACAACGTAAATCCGACCGTGAATCTGCACAAACGCTCAAGAACACGAAGAACACAAAGAACACAAAGAAATCAAAGAACACAAGGATTTTATCGTGGTTCACCCCAATGTTTGGGCTACGTCCACACTGTAGTTGATTCTGTTTCTCTGTAAGTGTATGGATACAAGTGTTTGGGGGAAGTCCCCCAGAGAAAGAAGAGAAGGGAGAGGAGAGCCTCGGTGGTGTGAGGTCTCTCCTGAATGTAATGAGAGCTTCTCTTAGCCTTCTTAGGCTTGGCTCTTTTGCCTCCTTTAGAATGAGGGTAGGAGTCCCCTTTTATAGAATAAGGGGCTCCTCCTCCTTTACAAAGTATGGGCTTTAGTGTGAGGCCTAAATACAAGGCCCAAGACCCAAATATACGAGGCCCTAAATATGGTATAAACAGTAGTCCCCCAAGTCTTCAGTCAAGAGAGTCTTTTGGCTGGAGACTTGAAATTCAGTCCATGTGTGGGCCGAAGTAACTAAATGTCATCTAGAACTGATGCTCGATATGAGGCGGTGCCCAATCTGAAATGATGTTCAACTAGAAGTAGCACATGTTGTGAGGCCGCTTTGCTTGTAGCTTATATTGCCTTGTTTGGCTCGGCTTGTGGCGTTTGAAGGTGAGGGAGTCCATTTTATAGAATAAGGGCTCACTCCTCAATACATGGATGATGGGCTAGAGTTGATGCTCTCTAATAGTGGTGAGGGGAGTCCCTTTTGTAGAATAAGGGTTTGCTCCTCAATACATAAATAATGGGCTAAGTCCCCCAAGTATTTTTCATGAGGCCCAGTTGAGGCCTAATATATGGTACATAATGTCCCCCAAGTCTTCGATCAATAGAGTCTGTTGGCTGGAGACTTCAAATTGAATCCATGTATGGGCCGAAGTGGCGGTTGTTCGGATGCGGTATTTGTATACCCTGCACTGAAGCTTTGTAGGTGAAGCTTTGCAAGTGAAGCTTTGAAGCTAGAGCTCTGTAAATGAAGCTTTCGAAGCTGGAGCTTTTATAAATGAAGCTTTTGAAGCTAGAGCTCTGAAATGAAGCTTTTGAAGTTGATTGACATGAGTGATGCTCATGAATGTTTATGTTGATTGACATGAGTGATGCTCATGAATGTTGTCATGAGTGATGCTCATGAATGTTGTCATGAGTGATGCTCATGAATGTTAACATGAGTGATGCTCATGAATGTTTATGTATGATTGTCATGAGTGATGCTCATGAATGTTTATGTATGAATGACATGAGTAATGCTCATGTATAATTTGGAATACTGGGTGTACTTTTGATCACCTAGTTGGTCCGAATAATTTTGGAGTACTGGGCGTACTTTTGATCACCTGGTTGGTGGTAGTAGCGGCAGGGTGCCGAATAATTTTTGTAGTACTGGATGTAATTTTAGTCACCGGGTTGGTGCTATTTTGGGCTTATGGGCCTTTGCCCTCCACGCAACATTCCAGCCCATTTATTTTGGGCTTTGCCCTTTTTTTTTTTTTTTTTTTTTTTTTTTTTGTACCCTCTGATGGGGTTTATACATATGTTTCCGAAAGATAAGGAAAATAAATTACATCATTCTGGTGGGGTGTTTATTCCTTACTTTTGCAGTATTTTTCTTCTGCACTTTCTCTGTCTCTGGCAGACATAAAGAATCATAATAATAGAAAAATCTTTTGCTTTTCTCTTTTCCTTTTGCTTTTGTTTCTGTTTTTCTCCAGACATCCATTTTCTTTTTCTTTTGCCGTGTCTTCCACTTCTTTGTGGAATTGTTTACAATTCCACTAACACCTTTTTCTTTCTTTATTCCTTTCCTCCATTTTCTTTTTCTTTTGTCGTGCCCTCCATTTCTTTTTAGGTGCAGAATAGTCTTCCACTTCTTTGTGGAATTGTTTACAATTCCACTAACACTTTTTTTTTTTTTTTTTTTCTTTCTGCGTACAGTGAGTATCTCTCTCTACAATACCTCTTGATCCGATCCCACCATGTCCTGCTTAGCTTTCTCTCTTCAACCCGCCAATGGATCCGACATCCTGCTCCAAACTCGATAATGGTTCCTGCCTACACGGCCCCTTGTCGTCGTCTCGGCATGAGGATCTTCACAATCACTACCGGCATCTGCTACGTTTTTTGCTGGTTTTCACGCTGAAACTGAGTTGAGCTCCAAAACATTATTCTTCATCACCAGCACCGTCCCTCTGATCTTCTTGTCATCATCTTTTGGGTGATGATTAATGGTGATGCTCTGGGATGGCTTGGTAGTTGATGAAACCACAATTAACGGCTGAGATTGTGCCACCTCAGTCATGCACAAGAAACCAGCAGGGAATAGTTTCATTGGAGCAGTCGTTTGAAACAACCCTAGTCTACCATTGACAGATGTGGCACGATCTGGATAGGTGGTTTTTGCTGGTGCTGTAACAACTGAGTTCAAGGGACTGAGATGCTTAAGATGAGCACAAAGCATCTTTGCTTTTCGTTACATTTCCCACTGCAGCAGCACTAAGAGGCAGGCTCGTCAGGAGGAGCACAGGTTCGATGCGGAAGAGCAAAGCCTGAGGGCGGGTGGAACGGCATGATGTTGTTGGCCACTCATGACTGCGCCGCGAAGAGCTTGGCAAGGGCCAGAACGTCGCCGTTTTCGACAGTGATGGTTGCAGCGATGTTGGTACCTGCGAAGGCGTGGATGATGTTGGGCCTGGCGTCAGAGATCTTGACGCGGTCGATGGCGTCAGAGATCAGAGCAGAGATCTTGATGCACGTGATTAGTGATTTGGGGTTTTGAGATTGACTTGGTTGGGCCCATTTCGGCTGGCAACTCCGGAAAACTGATCCACGACAGCAACATGGAGCCGAGAAATGCACTGCAGCGGCTCCAACTCCAGAAAATCTGAGAGGGAGCGATCGAGACCCTGTGAAGTGATTACTGGGAAAACCAAGAACCTGCAACGTGATGTTCTGATGAAGAGTTTTTTTATTTTTATTTTTTTGGCAGTTAGGATTTAGCACTGTGAATTCTTCTGCTGCTGGACCATGTACACAGAGTAGTTGACAGGAGGTTCTGGTTCTTGCAAATTCACAGTGGATGTGAAAAAATGAAAGAGAACCGACACAACTTTTCGTATCGATTCCCACAGACGGCGCCAAATGTTGATGCACAAAACCGGGGCGGTCTTGGAACAACGTAAATCCGACCGTGAATCTGCACAAACGCTCAAGAACACGAAGAACACAAAGAACACAAAGAAATCAAAGAACACAAGGATTTTATCGTGGTTCACCCCAATGTTTGGGCTACGTCCACACTGTAGTTGATTCTGTTTCTCTGTAAGTGTATGGATACAAGTGTTTGGGGGAAGTCCCCCAGAGAAAGAAGAGAAGGGAGAGGAGAGCCTCGGTGGTGTGAGGTCTCTCCTGAATGTAATGAGAGCTTCTCTTAGCCTTCTTAGGCTTGGCTCTTTTGCCTCCTTTAGAATGAGGGTAGGAGTCCCCTTTTATAGAATAAGGGGCTCCTCCTCCTTTACAAAGTATGGGCTTTAGTGTGAGGCCTAAATACAAGGCCCAAGGCCCAAATATACGAGGCCCTAAATATGGTATAAACAGATTTCATTGCATCAATCAATCCACAAGAGAAATTGATTATTTGGTTAGAAATTTAGGATACTATACTGAATCAGTACTAAAATATTATACACGTAATATGGCGGTTGCATTTTGTGTGTTGATCATAATATTGTCTATTGAAAGATATTATTGGCACACCAACACTCCTCGTAGCGCAATTTCTTCCGTATGTTATATAGAAGGGAGGGGTGCATAATGACATTTGTGATGTGCTAATTACAATTCCCTATATATTTTATTTTCTGATACTATTCTGTGCCGTCTTTGTGTATAACTAATTATTATGAAATACAATCATTAACCATGCATAGGTCAAAGGGCTTTCCAAAGAAGACCTTGAGGCTCGAAGCGAGTTAGTATTTGTACTAAAAGAGAGGATAGAAGGAATACCAGATGGATCAACGACTGCAGCTAAACAAACTGGTGGTTGGACAGATTCAGCTCCGTACGCTGGAATCAAAATTGACTCGAATTCAGGTAATCATGCAATCAGCATAAGGTTGTGACCAAAGTTTCCATGGTTAAGAGAACTAAAATCACTTTTAACTTTTCTTAATGCCTTAAATTATGTCAGATAGGAGATCTGATAATGAGTACTTTCAACAAACTGAGGAGTCGGATCGCTTTAGGCAGGAGTATGAAATGCGAAGAATGAAACAGGCACGTATTCGTATAGCATGTTCTATCCAAAGTAGTGCTTCTCATTTATTGTACTTTCTCTGTAACGAGAGATGTGGTAGAGATTTCTAATTACTCTGTGATTAAAATTACTGATCTTGTTTGTGAAGTTCTCATTTTGATTCACTTATTAGATACATGCTTAAAATGCTTTACTTGCGAGACTGGAATCTAAGCTCCTCTTGTAAATTCTTTTGTTGCACCATTTAGTTAAATAATTCTCTTTGCAATACGGCTTGAAGATTGGAATTGTTGGTCACTTTTGCTTGACATAGTACGTGCTGCAATCTTACATCGAATATTAATTTGACTTTAACTCAGGATCAAGGTCTAGATGTTATAGCAGAAGGATTGGACACGTTGAAAAATATGGCCAGCGACATGAATGAGGTTTGTTCATACCATTAACAATTCACGTATTTTTTGCATGGTGACTGTTAAAATTGTATATGTTTTATGTACAGGAAATAGATAGACAAGTTCCCTTGATGGATGAAATAGATGATAAGGTAACCCCTCTGCCTTCTAAGTCATTTTCTTTCGTTCATCTATTAGAAAACTCTAAACTTCATTATTTGGAAATCGTGAACTCTTTATTTTCCTGTTATGTTTTGATGTTGATTGCATCAAGTGGTAAGTGGTTTAAATGCGATAATTGAGCTCTATTTCGACACCACTCCAGGTTGACAGGGCAAATGCTGACCTTAAAAACACTAATGTGAGACTCAAGGATACCATAGTCAAGGTAAATGCATTGTGTGCGTTTTTTTAAATTAGACGTGTGAACCGAAACTGTTACATTGATATCACCTCCTCACACCCTTATCAACGTTCTGCTATAGCTGAGGTCTAGCCGGAACTTTTGCATCGATATCACCCTCCTGATTCTGATTTTAGGAATCGCCGCCTATTTGTACAAGTAAGTTTGATCTCTTTGCTAGCTGCATTAACAGTAATGGTCTGACACATATTTTGTTCCACTGATGTCGTCTTCTTGTGCTACCCTTTTAGCAGAATTTAATTGATTTTTCAAATTTATACAAGGCACAATGTATATGAATAATGTAATCTTCAAATGTTTAAGCCAGCGTTCTTTGGTTTTAATGATTGTGCTTTTGATCTGTTGCAGTGTCTTGAAGTGAAATTAGTGATCCAGCAACTATTTCTCCGAGTTCTCTACTTCGTTTATGGTTTATGTATCTCAGTATCTGCGCTCTATTCTCATTGATGATGGACAATATATAAACGTGTGGTTTGAGGTTTCTCTGAGTATGTATTTTCTGCTAGCAGGCAGGGATGTCCATGTCCAATTTTATTGGATCAAACTTTTTATAAGCAAATAGTTGTTGCATGAAGATCCAAAATATTTGACCGACATTTTTCAGCAAATGTTTATGTGGAAATACCACATATTCATTTTGGTTATAATGGAAGAGAATTTAACTTTTGACCTAGCATATTCCTACATACCGGCCCTCATTACTTGAGCTACCTCTAACAGCGTAGGAAATCACAACTTTTGCAAACATTGCAAGGAATGCCACTTTAGATACAAGCATACAATATTTACTTGGGAAATTTATGTATACGCTATACACCAGGCCCAATAAGAGGAAAACAACTTATATAGAACGGGTGTACGATCACGTGACGTTTTAATTTAATAGTACAATGTTATGTGTTGAAAATTACAAATGTCACTGTTTTATTAGAATGGGACGCTGTGATGACAATGAACTTGTTCCGTATAAGTGAGTCTCCAAAGAAAAAGCTACCAAAATCGAACAAGAAACCGAACTAATGAGATTGGATAAGAAATGAGTTGAGAATAATAAAGAAACACACTCACACCAGTCAAGGAATACTTGAGACCTCGATTGGGCTAGCATTACCATCTCTCTCTAAATATAAATTTGTTATGCAAAATTATCATGGTTAATTTTTTTTTTATGGTAGATAAATAAGTGGAAATTAAAAAACAATGATGAAAATTTAACCATTCTATAGCATGTTTTGTCACTTGGGAGTCTTTTTCTAATACCATTTAAGAGCATCAGCTTTGAAAGTGAAAACCAAGGTGACGACCGAGCGTCTCGTAGGACCGCCTGGAGAGTCACCAGCATTAGACCCCAGAACATATTCAAAGATCCGACTGCTCTCATGAGCAGAGGATCATCTCTGATGCATTACCCTGACAGAGGGGTTCGTGGTGAGCTCAGTTTTAGAAGTCTACAGGTCCGCTCAACCCATTCTTAGCAAAACTCTGCATATAAGATTTTTCAGTAGCCTGTCTATAGAGGATAGCACATGAGAAGGAAGGAATAGTTCTTAGAAGAGTTTGAGGCAACTACTCGGTGATACGGATGCTCGAAACGGGGACTGCTAAACTCGGGGGAAGACAGATTAGGATAAGTGTCTACAAGCAGTTGTGAGGGGGACAAGCCCCACAATCTGTTGGCTTTTGAATCCGGATCCTCTTTATGAAGATTCTAGGAATCTGTTAATCTTGTCCGTTAATCGTACATTGTGCGGTCAAAAATTATTTTAAATATTTTTATTTAAATTAAATATAAATAATACCTAATAAAAACTGATATATTTTAGGGTGTTTTACCCCTAGTGGTCGAACCCACTAAGAGTGGCCGGTCCCCCCCCCTAATTTTTAGGTTTATGGTTTAATTTTGGACAATTTTTCTAAGTATTTGGAATAACTTGTTTAGTTTTGGTTTATTTTTAATTATGGATAATTATTTTATAGATATTACTTATCGAATTGATTAATTGAATGAATGAAATTATATATATGCGTGTGACCAATTCAATCAATTTATTTCTATGTATGTTTAGTGGGGAAGTTAGTTGTCTCGCTGATAGTGCTACCACACACACCATATTGCGTAAGCGACACTATTTTACTAACTTCGTACCTAAGAAAGCACCTTTGATGACTCTCTCAAGCTCTTCCAACTTGATTGAAGGATACAGAAAGGCTTGTATCATGTTGTCTAATGGTACATCCTTAACCATTAAAGATGCCCTCTATTCTCCACGATCCGGAAGAACGTTGCTGAGTTTTAGAGATATTCGAGATAATCAATATCATATTGAAATCATTGAAAAGAATGGTTATGAATTTCTTTGGATCACTTCTTACGAGTATGGCCAGAAGCATATTCACGAGAAGTTGGAACGTCCCCCGAATGGATTGTACATAACAACCATTCGTGGCATAGAAGCCCACCATGTGGCCGACCTTGTGCCTAAGTTCCAGAGCACTTTGCTGCTTTGGCATGACCGTATGGGACATCCCGAACGTGATATGATGCGCCGTATCCTCAAATCATCACATGAGCATCATTTACCTCTCTCCGTTGGATTCCCACCATGCAAAGCGTGTTCTTTGGGGAAGTTGAATACTTAACCCTCACATACAAAGATTATTCACAACCCCCCTAAGTTTCTTCAGAGGATTCAAGGGGATATTTGTGGACCTATCCAACCAACATGCGAACCATTTAGATACTTTATGGTGTTGGTTGATGCATTGACACGATGGTTACATGTTTGCCTGTTATCCACATGCAACATTGCATTTGTGAAACTCTTAGCATAAATTATTAAGCTAAGGGCTTACCATCTTGATTATTCGATCAAGTCGATTCGACTGGATAACGCTGGAGAGTTTACGCAACAAACTTTTGACGATTATTGCATGTCAGTAAGGATTGACATCGAACATCTTGTACCCCTTGTTCATACCCAAAACGCTTGGCATAAGCTTTCATAAAGCGCATTCAATTGATAGCTCGGACTTTGGTTATGCGAACTAAATTGTCGGTACTTGCCTGGGGCTATGCAATATTGCAAGCAACTATGTTGGTTCTCCTAAGGCCCATCGCTACCCAACCTCGTTCACTGTTACAGTTGGTTACTGGATATGAGTCTGACGTCTCGCATTTACGTGTGTTTGGGTGCATAGTCTATATGCCAATAGCACCGCCACTACGCACCAAAATGTGTCCTGAAAGAAAAATAGGAATATATGTCGGTTATGATTCGCCATCAATTATTCGTTACTTAGAGCCCTTGACAGGAGATCTCTTTACCGCATGTTTTTACGGATTATCACTTTGATGAGACAGTTTTCCCGTCATTAGGGGGATATACGCATGCTAACGTTCCTAGAGAATGTCGTGAATTGTCGTGGTATGCACCCACTATGTCTCATTTAGATCCCTGTACTACCCAGTCTGAAACTGAGGTACGAAAAATTATATATCTTTAGAGCATTGCTCAAACCATGCCGGATGCTTTTATTGATCTAGCTAAAGTGACAAGATCACATATACCTACTGCAAGCGCACTTGCAAGGATGGATGTACCCCGCGTACGTCGTAACATCGCCTGGGAAGGCTGGACGGTCCTCGAAGGTGGGGAGGCCACACCTTCCACGCATCCTGGTACATTGGTGGCTAGCCAATCATCTACTTTGACCCTAAACCATGGCAGACCCCTTGGTTCAAATGATTCACAACCCCAAAAAAGGAAATCGGCACCAACTAGTGACCCTAGTTTGAATCCGACCATCGCTCACTCGTCTGTTCCAACACATGAGGTTATTTTATATTACAATGATGGCTTAGATGAGATAATCCGACCTTCCGAGAATCGTGAGATTTCGGTCTACTACGCAGTATTGGATGAGGTTTTGAATCAGAATGAGGTGATCATCGATGATACATTTGCATACACAGTAGCTACTGACATCATACTTAGCGATGACATTGAACCACGTTATGTTGATGAATGCCAACATAAAACGAATTGGTCAAACTAGAAACAAGTAATCCAAATCAAACTTGATTTGCTTGCGAAGCGTAAGGCGTTTGGGTCTGTAACTCATACTCAACCACATGTGAAGCTTGTGGGCTACAAGTGGGTTTTCGTGAAGAAGCGTAATGTGAAGAATGAAATAGTGTGATACAAAGCACGCCTCGTAGCGCAAGACTTCTCTCAACGTCCTGGGATTGATTATGAGGAGATGTATTCCCCCGTAATGGATGCCATAACGTTCCTCTACCTAATCAATTTGGTAGTTTCTAAAAAACTGAATATGCAGCTTATGGATATGGTAACCGCATATCTCTATGAGGATCTAGATACAGAAATATACATGAAAGTTCTAGAAGGACTTCCATTGACTGGTTTAAATAGTTTTAGACCACATAACACTCTCTCTATTAGACTGAGGAGATCACTCTGCGGATTGAAATAATTTTGGCATATGTGGTATAACTGTCTGAGTGAATATTTAACGAGTCAGGGTTACGTGAACAACAAATTATGCCTATGCCTATTCATTAAAAAGTCACATTCCGGATTTGCAATCTTTGCAGTTTATGTCGACGACATGAATCTCATCGGAACTCCTGCAAAGCTTGAGGAAATTGTTACTCTCTTGAAATCGGAATTTGAGATGAAAGATCTTGGGAAAACTCAATATTGCCTCGGCCTGGAGATCGAGCATTGTTCGGATGAAATCCTATTAAATCAATTGAACTACACCCAGAAGGTGGTGTGACATTTTAATGAGGATAAAGCGAAGCCTTCGATTACTCCTATGATCGTTAGGACTTAAGATGCTAAACGAGATCTATTCCATCCCAAGGAGGATGAGGAAGAGATTTTGGAGCTTGAAGTTCCATACCTAAGTGCAATTGGGGCTTTATTGTACTTGGCTTAATGCACTAGACTTGACATCTCCTTCACTGTTAATCTTTTCGCTAGATACAACAACGAACCTACGCGCAGATACTGGAATTATGTTAAAGACATCTTTCGCTACCTCAAGAGTACTACGAATATGAGCTTGTTCTACACCCATGAATCCTCAAGAGGACATGCCCCCCTCGGTTCTCGAGTTGATTCTCGCATTTTTGGTTACGCAGATGTTGGATATTTGTCTGACCCACATAGGGCACGTTCTCAAACGGGCCATTTCTTTACCGTTGGAGACATTGCTATATCTTGGAGGTTTACCAAGCAAACTCTAGTTGCGACTTCATCGAACCATACTGAGATTCTCACCCTGTATGAAGCATCGCATGAGTGTTTTTGGTTGAGAGTAGTTATGAAACATATTCAAGGCACTAGTGGTTTTACTTCTGTCGTTGACCTTCCTACGATGATCTTTGAAGACAATGCAGCATGTATCGAGCAGTTAAAAAAGAGATACATTAAAGGAGACAACACCAAACACATAACGCCAAAATTCTTTTATTCTTAACAGCATCAGAACAATGAAGTCAAGCAAATTTGTTCCCAGGATAACCTGGCTGATCTCTTCACCAAGTCATTGCCCAAGTCTACTTTTCAGAAGCTCGTCCAAGGAATCGGTATACGTAAATTATCTGAATTGAATGGCTTGTAGTTATCTTATTTGGAAGTTATGTCTAACTCATGAGGAGTATCCAGAAGCATATTCACTTGATCTTAATGCACTCTTTTTCCTACGATTAGGAGCATTTTTCCCATTGGGTTTTTGCTACCTAACGAGGTTTTGATGAGACACCCATCATGGGATAATCATACTTCGTTGAGTTCACTACTTTCCTCTTATTTGATGTTTGTTTTAAACATTATGCATACTTCTCACTTTTCTCCTTAGTTTATGGGTTTTTCTCCCACTTTAGGTTTTACCATAGTAAGGTTTTGTGAGTTTGACTACCAATGCATACTTTCTTAAATTTGAGACTTGCATTCGCCCGTTGTGCCGCCGACTTCATCAACTATTCTACCTTATCTATTAAAGATTAGATGCGATGTTTGTTTAAGTATTTACACACTCAGGGGGGAGTGTTGAAGTCATTTTTAGAATATGAATGTGATTGTGTAAATTCTAGTGGATCTAGGAATATCTCTTATATTCCTATTAGTAGTTAATTACCTATTAGAGTTGTTGATGCACAAAACCGAAGGTCTTGGAACAACGTAAATCCAATCGTGAATCTGCAAGATAAGTAAATAACATAAGATGTATCGTGGTTCACCCTAATGTTTGGGCTACGTCCACACTGATTATTGTATTTCTCTGTTTGTGAGGGGATTGAGAGGGGGAGAGCTTTGCTCTGAATATGAGAGTGGAGGTGAGGCTTATGGCCTAGGAATTGGCCTTTCCTAATGAGGAGAATGATGGGTCATTTTATAGAATAAGGACCTTTATTACATAATTACATTTGAGTCCCTCGAGTATTTATACGAGGTCTAAATACGGAGGCCTTAAGTATGGTACAAACAGTAGTCTCTCAAGTCTTCAGTCAATAGAGTCTTTTGGCTGGAGACTTGAAATTCAGTCCATGTGTGGGTCGAAGTAACTAGATTTCGTTTTGAATTGATACTCGATATGAGGCGGTGCTCAATCTGTAATGATGCTCAACTAAAAGTAGAACATGTTGTGAGGCTGCTCTTCTTGTGGCTTATGTTACATTGATTGGCTCGACTTGTGGTGTTGAAGGTGAGGGAGTCCTTTTTATAGAATAAGAGCTCGCTCTTCAATACATAAATGATGGGTTAGAGTTGATGCTCGCGGTGAGGCGTTTGCTCAGCAGGCGGCGATGCTCTCTAATGATGGTGAGGGAGTCCCTTTTATAGAATAAGGGCCCGCTCCTCAATACATGAATAATGGGCTAGAGTTGATGTTCTCTAATGATGGTGAGGGAGTCCCTTTTATAAAATAAGGGCTCGCTCCTCAATACATAAATAATGGGCTAAGTCCCCCAAATATTTTTCATGAGGCCCAATATATGGTACATAATGTAGTCCCCCAAGTCTTCGGTCAATAGAGGCTGTTGGCTGGAGACTTCAAGTTCAATCCATGTATGGGCCGAAGTGGTGGTTGTTCGGAGACGGTATTTGTATACCCTGCATTGAAGCTCTGTAGGTAAAGCTTTGCAAATGAAGCTTTGAAGTTAGAGCTTTGTAACTGAAGCCTTTGTAGCTAGAGCTCTGTAAATGAAGCTTTTGAAGCTAGATTGACATGAGTGATGCTCATGAATGTTTATGTTGACTGACATGAGTGATGTTCACGGATGTTGACATGAGCGATGCTCATGAATGTTGACATGAGCGATGCTCATGAATGTTGACATGAGCGATGCTCATGAATGTTGACATGAATGATGGTCATGAATGTTTATGTATGATTGTCATGAGTGATGCTCATGAATGTTTATGTATGAATGACATGAGTGATGCTCACGTATAATTTTGGAGTACTGGACGTACTTTTGATCACCTAGTCTTTTGGCTGGAGACTTGAAATTCAGTCCATGTATGGGCCGAAGTAACTAGATGTCGTCTTGAACTGATACTCGATATGAGGCGGTGCTTAATCTATAATGATGCTCAACTAGAAGTAGCACATGTTGCGAGGCTGCTCTACTTGTGGCTTATGTTGCCTTGATTGGCTCGGCTTGTGGTGTTGAAGGTGAAGGAGTCCCTTTTATAGAATAAGGGCTCGCTCTTCAATACATAAATGATGGGCTAGAGTTGATGCTTGCGGCGAGGCGGTTGCTCAGCAGGTAGCGATGCTCTCTAATGATGGTGAGGGAGTCCTTTTTATAGAATAAGGGCTCGCTCCTCAATACATGAATAATGGGCTAGAGTTGATGTTCTCTAATGATGGTGAGGGAGTCCCTTTTATAAAATAAGAGCTCGCTCCTCAATACATAAATAATGGGCTAAGTCTCCCAAATATTTTTCATGAGGCCCAATATATGGTACATAATGTAGTCCCCCAAGTCTTTGGTCAATAGAGTCTGTTGGCTAGAGACTTCAAATTGAATCCATGTATAGGCCGAAGTATTGGTTGTTCAGAGGTGGTATTTGTATACCCTGCATGAAGCTTTGTAGGTGAAGCTTTTAAGCTGGAGCTCTTTAAATGAAGCTTTTGAAGCTAGAGCTTTTGTAAATGAAGCTTTTGAACCTAGAGCTCTGTAAATGAAGCTTTTGAAGCTATAGCTTTTGTAAATGAAGTTTTTGAAGCTGAAGCTCTGTAAATGAAGCTTTTGAAGGTAGAGTTTTTGTAAATGAAGCTTTTGAAGCTGATTGACATGAGTGATGCTCATGAATGTTTATGTTGATTGATATGAGTGATGCTCATGGATGTTGACATAAGTGATGCTCATGAATGTTGACATGAGTGATGCTCATGAATGTTTATGTATAATTGATATGAGTAATGCTCATGAATGTTTATGTATGATTGACATGAGTAATGCTCATGTATAATTTGAAGTACTGGGCGTGCTTTTGATTACCTGGATGGTAATAATAGTGGCAGGCTGCTGAATAATTTGGAATACTGGGTGTACTTTTGATCACCTGGTTGGCGATAATAGAAGCGGGCTGCCGAATAATTTGGAGTACTAGGCGTACTTTTGATCACCTGGTTGGCCATAATAGCGGCGGGCTGCCGAATAATTTTTTGTAGTACTGGGCGTACTTTTGGTCACCTGGTTGGTGATAATAGCGGTAGGGTGCCGAATAATTTTTTTGTAGTACTGGACGTACTTTTGGTCACCTGGTTGGTGCTATTTTGGGCTTATAGGCCTTCGCCCTTCACTTAACATTCCAGTCCATTTATTTTGGACTTTGCTGTTTTTTTTTTTTTTTTTTTTAACCTTCTGATGGGTTTTATATAGATGTCTCCAAAAGATAAGAAAAATAAATCACATCATACAAAAACAAGAAAAGTAAATCACATCATTCTGGTGGGGTGTTTATTCCTTGCTTTTGCTTTCTCTTTTGCTTTATCTTTTGCTTTCGCTTTCTTGGAGGACTGCTTTTTTTAGGAATAATGGTGCTTGGTGTCTTGTCAATCCAACATCCCCCAAGGCACTAACACAAGGAGATGCTGGGACCTTGTAGTGGGATGGCAACAGCTTGGCATCATTAGATGTTTGAATTCCTTTATCATCGTGGTCGCGGGACCACTTTCCAGCTGTGTGTTTAAAGAAACCTGCTTTACCTTTACTGCTTTTCCAGTCAGATGTCATCTTTTGCTGAGCAAGCATAAGTTGCTGGTGTTGACCCGTAACTTCCCGGACCGAAAAATCACAAACTTGGAGACCTCCGAGTACCGAAACCTAATCCCATTCTCTTCTAACAAGTTTTCCAGAACCTGCTTATCCTTGTCAGGGTTGGAACTCTCGCACTCGAGCTCATAACACGTGGAGGAAGTGGACGTGGCGGTGGCGGTGATCGCTGTTGATTTTCCTCCACAAAATTAAGAGCATGCACTCAAATTCGCTAAATGCTTGCAGCCTTTCGAGAATCTCCCCCATCGGCGCCGAAAACACCTCGGAGCTGCATTTCACCTTCTTTTCCATCACACAAACTCCAATCTTTATATTCTCTCCGATTTCTCCCTCCTGGTCCTCCAATAACTCAGGAACAACAACCTTGGTGTCGAACTTCAAAACATCAACACCCCCGTATTCCCCATAAATCCACGCCTTTATCTCCGACGGCAGAACCATGACCTTTGACGCCTCAACTGAAGTAGGGGCAAACTGAGAACTAGCAGACACTCTCAGAGCAGGAAAACCAGCTGAAAGCTTGGATCTTTGGGTGGTCGAGCTTTTGGGTACTACGATTCTATTAGTTTCCTGAAAAGTGAAGGAAAATCTGGGAGAAATTTGGTTTGGGGATGTGAGTTGAGAAGCACTGGAGGTGAGAGTGGCGGTGGTGGTTAACATGGTTGTTTCCGAGATGATGCCCGAGTTGGCTCAGACTGATTTGTGCATCAACATGATTCTTGAAGACGATGTCGTACATCTGGAAGGACTTGAGGTTGGCAAAATTCTTGGGGAACGAGATGAGAAGGACTGAGTTCTCGGAACGGTGGAACTGGAGGAGGTTAGGCCGACACGAGTTGGGATAACGAGTCCAGCCTAGTTCAGTGAGTCGCTGCTCGAGTTCGGGGTAGGAGAGGATGACCTGGTTGGTTGGGAGGTAGACCAAGACTCAAGGCCGAGCACCAGGTGTGGTGGTTGTGCCCGGATTCGGCAGCTCTTTTTGCTCAAACGACTCCCGAGTTGGGTTCGTGATCAGCCGAACGACGCCGTGTTCGTCAAATATCCACACTCCGGACATTGTTGTGTGTAACGGGACTGGTGAAGATATTGAAGGCAATGTGAGATGGAGATTAGAAGAGGAAGTATGGTTGTATTTCCATCGATGCCGTCGTGACCGGGAGCTGAAGTGGAAGACATGGGTTTTGTAGTGACTGTGCAGGTGTTTGGTTCTTGGGTTTCTGTAGATTCACAGTGGATATTGTGGTGAGGTCTCACGGTGGTGAGATGAAAAAAATGAAAGAGAATCGACATAGCTTTTCGTGTCGTTTTCTACAGACGGCGCCAAATGTTGATGCACAAAACCGGAGGTCTTGGAATAACGTAAATCCAACCATGAATCTGCAAGATAAGTAAATAACACAGGATGTATCGTGGTTCATCCCAATGTTTGGGCTACGTCCACACTGATTATTGTATTTCTCTGTTTGTGAGGGGATTGAGAGTGGGAGAGCTTTGCTCTGAATATGAGAGGGGAGGTGAGGCTTATGGCCCAGGAATTGGCCTCTCCTAATGAGGAGAGTGAGGGGTCTTTTTATGGAATAAGGACTCCTCACTTATTACATATTTGTCCCTTCCTTTATTACATAATTACATTTGAGTCCCCCGAGTATTTATACGAGGTCTAAATACGGAGGCCCTAAGTATGGTAAAAACAAGAGTTGTAATCCTAAAAGGGTGAGGATTCTACATATCCTACTACTATAAATAAAAGCACAATTGGGTGATACAACACACACCTCATAATTAAATCTCTCTATTTTCTCTCCTATTGCCGCCGGCCTCCCCCTCTCTATTCCTCCAGAATAGTTTACTTAAATAGGCCTACAACATAAAAAAAAACATTAAGATAAATAAAAATAATGACATGTTTGCATCCTTAGGCATGTTGTTTTTTGTTTCCTGAATTTATGAGGATATGATTGGAATAGTAATGAAAAGATAAAAGGGGAATGAGATCAACATATTTGCAAGGCCGGCCCTAAGGGTAGCCCAAGTAAGCGCCCACTTCGGAAGGGCCCCCAAATTTTTTTTATATCTTGTAATTAACATATAAATACAAAAAAAAAGTAAGAAATATCATAATTCATTTGTTAGTGCAGTGGAAATGTTGGCTTCATTTTTCTTTGGGGTGTTGAGTTTGAAACATGAAGCTGCCTTTCAGTCACTAGATTTTTCTTAATTTTTCTTGTTTTTCAAATTTATTACCATTCCATCTGTCCAACTCCCAATCCATCTGTCTAAATGCATATAAAGTTATAAAACTCAAGTCTCTTTGCAATCTTTTTTCTTTCAACTTCTCATTCTCTCAAATTTTATCAAATGTTTAAACCAACTTCCTATTCTCTCCATTTCTATTGAATGTTTAAACCAACTATCATATGATCTTAAAGATTGTACTTTAAGGTAATCAAAACTTTGAATTATATATTTTTCTTTTCATTAAATTTTTATTCAATGTATTTTGTTAATATTCAATTCGTTAGTGTGATGTTGATTTTAGAAGAAAAAAAAAACACAAGAAAAACAATTGGCGTTGAATTTATTATACTCGTCAATCAAGTTTTATTGTTATTTACTCTCATGATCATCAAGTTTTATTGTTCTTCACTCTCAATTTTAAGCTCTTGACTACAAACATTTAGTACATTTGTGTCTAAAAACGTGAATCGTGTAATGTTTAAATAATATTTATATATTTATCTTCTTTTGATATTAATTTTTAATGATATTTGATGTGAAAATATAACTTTTTATTTATTTAGCAAATTCTTTTTTATATAAATCAATATACAAAGGATCGGAAATCAAATAATTTTAGGATCCCATTTCGAAGGCTCGCCTAGGGCCCCCCAAATTCTCAGGGTCGGCCCTGCATATTTGTGGGTATATTCTAACTGCTCTTCTTTTTTTTTTTTTTTTTTTTTGTGTAAATCATTTTTAATTCGAGATCTTCACAAAAAAATAAAATAAAAATAAAGACATTAGAAGGATAGGATTTTGGCGAATCCAATTTTGATGATGACTTGTTGCCAGACAATCATGTATGATATTGTTATACAGTGAATATGATCGCACAGGTAAACATGTCTACACGCACATAATCAACAATTGAGTTATTGACCACATAAAACACCAAACTGTCCTAAAATAATAATTTAAATCCAACATTCTTTTTTTACATTTTTAAAGCGTGCATTGTATAAAGCTTGAAAACATGCATCTTGTTTATAATTAATTTTGTGACCTTTCCTCTTTATAGAAAAATGATAAATTCTTATAGAGAAAGAACCATGTTTGTCAAAACCATTACTAGTTCTTAGAAATTTAGTTGCAAAACTGGTGACATTTACCAGACAATTGTGTGAGTTATTAGACGGTGACTATGACTGCACCATTATATATTATACATATAAATCACAATTATATGGGGTGACTATACATTCCAAGTTCAAAGAACTTTTCTTGACAAAAGACTTAATTACAACAAGAGGTAACACTCCATCAGCATAATCGTTCTACGAAACTCCGCAGATACAATCAGTAATAGTTGAACTCTTGAGACCACCATCACCACATTATATATATGAAGTTGAAAAACTCATTGAATTCTAGGCTTGTTAAAAAACTTCACGTATGTATTCCACTAGCTAGGTTGGACCAAGTTTTCTTATTTTGGTAAATGTTGTAGTACCATTTGCCAACCCAATTATAGTAAAGGAAAACTAATGAAAAGAGCTTGAAAACTTTGAGTTTTAATGATAAGGACAAAATAAAAGGTAAAGTGAATAGTACCAGGATTGACTTTTTAGTGTAAAAATGTGGTTTTTCATTAAAGTGAACAGTACCAGGTGCTTTTTGTTAAAATTCCCTTATAGTAATGCATGCGCAGCTGCACAAAATATCACGCTACAACTACAATATTACGTCCGTCTATTAAATTAGGGATTAGTTTACTTCGACGCTAAATATCCATTAGCGAAAGAGACCCACTATTAACCTGAAACTTGTTGAGCTGGGATTTTTCTTAAATTAAAATAAAAAAATATTTATGTGCATTCATGGCAATGTTTAACTGAATGGGCCCCGCTCTCCAATTATACTTCCACGTGTCGCACACAAGCTGTGGGCCCAACAAAGTCTCTGTTGCATGGATCTCTGATTTTTTTAATTTTTTGATCGAGAATCTCCCATTCAGCCACGTCACATCACACCATACCTATAACTATACTCTAAGGCACACATTAGAGAAAAGAATAATAACACTGCTGTTAAATTACGAAACCACCCTTGCATTTTTTAACATGGACTCACACTGTCTGTTCGGTACACCGGACAAACACTCTAACACAACCCCCCCCTCACTTCTGTCACGTTCCGGAGAGGCACACTATCCTCACCCGCGAGAAAACACAAACAGTCTGTGAAACGAAATTACCTCCTAAAACTTCTTAACCCTAACACCCTTCTCCTCCTAAAAATTCCTTGAGCTGCCTCACATCAGGGACTTGAGCGATCTCTCCTTCACCGGCTTCCTCATCCGCTTCCTGCTGCTAACGCCGCTGCCATCGAGCTCATCGTCGTCATCCTCGTCATCCTCGTCGTTATAATCGAATTCCCCATTTGCAATTGGAGACGAGGGTGACCGATGAGCGCTCTCATGAGGATGAGGAGGAAAGCTAGTCGTAGTAGCAATTTCACCCTCGGCCTTGGTCTCTTCCTTTTCTTTGTCGCCGCCTCTCTTCCGACTCCGCCACGGGCCAAATCCCGAATAGTAATAGAACTCGTAGGGGTTAGGGGCGGATTCCTTCTTCACCTTCTTCCGGCCGCCGCCGCCTCCATTTTTCAGCTGTACCGCTCCGCTCACCGCGGCGGCAGCCTTCTTCGAAGATATGTTATGATTATTTCCATTATCCCTACAGTATCCATTGCCGTTGGCCTTAACAATGCAGTTCGATCGAAGTAGGGACAGGTGATGGTTGCAGAAGGACTCCCCTTGCTTGGCTTTTTTCTTACAATGCCACCCACGGCCGTCATTCTGTTGGCAGCACATGCTCCCCGTCCTCTCGTCGCCCGCCTTCCAATTGTTCTCAATGTCGATACCCTCGGCCACGGGCCCTTCATTCTTTTCCAAGGGTTTCTCGTCCGCGCCATCCCTCAACGACGCAACGCTGCGTTTCGTAACATCGTAACACAGCAACATTTCAAGGAGGGCCGCGAGAATTTAAAAATAATGATATTAACAGGGGGAGATAACAAAGAAAAAAAAAAAGAAAAAAAAAAGAAAAAACGAAAGGAAACAGAAAAACCCTAATGCTTGAAATAATAATAATATCGAACGAAATCGGAGAAAAACGAATCGAATCGATGAGAAGGAGAGTAAAGCGTAGCTTACCTCTCGACAGCTCCGATTGAATCACCGAAGCTCCCACCGTACAAGCTCTCTTCGACCTCCCACTACACACAAACAGCAACCCGAAACAACCAAATTAAACCCACCAAAAAACCGCATTTCCCCTCGAAATATCATAAAAGGAAGGAAACCCATTTCCCTAATCGAGCAATAGAAGCTAAATACACGAAGAAAACAGGAAATTTTAGGGTTTATGACGAACCCTAATGTTAGGGGAAAAACCCAGAAAACCCACACAATAATGAGAACCCTAGCTTCAGAAATGCAGGTAGAGAAACAGAAATTAATTCCCATGAGCTCAAGGGCTCAAGAGGGTCCACGCAGATCTGCCCCAGAAATTTTGAAAAATGAAAATGGATAAATTATCGAGCTCGAATACACCCAGATTTCACTGACCTGGTCCGACTCCGGTCCGAAAGGAATAATATCCCAGGGATTCCGGTTGATCTGGCACACATGCGGCAGAAGCTCCTCGGCATCTGGAGCGTGCGAGGTGAACAGAAGGGGAGAGACCTTGGCGTTCTTCCTGATCCGCATTTCTTCCTCGACAGAAAAAATATAAAAGCTCAGATAAATTAAACAAAGATCGTATCTGGGAGGGAAAGATAGATGGAGAGAAACTCAGAAGGGAGTGTTTGGCTGCCGGGAAATTTTTTTCTCTCACTTTCTCGAGGGTTTTCTCGAACTGTGGAGGCTATCGGGGGTGAGAGGGGTTTTCTTTGTTTGCGCAGATCTCACAGTACTCGATATAATCAGGGTTTTGTTATTAACTTTTCTGTTGCCGTCTCGGCCCCTCGTATTTTATATATTTTCGAATTATTATCCAGTTTTACCATTGTACCCCTATGTTGCCATGCTATTTACGGGGGCGAGAGGTGGGTACTGGGTTGGTACTGCGCCTGAAAGGAAAGACAGCCGCTATTACACGTCACGATTGTTTGTCCTAACAGAATATTTAAAAAAAACGACGAAGATAATGAAAAAACTGTCTCCTCTGCAGACGCCCTCACAGTAAATTAAAGTGGGTCAGAAGTAATTAGAAAGTCAAGGGTTGTATGGTCATTCAATTACACGTTACTTTTTCTCTTCTTATATGCTTTTGTTTACAATTGATTTATTTGATAGAATGATGAAAAATAAATTAAGGTGCGCGAAAGTTAAAAATCAAGGTCATCGTTTTCCCTCGCTAAATGTTCCATTATCATTGTTTTTCTTTTATTGATTGCATTAGCATTATTGATCGTTATCTAGAATTGATATTCAATCTGTTAAAAAAAAACAGAGAATTTATATTTGATAAGCGTATTTTAGTAATATGGTACTTTTTTTTTTTTAAACAAACTTATTTATACTGGGTAAAGGATGTGTTTAGCTTTGCAATGGACTAAAGTATCCTAGCTCTGCAATGGACTAAAGTATCCTTCTAGAGTATACCCAAAATTGATATTCAATAAGGGTATTTTGGTAATATGGTACTATTTAAAAAACAATTTTTTTATCGGTTAAAGGAAAACACCTAACGTCTTTTCTCGTAGGAGGACTGTGGGGGAGGTGGCGCGCCGGTCTCCCTCGGTGAAATATTGGCGAGCCGCGGTCGGGTAGAGCAAGTGGCGAGCACGATTGGCCTACGGCCACATGATAAGTGTTGGATGAGCGTACGTGTGCGTTGGGTGTTTGTGATTGAGTCAACCGAACGAAGGGCCCAGACGAAATCAAATTATAAGACTGATGAGGTGGCGCGGAATCGGATACCAGGATTGGGTTGTCCTACGTGTCGATGTGTGGTGATAGGCGTTTTAATTTGATGTTTTAGGGTTTTTATTTATTATTTTTTTAAAGTTTTTATTTAACTGTAGTTTCAAGTATGGTGAAAACACCTATTCGATTGGTAGGTATTATGACTGTCCAGAAGTGGGCAGAGAGGGGCAAAAGTGTAAAACTGTATGGGGTAGGCGCATTGGCATCCAAATGGTCAAACCCGTGATATTTGATCTCCCCTTTTTGAACAAACCCATGATATTTGTAATTCTGCAAACCCTATTATTTGAAAATGTCTTACTCAACCTTTTTAGCCAAAACAGATTTATATAATTCACCATTTTGATATTTAAAATTATTAAAAGTGATCATTGAATTTATCATTCATCAATTATTTTGATCATTTCTTAAAAAAAAAAATGTTAAATAAGGATCAAATAACAAAAATATCTTTAATTTAATAAACAATGGACCAAAATGATTTGACAAAAATTGAAGACATTTTTGTCATTTTATCCTTATTTAATGAAGATTTTTCAAGGAATGACCAAAATGATTGATGGTTGACAAATGAGAAGTTATATAAATCTCAGAGATCGTTTTGGCTAAATAACCCTGAACTTATTATATTTATTCATGTTTTAATTTGGCCTTTCAATTTAGCTTTGTAGTTCTATGGTTCTCCAAATGTGTTATATGTCCTATTTTCATGATATTTTAGACTATTTAACACTTATATAGATTGTTTTTATCTTTAAAAGTCATAATCGAATTGATGTGAGAATGATGACAGGACTAAGGTGATGTGCGTCTTGGGGAAATAGGACTATAGAACTTAAAATCTAATTAACGGACCAAATGAAACACATGTATAAGTTTGAGGATTGCTGACATTATAAAAGAATTGCCATCGATCATTTGTGCATATTAGCAGTTGTTAATTAGTTAATTAGTATATTTACTATAGCTCGCATTTATCACTCACCTTTTTATATAGAAAAAAATATGGCTAATACTTGAGTATTCATTAGTGAGTACTTAAGTTGCTCATCATCCTATTTGAACCACTAAACATAAAACACTTGTCAAATGCAATCCTCCTCCACACTCCTACTATCTTTCTAACCAAACACATAATTTCTACTGTTTTACTAGTATTCAAACATCTATCTTTTCTATTACCAAGAACATAGTTACCATACCTCCACCAGCTACCTCCCTCTCCTTTCTCCTAAAGCCATGGCAGCTCCACCCCTTCAAATTTCATCGAACCCATGACATATTAGATTCATCTTCCTAACCTTATGAAGGAAATTTCACCCAGTTGTATAGTGTGTAGTGTTTTTATAGAAAACATCACACGACCAACGGTAGAATTCTGTGTTGTAGATGACGAAAGTCTAGTGGTCAAAAGAATCACTAGTTTATCTAGCTGTGAGTTCAAATACTCTTTGGGATATTCAAGTTATTCAAATACTCGATCGCCGTGATATTCAAGTTAGCCTGTGTTGTATCTAGTAACGCTTTTATCTAGTTTTGTTGTAGATTAATAAGATGTTTCGCTAACCAATGTGAAAAGGGAAATAAAATTTATGGGAATGAGAGAATTCGTATACGAAAAAAATGATAGAAATGATAAGGTTTAAAGGTTTGGAAGAAGCCCAATCCATTAGCAATTTTAGACTGGGCCACAACCCAACAAATCAAATCTAAATTGGGCTACAACAAATCAAACTGAATTATTGTCTAACCGATAGATTCCATATCGATTGATAATATTAAAAAAAAAGGTATATAACCATCTATTCTCCTCAATAATATGACTATGTTTTTAAGTCCAATAATAATACTAAAAGCATACAAAACTTCCTCAAAGTTACAACATAATGTGGCAAAGGACATAAAAAATAATCGTAAAAAGAGATTGTTATTGACACTTCTTAAAAATCATATCATACTTTGCAATTGAAGTCCAAATTTTCAATGGATTTGTATATTAACTAACCTTCATGCATGCGCCCACGCGTGTGCATAAGACATTTTTTGATAAAAGGAAAGTCAAATATTTGAAGTAAATGAATAATCTTAGATCATGCTACAAGAAACCCCTCATAAACCAATTAAAACAACTGAATCCACATAATAAAATCGGTCTCTATTGAATTTATATTAAGAATAGAAAAAAATAATATTTAATAAACAATTGATTGAATCACATTATTACTAGCCCATTGTGAGGCTAAGTCCACCCACCTTTCCCTTAGTGAAGATAATATGGTTTGTTAAAAAAAAAAAACAATCATTTGACAACTAATTTAATCATATTATTATTTGTGAGAGGAGGGGATGGAAAAAGGGGGAGAGAATCCTCTTTTATTTGAATGGTCACAGTTAAGCCACGTCAACATCTTATATTAATTTTTTCTAGAAGGAAAAAAAAAAATAGAATGCAAGAGGAGGGGATGGAAAAAGAGAGAGAGAATCCTTGTCCGCTGATTTCAATGGCTCCTCCTGACCTCATGCGGCACTAGATTCTCGAGTGGAAGCATGCAATTTCATTTGTACTATATATTTTGGGGAGACTTTGGATGCGGTCCCTAGTTATGAATAATCTTTGACTGAAACTTTGTTGGTTTTCAGTTTTTGATCCAAGTCCCTAAAATTAATTGATAATTTATTTCTATATACGTTACTATATTTTTTAAATTAAAAATTAAAATTTATAGTTGTTTATAGTAATGAGATTTTAAATAAAAAACATAATTTGTGGGATTAAAAATATTAAAATATAAATATACTATTGTGTGTGTGTGTGTAAACATGGGTACATTCATAAAAAATAACCAAAAAATTATTGTATCAAAACATGGGTACATTCTTCAAAATGGGTACATTTAGCAAAAATAAAAATGGGTACAAATAAATAAAAAAATATGGGTACAATACAAATAAAACTTTAAAAAATATGGGCACAAAAAGAAATTAATATATGGGTACAAATTAAAATTGAAAGGAAAATTGGTACAAATTAAAAAAGGGTTGCAAATTAAAAATGGGTACAAACTAAAAATAAAAATATATGATAAAAAATTTAGCCATAAATATAAATATACTAATTGTAACATTTTTAATATTAAATGAATATATTTAGAAATAAAAAATATTTTATTATTGAAATAATTAATGATATTATTAATACAAAGGATCTTGATCAAAAATTGAAAAGTAATAAGGTTTTAATCAATAGAGTAGTAAAAATAAGGATGAAAACCTAATTACTCCTATATTTTGCTTATAAACTTGGGTTTTATGGTCAAATTACCTTAAAATGAAAAGCCATGCATTCCATAAAAAAAACGTTAGACGCTAGTCGGACTGTAGTATGGGGCCTAGCACTTAGCGTCTAGAAGGACTAGACGGATTTAAGTAAATATATTACATTTCATGTAAATAGGTGTTTGTTTAGACTTAAAATATATATAATTTCATCATAAACTATAAAATAGAATGACATATATATTATGAAGCATTGGAACATAATGAAAACATGAGGAGCAAACATATAATGTGTGTTTATTTAAGTGTTCAAAAAGTCTCTTACAATTTATTGGAAATAATAAAATGCAAAAGGATAGTTATCTATTTTCTATCTATATGAGTCACAACCTCGGCAAATGTCTAGGCGAGTTTGGGCGGGTGCCTAGGCGGTCTAGGTGGGCGCTTCAGCAGGTCTAGCGCCCTTTCTTAATTTTCAAACACCTAGGCATTAATCGGGACGGTGGCAAACAGCTTAGCGCCTAGGCGGCGCTAGGCGGGGATTTTTAGAATAGTGGCCTATACTATATGCCTGTATCTCATCATATTACAACACTCTTAGCACCCTTTGGAACGATATGCTTAGATTTCACCACAAACCATATGCTTGTTCGCCTTTGTGTGTTCATCTCGATTATCGGCTTAATTTTCCTTCTCTGAAACATGTTCGGATCCTGCAAAAATGGCGATGTAAAAGCAGGAGAAGAAATTGCAGCTCCGGAAGGATTGTAGACATCTATGGCATACCGATTTGATGAGCACGGTGACTGCCGTTTGTCCATGTAAGTAGGGATCGGCATGGTGACTGCTGATTAACCATTTTTCCTTCTGTTTGGTTACCAAGAATGTGAGGGAAAAAAAAATAAGGAAAGCGGAGGATAAGCATAGAATTTTACGCAACAAAATTATTTGTCAAGGCTAGGGATGTCCAAATAGAGGTTGCTGATAAGTAATTGCTTGGTTGCTAAGAAAATGACATGGGAAAATCACAAAAACAGAACAATGGTGTTTCTATAGTAGGAGGAAGAAACATAAAATTGTTATTTGCTCTCAAAGTAATGGAAAAATTTCTATTCATAAATATTCAAACTTTAATTGAATTTAATCTTCTCCTCTGTTTTGTTTTTTATGCAGATTGTTGCTGTGCATGTTTTTGGTAAGCATGTTTATCTATTTGTATTAATTACATTTATTTGGACTTTTTATACATTTATTCTCAATTATGTACTTTCTGCAATCTAAGTTTTCAATCCGCTAACTTTCCTTGGATTTTTACATCTAACTTTTGTGGTTGTGTTTGTTACGTGGTCATAGTTTTATTTATAACTGACATGTCGAGTTTAAACAAATAAATACATGCATTAACTTCTAGATAATATAATCGTGATCGTCTAATTAACAATGACTAATTAAGATCAAACGTTGAATAAATGCTATTTCTGCAATCTTCTCTGCTACAGGTACAAATGTTGTGCCGGATATATGCCATGCAGTGGAAGACTTGGTGAAAAAACACTGCCCTGCATTTTGTCTTTTCACTGAGGGATGTAATTATTTACACACATTTTATATATCACGTGGAAGAATTGGTCCTTAAGGTATATAACTTGGAAGAATTGGTCCATGAGGTATGTAACATTGTGCCGGATGTTGGTCCGTTTCTTGACCACTTACAGTTTTTCGGTTTTCTAACATTGTGTACATATCTTGTTGTGTTTAGGTTTGCTGATGTTCTGCAAGTTCAGTTTCCTCAAGACACTTTCTAATACAAGATGAACTCACTATTCAAACAACCCCATGTGATGATTGCATGATTGTAATCTCTCTCTCTCTCTCTCTCTCTCTCTCTCTCTCTCTCTCTCTCTCTCTCTCTCTCTCTCTGAGAGACACACATTGTGGAGAGCAAACATGAATATGTTTGCAGCCACATGACATCTCGGTACAATACAATGTAATACTATATAAGGAGAGACTTATATATGATTTTGTATTATTAGAGATGTTACAATAATGGTAAACTCTTTTCTATGTCTTGAGATGTATACCCTTTTCACTCCAACACGTCCTTGTTTAATTTGCAGGGCCTTATGGTCATTCTCAGCCAACTTGCATGCATATGCTTCCTAATTGCTTGAATAACTGGAAATGAAGAACTTGGTGAAAATTCCAATGTACTGACCACTATAGCTGGTGCCGTCTCTGAGTCGTAATCCCTTCATTTTTCACCCTCACATGTAAAACTAGCGTTGTAAGATGTATCATAGGATTGTAACAAGTATTTTAAATTTTTTACATTAATTTCTTATATATGTAGTTGAATATATGATTTATGTTGTAGACCTAATTTACTGAACTGTATTTGGGACTAAAGAGGGAGAGGGCTGACGGCAAGAGAGAGAGAGAGATGAGAGAGATGAGAGAGATGTACTTCTGAGGTGTGCGTTGTATCATCCTATTATGCCTTTATTTATAGTAGTAGGATATGTTAAATCCTTACCCTAATAGGATTACAACTCTAATAGGATAATATCTAACCCTAGGGAATATTCCAAGATATCCCTAGATACACTAGGATTTACACAATTACATTCCTAATCTAATAGGACTGCATCACTCCCCATTGAGTGTGTAAATACTCAAACAAAACTTCGCATTAGGTTTTCAGCAGTTGAGGTAGAACAATTGATAAAGTCATCAAACTAATTCAAGATAGTCATTTGTGGACGGGAAGAGTACGATCGGGCTGATCTATCTCATTAAAGGATTTTGTAGACAGAGGGCACATACCTCGGCATAACGAGCGAATGTGAGTCTCAAATTTAAAGAAAGTATGCATTGGTAGTAAAACTCACAAAACCTCGCTATGGTAAAACCTAAGGTAGGTAAAAACCCATAGACTAAGGAGAAAAGCGAGAAGTATGCATAATGTCTAAAACAAACGTCAAACGGGACGAAAGTAGTGACTCAACGGAGTATGATCATCCTAGAATGGGAGCCTCATTAAAACCTCGTTAGGTAGCAAAAACCCAGTGGGAAAAATGCTCATAAACTTAGGAAAAAAAGTACATTAAGATTAAGTGAGTATGCTTTTGGATATTGCCCCTGAGTTAGACATAACTTCCAAATAAGAGAACTATAAGCAATTCAACTCAGATAATTTACACATACCAATTCCTTGGACAAGCTTCTGAAAAGTAGACTTGGACAATGACTTAGTGAAGAGATCGGCTAGGTTGTCCTGGGAACATATTTGCTTGACTTCAATGTTCTGATGCTGTTATTGCTAGTGAGAGTAAAATAACTTCGACGCTATATGCTTGGTGTTGTCTCTCTTAATGTATTCCTTCTTTAACTGCTCGATACATGCTGTATTGTCTTTAAAGATTGTCGTAGAAAGGTCAACGACTTCAAGTGTGTTCCATGACTGTACTCAACCAAAAGCACTCAAGCAAAGTTTCATGCACGGCGAGAATCTCAGCATGGTTCGAAGAAGTCGCAACTAGCGTTTGCTTGGTAGACCTCTAAGATATTGTGGTGTCTCCAATGGTAAAGACATAGCTCGTTTGAGAATGTGCCCTATGTGGGTCAAACAGATAACCAGCATCTACATAACCAACAAGGTGAGAATTAACCCGAGGACCAAGGGGGGCGGCAACTCCTCTCGAGGATTCATGGGTGTAGAACAAGCTTAAATCCGTTGTACCCTTGAGGTAGGGCAAAAATGTCTTTAACATCATTCCAGTGTTTGTGTGTATGCGCGTTGCTGTATCTAGCCAAAAGATTAACAACAAAGGAGGTGTCAAGTCTAGTGCATTGAGCCAAGTACAATAAAGAACCAATTGCACTTAGGTATGGAACTTCAGGCTCCAAAATCTATTCCTTATCTTCCTTGGGATGGAAGGGATCTCATTTAGCGTCTAGAGTTCGAACGACCATAGGAGTACTAAAAGGCTTCGCTTTATCCTTATTAAAATGCAACACATTCTGCATGTAGTCCGATTAATGTACTAGGATTCCATCCGAACAGTGCTTAGTCTCCAGGCTGAGACAATATCGAGTTTTTCTAAGATTTTTCGTCTCAAATTCCAAATTCAAGTGAACGACAATTTCCTCAAGCTTTGCGGGAATTTCGATGAGGTTCATGTCGTCGACATAAACTACAACGATCGTAAATTCGGAATGTGACTTCTTGATGAAAACACATGGGCATAGTTTATTGTTCACATAACCCTAACATGTCAAATATTCACTCAGACGGTTATACCACATCCGCCTGGATTGTTTCAATCTGTAGAGTGATCTCCTCAATCTAATCGAGAAGGTGTTCCGTGGTCTAGAACTTTTTGAACTAGTCAATGGAAGTCCTTCTAGAACTTTCATGTAGATTTCCGTATCTAGATCCCCATAGAGATACGCGGTTATCATGTTCATAAGTTGCATATTCAGTTTTTCGGCAACTACCAAATTGATAAGGTAGCATAACGTTATGACGTCCATTACGAGGGAATATGTCTCCTCGTAATCAATTCCAGGGTGTTGAGAGAAGCCTTGCGCTACGAGGGGTGTTTTATGTCGCACTATTTCATTCTTCTCATTACACTTCCTCACGAAAACCCACTTATAGCCCACAGGCTTCATATGTGGTGGAGTAGGAGCTACGGGCCCAAACACCTTGCATTTCACAAGCGAATCGAGTGCGATCTAGATTGCTTGTTTCTAGTTTGACCAATCGGTTTTACGTCGACATTCATAAAAGAAATGTGGTTCAATGTCATCACTAAGCATGATGTTGGTAGCAACTGTATACACAAATGCATCATCAAAAATCATCTCATTTCAATTCCAAACCTCATCCAATACTACGTAATGGACCGAAATCTCGCGATTCTCGGGAGGTTGGTTTGTCTTGTCTAAGACATCACCGTAATCTAAAATAACCTCATGTGTTGGAACAAATGAGTAAGTAGTGGTCGGATTCAGACTAAGGTCACTAGTTTGTGCTATTTTCCTTTTTCGTGGTTGTGAATCCTTTAAACCAAGGGGCTGCCATGCTTCAGGGTAGGAGCAGATGATTGGCTAGCCGTCAATGTACCGAGCAGCATGGAAGGTGTGACCGCCCCCACTATTAGGGAAAATCCATCCTTCCAAGGCTGTGTTACGGCGTACATTAAGTACGTCCATCTTTGTAGGTACGTTTGCAGCGGGTATATGTGATCTCGTCACCTTTGCTAGATCCGGCATGCCTTGAGCAATGCTCTGAAGATCTAGATTACGTAGCACTTTAGTTTCAGATTAGGCAGTGCAGATATCTAAATGAGACGAAGTGAGAGTAATCCACGGCAATTCGCGGCATTCTAATTGAATGTTAATGATCTTATCTCCCCTAATGATGGGAAAACTATCTCATTGAAGTGACAATCTATAACACGTGCGGCAAAAAGATCTCTTGTCAAGGGCCCTAAGTAGTGAATAATTAATGGCGAATCATAACCAACATAGATTCTCATTCTTTTCTGAAGACCCGTTTTAGTATGTAGTGGCAGTGCTTTTGGCACATAGATTGTGCACCCAAACACAAGTAAATGTGAGATGTCAGGCTCATACCCAGTAACCAACTGTAATGGTGAATGAGGTTGGGTAGTGGTGGGCCTCAGGCGAACCAACATAATTGCATGCAATATTGTATGGCCCTAGGCAGATACCGGTAATTCGGTTCGCATAACCAAGGTCTGAAATATTGTTTAAAGGCGCTTTATGAAAGCTTCTGCCAAGCCATTTTGGGTGTGAACATGGGGTACAAGATGTTCAACTTCAATCCCAACTGACATGCAATAATCGTCAAAAGTTTGTGACGTAAACTCTCCAGCATTATCCAGTTGAATTGACTTAATTGGATAATTAGGGTGGTGAGCCCTAAGCTTAATGATTTGAGCTAGGAGTTTTGCAAATGCAGCGTTGCGTGTGGACAATAAGCAGACATGTGACCAAAGTGTCGATGTATCAACCAACACCATGAAGTATTTAAGTGGTCCGCATGTTGGTTGGATAGATCCACAAATATCCCCTTGAATCTTCTGAAGAAAGATAGGGGGTCAGGAATAATCTTTGTAGCTAAGGATTGAAGATTCAACTTCCCCAGGGAGCATGCTTTGCATGGTAGATGGCCGAGATAAGATTTTAGGTGATGCCCGTGTGGTACTTTGAGGATACGGCGTATCATATCTCATCTAGGATGTCCTAGGGAACCCATGCATAGGGCCGGCCACATGGTGGGTCTCCACGGATCGAATAGTTGTTATGTACAACCCACTTAGGAGACATTCCAGCTTCTCGTGAATACACTTCTGGCCATATTCGTAAGAAGTGATACAAAGCAATTCAAAACCATTCTTTTCAGTGGTTTCAACATGATATTCAATATCTCGAATATCTCTAAAGCTCAGCAACGTTCTTTCGGAACATGGAGAATATAAAGCCTCTTTAATGGTTAATTTAGGACCATTTGACAACATTATAGGGCCTTTTCGTATCCTTCTATCAGGTTGGATTGGCCTAAGAGGGTTGTCTAATGTGCATTTTTAGGTATGAAGTTGGTAAAATAGTGTTGCTCATGCAAGATGGTGTGCATGGTAGCATTATCAGCCAGACAACTAACTTCCCCACTAGGCATACCTAGAAATAAATTAATTGAATCGGTCACATGCATAAATATAATTTCATTCATTCAATTAATCAATCAAGAAATAATATCCATAAAGATAATTATCCATAATTCAAAACAAACCAAAACTAAACAAATAATTCCAAAGACAGAGAAAAATTGTCCAAAAATAAAACCATAAACCTAGAAAAATAAAGTGGGGCCCGGGGGGGGGGGGTTTCGACCACTAAGGGTGTACAACACCCTAACATGTCTTAGAAAAATAAAACTTTATTCTTCCATGGGAACGGATGCCTCCTGAAAATCTGAAACCTCCATAGTTGTAATAGCATCTTTGGGATGTTCCACATGTACAAAGTTAGTCTCACGATGGGAATGATACTTGCCAATAGCCTCGAGGGTAGCTCGGCATACGCGTGAACAAGGATCCTTTGATCCATAATGGTAGCACATGTCCATTTTAATGGAAGCCGATTGAACGGTAACTTTTCCCTTGTTCTTGAAGTTTGGGGCCTTAGGGGCAAGGGGTTGGCGCTTCTAGGTCAAATTTCCTCCCTTGGGTGGACCTTTGCTTTATTTACCTTTGGCCCATGGTGGGGCTTACAACCCATTTCCACGGCCACAACAGGGTTTCGGTCAATTATGGCTGCTAGAATTCATCGCATGTGCTTGAGGCGGAGCATTCGAGCCAGTATGAAAGTTACGGGTTTCATGCGGTAAGTTTTGAATAAAAACTTTGGGTTTCAAAGGCACTAAATTCGAAACCACAAGTTCGATTTAGTTATGAACGTCTAGTTCATATATAGGTGTACCTGTAAGAACACAAAATACAATATACAACTAAGTCTAGTGAATTTGGGGATTGCTTTAGGAACCCAAGTGTGAGTGCATTTGGACTATCCACAGTTCAAAGAAAAGAAATAATTTATTGAATCATTAATTGCTAAAAAGTGAGCTTGAGGCCAATAACTTTTGATTAATTGTCAGTGCAATTGACTGTTGGTCACTTTAATTAATTCAATAAATCTTAACCATCCAGGTTTGATCGTCGAAGAAAAATAATAACATTCAGGTTAATATTAACGGGAATGTTAAAAAATAGCATTAGATTCGAAAAATCATTGCCCAATATTAGTGGGCTGGTTTCTGTGTACGGGGTGAGGCCTTAAAGGGGTTTATTAGGCCACAGGCTGATTCTGGGAAGGAACCCAACAGCCCAAGCTGCTGGTTTTAGGCCAAAATGGCGTCGTGGGAAGGGGGAACGGGCCTAGCACCTGTGTTGTCCTGGGGTATGAGTACGAAGCCCAGCTATGAGCTGGCTTCGATTTTGGGCCCTGGGAAAACAAGCATAGCTGTTTGGGCTGGCTTTGGTGGTCGCAGCCCGTGATAGGTGGCGAAGCCTAGCAAGTAGAGGCTTGCTGCAGGTAGGCCAGAGCTAGGATAAAGGCCAACATGCAGCAAGCACAAGGCTTGCTGGTAGGTTTAGCTAAGCTGCAAGGGGCAACCCAGTAAGGCTGTTGCTAGTGGACTCGGGGCTTTAGGCCCGTGTAGAACCCAACCCAAGTCTAAGCCTGGTTGTTTGTGCATGACCAACATGCCCACATGGCTGCTGCGAGATGGTCCATGATGTCAAAACGATGCTGTCTTGGTGATGGTGTGGCTGCAAGCTAGTCATGTTGGCTCGATGACACGGAGTGGAGCTACGACTCAACCGTGAAAAATCTCAATTTTTTTTCTTCGAATTCTAGGGTTTAAAACCCTAATTGCTTTTAAATTAATTTCGATGCTTTGACTCACAAATTCCACATAGCATAATTGCATATTGCATGAACAAATATATATTGTTTGTACCATACTTAGGGTCTCCGTATTTAGATCTCGTATAAATACTCGAGGGACTCAAATGTAATTATGTAACAAAGGAATGGGCAAATATGTAATAAGTGAGGAACCCTTATTCTATAAAAGGACTCCTCACTCTCCTCATTAGGGGAGGCCAATTCTTAGGCCTGACTCTCACCCTCTTAGAGCCTCACATCCCATCTCATATTCAGAGAAGCTCATCCTCACATAAGGAAGCTTTCTCCCTCTCTTTTTCTCTCCCTCACAGAGAAATACAATAATCAATGTGGACATAGCCCAAACATTAGGGTGAACCACGATACATCTTGTGTTATTTACTTTCTTGCAGATTCACGGTTGGATTTACGTTGTTCCAAGACTCCTCCGGTTTTGTGCATCAACATTTGGCACCGTCTGTGGGAAACGACATGAAAAGTTATATCAGTTTTCTCTTTCATTTTTTTTCATCCCTCCAACGTGAATCTGCATAACCCAAAAACAATTTCTAGCACTATCAAATACAATTCAACCCCAGTTTCTTCTAGTTTTCCGTCCAAACACCTCTATTAAACACATATCTCTTTCTCTCCCTTGATTTTCGTGTTCCATTTCAACTTTTGTTAAAGCCCACTATCTCTCTCTCGTTCCAAGAATTCTGTCCCAGCTGGAGCACTTTGAGATCTAAGATTTCAAATAGGACAACGATTGCGAGTCTGCGGTGACCGACTGTGAGGCGAAGGACTATGAACAAGTGCAGAAGGGAGCAGTTTGTGGGTTGATGACGATTTCCGTGGTCAAGATGCCTTTTAGGATTTCTAAGAAAGATGTTGATGTGTCAGTGGAAGTACAAAGCGAGCGAGCTGCAAATTCGAAGCCACTGAAGGAGAAAACCACAAAAGCCGAAAGGCGGGCTGTTCAGGAAGCTTAACGAGCAGCTAAGGCTACCTCAAAAGTTGAAGGAGGTAAAACATCTTATGTTGCTGCTTCTACTTCGGCAGCAGCAAAAGTGAAACCACCTAAAGCCATATATAGTTACTTCAAAGTCCTCTCCGACCCATCGTCTTCATGGCCACCAGCTCCAGGCTTGGCGTTTCTTCTGCCCCACAACACTCATCCTTCTTCGCCCCTGTCCTGTCTCTCTAAGACAAGCCCCATTTCTCCGAGTCCCAAACCGTTGGCACCGTTGCCGCCACTCAGGTCAACTTCATGCGCGTCATCGTGGAGCCTCCTAAAAGCATCGAAGAGAGCAAATTGAAGCTACTGTGCGTCGTGAAGGCGATGTTGAAGAAAATTAAGAGGATTGTGTTGGTTGGGGACAAGGTGCTGGTAGGGTCGATTGATTGGGTGGACCACCGGGGAATGATTAAGAATGTATACCAGCAGAGCTCCACGATTCTTGACCCTCTGGTTGCGAATGTGGACCATATGCTCGTGCTCTTCTCCATGGAGCAGCCCAAGCTGGAACCGTTCGCGCTTACCAGGTTCTTGATCGAGGCCAAGTCCAACGGAATTCCACTCACACTCGGCCTCAACTAGTGTGAGCTGGTTGACGAAGAGTTTTCTTGATGAGAAATGGCTTTTGAGAAAAAGTAGAATGATGTCTGAAGAAAAGCAGAGAGAGAGGCACAGTGGAAAGAAAAAACAAACAAAAGAAAGGTGTGGTGGAAAAGAGAATGACAAAAGCAAAAGCAAAAAAGGAAATGGCATTACCAAAAGAAAGAAAAATAAAGAGAAAGGAAAAGGTAAAACGTTCAGCAGGCACAATACACACATGGAAAAAGATCTGCAGCAACCCAGTACGCAGTAGGTGCAGTACGCACCAACGATCTGCAACTGTCGAAACCTTTATTTTTTAACGATGTAATTTATTTTTCTTATCTTTCGAAGACATCTGTATAAACCCCATCAAAGGGTAATAAAAAAAAAGGCAAGCCCAAAATAATAGGTTGGAATGTTATGTGGAGGGCCAAGACCCATATGCCCAAAAGAACTAGGCCTTATGGCTCCAAAATTATTCGGCACACTGCCGCTATTATCACCAACCAGGTGACCAAAAGTACGCCCAGTACTTTGAAATTATTCGGTAGCCTGCCGCTATTATCACTAACCAAGTGATCAAAAGTACGCCCAGTACTCCAAAATTATTCGGCATCATGCTGCTATTATCACCAACCAAGTGATCAAAAGTACGTCCAGTACTCCAAAATTATACATGAGCATTACTCATGTCAATCATACATAAACATTTCATGAGCATCACTTATGTCAATCATACATAAACATTCATGACCATTATTCATGTCAACATCCATGAGCATCACTCATGTCAACATTCATGAGCATCACTCATGTCAACATCCATGAGCATCACTCATGTCAATCAACATAAACATTCATGAGCATCGCTCATGTCAATCAGCTTCAAAAGCTTCATTTACAGAGCTCTAGCTTCAAAAGCTTCATTTATAAAAGCTCCAGCATCAAAAGCTTCATTTACAGAGCTCTAGCTTCAAAAGCTTCATTTACAGAGCTCTAGCTTCAAGGCTCCAACTTACAAAACTTCACCTACAAAGCTTTAGTGCATGGTCTACAAAGACCGCCTCTGAACAACCGCCATTTCGGCCCATACATGGATTGAATTTGAAGTCTCCAGCCAACAACCTATATTGACCAAAGACTTGGGGGACTACACTATGTACCAAATATTGGGCCTCATGAAAAATACTTGGAGGACTTAGCCTATTATTTATGTACTAATGATCGAGCCCTTATTCTATAAAAGGGACTCCCTCACTTTCATTAGAAAGCACCCATCACTTATGTACTGAGGAGCGAGCCCTTATTTTATAAAAGGGACTCCATCACCATCATTAGAGAGCATCAACTCTAGCCCATTATTCATGTATTGAGGAGCGAGCCCTTATTCCATAAAAGGGACTCCCTCACCATCATTAGAAAGCATCGTCGCCTACTGAGCAATCGCCTCGCCACGAGCATCAACTTTAGCCCATATTTATGTATTGAGGAGCGAACCTTTATTCTATAAAAGGAACTTCCTCACCTTCAAACGGCACAAGTCGTGCCAACCAAGGCAACATAAGCCATAAGCAGAGCAGCTTTGCAACATGTGCTACTTTTAACTGAGCATCATTTCAGATTGAGCACCACCTTATATCGAGTATCAGTTCAAGATAACATCTAGTTACTTCGGCCCACACATGGACTGAATTTCAAGTCTCCAGCCAAAAGACTCTCTTAATTGAAGACTTGGGGGACTACTGTTTGTACCATACTTAGGGTCTCCGTATTTAGATCTCGTATAAATACTCAGGGGACTCAAATGTAATTATGTAACAAAGGAAGGGGCAAATATGTAAAAGTGAGGAGCCCTTATTCTATAAAAGGACTCCTCACTCTCCTCATTAGGGGAGACCAATTCTTAGGTCTGACTCTCACCCTCTCAGAGCCTCACATCCCCTCTCATATTCAGAGAAGCTCATCCTTACATAAGGAAGCTCTCTCTCCCTCTCTTTCCCTCACAGAGAAATACAATAATCAGTGTGGACGTAACCCAAACATTGGGGTGAACCACGATACATCTTGTGTTATTTACTTTCTTGCAGATTTAGGGTCGGATTTACGTTGTTCCAAGACTCTTCCGGTTTTGTGCATCAACATATATATATATATATATTGACAAAATATATGAACACATATGCAATATATATAATTGAAAGGAAAATATAAATATAGGGGGTTCATGCATCATGGGGAATGTTTTCATGCTTCAGGGTTGTTTCAAATATCTTAATTTATTTTAAAAAAAACTTGATTGGCAGAAAACGATTAAGCCTTTGATTGTGTAGAAGAGCCTCTTCCACAATCCTTCAGTATCTTAGCTTCTAGTAAGAGCGTGTTGATAACATGTTGTAGGCCTAATTTACTGAACTGTATTTTGGGACTATAGAGGGATAAGGCTAGTGGCAAGAGAGAAAGATGTAATTCTGAGTGTGTGTTGTATCACCCCATTGTGCCTTTATTTATAGTAGTAGGATAGGTTAAATCCTTACCCTAATAGGATTACAACTTTAATAGGATAATATCTAACCCTAGGGATTATTCCAAGATATCCCTAGATACACTAGAATTTACTCAATCACATTCCTAATCTAATAGGACTGCAACAATTTCATTAATATAAAACAATTCTTTCAATAAAATTGCCATTTAAAATGTTGTTAAACTTTTAAACAAAATTGTATTTGTATCATTTTATTTTTCCTGAAGAAAATGGATCATAGCAAATATGTAATTCCAATGACTCTTGACCCTTAAAAATATGTTTTTATGTGTATCTTTGACATTCTTAATTGTCGGTAATGGTAATTGCGATGACTATGAGCTCTTATAAATTACATTTTATTGTTAGAAAAATATTTTTCGACACAATGTTTTAGTCGTAAGAAAATCATCACAAAAAAACAAATGTCGTCATTTAGAAAGTATTTCACAATCATATAAGTATTTGTGACCACATTGACATGTCGAAAATAATTTTTTTTTGCCATTTTAAAATTCATTTCCGACGGAAAGATAACTAGTATCAACGAGCCATATGCGTCGCAAATGAAGCATTTTCGACTGCTGGTCGGGAAAAATGTATTTCCAATGGAACAATTTTCGATGCCTAGCAAGGTTTTTTCTTATCGAAAATAAGTATTTGCAATAGAAAATTGCCTTTCTAACACTATTTGACCCTCACTAATGACGTTTAGTTTTGTAGTGACAACACATTCAATATAAAGCCCAAATAGTCTTTGTCTTGATTCTTTTAACTCCTGTTTTTCCAGGGTTTGTGCTTGCATCCAATTATGCAATAAACTCACATAATCAAGAAAATTTAAACTAATTAACCACGTTTAGTTTAGGATATATTTGAGTTGAAAAAAGAAATGGAAAGCTTCCGCCTGTGGTTTTAGGAGTTCCTAAAGTACAACAGATGTCACCGGCCCTCGTATATCTCTAATAAGTTAGCATTATTTTTTGAGAACTTTAGCGAAAAGCTCCATGTACTGTTTCATTTTAACGAAAAACCACATTTTTACATTAAAAATTCAATCCTGGTATTATCTACTTTACCCTTTATTTTGTCCTTATCGTTAAAACTCAAAGTTTTTAAGCCTTTTTCATTAGTTTTCCTTTATTTTTTTTCCCTTCTAACGTGGATTAGTCAAGTTGTGGTAATTATGTTAAAAACTGTTTTAACAAAGCTTAGCAATGGGCAACACTAGTCCCCATTTTACTAAGAGAGCTTTAGAGAATGAAGTTAATTAGCAGAAACAAGCGTATTAAGATAAGGTTAATGATAGAAATATGTCTGTAATTACATTAGCCATACACTTAAACTTATAATATAGAACGGAAGACCTAAGGACATATATTGATTGCTGCGAATTTGCAATGGCTGTTTGTAGACACGTAAATTTCATTGCATACAAAGGATGCATCGCAAAGCTCTATGTGGCATATGATTCATCACAAATGGACAAGTCATCAATGACATGTGGCACAAATCAAGCAAGGGAAGTATAAAATATTCCCAAAATTCGGCTAAAGGGAGAAAACTCCCTTGAATTCTGCAAAATGGCCCAAATTGCTCTCAAAATCGGAAAGAAAAGGCATCTTCATAAAATAAGCAAGAATTGAAGATTGCTCACAAAATCGGCAACAAGGCCTCATAATTTCAGCCAAAGGAGTAACATGGCTGAAATTAAGACACAAAACATGCCTAAATTCTCCCATGGACAAATTAGGACATAAATCAAAGCCAAATCCACCAAAAGGCAAGCCTTGACAAACCTATAAATACAAGGTCCTCCCACAAGCATAAGGGTCGGAAAAATCTCTACACAAAAGAACCTTTGCCAAATATTTGAAGACTAATACGTTGCCAAAACTCTATTCGAAGAACATTCAACCAAAGCCAAAGCTTTCTCTCGACCAAGGCCGAAGCACTCCCTTGAAGAATCAACAAACGCTTGTGCCGATTCCTTCAAGACTTTGTTGCAAGCTTATAAACTTGTAACAACGTTCGTTTCAAGATCAAGTCGCCAAGACCCTTGAAGCAACAAAATCCCACATCAAACACTACCTTTGCTGCACTCTTGAGGTGAAGATCATCCACACGTTGTTGTCATGCTCAAAACTTGAAGCAATCGTTCAACTGTTTGTCCGAGATCAAGTCATTGTGACACTCGGATCAACAATCATGCATTTACATCAAATTTGAAGACTGAATCAGAGAAAAATTGTAAACAGAGATTGTAACCTACAAATTCAAATCAATACAAATCTACTTTGTACACGTGTTCTCATTTCATTCGTTACAAAATTTTCATGTTTACAAATTTGGCATGTCCTGTGGGATATCTCTGCTTCTCATCTCTGTCTTCAAATCCTCAAAAAGCACAAAAGGTATCAAGAAAGGATCAAGTTGAACCTGCTACCAACACGAAGAACAAAGGCATCCTTGCCACAAGTGGTGGCACTTTGGGCGTTACAACTCGAAGCAAGGTAAGAACTCTCTCTGTCGTACTTTCCACCCCTCTATCAACTTTGCCGAAGGAGTAAGAGCACCTTAGGCACGAACCTATGATCACCATGGCCTCACTAAGGGTGCCAAGGGAAGAAAGTCCAAGGAAGTACTCTGCGTTTTTGACTTATGACGCCGACTCAAGTAGTTCGTGTCCTGTAGCCATGCAAGTCATGACTACTGGCGTGACTTCCATCGAGGAGTAGCTGGCTCAAATGACTGAAGCGATTGCAAGGCTGACAAGGACCGTGGAAGAGAAGGACTTGCAAATCGCTACACTCGTCAACCTTCTAGAAGCGCAGTACAACAACAAAGATGACCCGAAGGTTAATCCACTAAAAGAAGAAACCGACGAAAAGAAAGAATCTCTGGTGGAGAAAGCGGATGAGAAGCTGGACCAAGCAACAACACTCATGGGATTTCTCTCTATCCAGCAGTTGCATGAGATGATCATTGGCACCATCAAGGCGTAATACCAAGGAAGCTCTCATGACTCCATGCTGTACTCAAAGCCCTACTCCAAGAAGATTGGCGCATTGAGGATGCCAAGGGGTTTTCAGCCGCCAAAGTTCATGCAATTCGATGGAAAGGGCAATCCTAAACATGTTGCCCATTTCATCGAAACTTGCAACAATGTTGGGACAAAGGGAGACTACCTTGTTAGGCAGTTCGTGCGCTTGTTGAAAGGTAATGTTTTTTACTGGTACACTGACCTCAAGCCTGAATCCATCAACAACTGGGATCAGCTTGAAAGGGAATTCTTTAATTTTTTCTACAACATTCGCTATACCGTAAGCATGATGGAGTTGACAAGTATGAAGCAATGGAAGGATGAACCTGTCATCAACTACATCAACAGATGGCATTCATTAAGTTGGATTGCAAGAATCGACTTTTTGAAACCTTCGCTATTGAGATGTGTGTTCAAGGCATGCACTGGGGGCTACATTACATCCTCTAAGGTATAAAGGCAATGACATTTGAAGAACTGGCGACTCATTCCCACGACATGGAACTGAGTATTGCCAACCATGGGAAAAAGAAGCCAATCATCGACTTTAAGAAGGACAAGGTGTTCGCTCCAAAGGTAGATAAAACTGGGAAAAAAAAGCCAATCACCGACTTTAAGAAGGACAAGGTGTTCGCTCCAAAGGTAGGTAAAACTGGGAAGAAGCCAGCCAATGAATCTTTTTTCGTCAACACCCCATTAAGACCTCCCATGTGCCTGTCAAGATCTCCTCCAAGAACAAAGTGAATGAGATAAAAAGAAGTGAGCCTCCTCCCACCCAAGATACATACAAAAATACCTTGAGGGAGCTGGAGCAGAAGACCTACCCTTTTCTAGACTCTGATGTGGCAGCAATGTTAGACGACCTATTAGAGAAGAAAGTGATCGAGCTGCTGAAATGCAAGCACCCTGAAGAGATGAATCGTGTTAACGATCTTAGGTACTGCAAGAACCATTGTATCGTGAGCCATCCTGTTGGCAAGTACTTCATCCTCAAAGCCCTCATCATAAAGCTAGCATAACAATGGCAAATCAAGCTTGACCTTGAAGACACAGCCACAACTCACACTACTACGATTGTGTTTGGATCCTTCGATCATGTGCCTCTCTAAGTGAGACATGCCTACTCTCATCCCTGCTCAAGCTGCATAGCACCTTCTACACAGCCATCGCTGAGGGCAAGTGACCAAAATGCACTTGCTGACAATGAAGAAAGGTGGACACTGGTGACCTACATAAAGACAAAGAAACCAAAACCCCAAGCTGCAAAGCCAAGGGTAAAACAAAAGAGAAAGCACCGCTACCGCAACAATAGGAAGCCTAAAAGAAATGTAAGAGCTGTTAAGCCGACTTACGTTGAGGAATCTATGGAGCAAGAACCACGCATTCCCGTCTTCTTACACAAGTACTTCCCAAATGACTTCTTCCAACAGTGCACTACTATTACCTGTCATATGGTTGAAGTGGAGATAGAAGAGCCCTCAAAAGGCAAAGTTATTGCCATCGAGGAAAAGAAAACTCCCACACCTGAAGATAGCCTGGCATCATACTTTAGTATCGACGATGCACTGCGATTACCTAACGAGATGCAAAGAGCATTAGTAGGGGTCTTGGCGAGCCCCAACGTCCACGAAGCGCAAGAAAGCAAGGATGAAGGCTTGAAGCTTTGGCCATATGAATATGCCACATACTGTGCGGCCCATGATGCAATCAACTTCACTAACGAAGACTTGCAGCTGGGATCAAAGCCTCATAACCATCCTCTCTTCGTCTCTAGGTACGTAAGGGAGCACAAAGTCAACCGCATTCCTGTGGATGGTGGATGGGCCATAAACATCATGCCAAAGTCAACATTGACTACAATTGACATCAAGGTGGATGAACTATCCCGAAGCCGCCTCCTAATCCAAGGTTTTAACCAAGGAGGACAAAGAGTAATGAGCATGGTCCGCGTAGAGTGACCATTGGTGAACTCAAATCAAGCACGATATTCCACATGATTTATGCGAGAACATCCTACAATTTGCACGTGGGAAGGCCTTGGATCCACGAGAATGGAGTGGTGCCATCCACCATTCACCAATGCTTAAAGTTCTACCGAGAAAGGGTGAAGGTGATACAAGGCAACACCAAGCCATTCACCGAAGCTGAATCACACTTTGCAGACGCCAAGTTCTACATGGATGAAGAAATGGTACCTAAAGCTCTTCCAAAAAAGATCAAGTCCATAGGCAAAACCTCACCAAAAAAGAAGGAATGGCAAGTCGTGCCCAAAGAATAAGAAGGGGAAGCCATGCCATCTTCAAGCAAAGACGATGATAAGCTTGCTAAGCAAGCAACAACCAAAGGGAGTGTGACACCTTTAAAAGGGTCAAACACACCCGTCTTCTGATGTATCTTGATGTCGAGAAGAAAGAATCGGCAATCCCCATTCGAAACTGGAGCAAGCAAAACCAACACACAGCCGCATAAGGATGATGTAAAACTGCTTAAGACAAACGTAATTTTACCTCTAACATAGCTAGGTGATGCTAAAATTTCAAAACCACCGTAAGGCTTCATAAAACCCCTGCCAAAGAGGGCAGAATAAAGCATTCTTGCAACCAAAAGGACCAAAGAAGGTTTTAACCTAAACGCCTACAAACTCATGTCAAAGGCTGGGTATGATTTTACCTCCCTTTCAAATCTTGGAAGAGAGATGTTAAACACCTTCAACGACAAAGAATGTGACCTCATCGAGACTCAGAAGAAATTGAAGGAGCATGGTTACGAAGTTGACAACAACAAAGCTAAACTTGGCTTCACACCAAATAATCTCGTGAAGATTTCAAGAAAAGTGAAAAACGCTAGCACTTAACACATCAGCCTGAGTGTTGAACAAAGTCAAGAGGAGCCTAAACCCGCCACTCGAACATCAATCTTTGATAGGCTAAACCGTTCAAAACCCAGAATTTTGACACTTGATCATATTGGTAATCAAGATCGAACCTCCGTCTTTAAAAGGCTTAAAACGCTGACACCTCAAAGTTCTGTGTTCAAAAGGTTGTCAAAACCTAAGAAACAAAGCAACACGGCTAGCTCTCCTCCATGACGGTAGGCCTTGGAAAAACTTGAAGATACCAAAAAGTCTTCTAGAAAGAGGAAGACAATGCTAAAGGAGGAAAAACCTAACAGTCTAGCAGAAAAAGATGACATTCGAAGCTCGATTCCTTCAAGGATAAAATGCCAAGCAACCTTGGAGGTGGACATAAAAGGACCACTGAAGGTAAGGAGGCATACCATCATCCACACTGGCTAATCTTCATGCCAACAAACCTAAAAGGACGACACTGAAGAGGAAGTCCAAGACTTCTTCCATATCACAGTCCAAGAAGAGAAAGAAGATGAAATTCCTGAGGAGGGCGTCACTGCTATGCTACCACAACTCGAGGATGGAGGGCAAGCTACGATTGATGATCTCAAGGAGCTCAACTTATGCACAAGTGAGGAACAGAAACCTATCTTGGTAATTGCGTCACTAAGTGCGGACGAGATTGAGGAGTACTACCAACTGCTTTTGGAATACAAAGACGTCTTTGCTTGGACCTACAAAGAAATGCATGGCCTTGACCCTACCATCACCGTGCTTCATCTTGTAGTCAAGCCTGGAACGCGACCGATAAAGTAAACTCAAAGACGCTATTGATCCTAGCGCATCCTATAAATTGAGGCCGAGATTGACAAGTTGATCAAAGCAAGCTTCATTCAAGAGTTGCAATATCCTAAATGGATCTCTAACATCGTCATTGTCCTTAAGAAATCTGGACAAATATGTGTTTGCATAGATTTTCGTGACCTCAACGATGCTTGCCTGAAGGACGACTTTCCCTTGCCAATTATCAAAATCATGGTGGATGCAACCACTGGCCATAAGACGATATCATTCATGGACGGCTCATTTGGGTACAATCAAATCCACATGGCTCCAAAAGATGAGGAATTAACAGCCTTTCGCACTCCAAAAGGTATCTACTACTACAAGGTAATATCTTTAGGCCTGAAAAACATTGAAGCTATATATCAACGCGCAATACAGATGATCTTCAACGATATGCTGCACAAAAACGTAAAATGTTACATAGACGATATAGTTGTCAAGACCAAGAAGAGATCCGATCACTTGAAATATTTACATGTTCGACAAACTACGGCATTACAACCTCAAAATGAACCCGTTGAAGTGTGCATTTGGCATCACTTCTGGGAAATTCCTCAACTTCATTGTCAAACATCATGGCATTGAAATGGACCAATCAAAGATCAAGGTCATTCAAAGCATGCGTGAGACAAGGAATCTACACGAGCTAAAAAGTCTACAAGGATGGCTAACCTTCATCAGGGGCTTCATTTCCAACCTTGCTAGACGATGTCAACCCTTCAGTCGACTCATAAAGAAAGACACTCTATTCATATGGGATAACGTTTGCCGCAATGCATTTGAAAGCATAAAAAGTTACATGGCAAGCCCACCTATCTTAGGAGCTCCCATGCCTAGAAAGCAGCTCATCCTATATATTGTTGCACAAGAAGGTTCCATTTGAGCACTCTTAGCACAAGAAAATGAAGACCAAAAGTAAAAAGCCATCTACTACCTAAGTAGAACTCTCACTGGCATCGAGCTCAACTACTCACCGATCAAGAAGATGTGTCTTGCCTTAGTCTTTGCTGTGCAAAATCTAAGACACTACGTGCATGCTTACACCACTCACTTGGTTGCTAAAGTCAACCCAATCAAGTACGTTATGTCCAAACCAATTCTTACAATGCGGCTAGCTAAATAGCCATTGCTTCTCAATCAATACGAGATTATCTACGTTCTAGCTAAAGATATCAAGGGATAAGAGCTAGTAGACTTCATTGCCGATAGCTGATTAGAAAATCTTAAATGACTTGCCTAAATAGGAAGTGTTCTACGTCGACATCTTCCTGACATGGACAATGTTCTTCGACGGATTTGCACGAGCAGATGGAGCGGGGGCATGAGTAATATCCATGTCACCACAAAGATAAATACTACCATTTTTTCTTCCGACTAAGTAAGCTATGCTCTAACAATGTCGCTAAGTACCAAAAGCTAATTATCGGACTCCAAATGGCGATCGATATTGAAATCACAACCCTAATAGTGTATGGCGACTCCAAGCTCATAATCAATCAACGCTTGACTAAATATGAAGTGAGGAAAGATGATCTTGTCTCGTACTTCCAGCTAGCAACTCAACTACTATGACAGTTCGAGGCCATGATGCTAGAACATATGCCAAGAAAAGAAAATTAAATGGCAGACGCTCTCGCTAACTTAGCCTCAAGTATAGTGCTAGGAGAAGAAGAAGTTGTAGACGTGTTAGTTTGCCAAAGATGGGTGATCCCATTCATCACTGAAACCCTACTAGATGATACAAACGTCATCTTAGTATTTCCAGTCGACACTGAAGAGTGGAGACAGCCGCTGATCGACTACTTGGAGCATGGAAAGCTTCCAGATGATTCTAGACATCGCTCTGAAATACGTCGAAGAGCATCTTGCTTCCTCTACTACAAAAAAAAAACACTATACCGATGCTCTTTTGAAGGAGTACTTCTAATATACTTAGGTGAGGAAGAGGCCAATCAAGCCATGGAAGAAACACACGCAAGCGTATACAAAGCACATTAGTCTAGACTAAAGCTACACTTCCAGCTCAAAAGAATGGGCTATTACTGGCCAAGCATGGTGAAGGATTGCCTAGAGCACGCCAAAAGGTGCCAAGCCTACCAGTTCCTTGCGAACTTCATACATTTACCGCCTGAGCCATTACACCGTACGGTTGCTTCATGGCTATTTGATGCATGGGAATTGGATGTCGTGGGACCAATCGTACCAAAATCATCTGTCAGAGAGGCCTACATCCTAGCCGCAACAGATTACTTCTCCAAGTGGGTTGAAGCCATACTTCTAAGGGAAGTCAAGAAGGAAACTGTTGTCTGCTTCATCAAGGAGCATATCATCTATCGATATAGTGTGTCTCGCTACATCATCACTAACAATGGAAAATAGTTCTCCAACCAACTTGTGGACGAGCTTTGTGAGAAATACAAGTTCAAGTAGCACAAGTCTTTTATGTATCATGCTTTGGCCAACGGTCTTGCAGAAGCATTCAACAAAACGCTATGCAAACTTCCTGAAGAAGGTGATCGGCAGAACAAAGAGAGTGGCACGAAAGAATAAGTGAAACACTTTGGGCATATAGGACAACACATAGGACTCCTACCCAAGCTACACCTTATTCTCTCATATATGGTATGGAAATTGTCCTGCCACTCAAAAGTTAAATCTCTTCACTAAGCATGGTTGTACAAGAAGGCTTAACTGAAGAGGAAAACGCAAAGTTGTGACTTCAAGAGTTGGAAGCACTCGATGAAAGGAGGCTCGAAGCTCAACAACACTTGGAATGCTACCAATCACGACTATCCAAGGCGTTCAACAAGAAGGTTCGACTAAGGTCTTTCCAAATTGGAGATCTTGTCTTGGCATTACCAAAGCCCATCATCACAACTCACAAGACAAAAAGAAAGTTCACATCAAAGTGGGATGGACCTTACATAATACAAGAGGTCTACATCAACGGCAGATTCTTGAAGCACTACTACCCTTGAGCGACACAATGCTCCTCCCCTGCACGAGCCTAAACTGCAAATGGCACAACACTCCTCGTCTACATGAGTCTAAACTACAAACAGCACCAAATGACACACAATGCTCTTTGTTTGCACGAGCTTAAAAGGTGACACCCAACACTCCTGGCCCTCAAAAGCATAAACTGTGTACGGTAAAACCAAAAAAAAAAAAAGAAAAAAAACAAAATCACCACCATAATCACCAACAAAATCCCCAACATCCATCACTCATTTGAACTACATCATGACTTGATCCCTTCTCAACCAAGCGTACGTAGGCAACTTGAAACTTCAAAACTTCAAGTATAGTCACATCACCAACAAAACACAAACACTTTGAAGAATAAAGAGCAAATTCAAATATGAATACTTTATTTCTTTAAAGAAAAAAAAATTGGCTACAAAGCCTTATTACAAAAATGAGCAAAGGCAAAGAAGGCTTAAAGCACAAAAATGGAAGACACTACTTGAAAGTTATGTCCCTAAAACTACGGTGATAGGAGCATATTTATGCGACTTAGTTAACACGTTTTCTTGCACTTACTTAGTTAGTTATTGCTTATAAGAGTGTTTTAAGCTATTTTTGTATGTTTGTAGGTCCTAATGGCAAAGTTGGCAAAAAAGTGCAATTTGGAGCAATTTGGAGCAGTTTGGAGCAGTTTTTGGCCAAGATTGGATAGCTTATGCATGGAGCAAGATGGATGGACGATATTGAAGTCAAAAGAGGCTAGAAACACTCACCCACTACACCCATTACATCCACTAATTACCACAACCCACTACACCCATTACATCCACTAATTACCACAACCCACTACACCCATTACATCCACTCATTACAACACTCACCCACTACACCCATTACATCCACTCATTACCACAACACTCACCCACTACACCCATTACATCCACTCATTACCACAACATACATTTTCCTCTCCCTAGCCTATAAATACATCCACCATTCCCCTTCCTAAAGGGGGCCATCATCCAAAGACACTACATTTCACATCTCACAACTTCATTCACAAACACAATTTCCTTGCCATGACCTCCATCCATTCATCTAGCCATACTACATCTCACCAATCCATACATTTTCATCTCTTAGACGTGCAAATCCATTCCATCCATATATCCATACACATCCTAGACACTTGTGCTACAACAAGGTGGTGAAAACAAAGGTCCTTGGCGTTTCAAGCTTGGAACTTTGGAGCGTTTTAGGTGTACTACGTTCTTGCTTTCAATGTCTACTTTGTTATTTTCTAATTTTGTTGCAATTATGAGTGGCTAAACCCCTATTTAGTTAGGGGGAAGTTTGAAGCCATGAACATGCTTGAGATTTGAATTGATTTCTTCCAATTGTGATTTGATAAGTTGTGATAGCAATTCAATTATCTATTTTATTCATAACTGATTCTTGCATGTTTATTAAGGATGCATACTTAGTTTTCATGCATGAATTAGATGCTAGAATATAAATGAGTTTCACCTAATCGTTACAAGTTTATATTCATGAGTAGTGAAGGTTGTTTATCACAATCGCGTTAATTGAATTCTTGGCAATTGTATCATGCATTCATAGTTATAATTGCCTCGTCAACACTTATGATTTTCATTGAACGTAATGATCTCTGATTGTATCTCTATTATGCATTCATATAGGGGACTTTTAGAGAATGATTTGGGTTGTCGCATGCATTCATCCAATTCAATGAGTAAAGGAAAATCTGAGGGTTAATTTGTGCATCATGGTTAATCTGGGGTGTTGAGCATCATAGTTTATTGAAAAGCAATTGGAAATCGATTCATGTACAAGTGTGTCATGTGTGAAGAACGGACCTTTAACTAATCCCTCCATCATTTTATTTCTCAAATTCATTTTAGAATCTGCCTAGTTTTATAACTTGCTTGTTTATTTCAAATTCATCCAAATCAAAACCCCCATTTTACTTTCTTGTTCCAAAGTGTTTAAAATCTGTTTTGTTTGTGTTTTAGAGTGTTTTGATTTTAGTCAAAACACTAAATTCGTCCAAAGTTGTGTTAGAGTCAAATCTGCCCAGTTTGTGTTTTTAGGCAGTTTTGAGTGTTTTAAAGTTGTTTTGAGTCTTTAGAATCTGTTTTGAGTCCCTTGAGTCTATTCAAATGTTTTAAACTTTGTTTTTATGTTTTTGAGTAAGTTTAGAGGTTTAGCAAGCCCTCTTAATCCCCGGTTTAGAATGATCCCTACTTGCATTTATACTACAATTTGACAACAAGAGGGTTTAATTTGAGTGCTTAACTTTCATCGCATCAAGTTTTGGCGCCGTTGCTGGGGATTAGCAACTTTGCTAATCCCCCGTTGTTTCTTTTTCATGTCTTTTGTTTTAGTTACTGACTTTGTTTCTATTTGTGTCTTTTATTTTTACTTATGATATTTGATTTAGTTTTATTTCCTTGATTTCAAGTACTAGAGAAGTAAGACATGGATTCTGCTACCATTCAAGCTCAATTGGCGAAACTTACTTCTCAATTGTCACAATATGCCGAAAGGACCACAATGCAAAGTGTCCTTACAGATAGTGTGTCCTATGGGCAAGGATATCCAACTCATCAATGTTCTCAATTCGCTGCGAATGAAGATGCTTGGGGTTATCAAGGCCATAGCCAATCATGGGACAACATGTTTTCCAACGCTTAAAATTCAGATTGGAGAGATTATTCAGATTACATGTGGGGAGAACCTCAACAATTCCAACAAGATGGGTATTGGCAGCAAGAAGAGGAATTCTATTCAAGACCTATGCAACCACCACAACAATCTGCCCAATTCAATTTAGGTACGTCTTTGGATAATGATATGTTTAATAAGTTACTCACCTCTTTGAACCAGGATGTAGAAAATCGAAACAATGAGGTGCAAAATCAAGCCAAGAAGACGGGCGAATTGGAAAAGCAATTTGGGCAGATTATGGAGTTCACGGCACAAATTCAAGAGCAAAGTGAACTCTCCAACTCAACTGTTGAAAATTTGAAGGAAGATTTTGAAATCCATGATGCTATCACTTTGGGAAGTGCTATAGAGGTTAGAGGTGAACCCAAGACGTCCAAACCAAGCCAAAACATGGATGAACATCTGCTGCTCGAAAAAGAGGAGAGTAACAAGGCCACGGCAAGGAAAGAACCACTCTTGCCGCAGCCCCATATGCCCTCTATGTTGTCCACTACAACCAAGGTAAGCCTAAATTCAATTTGTCCTGGCCCCGTTTCACCAAATGTCCTTATTCCTTGCAGGATCATGCAATCCAAGGAAGAAGAGGGTGAGAAAGGCATCCTCGAAATCTTTCTAAAAAATCAAGAGCAAGAAGTGGATGGGGAATGTCTAGAATTCAACAAAGAAGATACACTTGAGACGAAAATTCCCAAAGAAGTTGGATTTTATGACACGGGAAAAGTCATAACTCTCAAAACACCAAATCTGGCCAAGTCCCATATCCTTGCAACCTTCAAAGATGTGGTGTTCGTAATTGAGTTTGTGTTGGAGCAAGCAAGTAAGCCATCTTCTCCAACTTCGATTTTATTATATACTAACTTGCTGATTTTGATGATTTAGGCACCTACAGTAGAATTTAAACCATTGCCGGATCATGTCAAGTATCACCTTCCATTCAAGGATCAATTCCATGCTATGGGCCCTATCCAAGTTTAGAAGGAAATATTGTCCGGCTGGAAGACGTTAAAGCAAGCGCTTCTTGGGAGGCAACCCATGTATTCAAATAAGGAAGATTTTTTATTTGCTCCACAATCAGTTTTACGTTTCTAAAAACCTTCCCTTTTATGCAGTTTTATTTTGCCATGATTGTCATTTTTATTTGTTGCTTGTTTAATTGTTTTTGGTGTGGGTTTATTTTTGAAACACTAACAGTTATGCAAGGTATTTTTACATTCATTTTCATGAAAAAAAGGAACATTAAGCAGAAAATACAAGAGGGAGCCTTCACAAAGGCTGCTTAGGAGAAGTCTCAGTAGTCGGCAGAGCCTCAGTAGTCGGCGGAGCCCTAGAAGGAGGAGGCATCGAAGGTTGATCATTTGGAGCTTTATTACGCTGTACAACCCCAGAAGACGAAGGCAAATGTTGTTGGAACAAACCCACAAACCTCTAATGATCAAGTAAAATTTGACCATCAGATTCCTGCATCTGGTCAATCTTCCTCTTCATGTTTGTAGCATAGTTATGTGCGAGCCTATGTAACTGTTTATTCTCATGCTTAAGCCTAATCTCCTGCTTGAGACTCATCACTTCAGCCACCAATGATTCAACTTGATGGGTTCGGGCAAATAGGCGTTGGGCCATATTAGACACGGAACCTGCGCACTGCACATTGAGAGCTAGAGAATCCTTAACAGCCAACTCATCAGACCGTTTGGCAAGTAGTATGTTATCTTTGGGAGTGACAAGGTTCCTGGCCACCACCGCATCTGTTATATCATTCTTCATCACCGAATCCCCAACGGTAAGGGGACTAGTAGGGGATATAAAGGATGGGCGCCGTATGTTGTCTAGAGAAGGCGGGACTGCCTCTTCACCAAGGTTTAAGTCAAAACGACGGTCGGAGGGGCCAGACATTTTCAGAGGTGTTAAAGAAAAAAGAGGTCGGACAAGTCAAGACAGTAGAAATGCAAGAAGGGAGTTTTTACGGGCAGAAATTCAAGTGTGCTTTGAACGTTCTGCGTACCTCTATAAAAATCAGCACGCGATGGGATTTCAGAGATCGAAGAGGCGAGCTCAGAAATCGAAAAGGCCAACTCAAAAATCAAAGAGGCGCTAACTTTCTCAAAAGCTGAGCTTGCTCAGAAACCACGGCCAATCTTCTTTTCCAGATTTGTCCGCACTTGTCATATGCAACATCTGCACTCGACACGATTTCAGAGATCGAAGAGGCAAGCTCAGATATCAGAAAGGCATCTGCTTTTCCAGACGTGTCAGCATTTGCCACATGCAGAGTCAGCTTTGCGGAAATCACGGGCAGTTTGTAGAAGCGTCGATTCCAGATATCTGAGAGGCATCTGCTTTTCCAGACGTGTCAGCATCTGTCACATGCAGAGTCAGCTTTGCGGAAATCACGAGCAGTTTGTCGAAGCGTTGATTCCAGATATCGGAGAGGCATCTGCTTTTCCAGACATGTCAGCATCTGTCACATGCAGAGTCAGCTTTGCGGAAATCACGAGCAGTTTGTCGAAGCGTCGATTCCAGATATCGAAGAGGCACTTGTATTTCCAAACGTGTCAGCGCCTGTCACATGCACACTCAGCCTTGCAGAAATTACAGGTAATCTGTCGAAGATCTCTTGTGAAATAGAAAGCATGTGAAGTTTACTATTAAATCATCCAACGGTTGCTGACAAGAGTGAAAGAATAGTACCGGTTATTAATTCCTATAAATGTCACCCTTCACCCTCCATTGCAAGGCAGACATACATAACCCTTCTTCTTCTCTGAGAATGCCTTTCCAACAAACCCTCTCGAGTCACTCAGTGTTCCTTATTCCCTGGGGTACCTCTGCAAACAACTCATCCAAAGCAAAAGTATTTCATATCATGAAGGTTGAAAGTAAGAGTATCTCATATCATGCTTTCTCCCTATCCTTCACCTTGTTGTTGTTTTGGGACAAGGAGAAAGAGAGCAATCATCCAACACTTGGTATCAATCTTCCGATCTGAAACCGACTGCCTGGAACCCCTTCCTGATTGCTTACCTAGCCTTGCTCTCAAGTACTCATCTTCATCACCTTATGCTTCCTCTTCGTCTACCACATCTGCTTGGGGAACAAATAAGAGAAGTGAAAATGATACCTCGAAGCATGTGGAGACAATTTGCCACTTCATCCTCAGCTAGGGACAAGGAGAAAGAAAGCAAGAGGTGGGCACTTAGAAAGATTGAAGAAAGAAACAGACCAACACCTCTACCTCGTACCTGTCTGCCGTGTAGAAGAAACAAGCAGAGAAGAATGCAGACTGGATAATCAAATCAACCCAGCAGAAGGAGTCTGATTTGAAACCAAGGAACTCTGATATTCCTCGCTCAGAATTCCAAACTATTTCAAGATCAAAGCTGTGGAAAGTCAACAAGATCATCTATCTCTAAAACCAGATTTGCGTTCTTAAACTCTACTCTGTCTGTTTTTTTTTTTTACTTTGCTATACTTGTCATGTTTATTTGCTTGTTTTTGTGTGAGTTTATGCTTGAAACATTGAGGACAATGTTTGATATAAGTGTGGGGGGGGGGGGGTAACCAATTTTTTGCATGAAATTCGTAGGAGTTTATCACCCATTACTTCTTGTGTTGTTCCTTGCTGTTTTAAGTGTTTTTAAGATGTTTTAAGTGTTTTTAAGCTGTTTTGGAGTTGTTTTGCATGAAATTCGTAGGAGTTTATCACCCATTACTTCTAGTGTTGTTCATTGTTGTTTTAAGTGTTTTTAAGCTGTTTTGGAGTGTTTTAGTGTGTTTTGACATAAAAATCCGAAAATCTCATAAAAATTTGAAAAATTGTTTTGAAAAACCGAAAAAGAATTGTTTTTGTATGTTTATTTGTGTCTTAGGGTACCTTCCAACACAATGATGAGGATTTGGTTTTTAATTACATGACTGTTAAAGAGAGTTACAAACATGGATGAAAATTTGATTTACTCTTTGGTGTATGCTTGGTTGTGGTTATAATTTATGAATTCACATGCAATCATAAAGAAAAAATCAATTTTTGTAACATGCTTGAAGGAAGGAACTCAAATGAACACTACAACCTTGTGAGACTTGAGCCTAAAAGTTTATTTGGAGAGTTAATAATCTGTTCACTATTGTTTTCTAAAGTCGTTGCATGATCTCATTATTCTTTGCTTGGTTGCTACTTAGAAGGCGTTTCATCATTTAGTTCCAAATGCTAGAACTCGTGCCTATTTCATTCAAAGCATGCTATTGATTTGCATAACACATATTCAAGATGAAGTTGTGTAGTGACCACCACAGCCAAATTGCCGTGCCCTATTTCATTATGTGTTTAAGTTTAACCCCGTTAAGCCTTTTGTAGCCTATGTTCTTTGTTAACCCATACTATCCTCACCTAGCCTAGATTAGGACCATCCATACCCTTGTTCTTGAAGCATAGTAAAACATAATTTAGAAGGAATTCCTTTTGTTGAACTTTTGCAGAAAAACAAGTGTGGGGGAAGTGATTCTTGTGTGTGTGTGTATGTGTGCCAAAGTCCTTAATAAGGAACGGGTAGAAAAGAAAAAGAAAAAAAGAAACATTCGTGGAAAATAGAATGAAAAGAAGAAAAGTTGTGAAAAGAGTGAAAAAGAGTTGAAAAATATGTGAAAAAAGAGCTCTAAAGTGTTGTTTGTTGAAGAAAGGGTCCAAAACATTGAATTCGGTCCTAAGTGTTGCTTGAATCTTCCATTTGTGTTTAAAAGTTAATTTCTGCATTATTAAGTGAATTCCAAGTGTCTATTTCATTACTTTGCTTGCTATTGCTTTCAGAACGTTTGTTATCCTTATCCTTTCTTTGTTAGCCATTACCCTTAAACCCCGTTACAACCCTTAACTTTATCTTGCGTGTTATGCGTTTCAATATGTGGAGTTTGGAATTGGTTTGAGCATATGGTGTCACTGGTTCTTGCATCTAAGTAGTAGCATTCCATTCATGAGATCATATCTGAACATGCTTAATAACTCCAGAAAATTGCTTTCTTTGTTATACATATATGTGAGTGTTCATTTTCATGTTTACATCAATCTTCTCACATATAACTAGTGTAGGGTGTGTAGTCAGAAAATGTGTGAAAATAGAGAGTATCTTGTAAGGAATTGAGCAAATTCTCTAAGGCATGTTACTACATTCAAAACATCGTTTTAATTGGTTAAATGTGAACTAGTAAGTGGTGACTGTGATTAAATATGTGCTCAAGTGTGAAGATAACTAAAATCTGTGGGAATAATGATTTTTAACATGCCATGTGTGTTGGAAATCCCTGAGGCAAACGTTGGAAGGTTTAGGTTGTGTTTTGTTTTCTTTATTTTGCTCGAGGACTAGCAAAAGCTAAGTGTGGGGGAATTTGATAGGAGCATATTTATGCGACTTAGTTAACATGTTTTCTTGCACTTAGTTAGTTATTGCTTATAAGAGTGTTTTAAGCTATTTTCGTGTGTTTGTAGGTCCTAATGGCAAAGTTGGCAAGAAAGTGCAATTTGGAGCAATTTGGAGCAGTTTTTTGGCCAAGATTGGATAGCTTATGCATGGAGCAAGATGGATGGACGAATTTGAAGTCAAAAGAGGCTAGAAACAATCACCCACTACACCCATTACATCCACTCATTACCACAACATACAATTTCCTCTCCCTAGCCTATAAATACATCCACCATTCCCCTTCCTAAAGGGGGCCATCATCCAAAGACACTACATTTCACATCTCACAACTTCATTCACAAACACAATTTCCTTGCCATGACCTCCATCCATTCATCTAGCCATACTACATCTCACCAATCCATACACTTTCATCTCTTAGCCGTGCAAATCCATTCCATCCATTCATCTAGCCATACTACATCTCACCAATCGCGTTAATTGAATTCTTGGCAATTGTATCATGGATTCATAGTTATAATTTTCTCATCAACACTTATGATTTTCATTGAACGTAATGATCTCTGATTGTATCTCTATTATGCATTCATATAGGGGACTTTTAGAGCATGATTTGGGTTGTCGCATGCATTCATCCAATTCAATGAGTAAAGGAAAATCTGAGGGTTAATTTGTGCATCACGGTTAATCTGGGGTGTTGAGCATCATAGTTTATTGAAAAGCAATTGGAAATCGATTCATGTACAAGTGTGTCATGTGTGAAGAACGGACCTCTAACTAATCCCTCCATCATTTTATTTCTCAAATTCATTTTATAATTTGCCTAGTTTTATAACTTGCTTGTTTATTTCAATTCATCCAAATCAAAACCCCCATTTTACTTTCTTGTTCCAAAGTGTTTAAAATCTGTTTTGTTTGTGTTTTAGAGTGTTTTGATTTAAGTCAAAACACTAAATTCGTCCAAAGTTGTGTTAGAGTCAAATCTGCCCAGTTTGTGTTTTTAGGCAGTTTTGAGTGTTTTTAAGTTGTTTTGAGTCTTTAGAATCTGTTTTGAGTCCCTTGATTCTATTCAAACGTTTTTAACTTTGTTTTTATGTTTTTTTAGTAAGTTTAGAGGTTTACCAAGCCCTCCTAATCCCCGGTTTAGAACGATCCCTACTTGCATTTATACTATAATTTGACAACAAAAGGGTTTAATTTGAGTGCTTAACTTTCATCGCATCATACGGCAACGATCTTCAAGCAAACCTTCCAAAGTCCTCAAAGTCTCTACATCAGTAAGAGACAAGGTGATCACTTCCATGGCCTCGCCCTTCTCTTGCTCTAGGAGTAAAATCTCTTCTTGATGCTGGGAAAATATAGCTTCCTACTCTAAGATAACACCTTGAAGTCGAGAAGCTTGGGTTTCCAACTACTCTCACTCACGCGCCAACATTTCCAGCCGTGCCTAGACAGAAGCCAAAGAAGTCCCTGTGACTTGATAACCTTCCGAAACAGCTTTCTGAGAAAACCAAACTTGGGCAATTGATAAGTCTCTTGTCGCAAGTTGTTGAGCTTTAATTTCTAGACTCAATTTCTGCAAGGAAGAATACTCAGTTGAGGTAGCCATAAGTTCGGCAATCTTGACTCTCAAGAGTAAGGAATCAACGTTAAGATTGTCAATCACAGAAACAAGCTTCGACAAGTCCTCATTGAGCAAAGCAAGGCCCTCCAACGGGCACTGAGAATGGCTTTTAAGATCCATGGTCATGCAAAGTTTGATGCAATGGATAAAATGCTCAGTGCCACTAAGATTCAACCCTCTCAGAGAGATTTCAGAGTTAGCTGGCAAAGGAGTTGGACACATGACAGGCTCATGCGTCCCTTTACCTACACACGGTAAGCTTGGGTAATTTGGTAGATTCGGAGTAAGCTATGTACTGAGTGGGTCAGCAATTTCCTCTTCCGTAGGTAGACTACTTCTAAACAACATCTCTGTAAAGTAATGAGCGTCCATGTTCGCCAAGTCAAATTGAGGATAACTAAACACTTTCTTCTTTTTATGACAAAAATTGACATCACTGTCGTCCAAAACACCTTCACGCGATCACTTGTTCAAAACTTGTTGATGCTGCTGCAAAACAAGCTCATCTTCGTGCGAATCAATTTTGTCACCCGCCTGTTCAGAACCATCCAACTATTGAGAAAGCAAGCTCGGACATTGATGAGCTAAAGTCCCAAGTCCATTTTGTAAAGACATTGCGCAATCAAGAGGTGCCAACTGTGCAGGAACGTAGAACAACCCTCTCTTGGCACATTATTGCATGAATGAGAAGAATTAGTACCACTTACCATCCCTAAGTCATCACGGTGCACCTTTGACTACCAACCTACATAGGCATAGGGCACTGGATTGCTTTTAAACTCGTCTTTGGCCGGCAGAGTAATAGAAGCATTTGTACATGCACAAGTACAAGACTCCTAATGCATATACACAGCTTGCAAGGATTCCGGCTGCGTATTTTCCTTTAGCTTACCTGGCATGTGCTGGACAAAACCAAATTGCCTGTTAAAACGGTGATGGCTGTATGGCTGAATGATGCATCAGTCTCCTTGCCATAAAGAAACATACCCAAAGTGAAGACTCATAAAATAAAATAAGTAAAAGGAATGAAGGTGCGAGTCATCTAAAAGACCTTGCGACACCGAGCCAACTCTCGCTAGGTGGTCTATCTTCAAGCCGTCATAACTTCTAAACAGCGTTTGCGCCTGCGAATCATCAAGACTTTTCATGGAAAGCATGCCAGAATACTTCGTCATCAATGGCCCTAGCTTGATTGAAGATGGTGAAGAAGGCCTTGGCTTGTCTAAAGTTGATGAAGAAAAATGAGTGCCAAAGTACTCACCCAACCAATCGTACACATAGTGGTAGAGAAGTACCGCATCACGATCTTCGGTGATCGCCGAGTTCGAAACAACACTCAAGTCGTTGTAAATATTGGCTAAGACTAGAATAGCAAGGCTAAAAGATTCACCTTCAGCCATCTTTCTAGCAACTTTGATAGCAACTTTGAAGACTCTGAGATGGATAAAGTTGACGTCTTTTTTAGGGAAAACAAGCTAAGAAAGCGGCTAGGTAAGATTCTTCCAAGTGCTCTGATGCTATGCCAAGATCATCAAATGCTCTTAACTCAATAGGGATACAACGCCTAGCTTGACCAATGACACCTGACCGATCCAAGTTTCCCTTTGGCTTGGTTGTCTTGTTGCGGCCACTTTTCTTCGAATGCCTCTTGTACTTCATGGCATCCCAATACCAAAATCGAATCCATGAAGAAATTTTCACACTTGACTTACCCTGAGCCTCTTGGGAAAACTTATGGTATGCCCAAAACAAATAGCAGCAACTCGCAAGCAATCATCGGCTGTTGCGATGAGAAAACTCATCCACGTTAGGAACAACCTCGTCATAAAATTTCCCCTGGATCACCAAGCCTCCTATCTTGTGAAGATCCCAAAGTGAAATCGACATCTCCCCTAAAGCTGTGTGAAGTGTGTTGGTTGCTGAACACTAATGCTCGAAGAATGCATGAAGGACGGAAGGATGGCGATCGTAGCTAAACAAAGATGCGTACACAACATGATAAAGGCCTATGTTGGTAAGCACATCTTTGGATCGGCTCAAGACATCTTTAAGCCACTCATAATAAAACTCAACATAGGCGACTTCTCCAGTAATCGACAAGGCGCCATTCCAAGTCATAGCTACACTACTGATACGATCGCCAAGAAGCTCAAACAAAGTCAATGAATTGTCACGAGCATGGTGCGAAGGATTCAAAATAAGAATCATTGATGTACATGCTTTTTTCGTCTGATTTGGTTGACCAAAATTCGTCACCTCCCAAGACACTTCAGAAGACCACGACTTGATGTGCATCAAGTTGTCTTTTATAGGACAAACAAGTACATTAAGGCCAGTTAACGGTGCGTAAGCTTCAATGTCATTCCCCTATCTTGCGGATCGCCTTCATTCGCAAGAATGGTGATGGTATTTTTGTTCACAAAGGCATGGCAAGAAAAAAAAAGTTTTGCTTCGCCAAAACAAAAGACATGCGAGACGAACCTCGTGAACGTTGAAGGGTGACAAAGTCATGCCGATAAAAGAAAATTAGCCACAAGCTTGATCAAGCACGGCAAAGACGACAGCTGCAAGACGTTCCTTCACGGCACGCTATAGTAGCAAAGAAAACCAAAACGCCACGTAATCGCATTACGTAACCCCGCAGCGATTATGCAAGCAATTTCTTGCACTGCACGGCAAAGAGGGCAGCTACATGATGGTCCTTCAAAGTGCACTACAGTAGCAAAGAAAACTAAAATGCTATGCAACCCCGTAGCAATTACGTAAAAGTTTCTTGCACTGCAAGACAAAGTCACCACTGAGGAAAGTTTTGACCAAAAGTCACTACAAAGCATAAACTCACTGTAGTCTTTTGCACAACCCCACACAGTAAAAGTGATGCACTGCAACAAGCTTCAAGTGGCAAGAAGGGCACAATAGCAGCAACTATAGGGCACGACAGCAGCAAACCCACGACAAAAGCTTCAAGGTAGTCCACGACTAGCAATTGTGTGTGTAAAAAAAATGCACACCCAATTGTCCTATATATAGGGGTCAATTGCTTCCTAATGCTATAAGGGAAATACATACTTGAATAGCAAAAGGAAAATCAAAACAAGGATGCACATCCCCACCAAAAGAAGGAAGCAAATTCCAAGCAAAAATGGCAAGTTACAGCTAATCTGCGCAGGCAGGACGTTTTTGGTGATAATTTAACTTTTCAAAAGAGTTTTGATGCAAGGCCAATTGAAGAAGGAAGCTAAGTGGCTGAGGATCATTGTATCCAAATTTTACAATTTTCCCTAAAGCCAAACGTTCCAATCTTCAAAATCATTCCCGCAGAAATTGCTTTCCAGTCAGGATTGCACAGCTGTAGGAAAATGCAAAGTTGAAGGCCTTCCCGATTTTTCCTAGTAGCATGCGATATATGCCTGAAAAGATAAGGGATAAAGCTAAGTTTCCCATATTTTTACAGAATTTTCCAGAAGAGAAATCAACCTCAAACGGGGCGTTCAAATTAGATGACATGTTTCCCAAAAAAAAAAAAAAAAAAAAAAAAAAGGAGAAATACCTCTTTGTCGTGGGGAATCAAAAGGGGTAAGAAAAATACTCCTCCTTGCTGTAAGAAATCAAAATAAGAAACAAAACAAAAAAAATTCATTCCCTCCCTTGCCGTGGGAAATCACAAGAGGAAGCAAAAAGTACTCCTCCTTGCCGTGGGAAATTCAAAACAAGAAACAAAATCCCCTTCCTTGCCATGGGGAAAGAAAAGAGGAAAGAAAAATTTTCCCCTTGCCGTGGGGATCAAAAGGGAAAGGAAGAAAAATTGTCCTCCTTGCCATAGGGAAGAAAAGAAAAAGGGGAAAGTGAAAAATGCACATCCTACTCTCCCAACGATAAGCATTACATATTTCCAAAACCTTGAAGGAAATCAGAAAAGCTTTCCAACACTTTGAAGGAAGTCACCTTCCTTACCAAAATGAAAGGGGATTCCTATCGAAGGAAGGAAAACATTTTTTCCTGCAACCACAGGAAAAAAATTCAAAATGGGCCACATGTATTTTGTCACAATTATGGAAAATCAATACGCACAAAAAGTATGTGCCGATTTATTCATTTTCAAAAATTTCTTTCAAGATCAAGCCTCTACGGCCCTTGAAGAAACAATGTCATTTCTTTCAAGATCAAGCCTCTATGGCCCTTGAAGAAACAAATTTCATTTCTTTCAAAATCAAGCCTTTATGGCCCTTGAAGAAATGTTTCACCTCTATTCAAGACCAAGCCTCATCGGCCCTTGAAGAAATGTTTCATTCAAGAAATACGCCTCAACTACCCTTGACAAAATTCATAACCTCTATTCAAGACCAAGCCTCAGCAGTCCTTGAAGAAATGTTTCGTTCAAGAAATACGCTCAAGGACCCTTGACAAAATTCATCGTCTCGATTCAAAAAATACGCCTCTACAGTCCTTGAAGAAGCAAACTAATTCAAGACCAAGTCTCGATGACCCTTGAGCTAGAATATTCACATTGCAAGACTTCAAAACACATTTCCCACATGTGACAAGCACATGCCTACAACATGCCTTGAAGTGGGGGCATTTGTAGACATGTAAATTTCATTACATACAAAGGATGCATCGCAAAGCTCCACGTGGTATATGACTCATCACAAATGGACAAGTCATCAATGACATGTGGAACAAATCAAGCAAGGGAAGTATAAAATATTCCCAAAATTCGGCTAAAGGGAGAAAACTCCCTTAAATTCGGCAAAAGGGAACAAATTGCTCTTAAAATCGGAAAGAAAAGGCATCTTCATAAAACAAGTAAGAATTGAAGATTGCTCACAAAATATATAACAAGGTCTCATAATTTCGGCCAAAGGAGTAATGTGGCTGAAATTAAGACACAAAACGTGCCTAAATTCTCCCATGGACAAATTAGGAGATAAATCAAAGCCAAATCCACCCAAAGGCAAGCCTCGAGAAGCCTATAAATACAAGGTCCTCCCACAAGCATAAGGGTCGGAAAAATATCTACACAGAAGAACCTCTACCAAATCTTTGAAGACTAATACACTACCAAAGCTCTCTTCGAAGAACATTCAACCAAAGTCGAAACTTTCTCTTGACCAAAGCCGAAGCACTCCCTTGAATAATCAACAAGCGCTCGTGCCGATTCCTTCATGACTTTGTTGCAAGCTTATAAACTTGTAGCAACATTCATTTCAATATCAAGTCTCCAAGACCCTTGAAGCAACGAAATCCCCCATCAAACACTAACTTTGCTTCATCGTTGAGGTGAAGATCATCCGTGCGTTGTTTTCAAGCTCAAAACTTGAAGCAATCGTTCAACTATTCATCCGAGATCAAGTCATCGCAACCCTCAGATCAACAATCACGCATCTACATCAAATTTGAAGACTGAATCAGAGGAAAATTATAAACAGGGATTGTAACCTACAAATTCAAATCAATACAAATCTACTTTGTACACATGTTCTCATTTCATTCGTTACAGAATTTTTGTGTTTACACTGCTCACCATTGATGTCACATCCAATGGATATTGTGGATGAAAATTTCCGCCTTCCTTTGATTGACAAATATGCACCTGCAAATTAATAACACCTAAGATTAAGGGCAAAAGCCTCACGTACCCACGATGAATTTTGGGGGGGGGGGGGCAAGGGGGCTTTAGCTGAAGAATTTCCAATGCCAAAGTTAGAATTCTGAAAAGAATGTGTTTGAGTGTTTATGGGTAGCAAAAAGCCTACTGAATTTTGAAGATAAATGGAGTGTTTATAGGAGAAAATAAGGAAGTGGGCCGGCCTTCTAGGGTTTAGGGGTGGCCGACCCTAGGTTGGAATTCCAAGATATATGTGTAAATAAATAGCTTGGAGTCATTTGGTAAATATCCTAAAGAAATGAGATTATGATTACTTACTTGAAAGAGGTCTCATCTGATTAGGAATATATTTATGATAAGAATAAGAAATTATCCTATTATAAATACCTTTGACTTTTCCTACGGGCAAGGGTGCCTTGAGCAGTCATTAACCTCTGCTTGCTTTACCTCAGCTGCGCGTGGTGAATGAGCTACTCCCTATTTATTTAACAGGGGTAGTCTTGTATTTCTTAAGATATAATCCACGTGTCAGCTCCATGATTTTTGGGATTATTTTTGGCTCCACAAATGCCCCCACACCTGCTTGGATGCTCGCATGAAATGGCAGGAGGTGTAGGAATCCAAAGTTGCAATGGAGTTTATGTCCCAATTTGATGTAGATTCCCTCTTTAATTTGGAATTTAAATTAAAGTTAGTGTAAAGCAAGGGTTAAATAAATTTGAAGTGCAATTAAAATCCTGCAAGAAAGAGAGAAAGTTAAATGATATTAGTTCCCCCGACCCTAGTAATCTTCTTCGCTTGCCAGTGCAAATAATTATGTTTTGTCGTTCTTATTCTCCAAGGTAAGAAATTTTTTTTTATTTTCTCTTTCTTCTTGATTTTTTGGAGCCTTGGGGCTTGAATTTTGGCTTAACGAGGGTCGATGAGGTGGCAAAAACTGGCAACCATGGGGCTGATGTGCTGCTGTAGGTGGCTCAGCTTGGCAATGAGCCGAAATGCTAGTGTGGCGTGGCTCGGTTGGTCGACATTGTTCTCAGCTAGCTGGGGCCAAGTGCACATGGACCTAGGCGCTGAGGCTTCGATCTTGGGCTGCTTGAGATGGGCCACTTGGTGCGGGGTCGTGTGGCTGAAGGAGAGAGAGGAGGCATGGGCATCCTAGCTGACTGAGCTGCTGGCTTGGGCTCGTGTAGCAAGGGAGAGAGATGAGAGAAAGGGAGTTGCATGGGTACATGTCCCCTCATGTTGGTTTGGACCACAAAGGCTTGATGGGCTCAATGTTACTGCACTGTGAAGGTTGGGTCGTGGGGCCTAATGCGGGTGGTTAAGTTATATGGTCTTTTTTTCTATTTTTTTTTCTTCTTCGAGTAGCCTTCTAATAATTTTTCCTTGCATCGTTATAGGATTTTTTCTTACATGTCTTCCTCGAGCCATAAGAATGATGAATTTATTCCACTGTTGTATTGCCAGGGTGGATCTGTAAGTCAACTAGGTTACTTCAAGGCTGCTCATGTCAAGGTAGGTTCCGATGAGCAGTTCAAAGACTTCCTCAAGATGCTTAAGCATGCAATTTTGTCTAGGGTTCTCGTAAAGCAGGTCAAGGATGGTAGCAGCCGTGGACAGTGTAGGCCTAGGAAAGCTATCAAGTTTCACCCCTACTACTTCGTGCTGGGTTTCACCTTTCCTATGCATTGATTTTTCCAGGAAGTGATTTGCACCATGAAGTGTGCTCCTACTTGGTGCTCGTCGAATTTTACGCGATGGTGGGGTTCCATAACTTGAGTAGGTTCTTTGACTTGGACTTGACTGCCAACGACTTTTGGTACTTCTTTCACATAGGTCACATCAATGGTGTTGCGCGGCTGAGAACCTGCCACAGGCTCTTTGATCATTCGATTAAAAAGGATCATGACTGGGCTAGGGAGATCTGAAGATTAGCAAAAAGTGGGAATTTGACTCTTCGCCTAGGCTGCGCATTCCTACTGCTTTCATCGGTGGTAAGTAGGCTGCTTATTCCCTAAGCTTCATTTTCCATTTGTTGAGCTACCTTCTTATTTGTCCTTATTTGTTTATGTAGATTCAGAATTTGGTTCAACTCCCAAGACTTCTCCAGACATGAAGAAGGTGCACATCGTTTTGGGGATCCTTGCTGAATATCATAAGTGGCGTTGGCTGCTCAGTCTGCTTCATAGGGAGAAATGTGGGCTACCCCAGATTAAGGAGATTAAAAGGATCATGGGTGAGGCGTTTGCTTATACAATTGCTACCGTAGAGCTTGTTGCTCATAGAGGTGGGATAAAGAGATCTTCGTACCCTGCTCGAGAGCCGTTGTGGAAAAAAAGCTAAAGACTTCCTCTATTACTCGTGAGGGTTCATCCACTGCTATGAAGCTTATGATTGACTTAACTTTTTCCAAGGGGAAAAAAGTGGCTGTTAGATCTAAGCTTGTGAAGCCTACTACTCTGAGGGTTGCTAGAACAATTACTAATATGATTGCACAGCGGATGAGTTCTACCATTCCCCTTGTGTCTAGTTTTGTTCTGAGATAGCCTTTCGTGCCTAAGTTTAATCTGATTTCAGAGGTGCATGCAACGGTAAAGAGCGAGGATGGTGATTCCACTACCAAGGTGGTGCCAGGGCCAACCTATTCTGTTGAAAAAGAAGAGCCTACCGGTATGAGCAGCCGTGAACAGCCTGCCAAATCAGCCTTAGGGGAGTTTTTCAATATCCATACGTTATTGAAGCCTGATCTACTTGAGGACACGGAAGCATGTGTCAAGTGTGTTGACGGCATAAGTAAGGTTATTGACTCTAGTTTCTTCGCAAGGCGTGAGGCTAAGTCACGAAGGGGTTCCCTGCTTACTATGATGCAAAAATCTATGATCTTGGCAGCTGAGTACATGCGTATGAAACAGGATGACGCCAAGGCTACTAAGAAGATAATGGCAACCATGGTAGCAAAAGCTTGCTCGGCTGTTGAGAAAAATTAAAGAGTTGGAGTCTGAGCTTGCCTTTTTAAAGGGATCTGATGTCTCTGCCCCCACTACTCAGCAGCTTAAGACCGCTCACCAAGAGATCAATGACTTGAAGGCTTAACTTGACGTGATCTGGGGAAAGTATGGCATTGCAAAGAAAGAGATTGAAGTCTAAACATTGCTAGTACAGGACCTTGAGAATGCCATTTAAGAATTTTGGTATGCCCGTGATGACAAAGATGTAGAGCTATTTGCCATGCATAATGATGTTGTTTGACTCAAGAAGTCCGTTAGTAGACTTGAGTCCAAGAAAGTTGAGCTGCAAGAAGAGTTATTTGCCAGCGAGAACTTGAAGAAGTTACTAGATGAGTTGCAAAATGCTCGTACTAACATAATTAAGAAGAATAAGTAGCTGAAAATTGAGAAGTCCAATCTTGAGGTTGTCCTTGCCCAAGGTCAAGTTAACTTCCACAAGATTGGCTACATTAATCATTTCCTTGGCATGTTGTGTGACTACGCCTTTTCTGATAAGGACCTCGAGCTTTTTGCTAGTTCTTCTTATAAAGACCTCGAGCTTTTTGCTATTTCTTTTGATAAGGACCTCAAGCTTTTTGCTATTTCTTCTGAAGATCAGGTTGCCTAGGTAGGTACAGCCGAAGGTTATGCCGCCCAAGTAAGGGTAGTTGGTGACAGTGCTGCTCAAGATGAGGCAGCTATAGATGAAACGTGGAAGGTTGATGTTGCTGAAGATGTCCAAGCTGCTGAGGAGTAATCGTTTTAGATAGACTTTAAGATTTACTTTCTTTTCCTTTCCTGCTTTGCTTTTTCCTTTGCTTGAACTCTTTTAGCCTTTGTGCCAATTTACCAACTTGCTAGAAATTAATAAACAGTTTTTCTTTACTTTACTTCATTTTTGTCTCTTAGCCTTGCTTCAAGCTTTTGCCATAGAATGAACAACTGAGCAGGCTGCTTTAAACAAAGTAGTCGAGCCCATCTTCATGGCTTTAGGCGTTAACTTTGGGTTGTCGAGTGCGATTCTTCGCTTGCTTGAGGTATCTTTTGAAACTTCTAACTTGTAGGGCTGAATGACCTCCGTAGTTGCATGTTTCATATTAATGGTCCACTAGATCTTTAACCATAAGGTCGTTACGAAACGTGCTGCTTTTTAATAAGCTGACGGGTTAACCTATGTGACTACTAGTCTAAGCTTAGGACCTCTGTGAAGGTGTTAACTAAAGAGCCAGCAGTCAAGCACCTAACTAACAGAAGCAGGCGAGTCTACGTGACTACTCGATTATTAGCTTTGATTTTCTAAGGCATTGAACTGCTGAACTTTATCTCGTGTTGTTGCCCCCTGACCATTGAATGCTTAACCCCAATCCTTTGAGTTGCATGGCCTGCATCACAACATACTAAAGATTGATGGGACACAAAATTCGCTACCCTTTCGCATCAAAAGTGCGTGGTTCTATGGAATTTTATGGGCAATGGTTCGAAAGAACGCTTTGCACTTTATGTAACCAATTATGTAGGCTGCATAGCAAGTAACACATCACTTTAGGAATCAGTGTAAACCCAAGGGGTGGTTCTGCACTAGGCAGTGCATATGTGCGCTAACTTATTAACCTTTCACAATATTGTGCAGTTGTATAGGTTTATACGATTAACTGCTCAAAGGGTGTACCGTAGGCAAGTCTTCCAGAAACCGTAGGCTGCTCGTTGAATTTGTAGCGACTTTAGGTTTCCAGCGATCTTCCAGAAACTATAAGCTTCTCGTTAAATTAGCAGCAGCTTTAGGTTCCCAGGTATCTTCTAGAAACCATAGGCTGCTCATTAGATAGGTCGCGACTTTAGGTTCCCAAGGATCTTCCATAAACTGTAAGCTGCTCGTTAAATTGGAAGTGGCTTTAGACTTCAAGGGATACACAGAGATTGCTAGTAGGTCACATATATGATGCTCAGCTACTTACACTAGTTGGTCACATCAAGGATGCTCAACAATGTGAACCCCGTGTGTGTAGTCGGAGCTAGAATTCCTTATCCTTGTAGAGACCACATATGTATTGCACCATGGATGCTCAGCTACGAATGCTAGCTAGTCATATTACGGATGCTTAAAAGGGGTGTCCCTCTAATGGGTAAAAGGAATAATATTCTGTAACACGAAGATCGCTAGTTGGTCACATACAAAATACTCAACCAGGGGTTACCAATAGTTGGTCACATTAAGGATGCTCAACTGTAGTCCATCTTCGTGGGCATCAGACTAAATGGTGAGCTACGCAATATGCCTCATCTGTCTCTAAAGGCCATGTCCCTGCGGATCAAGCCAAAAGCCTAAAATTCTTCAGTCTAGCTAAGCCTTGAAAAAGACCATTGTAGCTACTTCTAGGAATGCGAACGTAAGCCATCATGCTCTAATTACACCAGAGCAGCTTGACCCATCCAAATCTGGATATTTGGATTGCGTTGTTTACCCTTTCCCAAAGGGAAAACATGGTTAATCCCCAAGGGGACGCAATTCCTCTGATAGGTCCTTAATTAGGTGCGATCTTCAATGAGCGTAGGAGTAGACAGTTGTTACAGATACATAATCGAGCCAAGTGATGAATAACTTCAGAAATCTTTATTGAAAAATGAGAGGAATAATATCGAACTTAGCTGAAAAGTAGAAACTGCGTAACAACTGGATAGTCCTCAGTTTGCGAGGTAGTGCTCGTTGAGCTGCTTAAGTCTTTGAGCTTCATTTCGTCTAAGCAAAGCTCAAGGAGAATTAGGAGGTCATGTGTAGTATTGCTGCAGGTTGTAGACATTCCACTACTTGTTGATCTCTTTGTCATTCATGGTGGTAAAGGTGTAGCTACCCTTTTCGCTCACTCTGCTAACCTTGTACGAACCTTCGCAAATATGATTCAACTTTTTAGAGCCTTATCTTTGGGCAGTGATGAATGTTTTTCTTAAGAGTAGATCTTCAGGCTGAAACTGTCAAATCTTTGCCCTTTTGCTGTAGCTGGAAAGAAGCTGTTGCTGGTAGGCTACAATGCGTGTGATAACCTTCTGCCGTTCCTCCTCTGCCAGATTCAGATTTGTGGCCATCTCATTTCTGTTCTGCTCCAAAGTTGGCAATATGGTGCTGATGCTCGACATAATAACATTGGGATGGATGATTACTTCTGAACCAAATACCAAGGAGAAATGAGTTTCACTGGTTGCTCGTCGTTTGGTTGTGCAATACGCTCATAGGACACCAGAAAGTTCGTTTGCCCACTTTCCCTGCTTGTCTATGAGGAATTTCTTGAGGCAATCCACGATTGTCTTGTTGGATGTATCTGTCTGCCCGTTGCCTTGGGGATATCTAAGCATGGACATATGCTGCTTAATGCCATATTTATGCAAAACTTCATTAAGTTTTTGCCTAAGAATTGCAAGTCGTTGTTGGTGACGATAGATTGTGAGATGCCAAATTAGCAAATAATGTTCCTCTATATGAAGCGTTTTATGTCTGATTGAGTGGTGGTGGTCATAGGCTCAGCTTCTACCCCTTTCGTAAAGTAGTCGGTAGCCACGATCATCATGCATTTGCCCTAGTAATGGGCGACGAGGGCCCTACTGGGTCAATTGCCTATTGCATGAATGGTTATGGGCTTATCTGCGAGAGAAGCTTGCTGACAGGCAGTGCGGGTACATGCTTGAAGTGTTGGCAGCTGTCGCACTTTTGAACAAATTTCTTAGCGTCTTGATGTAAGGTGGGCTAGTAGTATCCGATGTTGAAGACCTTCTATGCTAACGATCGGCCTCCTAAGTGGTTTCCACAAATGCCTTCGTGGATCGAGCTCGAACTTTCAAGTCATCGGGAGGTACTAAGCAGTGAAAATGTGAGCCTAAAAATGATCTTCAGACGAGAATGTCTTTCCACATGTAGTAGCATGCCGCCTTTATTTGGAGCCTTATAGCTTCTAAATTTTCTACAATGAGTGTCTCATTGATTAGGTAATTGATGATAGATCTTGCCAGCTTGGGGTTTTATTGACTTGTAACACCTCGATTACTGGTTCTTCTTCTATGTTTGGCCTTTCCAAATACTCGATCCGGATAGAGTGTTTGAACTGGTAGTCCAAAGTAGAACCTAAGGCTACTAGGGCATCTGGGTGAGCGTTGTCTACCCATGGCACTTATGTGAGGGTGTAACTCTGAAACGCCTCAAGCTGTTTTCGTACCTTCCCAAGGTATAGTGCTACCCTTGGATACTTTGCTACATACTCCCCGGTAGTCTTACTAGTGATGAGCTAAGTATCGGAATGGATTGCAAGCTTCTTAACTACCAGATCTTGTGCCATTCAGAGGTTTGCCAATAAGGCCTCATACTTTGCTTCGTTGTTTGATGCCTTGAAGCCTAGAGTGATTACCCACTCGAGCATCGAGCCTTCCTGGGGTGATGAAAACCAAGCTTGCTCTAGAACCCTTGTAGTTAGATGAACCAAAAGTCTTTGTCAAAAAAGGCTGGTGCAGCCAAGGTGTGCTCAATTGCTTCGGGGGCACTTTTGGGCTATGCTATTACGTCTTCTAGGCCAGGAGTGAACTTTGCTATGAAGTCTACCAATGATTGAGCTTTTATCGTCGTGCAGGGTCGGTAGACCAAGCAGTATTGGACAATTGAGAAGCTTCTAGACTATGTAAGATAAATTATAGGGGATACTTAGTCATAACGATGACCATATGCACCTAAAAGTATGGTATGAGCTTCCGAGTTGCAACAACTAGTGCCAAAATTAACTTTTCAATCCTTTGGTATCTTGTTTCTGGATCAATGAGAGCTTTAGAAGTGTAGAATACTGGCAGTTTTGCCCCTAACTCTTCTTATATGAAGGCAGAGCTTACTGCTACATTTGAGACTGCCAAATAAATTTATAATTCCTCGACTACTTCTGGCTTAAATAGTAGTGGAGGGGATGTCAGTTATCTCTTCAAGTCTTGAAATGCTTTCTCACACTCATCATCCCACTTGTCTCTTTGCACATTCTTGACGGCCTTGAAAGAAGGCTTGCATCAATTGGTTGAGCGCGACACGAAACAATTGAGGACAGCTAGGCTCAATTGTGAGCCAATTATAGTCATCTTTTTTGGTTGCTCAGGATCAAGAATGATGTATTTGGCATCCTTTTCTAGCTTCCATCCTTTTTCTTTTGTCGGTGTGTCCTCTTGAATGTCATCATCTTGATCTGCATACGTAGTTGCTATTTGGTAGCAGGTTTATCCTTTTCAACCTTGGTATCTCCTACAAGGGTGAATGACTTCTTCTTTGACTCATTCAGCATTTGCACCATGCATTGTCGGGATGCGGTTTGGTCAGACTTGATCTCTCCGACTCTTCATCTTAGGATGCAGAATCAGATTTTCTGGTACTCGAAGGAGGTTACGATGCCAGTTTCCCCAGCTAGGGCCTTCCCAGAATCTCGTTATAAAGAAATGGGTTGCTGACTATGATGAACGTCTGCTTTGAGACTATAAGTGGTGTCCTCACATCAAGTGTTATGTTGCCAATAGCAGTTGAGGTGTATCCGTTGAATTCGGTGAGTACCTCTGCTCGATGTATTATCATGCTTTCCAGGCCCATCTTCTAAATAACGGATAGTTGAAGTAGATATAGGGGTGTGCTATCCATACACCCCATTTTACTTCTCACACACCCCTTGATAATTTATGTCCATTGATCTTCTTCAATTCATCTGATCCGTCGGCCGAAAATTAAAATGGTGTGTGAGAAGTAAAATGGGGTGTGTGGATATCACACCCCTAGATATACTATGATGTTGTTGTCCACCATCACTATGTCGCCTATAACTTGTGCCAGTTGAATGGACATTACCAGAGCATCATCATGTGGGAAATCAACTCTCTCAGCATCTTGCTTGGTGAAACCAACGATGGGTCTAGGTTTAGCGTCAGCTACCTGAACCTGGAAGTTTGCTATAACTTACTGGATCTTCCTCTTCTTGGAGTTGTTTTTTGCCCCCAAGTATTCAGACTCGACGAAGATGCCGTTAATTTTGATTATCTTGGTAAGCGACTCCTCGGCTACGTCTGCATCCCTCATAGGTTATGCAGCTGGCTTGTGTAAGTATCTATAACACTTATCCTTCTTCACCATCTTCTCTAGGTAGTCCCTCTAAGTATAGCAATTGTCGGCCGTGTGACCATGACCTTGGTGGAACATGCAGTACTTGGTGTGATCCAGCTTGAAGGTGTCTTCTTTAAATTGTCTTGGCAACTTGAACCAAGGCTCACTCTTAAGATCGTGGAAGATCTGGTTGATCGGGATCAAGAACTTGGTATAGTTCTTGGCGATCTGACCTCCTATTACCGGGGACCAATCTTTGCGCTTGCCCCTTACTTGCTTCGGTCGTTGGACTATTATTTGTCCACATTATTCTGGGCTTTCTCGAACTCTCTCTAGGCTACTCAAGTACCTTGTTTGATCTTCGGGCCTCATCCCAAAGCATATGTTTCTCTGCTAGAGCGAATGAGTCTGCCAGAGTCAGGTCTTCCTTCATAACCAATTCTCCAAATAAGGGATGATCTACTGGAAGTCCCTTTTGAAAGGTTCCATTAAGGATTGAGTCGTTGTAGCCGACTATCCTCGCCTTCTTCACCTTGAACCTTTTCATATAGTTACGAAACGACTCATTTGGATTTTTCTTGATGTTAAAAATGATCGGACTTCTTCTTGATTAAACAGTAAGATGAGTATTCCTTAATGAAAACTACGGAAAGCTTGTCAAAACTCCCAATGGACTGTGAAGGCAAGGTATGGAACAAATATTGTGCCTCGTCCTGTAAAGTAGTGGCGAATATCTTGCACATTAAAACGTCGTTAGCTCTGTAGAGGATCATCAGGCTGCGGTAGTGCTTTAAGTGCCTTTTTAGGTCTCCGTCTCCCTTAAATAGGGTGAAATGCTGTGTATTGAACTTACACAGGGGCCTTGTCTACTCGATCTCGTCCGTGAAAGATGATTTGTCTATATATTCCATGTCCCTACAAATGGCCTCGTCTGCTGTAAAGAAACGCCATCGCTTACCCTTGTCCTACTTCGGGACACCTTGTCTGGGGCACGCTGCATCTCAGTGCGCTACATGAACTGATTCACCAAGGTAGTTTGTTGCGCAAGGGCACTTGTCAGTTCGGCCATATGTCGAGATAGGTGTTGTTCGCCATTTGGAGTGGAAGAATTGGGATGATAGACGTCTACTTAATTTATGGAAGTGTGATAGATTCCGGGTTGAGCCAAGATGGGTCAAATCTGCAATAAGGTAGGTGAAAATATCCTTGGTTCAACCGTCGACCCCGAAATCTGGATTTGGGCTGGTTGAACTGGTCTAGGACCATGCTAAATCATCTAGAGGGGTTGGGCACATGGGTGTTGGGCCGCCTCGGTTTGTCCTACTTGGCCTCGAGCTGAAGGCGAGTTGAGCTCGCGCTAAGCTGTACCCTACGTCGCGGTTGGCGTGGCTTGTGCTGCCTCGATCTTGGAAGTTCACGTCTAAGTGAAGGTGGTAGGCACTAGAGGCTGCTATCGTGCACGAGCAGCTGCTTGGGCCTGTGCCTAATGGTTGTTTGTGCAGTGGGCCTCATGTCCTAGGGTTTCTTCATAATGAGTGGGGGCTTCCTCGTGGGCCACTACAACGGTGGTTGCCGTTGGTTTTATGGCCACGGTACCCCATAAAGACAAAAGAGTGGTCCTTTCCGTGGTAAGCCTACAGGAGCGACGGTGTGGAGCCACGTCGCAATCTCCATCATTTTGTCTATGTCTTTCAACATGGGAGATCCCATTGGTTGTAGTTCCTAAATTCTTTGCCATCATAGTTGTGGATCTACGAATAAAGGAAGTTGAAAATGAAAGTCTTCTTCAAGTTTTCGAATTAGAGCTTTCAATTAAAGCATCAATTTATGGATACAAATTTCTGCCTTCCTTTGATTAACAAATATTCCCCTGCAAAATAGTAACACCTAAGATTAAGGCCAAAAGTCTCACGCGCCCACGATGAATGGGGAGGAGACTTTGGTCGAAGAATCTCCAATGCCAAAGTTAGAATTCTGAGAATAAGGAAGTGGGTAGCAAAAAGCCTCATGAATTTTGGAGATAAATGGAGTATTTATAGGAGAAAAGGAGGAAGTGGGCCGGCCCTCTAGGGTGAGAATATTCCAAGATACTTGCGAAAATAAATATCTAGGAGTAATTTGGTAAATATCCTAAATAAATGGAATTATGGTTACTTACTTGAAAGAGGTCTCCTCTGATTAGAAATGTATTTATGATAAGAATAAGGAATTATCTTATCATAAATATCTTTGACTTTTCCTACGGGTAGGGGCACCTTGAGCAATCGGTGATCTCTATCTGCTCTACCTTAGCTACGTGTAGTGAATGAGCTGCTCCTTGCTCATTTAATAGGTGCAGTCTTTTCTTTCTTGGGAAATAATCCACATGTCAGCTCCATGATTTTTGAGATTATTTTTGGCTCCACATATATAATTCTACAATATACAATTGCGGCACTAGATTCTTAAGTGGGAACATGCGATCAAGTTCATTAACCATAATTATTAAGGAAAACTAAAGGAAACCCCAAAATTGCGATATCCTAATATTTAGGCCAAATTTTTTCCATAATATCCAAAATGGGCATGCAGCATTAAAACGTTCCATGAAACAAAAAAGCAGAAGGCAGTAGGAAAAAGTTGTCCCAGGAGATTTCATCTCCACATTCAAAAACAGTGACAAAGATAACTATTATGAGAAATAGTGCAATTCAGGAACAATGATAATGATATCCACTTTCAAAAACAGTGCAACTTTTGTGATAATTGTACACACCTTTATAACCTAGCAGGTCAGTTTTCTTTCCTTCAACAAACACATATACACTAACGAAAAACACAAAGAGCCTAACCTTACACAAAGCAAAGAAACCTCCAACTTCTAAAGATTTCTAGCATCCTTTGTAAACACTCATCTTTGTAAATTTCCATCCTTTTGTAATATTTTGATATATCAATAAAAGAGTAAGTATACATATTCAAGCAATTTTTCAATCTTAAGTAAGTTTTCTTTCTTTATCTACGTGTTCGTTTAATTAGACTTTTGGTCCAAAACAGGAGAACAAAAATTAGTTATATAATTAACTTGTTAAAATGATGACCATACTTTATTTAAGCACTTTGTTATAGTTGAATGTTATTCATACAAATAATTGAATATTAACCATGGTACATCAGGGTTCTCAATAACTCTGAGTTCAGCCCTTATGGACTTATATCTGTATTGTGAGTGACCTTCATGCTTAAACATGTCGAGTCCCATGTGCAAGGTTTTATGTCAAGTTCCTATAATAGTCATCCGAATATTCAACCCAAGCCCAACTTCAAATTTGATATCAGAGCCAAGTTCATATTTATAAGAAAATTAACAAGAATCATAAGAAGAAAAAGTTTATCTTAGTGCCATGGAAAGTCCATTATTAGTAAGGATAAAGAAGTTCAGCATAATATATTAATAGTAAGTAGAGCAACTAATCATAGTTTAGAGACTTTGAGATAAGATAGGGAGTATTTATGAAATCAATTAGCAGTAACTTTAGAGAAATGTAGGGTTTAAGTTTATGATAGAGTATCTCAATTTAGAAAATAGTGAACAACAAAAGAGAAAAATTGCTTAAGACCAAAATAATTTAGTTTATTATTTTTCATTAAGAAAGTATAATCATATTTTTCATAGTAAATAAAATCCCCAAGCAAATGGTATTGTAAATCTTATTAGTAGTCAAGTGTAAAATAAAAAATTAGAGAATAATAAGCTTGTTATTTATTAAGCTCATGTTCATGTTGGAACAAATTTGGGCACCGCTGTAGATGGTCAAGGCACAAATTTGAGCAACCTGCACAATAAAGAGTAACTGTAACTGTAACAAGGCTAAGACTAAGGGGTGTACTGGCCAAAGGCTTTCCGACAGTCAAGTTAGTAAGCAGTTTTTTAACCCAAGCAGTGGACAAGAAAATTAGAGTATTGAGAATGTATTAGCAGAGATGAACCCTAGATGGGTGTATTTATATTGTGGGGAGAGAGAGACCCTTTTAGGATAGAATCCTTGCTCTAAGCTAGGAGAATCCTATTGGATATCTAAAAGTAGATATTGCACCCTTTTAAGATATGTGATTACTTGCAACACACGCCAATTTCTAGACTGTAAGAACTCCAAGAATTATGAGGATCTAATTGTGTTCATATTCGAACAATTTGTGTGTCATGGGGAATAAGCATGGTCATCCAGCGAAGTCGCTCAGATTTCGCTTATTGCCCCTAGAACAAGGTGATGGTGGCACCGCTACTCATTTGTTCCAGCTCTACTCAATGAGTCCATGTCCGAACTTCTGAGATAACAGTATTCAAATCAGCCTTACTCCGGCCCCAGGAAATCATGATCTCATAATTGCCTCTAACTATTCATCGAAAAGGCAACTAGTTCCCTTTGATGATGGATAGTTATCAAAGATCATGCCTTTCAAAATAAGCTGGAATTCATAGCATTTAGTCTTCTTTATTCATTTGATGATCCAACTCTTTGAGGTGCAGTGGAGACATTTCAGATTTTGACTTGTGGCCTCAAATGTCGTGTCATAAAGATCGTAATGATTATCGTATCGGGTGACCACACTTTGTAAGAGGAAGCCATTCATTTCTTCACGCAACTTTGATCTTAATATGCGTAGATCTCGAGGTGAGTAACGTTTTGTATTCAACGACTAGATATTCGAGAGTTTTATCTTTAAGTAGCCAATTTTATAGAAGGGCTTCACCAGATATCATTTCTTCCATTTGCACAATGAAGTTTCATCCTCTACTCCATAGTTTCATTTCTACGCCCATTTTCCTTTCTAAACCTTCAATATTTAGTCTCCTTTATGAGCCAAGTTCCCTCTTTCAACAGTTGGATAATGTTGCTGATGGGATCTTCACGAATGTTTTCTCATCATAACAATCGAGGGTAAGGTCTGGGAAACGCTTGACACAAGTCATAGGGTCTTCCCCATGCTTTTGGCAAATGTTGTTGAGCTGAGTCATGGTAACTCTATCCTCATACTAGAAGTACTTTTTACAGAACTTGCATGCCAGCTCTTCTCAGGTTTGAATGGAACCCAATGGCGAGGGTAGCGTACCAAGCGTAGGGACGTTTAGTTAAACTTTTAGAACCCCCTAAGACAGAGGTTATAGTAACCGGCATGAAGACCTAAAGAATCAATGAAACGGCTTATATGTTCTTTAAGGCTACCCTTCTTCTCATCAAAGAGGACAAGGTTGGGAGTTTCGTATCTCTTAGGATATGTAACATGGAGAAAGCTGATTGTATATGGTGGCTTAGGGACATACTTCCAATCCTCATAGCTCCTGTACAACTCCTTTTATAGCATGGTGATGACATCTTTCTGAGTGACAAAGGACAACATCTTCTTAGAACTTTTGCTGGCAGCAGCAGCCGACTCTCCTTGGGAAGTTTTTTTATTGTGCGCACAGTCATTTTCCCTTGCTTTCTCATTTAGCTTTGGGATTGAGTTTTTCAACTCATTCACAGATGCAGCAATTTCTTTTTGGGTTTTACCTAAAGCGTTAATGGCAGTGATGATGTCTGGCATGGCGTATTTGTCCAGTCTTTCTTGGCTTTCCGGGTGTTGTCCCTTACTTTGGGACTTATCCAATCAAGAAGCAGCATCACCTACCTCTAATGCATTGCCGCTCCTAGTAGTGTTTCTTCTGGATCTCGAAGCCACTGAATCAAGATTATGACCTAGTCCCTAGTAAAGTAGCCATTTTATGTTAGGGGACTTTCAGCTCAAAGTGGACTCAGGCTTTACGGATGTCCTCTTGCCTCCCTTGGTTTGTTTTCATGCCAAGTTTGGGAATATCTCAAAAGAAGTAGCATGTCTTATGAAATTCCCCGATTGGATCAATGGCTCAAAGATAACATGATTAAGTAAATAATGGCTTGCTTAAGTGAGGCATGGTGTGGAAGCTAAAAGATTATCAGTTTAGCATGAGAAAAAGGGTTTGCATGGTTGTATGATACTCTAGGTTGGGTAATATGGGCTTCTTGTGGTGATACCAAGACTTCTAATAGCTAGGATACTCAGAAAAAGGTTATGGAAAACACTAATGTTGCAAGGGTGATCTCTCCTGGGGTTTTAGGCTGTTTGCACTTAGGGAAATGATCTCCCTAGCTTGGTGCAGCATAATTCTTAAGCTACTCCTCACGTTCTATCTCTTCTCTCTCTAGGTTCAATAGTTCCCCCCCCTCTCTCTCTTTTTGTCTTCAATCCCCTTTCTAAGGTTTTTTACCTCCATTTTTGTAGGTAAATGATTCATTTCCAAGCTTCCTAAGGAATCTCTAGTTATGGCTAAGTTCTCATTTTTTTTCTCCTAGCGTACCTGCAACCTTCCTTTTTTATGTAAAACAACTGAGAGCTACTGCGCTCGTGAAGACTGCACTCTGCACCTCCTTCCCGAGACATTCTTTTCCCAGGTTAGTTTCTACAGGCATTACTTCTAGTAACTATGTATTGGCTTTCATAAATCGTTCTTCTGCATGAGTTAGGAAGGGAAAGTCAACATCTCTTTTCAGTAAATGCATGTCTGGCTAGATAATCACGTGATCTTAACGACTGAGATTTGGTTCCTTCGTAACTAGATTGGTTGGCTTGCTAGAGAAAAAAGGAAACTAGGTTTGTTGTCTCTCAAACTTACCCATGTGGACTTCAAAGATTATGGGCTTGGATTTTGGTCTCCCAAGCAGCCTAAAATCTTCCACAATCTTGACCCCTTATAGGCCCGATAAACTTCTGTAACCATCCACACCATAATTCACTCGACAAGCCCCAGGCATGTAACTTGGGTTTACCTTAGCATGAATAATAGTTAGCGTGACAAAGCTCGGTGTGATGAATATGCATGGATTTCCCTGAGTGTGGCATGATTTATACAATTGTACAATTTAATTACCTTAGCATGTCATTATTGTGAATATTTTTCTTTCTTGATTCCTCACCTTTGCATGTGTTTGGACTTGGCTTGGGGCTTGTATGACAATTGCACTTTGATGTGATATATATTAGCACACAAATTAAACCCTATTAAGATAGTTGTTGTACGCGTAAGTAGGGATCGTTCTAATCCGGGGATTAACTAAGGACGATAATTAACACAAATTAAACTTAAAAACTGAAACTAGACTCAAACAACTCAAAACAAGCTAAACCGACTCAAAACACACAAACTAAGTTAAATTGACTCAAAACAATAACTAGAGAGCAATTTGGACAAAAATTGAACTCCAAAGACTCAAAACAATGTAAAACAACCAATCTGGATAGATTCTTACCTAAAAACATGAAATAGAAAGGGGGGTTTGTTTTTGATGAATTTAAGACTAAAACTAAACAGATTTAAAGACTCTAAATACTTTGGACGAAATTGGTGATTTAAAGGGTGAATCGCTAGTTAGACGATCCTTCTCCACACATGACAAATATGCATACAAATCGATTTTCAGTTATTCTTCCAATAAACCATGAATGACAATGCCCCAAATTAATCGTGAGAAGCACAAATTAACTTTCAGATTTTCCTAAATTCATTGGATTGGACTCAGCGATGCAAACAAATTATTCTTATCAAGTTCTCTACATGAATTGCATGATAGAGATACATATCAAAGATCCTTAAGTTCTATGAAAATCATAAGCATTAACAAGGCATTTGTAACTATGAACTACATGATACTCGTACCAAGAATTCACTTAACACAATCATGACTAGTGACTTTTACTACTTGTGAATATAAGTTCATAACAATTAGGTGAAATTCCCTTATACTCTAGCATCAAATTCATGCATGCAAACAAAGTAGGCCTCCTTAATCAAAACACAAGAACAAGTTATCAATCAAACCGATAAGTAAATTACATTCACGATTTATGAAATCATAGCTGGAAGTACTCAATTCATATCACATATATGTTCATGGTTTCGAATTCTCCTCTAACTAAAATAAAATTAATTCCACATGTTCAACATAATTGAAAGCCAAATTAAACTAAACATTGGACTAAAACTAAGGATAGAAAGAACCCAAAAACACTCCAGCACTCCAATGGCAGATTGGGCACAATCCTTGGGTGCTAAGGCACGGCACAAGTCCTCATTCTCCTTGTAGCATGTCACAAGCCTCCAAATTGTGTGTGGTGCAAAATTGTGGTCTGAAAATATGTATTTATAGGCTAGGGTTTCGGCAAAAAAGTTGTGGAGGAGAAGGATTACACAATCCTAAGGGAATGGGACTAGGGAATTCAGCACAAAGCTTTTAGAATGGGATATCTTGCAGATTTCTAAAAGCTAAAGGATAAGAGGGTGCGGCACCACTTAGGATCAAGAATGGGGCTTCTAGAAAAGGGTATTTAAGTGATTTAATGTGAAATTGATCCCCCCCCCCTTGTAGTTGGAATTAAGGTAGGAAAAGATTAGGATAGGATAAGATAAGATAAGGTTAGTTTGGATAAGATAAGGTTGGATAATGTTTTGGATAATGTTCCTTCCTTTTAGCTGATTCCTTATCTTCTTTGTCTTGACCTTATTTTCTTCATCTCTTCAGCATATTCCTAGCCTCTTGAACTTCAAAAACGTCCATCCACCTTACTCCATGCATGTGTTATCCATTCTTGGCCCAAAACTGCTCCAAAATGCTCTAAATTGCACTTTCTTGCGAACTTTGTTATTTGAACCTGAAAACACATGAAAATAGTTTAAAACACTCTAATAAGCAAAAACTAGCTATGTAAATGCAAGAAAACAAGCTAACTAAGTTGCATAAATATGCTCCTATCACGCTTTGAGACTTGTTGCATGTGACATTTTTGCGCCTACTCCCTTGATTTATTTGGGATGTAAGAAATTTTGAACGAGATGAATAATCAAATCCAAGCCCAAAATAAATTTGTGAACATGAGTTTCCTAATGAGACTTTTCCCCTTCCCGATGGCAACTAATGACATTGTGGTGATGCGCGCCCTTGTTTCCCGTGCACGTCTAATCACCCAAAAAAAACTCTTGGTATTCCTCTACCCTCTTCACGACAATTTCTTTAATTGCTTCTTCTCCCTAGGACAAGTAGTTAATCTATCTTTCCCTCTTTTTCCTCTCCTAAACTCCATTTTCTTCTGAAATCCTTCTCTCTGCTCATTCTTCCTGCATCGTGCTTCTAGCTCATTTTCTTATGTGCTCTGCATCTAGGCCTTCCATCAGGTAACAAAAATTGTAATACCCCATCCTTTTTTTTTTTTTTTGCGTCAAGCATTTTTTTTTTCATTCTCTAACGTTTCGTCTTTAGCGGCCTTCATTTGTGAGCCACTAGGACCCACAATGAAATTTGGTCCCCTTGCTTTTCCCTTTTTGTCCCATGACACCCCTCTTCCCCTTTATTTTCTGTCATTTCTCTCCCTGTCCAACTTTCACAACTCTCTCATCTCTCTCCCTCTTGGCTCTCTCTCTTTCTCACTATCTTTGCCCTCCCCAATGGCACCACACACACACACACATTACACAACAACAATAAACAATGACCAAGGCAGTACCACCTCCCCTCTAGGTGAAACCACAAACCCAAAAAGCCCATTAAACTTCTATCTTTCTCTCGGTATTCACTGTTCACCGAAACTCTCTGGTGAGTTTCCACCTTCTTTGGCGAAGGTAAGCCTCGAAACTTGTCCAAAAGTTGTAGATCGTGTCTTGGTGTGTGTTTGGAAGTAGTTTTGAGTGATGTTTGGATGTAGGAAACTCACGGGGAAAGCTTCCCCAGTTTTCCAGCAATGACTACCACTTTCGAGCCATTTTCTGACCAAACCACAACGAGTTAGCCGTCAAAATGTACCATTCTCTTCTTCTTGTCGAGAAGTATGATTTTCATTTTGAATCACTCGATTTTGTTAAGTATTGAAAAAGTTATGAATGTTTAAAGTTTACTTAGTTTTCGGCTAGTTCCCTAGTTTTCCTGCGGATCAGTCACCTTTCAGGCCATTTTCCAGCCATCTTCGGCAACCATTTGGCTTCCAAATAGGTATAATCTTGTTCTACACTTTCCTATCTTCGTTTTGATATATTATGGGTTAAATTTGGTTAAGAAACGACGAAGTTATGAAGCTTTGAAATTTGCCCAGACTTTCAGCCAAAAATTCCAATTTCCGATGAGCTCCGACGGCTTGACTCGGCTCGGCTTGGCTGAGTCAACCGTTGACATCTCGGTCAGCATTGACTGTTGACCGTCAACGTTGACCTTTGGTTGACTTTGGTTGACTTTTTTTAGGTTTCTGCCGGGACCCTTCCTAGACTAATTTCAACGTCCTGAATCCAAATCTATGCTCCGTTTTCTCAAATTCAATCATTTTAATAGAGTTTAATTAATTGGTCCCTTTATATGCTTAGGTGCATTTGTTAGTGGTGTTTCCATTCTCCCTAGTTCAAACGGCTCTTCGGCGATGGAGTATCTGTGAATAGACCCCTTCCAAAATGCATAATTTTATTACTAGAAATGCATACATGAAAATCATGATTTTATGACTACGTTTTATGAAACGTTTATGAGTAAATCGGATTTATGCTTTATGAAATATCATGCTTTATCAAATTTATGATATGATGTTTGAGCTATTGAGCTCCGATGATATATATTTGAAAGATTATGTTTATGATTTTCTATGCTTACTTAATGGATATTCATACCATGTGCCTTCAGGCGGACGACGTAGTGCCTTCGGGCGGATGATATATGTACCTTCGGGTGGGCGATGTAGTGCCTTCAGATGGAAGATATATGTGCCTTCGGGCGGGTGATGTAGTGCCTTCAGGGAAAAGATATATGTGCCTTCAGGCGGGTGATGTAGTGCCTCGGGCGATTATGATATCACTGCTAAGCACACTATATATGATATATGTTTTACGAAGGTTTTATGGCATGCTAGGGTTTTCGGAAAACCTACTACCTATTATACTATATGAGTTTTCTAAAATCTAGGGGTTAGTACGTTTGAAGAGTATTTGACTTTAGTATTATTTATATCAAACTTGGTCCACTCATGTTATGTTTTTGTGCCCCATTCAGGACTTAGAAATGAGCATGCAATTGATCCCGGAGTTGAGGCATTCCAGTATCAGTATCTTCGAGTCCTCTCAGTGTATGACCACTTTCTTTGTAATCTTAATTAGTAGTATGCTCTGAACATGTCATGCATTATCACTTTTAAATTTTTGGCAGTTGAATACTCTCCTTTGGTCCAATTACCCGTACCTTATTACTATTATTTTGTTAAGGTTTGTATTTGGATATTATATTGCGTGGTTACGCTCAAAAATTATATGCATGTTTCACATGTTCTTGGCATATGCATTCATTAAATGGCTTACGTCACCCTCGGGTGTCGGCCAGCACGTAACCATCCCATTGTCCTTCGGACACTATAATCAAGGCTGTCAAAAATCACCCCTTCTTACTTTTGAATTTTTCCTATTTCCTTTGTCTTCTCTATCAGTTTTGATGGTGAATCTGAGCATGCTTTCTTCCCTTCTTTCTTTTTCTACGCACTTAAGGAATTTTTGGGTTTTACTCTTCATAGAAGAAGGGTATGATTTTTCCCTAGGGAAATTAATTCACACTCCTCAGTAGCTTTCGATTTTGGAACTCCGTGTGCTTGCCCCTTGTGGTTTTCTTCTTGCCTTTCATGCGTATTGTGTGATTGTTTCATAGCTCGGCTTGATTGCTTGTTGGTGCTTATTCGAGTAGGATTAATTTCAATGCATTGTTTTGCTACGCATGGTTGCTTGATCGCATATAGCTTGCTTTTGCATGGACATTTGTATATCATGCTTTTCTGAGCTAGAATTCTTTTCCTTTATTGTTGGCATGGCATGAGCAGGGAAAAACATGTGTGTTTTGCGTGATAGAATGAGAGAAGCTAGTCCCATGTTAAAGCCTCAAGCTTTAGCATGCGTGTGCTTGAACTTTAGGGATCTCACTTTCCTGTAGCATGTTTACCTTTCCTTGGGTAAATTTTTGCTTCATGCATCACCATTCTTCTCTTCCACTTGCCCATGAGATGGGTCGTGGTATTTATAGCTTGTTGTTCGTTCCCTTACAGGTACGTTATGGCTTTAGACTCTCCAAAGTACTTGCAATGGTGGATGGGTCTCTCTCAATCGAGGATTGACTCCAGTGAGGTAAGCCACCACCTCTTCTCAGCTTCCAGAATAGGGCTTTCAAGTAAGAAGAGCCTTCTCTAGACTCGGTTCGTCTTGTTGATACTAAGTGTGTTTCGAGATGTTGCATAGAGAGTAGTCAATTCCTAGTGGTGCCACTCCATTTTAAGTTTTCTTGTAGTGAAGCCACCGGTTGGGCCAATTGGGTTGATGCCGCTGGGGTATGAAAACCAATGTGCAACTCTAAAGAGAAAATTCACTAAATTATTTGGCATGTTACATTTATGAGCCTCAACAATTGTTATGAATTATTTCAGATGGTTTTAGAAAGAAAATAAAACATTTGGGTATTCCCAAAGTACTGCTAAAAATCACTTTTCACATAGAGAAAATCCACTAAACCATTTATCACAAGATATACAACTACTCTTAACAAGTGAACTAAAACCTCCTTTAGACATGTTTAGTTTTCTAATTTACAAACAATAATTTATTTTATTTCTATAAATCTTTACAGTATTTTATTTGATAAACCGATATCAAACTCTAAAGAAAATTAGCACTTGTGTCCTTTAACTGTGTTGATGCACAAAACCGGAGGGATCTTGGAACAACGTGAATCCAACCGTGAATCTGCAAGAAAGCAAAGAATACAAGATGTATCGTGGTTCACCCCAATGTTTGGGCTACGTCCACACTGATATTGTATTTCTCTGAGATGTTAAAGAGGATTGTGATGGTGAGAGCCCTGCTCTGAATATGAGAGGCTTTGGGGATCTCAGGCCTAAGAATTGGCCTCCCCTAATGAAGACAGTGAGGAGTCCTTTTATAAAATAAGGGCTCCTCACTTATTACATATTTGCCCCTTCATTTATTACATAATTACATTTGAGTCCCCCCGAGTATTTATACAAGGTCTATATACGGAGGCCCTAAGTATGGTACAAACAGTAGTCCCCCAAGTCTTCAATCAAGAAAGTCTTTTGGCTGGAGACTTTAAATTCAGCCCATGTATGGGCCGAAGTAACTAGATGTCGTCAAGGACTAATACTCGATATAAGGCGGTGCTCAATCTGAAATGATGCTCAACTAGAAGTAGCACATGTTGCGAGGCTGCTCTGATTATGGCTTATGTTGCCTTAGTTGGCTCGGCTTATGGCATTGAAGGTGAGTGAGTCCCTTTTATAGAATAAGGGCTCGCTCCTCAATACATAAATGATGGGCTAGAGTTGATGCTCGGGGCGAGGCGGTTGCTTAGCAGGCGGCGATGCTCTCTAATGATGGTGAGGGAGTCCCTTTTATAAAATAAGGGCTTGTTCCTCAATACATAAGTTATGGGTTAGGAATGATGCTCGCGGCGAGGCAGTTGCTCAGCAGGCAACGATGCTCTCTAATGATGGTGAGGGAGTCCCTTTTATAGAATAAAGGATCGCTCCTCAATACATAAGTGATGGGTGCTCTCTAATGAAAGTGAGGGAGTCCCTTCCATAGAATAAGGGTTTGCTCCTCAGTACATAAATAATGGGCTAAGTCCCCCAAGTATTTCTCATGAGGCCTAGTTGTGGAAGCCCAATATATGGTACATAGTGTAGTCCCCTAAGTCTTCAGTCAATAGAGTATGTTGGCTGGAGACTTCAAATTTGATCCATGTATGGGCCGAAGTGGCGGTTGTTCGTAGGTGGTATTTGTATACCCTGCACTGAAGTTTTGTAGGTGAAGCTTTGCAAGTAAAGCTTTGAAGCTGGAGCTTTTGTAAACGAAGCTTTTGAAGTTGGAGCTCTCGAAATTGGAGCTCTGTAAATGAAGCTTTCGAAGCTAATTGACATGAGTGATGCTTATGAATGTTTATGTTGATTGACATGAGTGATGCTCATGGATGTTGGCATAAGTGATGCTCATGAATGTTGACATGAGTGATGCTTATGAATGTTAACATGAATTATGGTCATGAATGTTTATGTATGATTGTCATGAGTGATGCTCATGAATGTTTATGTATGATTGACATGAGTGATACTCATGTATAATTTTGGAATACTGGACGTACTTTTGATCACCTAATGGGTGATAATAGCGATAGGCTGCCGAATAATTTTGGAGTACTGGGCGTACTTTTGATCACCTGGTTGGTGATAATAGCGGCAGGCTACCGAATAATTTTGGAGTACTGGGCATACTTTTGATCACCTGGTTGGTGATAATAGTGGCAGGTTGTCGAATAATTTTGGTAGTACTGGACGTACTTTTGATCACCTGGTTGGTGATAATAGAGGGCCTGGCTTTTTTAAGCATATGGGCCTTCGCCCTCCACATAACACTCCAGTCCATTATTTTGGGCTTGCCGTGTTTTTTTTTTTTATTACCCTCTGATGGGGTTATACAGATGTCTTCGAAAGATAAGTAAAATAAATTGCATCATTCAAAAATAAATCCGACCTTTTGCTCAATGGGTCACGCCCATAATGTCATCACCACCTCAATTATGTCTAATTTTTTTTTATCTTCTTTTGCTTTCTGCTTTTGCTTTTGTTTTTCTGCTTTGCTTTTGTTTTTCTGTTTCGCTTTTGCTTTTCTTTCTGCTTTTGCTTTCTCTTTTTCTCTTTTTCTCTTTTTCTCTTTTTCTCTTTTTCTCTTTTCCATCACACCTATGTCTCTGTCTCTGCGTTGCTGTCATGCATGTGCACCCAATTAATCATCTAATACCTTCTTTGTAGTTTGTCCCCTACCCACTTGCGGTCGCTGGTTTTGCTGTTGGCTGCTGAAAGTTGTGGCATTGCTGTTGGGGATGCCTTGTTGGGCCATTTTCAAGACAACTATTCCATCTCCATCCCTCCTTCCACCACTCTACATAGCTGCTGCTTCTCTCCGGAGTAAGAATAATGGAAATATTTATAAATGTTGCCAGCTACACTTGGAAATACAAATATGTGGTCATGACCACCAGATCGCTGTCACCTCGAACATATCTCTGAGACCCACCGCCTCCTCCTTGATCTCATCACAGGGCACATTATCCACCAAGAAATCGAATATGTCGGTGCGAGAACAGCGACTGCCAACATGATTCAATACACCTTTTTCTTCCCCCATATTGATCCCGATCTCTTATTGGGTAAGCCAAGAAAGCCATAAATGGGTTTTTCAAGCCAGGCATGAATTTTCTGAACAATGGTTATGAGAGATTGATACGTAGGAAATTGAAACAGGGCAAAAAAGAGGGACTGGGAAAAAGGCAATAGGGTAAAGTAAAAGACTCGGTCCATTTCTTCTTGACGCGAATCAAGAGCAAAATGGTGGCAGCAAAGGCAAGCATGGTGGTTGCCCTAGAAAAGAAGAGCAAGATGATTTCGGAGAAAGTCAGAAAAGATCGCGTCCTTGCCCTGAGCGATGATCTCGGGATTCGAGAGGTAGACACGGGCCCCGCATAACTCAAACACAAACTAACCTCAGCAGCAAGGTATTTGAGCACGGTGGAGATATACACAGGCGCGTCGGCACCAACACGCTCGGTGTACTTTCCAGACTTGAAGAACCAAGCGATCCTACCCCCGGAAACTGACGACCGGCCTTATGCGACCTGGACACAGACTTCGAGACCTTTGGCTTGCCTCTGCCTCTCTTAGTCGACGTTCCTTCTTTCGCACTCATTTTTTCGAGAATCAGCGATGGAATCACAGAAATTAAGAACAGAGAAACTCCAACCCTAGAAAAAGATCGAATATTTGGCGACAGAGAATTATGCGCGAGATAGAGGAGTGTTTTGTCAGGGGACACGACGAGAAAGTCACTGGAGCTATTGATGGTGTTGAGCTTTGTGGGGGCATCCTCGTCCATATAGGTCCGTGATGGCCTGAGTGTAGAGCTAAGAGAGGGAATTAGCGGTGCTGCAGAAAGAGGTATACATGCTTCAATCCACCTCGTCGAGTCTGGAGGCTATCGCCTTCCTCTTCTTCCCCATGGCAGGCAAATTCTCTCTCTAACAATCTCCTTCTTCTACTGATATGATATTATCAAAAGAAACCAAGTTGTGGGTTTTGCGTGTGCTTCTACAGAGGATCGGTTGGGAAGAAGCTGAACTGGAAAGTCTGAATGAGAGAGAGATTTACGAAGGTTTTTCTGGAACAGCCCAAGGAGGGAGGTTCTGGTTTCTGCAGATTCACGATGGAGGTGAAAAAATGAAAAGAACCGACACAACTTTTCGTATCATTTCTCACAGACGGTGCCAAATGTTGATGCACAAAATCAGAGGGGTCTTGGAACAACGTAAATCCAACCGTGAATCTACAAGAAAGTAAGGAATACGAGATGTATTGTGGTTCACCCCAATGTTTGGGCTACGTCCACACTGATATTGTATTTCTCTGAGATGTTGAAGAGGATTGTGAGGGTAAGAGCCCTGCTTTGAATATGAGAGGCTTTGGGGATCTCAGGCCTAAGAATTGGCCTCCCCTAATGAAGACAGTGTTGAGTCCTTTTATAGAATAAGGGCTCCTCACTTATTACATATTTGCCCATTTTTTTATTACATAATTACATTTCAGTCCTCTGAGTATTTATACGAGGTCTAAATACGGAGACCCTAAGTATGGTACAAACAAACTGCACTACGAGGATAAAAATGAAATTAGTAGATACGTGGCTAGTGATCCCAACCTGCAAAATTACACAATTAGACATAGCAAACACCTGCTGTCCACCCCTCACGCATTCTCTTCAGCTCCTCGAACGTAATTTCACCTCGCTCATATCCGGCGTCCACTCGCTTTTACCTGCATGTACGCATACATCAGAAAACGTAATCACTCTTCGAAATTATTGAAATCAACGCTTCAATTTCGCCACAAATCCTCTCTGCGTGTGTTCTTGTGTTTGAGATTTCTCTCGTTTCGATCACATTGCGTTGAGTTTTCTTTCTCGGAAAGTTTAGAGGCTTGTTTGGATCGAGAGAAAATGGGGATTCAAGACCAGGTGGGGAAAATGCAGGCCCGTCAGGGGTACCGGAATCTATGGCACGCCGATTTGATGGGCACCGCGACGGCTGATAGTCCCTGTAAGTATCAGATTGTACCAGTTTGATTTACCTTGTTTTTTAGTTTCTGTTTGGTTGCTGAGAATGTGAGGAAAAAAGTACAGGACTTTCATTGTTTCTGTTTTGAACGTGTCTGTTCCTTGGATTTGAATTTCGTTCTTTGGGGCATGTTTACTGTTTGATGATTTTATTTATAAGAACATTAATGCGTTAAAAAACGATTTGAGTACTACTGAGAAAACCTACCGAGTCTGAGAGGCTCCATGCAGATGGGATGGGGATTTTATTTAATTTTTTATTTATGTATTTCTTTTTTTACGTGCATATGATCTGACGCGAAATATAATCTTGTTTTGTTGTGTTTGTTATGCAGACTTTTGCTTTGCATGTCTCTGGTAAGCACTCTTATATCTCTTCGGTGCATTCTTAAATTGTTGCATTTAGCTCATTTATTGATTCGATATGTTTCTACTTTTGCTGTAAATTGTTTAGTATGATGTTCTCGTACACTTTGGTACCAGCGATACGATTGCTCTTTTCAATTTTTCTGTACTCAGTCTTGTGTATTAAAGAGAGATGGTTTGTTTCTTGCATCCTGCAATCTAATTTGTCTTCGTTACATGATAGTGGTCCGTGCGTTTCTTACCTGCTGCGCAAACGGGCTCTTTACAATGATATGTCAAGGTAAACTAATAATTACTTTCATTTCTAGATATTCCTGATCAAAATAGAAAGATTGCAATTTCTGAACACTTTTGCAATGGTCTGTGTTACAGGTACACATGCTGTGCCGGATATATGCCATGCAGTGGAAAGTTTGGAGAAAGGCGTTGCCCTCAGCTGTGTCTTTTTACGGAGGTATTAATCACATTGTGTTTTTTTTTTTTTGTAATTTACGCATTTAGCGATCCATGTAGGTATTCCTCGCCTTCTGCGCTCTATTACTGCATTTTTATAGACATGGACATCCATGAACTTTACTTTATATATGTTTGCATACTTCGTTGTTTTCAGGTCTGCTGCTGCTTTGCAAGTTCAGTTTCCTCGACACGCTTTCTAATCCAAGATGAGTTCAATATTCAAACAACACCGTGCGACAATTGCATTATTGTAATCTCCCATCTCTATGTTTCTGTTTACAGCTTTTTCTCTGCCTACACATTTTATGATATCCTTATCACTTCGACACATGACGTTTTTTCGTAGGGATGTATGCTCTGCCTCAACCAACTTGCATGTATATGCTCCTTGATTGCTTGCTTAACTGGAAGCGAAGAGCTCTCAGATATTTCCAGTGTGTTGAACTGTATAGCTGACACGGTGTTCTGCTCGTAAGGCCTTCATTCCACCCTCCTCAACACATTCATTCCGGAGCTCGTTACCTCTTTTCTATTGATTCTTTGACTTGTTTTGTTTTTCAGGGTCTGTGCTTGCATGCAGGTATGTAATAAATTAGTGATCAAGTGCATTATATAAGTTGATATATGAATTTTGATAAACCAATGCCTGAACCCTTTTGCTCTAAGATACTAAAAACCTCATCTCCAACCCTATATTAGTGGTGCACTTGATAGAACCCTAATTTCATGGCGATTAATCTCTATCGTAGCAAACAAACATTGATTTGGGGTTATGCAGACCCAGCACAAGATTGAACTGGACAAAAGGGATGGCAAGCTTGGCCAACCACGCGTGATGGCAGTTCCTCCGATGCAGCAGATGTCACGGATTGATCAGCCAGTTTCTCCTCATGCCGGATATAAACATCCACACGCTGGATATCCACCTCCACCAACAGGATATCCAAATCAACCGGCAGGATATCCAACTCCACCGGCAGGATATCCAAATCAACCGCCAGGATATCCACCGGCGGGATATCAAAACCAACATCCAGGGTATCCAAACCAGCATCCAGGGTATCCAAACCAACATGCAGGGTATCCAAATCAACATGCAGGGTATGGACATCATCAGCCAGTTGGATATATGCATCCACCGGCATATGGGCAACCAGTATATCCTCCAGGACCTCCACCTTCTGCGTATCCTCCTCCTCCAGAGTCGGGAGAATTTTATAACCCCGGACCTCCTCCTCCACCTCTTGGCTATACTCCAGAATCTGCATCTGCTCCTCCATGTCCTCCAGGTCGTCCACCGATTTCTCATTAGGAGGCTTATCCTCAACCTTCTCCTCTTAGCCGCACCAGTACCGATCCTCCCAAGTGATCTGATCGTACAATGCAGACCGATCCGCCATAAAATAGAAAACACCTATCCAAAAAATAAAACATGACTTTGAAGAGTCCTTAATATGTTGTTAATAAAGCACTAACAAGTTAGTGACAATAACAACTCTCTTTTTTTAACAGTTATTTTCATAATATACTTTTACTTTTCAAGGGATGGTAACAAAACAATTTATTCAAGTGACAACCTAAATTACGATAAGAAAATTCAAACTTGTGTGCACAGATAAGATCATAACTAATTTAGCTAAACCTATGATGGCTTATATTAAAAACATTTATTTCGTTGTTGTAAAGAGTTTCTTTTCTTTGCGGCCGACAGAGGAGGATGCTATGATGATGTCAAGGAAGAACAGATGAAATGAATGTTATATTCTCGACAAGGAAAGGTTATTAAACATGTGATAATCATAAATTTCACTTTCATAAAAAATTAAAATTTTAATGGATGAGAGATGGTAAGAAGACTTTCTTCAAGTGGGATCCTCTATAAACTTTCTGACACCCCATAGTTAACGTCAATTTTCATACCAACATTATAAAACACTGCTAAAAACATGAGATGCCAAAAAGGTCATGGAGAGTCCGATTTTGAAGAGAATCTCCTTAGGATTTTTCTTAATGAATAAACAATTTACACTAATACCAATCAACTTGTGATTAATTAGTCAAAGTAGAGGAGTGCAAGTATTAGGTAAACCATCATCAGTCATGGTGCCCAAACTTTGCAAATGAGGCCATCTCTAACCGCGGGCTGGCCAGAGGGCTCGTTTTAGCTCTCCAAGATTCTCTAAGATATTAATATTTTAATGAACAGTACATGGCCATATTTGCCTCTGTCTCCAACCGAGGGCCAAAGGGCCAGAGGGCTTGTTTTAGCCCTGTCACAAAAAACCGTCTCCAACCGAGGGCCAAAGGGTCATAGGGCCAAACATAATTTATTATTTAAAAACTACAACTAAAATGTTGTTTAAGTTTCATGTTGTATAATTTTTATGTTGGTTAATGTTATTTAATGTTGTTTCATATTGTTTAATGTTGTTTCATGTTACTTAATTTAATTTAATGTTGTATAATGGCTTAGGAAGTTATAGGAAAAAAATAGAATTTAAAAAAAAATATATGAAACAAATTTTGTCAAATAGAAGTTATAGAAAAAAAAATGGAATTTAAAAATAAATATGAAACAAATTTTGTCAAATAGAAGTTATAGGAAAAAAATGGAATTTTAAAAACAATATGAAATAAATTTTGTGAAATAGAAGTTATAGGAAAAAAAATGGAATTTAAAAAAAATATGAAATAAATTTTGTGAAATATAAGTTATAGGAAAAAAAAATATGAAACAAATTTTGTGAAATAGAAGTTATAGGAAAAAAATGGAATTTAAAAAAAAATATGAACCAAATTTTGTGAAATAGAAGTTATAGGAAAAAGTAGAAGTTATATGAAAAATTTTGTAAATAAAAAATAATAATAATAATGTAAAAAAAAAAATCAAATCAAATGCAACGGCTAGTAGCCGTTTCATTTGAATTTTTTTTTTTAAAATCCTGTCGGTTATAACCGACAGAAATACACCATTATTTAGTATATTAAATAATAGCATGTATTCCTGTCGGTTATAACCGACAGGAATAACAAAACTATAAAAAAAAAATAGCCAGCCAGCCTTTTGGCCCTTTGGCCCTTTGAAATTCCATGGGGCCCTCCCAGACTCTCGAGCCCTCTGGCCTAGCCCTCGGTTGGAGACGGTTTTAGGGCTATTTTCAGTCCTCTGGACCCTTCGGTTGGAGATAACCTGATATTTAAACACATCTGTAAGATTTCATGCCCGTAAAAAAAGAGTGTACATTATCCAAAATTGATGGTTGTCAACAATTAAATTCCAATGTGTTAACAAAAATATAGTTGAATCTTAGAGCATCTCCTTTGCTAAACTAGCAAGTGAAATGTGTTCAAAACTATTTTAGTTACTCAATTTAACTTTTTATCTCTAACAACACTCTATTTTTACATTATGTTTTATTATTGATAATTCACTCACTCATTATTTAAAACAACATTTTCTCTGATGAGCAGTTGCTCTGTAAATTTAAAAAGTGACTGTTCATTTTACTATAATAGAAGTTTTTTTATTGAGCCTGTTAAAGATGTCCTTTTTTAAATTTAGCTCTTTAAAAGAGAATTTTAGTTATTTTATATCATCTGATGCTCTTATTTTACTTAATCCAAGCCAATATAGCACTGGCTTTGACAAGATCCGAATAATTCGATTGGCTGCGTTACCAGCTACCCAACAACATCAAAAAACCTCCATACTCCCTAAATTCAATCGAGACCATGTAGTTATACAAAGTAAAGATATTGTTTATTTACACTTTAAAAATGTCTATTAAACTATAAAAGTGAAAATTCTATAATCACTGTTGGGGTGCTAGATCCTCACACAACTCCCTTGCGTGAGTTCTAAACATTGAGTTAATTGAAGGTGCCTTGGCAAAGCCTTGAATAGGCTCTCAGGTTCTCTTACACAGTTAGTTGCTATTGGGCGTGCTACTGTTGGCCAAGATCAACAAATTGTTTAGTTAGTTTAGATGTTTATAGGTCATTTGCTTGTGCCACAAGTCAATTGAGCTTTTTATCAAAAGACTATTCTATGGAGGGGTTAAATCCATATTAGGTTCTTTTCTTTGCCTTGAGAACAAGACTTTATATTCTCCTTGTGTTGAATGTCAAAATACGACCACAGACTGATCAGAAATGGTCGAAGCCAATTTGTAATCTTTGTGAATGTCAAAATACGACCACAGACTGATCAGAAATGGTCCAAGCCAATTTGCAATCTTTGTGAAAAAGTAAAGACATAAAGTAAAGCGAGACAGAGAAAAGGTGAAAAGCTTAAGGTAAAGTGGTTTGAAAATAGTTGTAATTGTTAGTCACAAGGACAATAAACTGCATTAAAGAACAATAACTTGAAAGTAAATGACAAATACAACCAATCGGGCAATGTTTGACCTATTCAGGCAAATTCAGATACCAGTCAGGCAAGGTCTCGCAAGTACACGACATGTTTTGAAAAGGAAACTTTAATACATGAAATGGATACTACAAAGGGAAGTAGCAGAGTTATAAATACAAAGGAATGTTTGAACTACAAAGGAATATATGAAAAGTAGGTTGCATAGCTTTTAAAAGTCTTTTTTTTTTATGTTGAGTTGAGTGTCCTTTCTTCAATCTCTCAGCTGCCCTTTTGTAGAAAATGCCTCTTTCTTCCAAAGTAAGTTCTCAGTCTCAAGTGGTTGATGTAATTTTGTCAAAGAATGACTCCCACTTGGATACTTGAGCTTTGATCCTCTTCTATCTACAGGTTTTCCACTAAAAATGTTTTTCTTTGCAAATCCGACTACAAATCTCTTCTTTCAGTGTGAACGAGCGTGATCTTGCCGCCCAAACATACCAAGTCATAAATATTTTTAAACTTTGGGCCGCTTATTGTTCATCTATGTTAAAACTAAATACCAATAAGCAAACCAACTGAATTTTAAAGAATTGGGCTTTGGCCAAGCCCAATGCCTGATTTTAGTCCAAACAGTTACTATCTAAATTATTAGAAGTGTGCGCAAATACCACCAAAACTTAAAGTCTTGCAAATTCACCATCCATACTCATGCTTTAATGTGAATGGGTGTACGAGGGAAACCAATTTTTAGACCAAATTTTATGAATAATATGAAGTGGTTGTTAATCATTGGATTATTACTTAAATGTTGATTAACATGTTTTTTTCTTATTAGTAACATATCACATGGTTTGTAAAATTAGTCAACCTAGCATTACTCAACGTGAATATACAACCCCTATGCCATTTCGTTAAAAATTTAGTCAAAACTTATCATCAACATATGTAAGACCTTTTTCAAAGGTATTTTTTCACTTAATGACACTTATAGCGCGTTTACTAACCCGTAATCGGAATGAGAATAAGGAATCCGATTCCAATTACGGATTATACCTGTGTTTACTAAAATTGGGAGGAATCAAAAGCGCATGGGGCCCACACAAAAAATGGAATCCAATTCCTGAAATTGGAGGATTTGGATTCCCAACATATATAAGGTATTTGGATTCCGGATTGCCCAAGCAATCGGAATGATAATTTTTTTTCCCTTTATACCCTCACTTACTTTCATTATTTCCAAGATTATCCTTTTAACCCTAGACTTATTTTTCTTTTCACCCAACTCCTAACAATTTCTTTACATATCCTTCTAGCTCATTAAGCATAATTCTATGCTCGTTCACATTATGCACAACTCCATACATATGTCGAAGAGAAAAAACTACAACTTGAGCGAGAAAATTTAGATATTAAAGTCAATAATTAAATTTATAAAAAAAATAAACAAAATCATTTTAGTATGTCTATGAAATAAAGAAGCAATTTAATTTTTTCTTACTATTATATACTATATCAAATTTTATTAAAAAAAGTATATAAAATATTTGATTTGAGACAAGGGCATTTTAGTAATCATATTAGTTTATATTCCGATTCTGCTGAATTAGTAAACAGCTTTATGGAATTGTATTCCGATTCTGGACAGTTTTAGTAAACAACTTCAACAGGAATCTGATTCTGATTTCACCTCATTTCAATTCCTTCTCAATCCAATTCCTCCTCAATTCAATTCCTCTCAATTTGATTACGGATTAGTAAATGCGCTATTAGTGACTGAGTAAGAATTCTGTTGACTAAAGTTTGTGAAACATTTATTCCGCCTCCTCAAAAATAAGTTGCAGTCAACGAAATTTTTATCCCAGATCACCTACAGGTGGTTTTTTTTTTTTTTTTTTTTTGTTAAATAATAGATTTTTTTAAATTAACCTCTGACGATATTTGAATTCACGCCGTTATGTAAGGGCTCAACGCTTAAAAGACTTAGAGTGGTTAAAGTATGCATGAAAAATTGATCAAGTGTGCAATAAATGATGAGTTTTGATAAAATTTTCAATGAAAATTGACAGAAGTGACACACCTACATTAAAAATTAGAGTTTGTGTGGAAAATTGGCAAACAAAAAAAAAATATATAAATAAAACCCAACCAATACTGCTCTCCACTCTTCTAGTCCCACCCACCATGGACAGCCCCAGGAATAGTCCAGGACAGCCCATGGATCTTCCAACAAAATCACGGTCGGAATAGAGGCCTCTAAAAGGCGTCACTGGATCGAAGGCGCCTAGAACTTATGATTTGAAAGAAGTTGAGTGTTTTTTTCTTGATGTGGCACGTGGGTCGATTTTGGAAGAGGATTCTATCGCTTTGCTGTGCTGTTTGGCCACGGCCCCGCCGGTGACAGCTGATGCGAGCGTGACGTCGGTACATGCCCGCTGATACTCGGGCTTTTGGGCGGAGCAGTGCTAGGCTCACCACTTGCCCTTGCCAATTTAACCCGCTGGCGCTGGAAGAGGGTTTTTGGGCTAGAGAGCATGTTCCTTGTCCCTTGCCCTTACCATCGATCAATTGGCATTGCTGCCGCCTCCCTTGCACCCAAAAGGCCAACACAACCCCCCCCCCCCCCCCCCTCTCTCTCTCTCTCTCTCTCTCTCTCTCTCTCTTCAATACTCTAATATTCTCCCTTTTTCTTTTAAACAAAATAAAAAATTCCTACCAACACATTTCCTAAAGTCATTGACTTGACTATAAAGCGAAATCATTAAAAAAAATCCCATAAAATTATACAACACATTTCCAAAGATAGAATTATATTTAAAGAAAATTTAAATTTTCGTGAAAATAAAAACTGGAAAATAATGAAGTTTACGGAGCACAAAGATGGAGAATCATGTAGCATTTGTATTTCCAATATCAAAATATATAAACACAAAAGAAAGAAATTATCCAAAATTTTCTCTCCTTTCCCTGTTTTTCTTTTTCTTCGTCAAATTTGGCATCAAATTTTATTTATTTGGCACCAAATTTTCATGTGTATATACATTACATGGTGAAATTTCACCAATTAAAAAGTATAAAAACAAAAAAACACAATTCCAGCTTCCTCAAACCGAACTGTACTCACTGTAATAATCTTGGTGAATCTCGGAGGCGGCCCAGAGCCGTTGATTAAACTCGTCGCTCATCTCATCGGGCACGAAGGCCATCCTACAAAGCGGACAGGTCTTCTGGTCGTGGTCCATCCAACGGTCCAAACACGCGCGGTGAAAAATGTGCTTGCAATTCGTCAAGCACCTGATCTCGTCCTCCACCTCGAACTCGTACAGACAAACGGCGCAGCTCTCCGGCGGGTCTCCGGCTACGTCGCGGAATTTGACGACGGGGAGAAATTCCCGGATCAGGAGGGCCGACGAGGATGGGTTTTCCGGCAGGTGGGACCGGGTCTCCGGCCAAACAACGTCGGTTTCGAGAAATTCGGAGAGACCCAGAAAGTGGAAAAGCGCGAAAATGAGGTTTCGGATGAAACCGAGGAGAGAAAGAGTGTGGATAAAGAGGTTGGGGAAGATGAAGACCTCTGTGTATCCCACTGGGAAGCCCATGGCGGCGTTTTAGGGAGAGAAAGGGGGCGTTTTTCTAGAGAGAGAGCAACCAGGTCGTGTTTCTATAGACCAGAGAGAGAAAATGCCGATTGGGTCGATTTGGAGGCATTTTATAGAGAGAGAAATATCGATAGGGGGGGGGTCACCGTCTGCGACATTGTTGTTACGTGGGTCCCACTGGAATCTGGGCCGTGAATGGTGGGGTGGCTGGGGATGGGCCATGTGCTTTGCTCTGGCGTGCGGGTTACTGAGCGTGCGTCACCGTCTTGCAACAGTCGCCAGAATTACACAAGTGGCACGTGCTAAAATTAGGACAGAGAGAGGCAGCGGTGGGTGTGGCTTATGATTGTAGTCCACTAGCGTATTGTAATTAAGGACTAATTGACTACTAATCAGTGTGATTATCCTTTGGCTGTCATAATTGAGTCAGTGACCATGTTTATGGGCGGCATTTCACTTCATTTCTTAATTCACGAATAGAAAGAATATTATAAATGATTGACCATGTTTGCAATTAAGAATGTTTTCTGACATATAAAAGAAAGTAAACCAAATATAGCAATATAATTAATTGGAGAAATATTTAAGGTTTCTTTTTTTTTTATTTGCATGGAAAATTTATCAAACAAGAGTGATGGGGCGTTAAACTTTTTATGAAAAATTCAATATTGAGATTATTATATCATAAGAACATAACTTGTTTACGAGCTTTAATGAAAATGAAGATTCGAACAAAAGTTTAAGTTCATAACATAAAACTATTACCATGAGATTTTCCTTTCAACATAATTGAATCTTCTTTTAAATTAGATAGAGCTTGTTTATATGAACTGAACAAAAAAAGAATTTGATTTTATATGATAAAACATAAGACTAATTATAAGGTTTACAAAACTTTGTTTTATATAAACACAAAAATAATGGAATTAGTTTTTATATGGTAAAACAAATCCTTTCAACATAATTGAGTCTTCTTCTACATTAGATAGACCTTATTTTTATGTGAACTAAACAAAAAAAGAATTAGTTTTCATATGGTAAAACAAAATGAATCTTCTTCTACATTAGATAGACCTTGTTTTATGTGAGCTAAAAAAAACTAGTTTGTATATGGTTTAGAACCCCATGGCCCCATAAAACTATCAAACTCCACTTACCAATGCACTACAAGCTATTTACTATAAACATTAGCAAACAATACATATATATTTATCAAATTTCAGGATGGCCTAAGTCTTACCTAGCCTCCATGTGGCTCTGCCACTGCATATGATTATAACGTTACATGGTGTTATTATGAGCGGATACATTTTCTAATTCTAGACCCTCCTGATATCAGTTGGAAAATGTAAGGTAATGCTTTATTCTTGTATTTCTTAGGTGTATTTATGGTTTTTGTGTCCCTTTGATTTGGTTATTCAATTCAAGGACATGAAATTTACTTTCAATAGTCATCGACACTGTATTAAATCACCATCACTCATTATTTTTAGGGAACTTTAACGAAAAGCACCCGGTACTGTTCACTTTAACGAAAAACCACATTTTTACACTAAAAAGTCAATCCTGGTACTATTCACTTTACCCTTTATTTTGTCCTTATCATTAAAACTCAAAGTTTTCAAGCCCTTTTCATTAGTTTTCCTTTATTTTTATTGTACTGATAATGCACGACTCTTAAAAAATTTCATTTTCTTTATGTGTTCCTTATCAACAATGTGTTCATAAATTTAAAAAAAAAATGATAACTAATGAGAAGGGAATGTGTCACTACTACAAAATTATCTATAACTGGCGGTTCAAAAACCGACAAAAAACGTATATTATTGTCGAATTTTAAGCAAAATCCGACAGAAAATAGATATAGTAGCGGATATAGTAAGCGACAGAATTTCTTACGTCAGGAAATGAATTTCCGACAGAAAATATCTAAAACCGACAGAAATACTGTCGGTTATAACCGATAGGATATATATTTATAATAAATAAATAAGAGATTTATATAGGATAAAACCGACAGAAAATACTAAAACCGCCACTAATTCTGTCGGATATAACCAACATAAAATTTATAATAAGAATAAATAAAAGAATTATTGTCGAATAAAACCGACAGAAAATATATTAATAATAAAATTTTTTTTTGCAATCTTGCTGTTCTTGACGCAGCATTCTCTAACATAGCAGAATACGAAGCACCGACAAGAAAATGCATATGCAGATCGAAATACTCAAGTAACAGCTTGGAAGCCATATCACCAGCTTCACTACCATTATGACCATAAAAAACAGCAACAATTCCAACTCTAACCTCCTCAATTCCACCACCATTACCTGCGTTAAAGAAAATCATACTAATCCCCAATTTATTGTCAAATTAGCGAGAGAGAAAGAGAGAGGTTCTGGAGCACACCAGGAAAGGGAATGATGAAATCGAGGGCACAAAGAATGCGATCCTCTAGTGGCCTTACACGATCTTTGAGCACAGCCGTTTCACAACTGGACATGCTTCGAGAGCAGGAAGCGCACCAGTCGGAGTGCCTCCATTGAAGGCATTCTTGGGACTTGAAAACCGCTAGGGCACCGCCATGTTCGTATAGCGTCAAGCACGTCGACGATTCGCCTCCGTACGAGCGCATCACGAAGGCTGCGATTACGGTTAGGCGAATCAAGTTACAATCTGAAAGCTCAAAGTCTCATGCATATGGTATTGTTGCAGAAGCTCAAATAGTATATCCCCTTCTGTGAAATCAAAGCTTGAGACTAATGCCAAAGAAAATGAGCTTGTGTTGACATTTTAAAAAATAAAATAATAATTGTTTGGTTTAATAAATAAATAAATAATATGTATTTAAATAGAATATGTTTTTAAAAATTAAATAAATAATTGTTTGGTTTAATAGATAATTTTTACATTTTTGGTTTAATAGATAATAATCTATGTAAAATATGCGATAAAGAAACAAAAAGAGAATTGTATAATGAAAATGTCATCGCATAAACTAAATATTGTCTAATAAACACTTGAAAAATGTAAATAAAAATTTAGCACAAATTACTTTTCCCACTTCAAAATTTAGGCAAATTTATGCATTCTACGAAACTAGTTTCCATGATCTAACCGTCAAACTTGTTTGTAGATACTACAAGATCGCATACGTAAAAAATCGTAAAAAACAAACTGTAGACATCGAAATTTCGGTAAATAAATGTTGACCGATAAATCAAAGTGTCAAAGCTCATGTATTACATAAATTTTACACGTAACGTGTGACTCAACAAAAATTGAAATGAGTTGGAAAAGTCATCAAATAGGACACGTGTCAACACCTGGCAGAAACGACTTATTTCATCTGGAATATTATATTCAAAATTAGGCCTTGGAAAATTCTATAAATACAAGCCCATTTCATTCATTTATGGGGGAATTGATATTACACCTTGAAGCTCTGAAGCTCTAAAACTCCGAAGCTCTCAAGCATCTAGGTTCCCGAAGAATCAAGAAAGCCTTCTTCGTTCTTCGTTCATCGTTCTTCCAAGATCAAGCCCCAACGGCCCTTGAAGAAAGTGTTTCTTCGTTCATCGTTCTTCCAAGATCAAGCCCCGACGGCCCTTGAAGAAAGCACCATCGTTCATCATCCGTTCATCCAAGATCAAGCCCCAACGGCCCTTTGGATCAACAACGTCGACAAATCCACACACATCCAACCGTTCTTCAAGATCAAGCCCAAAAGCCCTTGAAGATCCGTTCATCACTGTTCTTCAAGATCAAGCCCAAAAGCCCTTGGAGATCCGTTCATCACTGTTCTTCAAGATCAAGCCCAAAAGCCCTTGGAGATCCGTTCGTCACTGTTCTTCAAAGATCAAGCCCAAAAGCCCCTTTGAAGATCCGCTCAAATCCACCTTCAAAGATCAAGCCCACGGCCCCTTGAAGAAACTTCCAACAGTTCATCCAAGATCAAGCCTCGACGGCCCTTGGATCAAGGAAACATCCACAAATCAATACCTTACGGAGATCGAATCAGAGGATCAAAATAGAGAGAGATTGTAACCCAAAATCATCAAAAATACAAATATTTGTTTGTGCGCGTTCGTTCTTGTCTCTTTCGTTTCAGGAATTTTCCGTGTTCACAAATTGGCACGCCCAGTGGGACAATCTCTACCTCTCATCTCTTTCTTCGTTCAAGGAATCGAAGCACACCTCAAAGTCAATGACATCAAGCAAAGGACAAGCCGTTCTTGCAACCATTGAGGGAAGGATCCTAAGCACTTCTGCCGTAAATGGACAATCCATTGGCGCCACAACCGCTCCTCAACATGCCACTTCAAAATTGGTGCCGCTAGAAGAGCAAGGGGAGCATCCAAGATGTGAGTCTGTCATCAACCTGACCTCGCTAGGGGCACCGAAACATGATGCTGAGACACACAAGATGACATCCCAAAGTAGCCAACGACGTTCTTCATCAGCATCCTGGATGTCTAAAGGAAAGTCACGTCTATTGGTCGCACAAGTCATGACTATCGGCGTTACCTCCGTTGAAGAACAACTGGCTCAAATGAATGAAGCAATCGCAAGGCTAACCCGAACTGTGGAAGAAAAAGACTTGCAAATCGCTGCACTCGTCAGCCGACTGGAGCCACAGGACGACGAGAACCCTAACCCAGAAGATGAGCCTCAGGTGGAGAAAAACGATGCGAAGCCCGAGCCAGACCAAACAGCGGCACTCATGGGATCTCTTTCTATCCAGCAGCTGCAAAAGATGATCACCAACACCATCAAGGCACAGTACGAAGGGAGCTCAAATACCTCCGGGTTGTACTCAAAGCCGTATTCAAAGAAGATCGACGCCTTAAGGATGCCGAGGGGTTATCAACCACCAAAGTTCATGCAATTTGATGGAAAGGGAAACCCGAAACAGCACGTTGCCCACTTCGTTGAAACCTGCAACAACGCAGGGACGGAGGGAGACTACCTCGCCAAGCAGTTTGTGCGCTCGCTGAAAGGAAATGCCTTTGAGTGGTACACGGACCTAGAGCCTGAGTCCATCAACAACTGGGAACAATTAGAGCGGGAATTCCTCAACCGCTTCTATAGCACCCGCCGCACTGTGAGCATGCTAGAGCTAACGAGCACAAAGCAGTGGAAGGACGAGCCAGTCATTGACTACATCAACAGGTGGCGCACTCTAAGCCTCGACTGTAAAGACAGGCTCTCGGAAACCTCTTCAATCGAGATGTGCGTCCAAGGCATGCAATGGGGTTTGCAATACATCCTTCAAGGCATTAAACCACGGACCTTTGAGGAATTGGCCACTCGCGCCCATGACTTGGAGTTGAGCATCGCCCATCATGGGAAGAAGGAACCGATCGCCAACTACAAAAACGACAAAGCTCTTGAGACAAAGGTGGAAAAGGCTGCATGGAAACCCACCAAGGAAGCGATGACGGTCAACACAGCTCCCGTCAAAATCTCCACACGAGGCAAGGCGATTCAAACCGAAGCTTTTCGTGATCAAGAGATGCGTAGACGCACTTTGAAGGAGCTTGAGGAAAAGATTTATCCATTCCCCGACTCTGATGTGGTTGCCATGTTAGATGACCTGTTGGACAAGAAGGTGATCAGTTTGCCTGAGTGCAGACGGCCGGAAGAGATGAATCGTACTGACAGTCCAAGATACTGTAAATTCCACCGCTTCATCAGTCATCCGACAGAAAAGTGCTTCGTGCTGAAAGATCTCATCATGAAGCTGGCTCAGAAAGGAATCATCGAGCTAGATCTTGACGATGTGGTGAAGTCAAACTATACCACCTTCACTTCTGGCTCTTCCGATTCAAAGTTTTCACCTCAACCGCTGGGGGCATCCTCCAAGACAAGCAAAGTTGAAGGATGGACTCAAGTCACTCATAAGAAAGTGCACAAGAAGCATACGTCTCCTCCACATGTCCGCCAATCGGAAAGGGGGCAAAGCAGCTCTTGTCAACCTACAAAGCAACGTGAACGTGTTGAAGATGATGAAATTTCGACACATGGATCGTCCATCCCCATCACGATGCGTGATTTCTTTCCTGAATACTTCTTCAATCACTCAGTCAAGGCTCCTTGCTATGAAGATTGCGAGGAACGGCTCTCCCGGATCGCTTGACGAACATCAAAGCTCCTTGTCCGCACGAGCCTAAACTGTAGGACATGAGGCTCCTCGCCTGCACGAGCCTAAACTGCATGGCACAACGCTCCTGGTCTGCACGAGCATAAAAGGCAACACCAAAAGCTCCTTGTCCGCACGAGCCTAAACTGTAGGACACAAAGCTCCTGGTCTGCAAGAGCCTAAACTGCAAGACACAAAGCTCATCGCCTGCACGAGCCTAAACTGCATGGCACAATGCTTCTGGTCTGCACGAGCATAAAAGGCAACACCAACGCTCCTTGCCTGCACAAGCTGAAACTGCAACACGGCACCAAACGCTCCTGGTCTGCACGAGCATAAAAGGTGACAACCCAACGCTCCTTGCCTGCACGAGTTGAAACTGCAAACGGCACCAAAAGAAAATACCAAGAAAAAAAAATGTATTTGAACTACGTTACGACTTGATCTCTTCTTTGGAGGGGTATGTAGGCAGCTCGAATATTCAAAATTTGAGTTCAGTCACACCAAAATAAGGAATAAAGATTTAATTAAAAGTTTTTTATGCTATTACAATTTCTTTGTACAAAAAAAAAAAGAGAAAAAAAATACATATGTTTTATATATATATATATGTAAATGTGAAGCGGTTGCTATCATTTGCATTGCTGATTGAGCTTCGCGTGAAGAAGGCATAGTCTCTGCTACGCTCTGTGAGGTCCAAAAGAATCAAGTCCTGCTTCTGCTCCGTTCTCATCCTCATTTCAAATCTTCTTCAACGCCTAACCCGACAGTCAGGCCCGGCACGAAGCCCATTTGAACCACAGCAGCAGAGGCGCTGAAATGGGCCATGAAGCACACGTCGAGTCATCAAGACCTTTCATTCCTATCTTGGACCCCACCTCGGGAGCACAGTACCATCTTCATCCCAGCAGCTCGCTTTCTCTGCAGCCCATGAACTCCCTCAAGCCACAGGCCCAGGTCTCCCTTCAATTTCACAGGCCCACCCTTTCCATTTCCATCTCTCTCTTCTGCGTTTGTCAGCTTGAGAACTCCGCAGGGCTTTCTTCATTTTCTTTCTGTAAGAGGATTAAGAGGAAGGAAGAAAGAGATGGAGGGTTTGCAAAAAGAAGGGATTCCTCTGTATGGAGGCAAGTATTTACAGTACAACATTCTGGGTAATCTCTTTGAAGTCTCCGCCAAGTATGCTCCTCCTATTCACCCAGTCGGTCGCGGTGCTTATGGCATCGTTTGCTGTGCAACAAACTCTGAGACAAAGGAAGAAGTTGCAGTCAAGAAGATTGGGAATGCATTTGACTATAGGATTGATGCGAAGAAGACGCTTCGAGAGATAGAACTCCTTTGCCATATGGATCATGACAATGTTATCAAAATTAAGGACATCATAAGGCCGGCAGATAGGGAAAAGTTCAATGATATTTACATTGTGTATGAATTGATGGACACTGACTTGAATCAGATAATAAACTCCAGCCAGGCTTTGATAGATGATCACTGTCAATATTTCCTGTATCAATTACTGCGAGGATTGAAGTACATACACTCTGCAAATGTTTTGCACCGCGATCTGAAACCAAGCAACCTGCTTCTCAGTGCAAATTGTGACCTTAAGATTTGTGACTTTGGGCTTGCAAGAACTACATCAGAGACAGATTTCATGACAGAATATGTTGTAACTCGTTGGTATCGAGCCCCTGAGTTACTACTCAACTGTTCAGAATACACCGGAGCAATTGATATTTGGTCAGTAGGGTGCATCGTCATGGAGATTCTTAGGAGGGAACCACTGTTTCCCGGTAAAAACTATGTTCAGCAGTCGAGTCTTATAAATGGGCTCCTAGGTTCACCAGATGAATCAGATCTTGGTCTTTTAAAGAAGTGATAATGCTAGGAAGTATGTTAAGCAGCTCCTCTGAGCCCCGGCGCACCCCGCCAACCAATCACCGAGCTCGTCTCCTACGACACCGCCGACGGCGTATACGACGTCGCATGGTCTGAGTCCCACGACTCCCTCCTAGTCGCCGCCATCGCCGATGGCCCCGTTAAGATCTACGACACCGCTATGGTCCCATACTCGTCGGAGATCCGGCAACCCGTCGTGTACTCACTTCACCACGGCCACAACCGCGTCCTCGCCGTCGATTCCTCCATTACATGTACAGAGTTAGTGGAGAAGCTTAAGGAGTTCTGTGGCTACTCTGTGGAATTGAAGTGTCCATTGCCGAACGGAGATTTAGAGACCTTGATTGCCGTAAAGTCCGACGAGGATTTGGCGAATATCATCGAAGAGTACGGTCGAGCTTCTTCTCCGCTTCGTCCTCTGAAGATCAGAGCCATTCTCGCGCCGCCGAAATCCCCAATTTCCCCCAATTTCTGAAACCAGGCAGATCTTCGTGAAAACCCTAACGGGGAAGACAATCACTCTCGAGGTCGAGAGTTCGGATACCATCGATAACATCAAGGTTGGTTCCAGATCTGAGTTCACTTGCCCCGGTCACTTCCTCGCCGTTCTGCCCGGATGTCGTCTGTACCATCCGCCACTTCCACTGCTTGCACTATCCTCAGTGTCCAGCCTTTCTCCTCCGCCGCCCAAATGACCTCCGTCAACAATCTCGCCGCCAATTTTGCCATATGCTCTCGCCTCGTCAAAACTGCTGCCGGAGTAAAATTGATCTACTATTCGAAAAGTCTTTCATTTATTGGTGCCAAAGATGGTGACAGTCTGAAAATAGCAAAACCTCTAGAGGATCCAATTTTGCAGCAGTACTGCTTCATGGCAAGAGAATTTGGGATTTGGTTGTCACGATGAGGGTCCACATATATTGAGCCCTTCACGGCAGGCCCGCATCAGTAATCCGATAGTCGAAGCCCTGTTCTCGAAGCTCTCCGACGACGTCGTTCTGAATATCCTCGTCAAGCTCAAGGAGGACCCGCGGGACTGGGCTCTACTCACCTGCACCAAGATCTCCTCCATGATCAGCTACACTGCTTTTTGCAGTAGATGAGGCACCAAAGCTAGATGCAGGGCATGCCGCATGTGGCTCCATCCAACCCATACGGCCTGGACCAGGTCCCATGGCACAAGGATCATCGCTGGGACAGGAACATGAACTTTCCTCAGTTTTTGGAATTTTCTTCTTGCTTTGGATCTCTGCCGAGGGATGAGTGGGCTGTGCTGTGTGCCTGTGCTCAGTAACGGTGCTCTGTGGCTGTGCTCGGTGGCAGTGCAACGGATGCGCCATGGTTGTGCTCAGTAGCAGTGCAACGGGTGTGCGGCGGCTGTGTTCGGTGGTTGGGCTCAGTGGCTATGCTCTGGGTTCTAGCTGGATCCGACGTCAAGATCACCTTCACCTCCTCCGTCTCTTGCCTCGCAGCTGCCACCAACTTCAAAGACCGCTGTCAAACGACTAGCCGGTCGAGAAGCTCTTCCCCGAAGCTCGGCTCCATCCCTACAAATTCCTCACCCCATCATCCAATTTTATATGAAAAAATATATAATAAAAAAGGGGATGGTGGATCAAAGATGGGGAACAGCCAGATCAAAAGCCTCTAGTGGTGCATGGGCACCATGAAAAAAAAAAAAATAAATAAATAAATAAATAAAAAAGAAGAAAGAAAAATGGCGCGTCTGGCACCATGTGCAGAAAAACAAAGAAAAAAATAAATAAATAAATAATAATATATATATATATTTAAAATTAAAAAAAAATAATATATATATATAAAATAAAAAAAATAAAAAAAAATAAAAAAAAAAGAGAAAAGAAAAGAAAATGAAGTTATGATAATGTGGTGTGTGTACCTAATATATGTATGTATATAGCAAAAAAAATATATATATATATATGCATTGAGAGAAATAAAGTCCATTTTTATTTATTTTTCTAGAAATTTTACATAAATTTGCATTATACATACCTTAAAAAAAAAAAAAAAAAAAAAAAAAAATCAAATCAAATCAAATTTACAAGAGGGGATCTTCAAGAACGATCAGGTGGCGCCTCACAACTCGGCGGAGCTCCAGGAAGAGGAGGCGTCGGAGGTTGACTGTTTGGAGCCTCAGGGGTCGGCAGAGTCCCAGAAGACGAAGGCAAATGCTGCTGGAACAAACCCACAAACCTCTGATGATCAAGTAAAATCTGACCATCAGATTCTTGCATCTGGTCAATCTTCCTCTTCATGTTTGTCGCATAGCTATGTGCGAGCTTATGCAACTGTTTATTCTCCTGCTTGAGCCCTCTAATCTCCTGTTTGAGACTTATCACCTCAGCCGCCAATGATTCAACTTGACGGGTTCGGGCAAATAGGCGTTGGGCCATATTAGACACAGAACCTGCACACTGCACACTGAGAGCCAGAGAATCCTTAACAGCCAACTCATCCGACCGTTTAGAAAGTAGTCTGTTATCTCTGGGAGTGACAAGGTTCCGGGCCACCACCGCAGCGGTCATATCATTCTTCACCACCGAATCCCCAACGGTAAGAGGACCAGTAGGGGATATGAAGGATGGGCGCCATATGTTGTCTGGAGAAGGCGGGACTGCCTCTTCACCAAGATTCAAGTCAAAACGACGGTCGGAGGGTCCAGACATTTTCAAAGTGTTGAAAAAATAAGAGATCAGACAAATCAAGATCTTAGAAGTGCAAGAAGGGAGTTTTCACAAGTGAAAATTCAAGTGTGCTTTGAAACGAACAGCGTGCCTCTATAAAAAATCAACACTCGACGGGATTTCAGAGATCGAAGAGGCGAGCTCAGAATTCGAAGCGGCTATTCAAAAATCGAAGAGGCAAGCTCAGAAATCGGAAAAGCATCTTGCTTTTCCAGACCCGTCGGCACCCGTCACACGCAAACTCAGCTTTGCGGAAATCACGGGTAATTTGTCGAAGCGCCAATCCCAGATATCGAAGAGGCGCCAGTCTTTTTCAACCGTGTCATCACCTGTCATATGCACACTCAACTTTGCGCAAATCACGGACAATTTGTCGAAAGATTTTTGGGTGAAGGAGAAAGCACGTGAAGTTTACTGTTCAATCATCCAACGGTTGCCGACACGAGTAAAAGAATAGTACCTCTACAGGTATTAAAGAACTTCCTATAACTGTCCACCTTCACCTTCCATAGCAAGGCAGACATACAGAGCCTTTCTTCATCTCTGAGAATGCCTTCCCAACGAAGCCTCTCGAGTCACTCAGTGTTCCTTATTCCTTGGGGTACCTCGGCAAACAAATGACACCAAAGCAAAAGTATCTCATATCACTAGGGTAGAAAGCAAGAGTATCTCATATCATGCGTTCTCCCTGTCCTTTCCTTTGTCCTTGTTCTTACTTACAAAGACAAGGATAAAGAAAACAATATGCCGGAACTTCCACTCAAACTCGGGTAAGGAACCGACTGCTTGGAACCCTTCCCTGATTGACTACCTAGCACTGCTCTCGAGTACTCGTCTCCCACTGCTGCTGTACTTCCAAAGAAGCTGCCACATCTGCCTGAAGAACAGATAAAGGCAAGTGAAAATGATACCTTGCAGCATGTGGAGACAATGTGCGGAAGAAACAAGCAGAGAAGAATGCGGTCTGCACAGTCAACTCAGCAGAAGGAGTCCGAACTGAGGAACTCGAGAAGCTGCCATATCTGCCTGAAGAAACAAGCAGAGAAGAATACAGCATGCACAGTCAACTTAGCAGAAGGAGTCTGAGATGAAGAACTCGAGAAGATGCCGCATCTGCCTGAGGAACAGTTAAAGGAAATGAAAATGATACCTTGAAGCATGTGGAGACAGGTGCAACAAAGCACGTGCTGAGTCATCCGCTACTTCTTCAAAATCAAAAGTATCTCATATCATCAGGGTTGCAATCACTCTGGACGGTGAACTCGTTTTGACCCTCAAATTCTTGGGTCGACTTGCTAAGCGTTGTGGGCTGCATGTGCCGTTTCACCACCCTTGGATCAAATCCTTAAAGATCAAGTCACCAACTGGAAGAAGAACCCCTCAATCTTGAAGATCATACCGTTGACCAAACTGCTCAGGTGTGAATTAAAAAGATTGAACAAAGCAACAAGCCGTCACCTTCACCTCGTGCCTGCTTGCCATGTGTTCGAGTCAACCTTCAAGAATCAAGCCTCAACGGCCCTTGAAAAAAGTTCCCGGCCAAATTCAAGATCAAGCCTCGACGGCCCTTGAGGAAATCACAAGTCCGATTCAAGATCAAGTGTCTACCACCCTTGAATCAAAACCTAGTTCAAGAATAAGCTGTGGAAAATCAACAATTGGAGGAATCCAGAAAATCCTCCAACCCAGTTCAAGATCAAAGCTGTGGAAAGTCAACAAGCGCAACAAAATACGTGCCGATTCACCCACTACCAAAGCCAAAGATCATCTACCACATGAAACTCCTTGTGGTCCAATTTCAACCTTCAAGATCAAGTCTCGACGGCCCTTGAAGAAATTTCAAACAAAAGTTCAAGAACAAGCCTCAATGGCCCTTGAAGAAATCTCAAGCCCAATTCAAGATCAAGCCTCAACGGCCCTTGAAGAAATATCCAGCCCAATTCAAGATCAAGCCTCGACGGCCCTTGGATCGGCATCTACAGTAAGGGACTTCAAAACGCATCTCTTAACGTGACAAGCACATGTATACGACGCGCCTTGAAGTGGGGGCATTTGTAGACATCGAAATTTCGGTAAATAAATGTTGACCGATAAATCAAAGTGTCAACGCTCATGTATTACATAAATTTTACACGTAACGTGTGACTCAACAAAAATTGAAATGAGTTGGAAAAGTCATCAAATAGGACACGTGTCAACACCTGGCAGAAACGACTTATTTCATCTGGAATATTATATTCAAAATTAGGCCTTGGAAAATTCTATAAATACAAGCCCATTTCATTCATTTATGGGGGAATTGATATTACACCTTGAAGCTCTGAAGCTCTAAAACTCCGAAGCTCTCAAGCATCTAGGTTCCCGAAGAATCAAGAAAGCCTTCTTCGTTCTTCGTTCATCGTTCTTCCAAGATCAAGCCCCAACGGCCCTTGAAGAAAGTGTTTCTTCGTTCATCGTTCTTCCAAGATCAAGCCCCGACGGCCCTTGGATCAACCATCCACCAATTCAAGATCAAGCCCCGACGGCCCTTGAAGAAAGCACCATCGTTCATCATCCGTTCATCCAAGATCAAGCCCCAACGGCCCTTTGGATCAACAACGTCGACAAATCCACACACATCCAACCGTTCTTCAAGATCAAGCCCAAAAGCCCTTGAAGATCCGTTCATCACTGTTCTTCAAGATCAAGCCCAAAAGCCCTTGGAGATCCGTTCATCACTGTTCTTCAAGATCAAGCCCAAAAGCCCTTGGAGATCCGTTCGTCACTGTTCTTCAAAGATCAAGCCCAAAAGCCCCTTTGAAGATCCGCTCAAATCCACCTTCAAAGATCAAGCCCACGGCCCCTTGAAGAAACTTCCAACAGTTCATCCAAGATCAAGCCTCGACGGCCCTTGGATCAAGGAAACATCCACAAATCAATACCTTACGGAGATCGAATCAGAGGATCAAAATAGAGAGAGATTGTAACCCAAAATCATCAAAAATACAAATATTTGTTTGTGCGCGTTCGTTCTTGTCTCTTTCGTTTCAGGAATTTTCCGTGTTCACACAAACATTCAGAGATTACGTAACGGGACAAAAGTTTTCAATGGTTATAAACGAAAATTCACAATTTAATGGTTATTTTAGCTTTGATTTTAATGATTTTTTACAACTGAGGATTAAGAAAAATTAATAAAAATTGTACTGAGGATTTTTTTAATGGATATCAAAAGTCTTTTTCCACTGAGGATTAAGAAAAATTAATAAAAAATGTACTTAATAGAAATAGCTTGATTGAAAAATGAAAATAAATTCGTACTTAAGTAAAGCATTGGCTCAAAGAAACTCTTGTTCTTATAAAGACTTGGTTTGAAGTGAAGCTTAAGAAGAAAACATATACCCAGAGAACATAAAGCAAACAAAAGAAGATAATTTTTTATCGACGCACGAATTAAGAACATGTTGGGAAAAAAAAAAAAGAATTAAGCACATAGATTTTCGATATAACCGACGGTATTCTTTTGATATCTGCCAGTAAATATCCGCCATCAATTTCTGTCGGATATATCCTTCAAGATTTTTCTAATATCCGCCACTAATTAAATGATGTGTCGAATACAATTTATCCGACAGAATTTTTCTAAAACCGCCACCATCATCCGCCACCTAAAGCTAATATTGTAGTAGTGTGTATTGCACGTGAAGGTGATAGTTTATATAAACTATATTTGTTAGAGTAGAATAGAATCACAGGGTCACCAGAACAGAAAGCATTGTATTTAAAGAGGTGCAAATTATTAATTACTGTACATAGAAGTCGATAGAGTGGTCATAACTCATAAGAGGCTAATGCATAGCCGATAAAGTTAGCCTCCCGCCAAACGACGCTAAAACTAACAGATTCAAAGGTAAACTAAGTACAAAATATGAACAAGAGTTTAATTCTCCAAGAAATTAGACAACGACACACAATGCAACAATAAATAACTTCTAATCACCCTAAACTTTTGTTTTTGGGTACCCAAAAAAAAGAAGGCAAACGCCCAACAAAACTTAAACACAAACAAATGATGCCTTAAAAACGCCCACAATACCCTGTTGAATCAGCCGACCAACGCCACAAGGCATCTCAAAAATATGACATCCAAACTCCATTGAAATCTGCCACGATTCACCTAAGGATAGCATCAACCAAGTCCCACTAATCATTTCATGCCAAACCAAGAAAAAGTCACGTAAAAGTGAATAAAATACGTCTTGGCATCACTTTATTATTACTAATTGGGACAGTGTGATATATAATATACACAGATGGGCATTCTTTTCGGATTCTTTTTGTAAAGATTTTATCTCTTTGTGAGGATCTTATAGATCTTTACATTTTATCTGGGAATAATTAGGTTTTCATCCTTATTTTTACTACTCTATTGATTAAAACCTTATTACTTTTCAATTTTTGATCAAGGTCCTTTGTATTAATAATATCATTAATTATTTCAATAATAAAATATTTTTTATTTCTAAATATATTCATTTAATATTAAAAATGTTACAATTAGTATATTTATATTTATGGCTAAATTTTTTATCATATATTTTTATTTTTAGTTTGTACCCATTTTTAATTTGCAACCCTTTTTTAATTTGTACCAATTTTCCTTTCAGTTTTAATTTGTACCCATATATTAATTTCTTTTTGTGCCCATATTTTTTAAAGTTTTATTTGTATTGTACCCATATTTTTTTTATTTATTTGTACCCATTTTTATTTTTGCTAAATGTACCCATTTTGAAGAATGTACCCATGTTTTGATACAATAATTTTTTGGTTATTTTTATGAATGTACCCATGTTTACACACACACACACACTAGTATATTTATATTTTAATATTTTTAATCCCACAAATTATGGTTTTTTATTTAAAATCTCATTACTATAAACAACTATAAATTTTAATTTTTAATTTAAAAAATATAGTAACGTACATAGAAATAAATTATCAATTAATTTCAGGGACTTGGATAAAAAATTGAAAACCAATAAGGTTTCAGTCAAAGACTGTTCATAACTAGGGACCGCATCCAAAGTCTCCCTTTTATCTGTTTATCATACATCATGCAGTCAATTTTCGTTAAATATTATTTGTGTTTAATTTTAAATAAAAAATTTATAATAATTTCTGATCGTGATATACGATGAACTAATAAGATCTAAATCCAATTACACGTCATACGTGGCCCTAATAACCTTACAATTATCACTTTTTTTTTAATAAGTTTTAAGGCTGCAAATAAGCATTTGCAGCAGCAACAGTGAGTCAGGAGCAGTGATTCAGCATACGCATCTTTATATTCGTGCACGAATAAAGGTAAGATCATATTTTTATTGTTTTTTGTTACTAAACTAGGGTATCATCAGATTAATTAGCATAGTCTTATTTAATTAATTTAAAATGTGCTTCATATTGATTTAAAACGTGCAGCTTATTTTATAAGATAACAAGGCTTTTCCAGCAAAATAAAAAGAAAAAGAAAACAAGGTTTTGACTTAAGTTATAAGGATGTATTAGCCATTATAAAATATATCATTAGTTGGTTGTTTATATTCATATTGAGTGAGAGAAAGCATCAACTAAAGCAAGGAAATATTATGGACCCTATTGCAGCTTCTTCCCCATTCGGTTGGGATCTAAGAAGTGGCATATATCATTTTATATTTTTCAGTGATACCAAAAGTTTGTTTAAACCTAATACGTCCGAAATTTATCTTATATGGTGGCAAAGCGATAGGTTTGATTTGTCTCGTTGTTCTCCAGAGAAAAAAAATTTAGCCAGAAATAAACTCCAAAAACTCCAAAGCACACTATCCGAAATTTATCTTATATTGTGGCAAAGCGATGGGTTTGATTTGTCTCATTGTTCTTCTGAGAAAAAATATTTAGCCAGAAATAAACTCCAAAAACTCCAAAGCATACTATTTAACGCATAAAACATAAAACATTAATCACGCTAATTCCCGTAGAAATTTATCAATCTAAGTTGATCTGTCAGTCTGGTAGTATCTGACATTTCTAAATGATGGTTGAAAACTGAAAACATAGCAACTAGAAGCAACCCCCTTTTTCTCAAATCTCAAATTCTTAAGATAGTGTTTAAACTAAATAGCAAATGATACACACAATACACGTGCAATGTAATGTCGGTTACATGGAGAACGTATTTGATTTTAAAAACTTAAACGTAGCAAATGAATAATTACTCTTATGAAAATTTTTGGAGCATTAGTCCTTGGGTTTTTCTACGATTAAATCTTATGTTACCAAAGTCAAAATTCATTCTTCATTCCTGTAAATTAAATAACTACTTGATCACCACACATAAAAAAAACTGAAAATATGATTTTAGCCCTTTCAACTCAATTTTCTTCATATAAAACCCTACATAACTTTTTTACTCAAAAAAAACCCAATGACTAGGATCCACATAAGCAAATTCATTAATTTCATATTACTTCACACATTTTACATTTTCACATGCCTAAAATACCCCTATTACATATTTGATGTAGACAATTAATTGTAAGAAGAGAGTAAATGATTTTGCAACAAGAAAAAAAAAAGACATTAATGTTAAAAATTTATTGCATATTAATTTTTTAGAAATGCTTTGAATTTTCATAAAACTATTCAATTCAGTTTTTTGCACCCTACTCTTGAATACTTTTGAATTTATCCTTTTTTTTATTAATATATTAGAACATTGTATTTCATTATCTACATGCACATTAATTTACCTACAACAATTATACCATGGGTGTAATATAATATCTCTTTTTTACAATGATGCAAAATAATGTTTATACCAACAACAAAGCGTGCCTAACATATGTACTAATACATGGAAAATAATTTACCTATATTAAGAAGAAATGTAATTCGATGCATAGTATTAACAACAATAAAACGTGCCTAACATATCTAACAATACATGGAAAATAATTTACCTACAAGTTAGATAAATGTTATTTGGTTGGGTGTAGTATAAATTTTTTTAATAATTGGAAAAATTAAATATAACTAGGTGTAGTGCAATTTTTTATATAATTAGAACAAATTAATTTACCTACCTACTATTTGAAATGTTCAGTTCTAATGATGAAAAATGTTCATTACCTAACTACAAATTAATTTCCAATAATTTACCTACTACAATTATACCATGGGTGTAATGTAATATCTTTCTTTACAATGATACAAAATATTGTATGTACCAACAACAAAACGTGCCTAACATAAGTACTTGTACATGGAAAATAATTTACCTATAACAAAAGAAATTCAATTTGATGTATAAATCAACAATATTATGTTCCACTCATGTTTATACAACAACAAAATGTGTCTAACATATTTAACAATACATAGAAAATAATTTACCTAAAAGTTAGAGGAATGTTATTTGATTCAAAATATATAATATAGGTGTAGTATTTTTTTTTTAAATAATTGGAACAAACTAATTTATCTACCAATTAATATGGGTAAAATTGCTACAAAATATATCACGAAAAAGAAAAACTACTTTTCTAGTTTGACATGGATATGGTTAATGCAAACACTTTTTACATTTTATTTCACTTTTTCTACTACTTTTAATTTGGCATAAATTTAGGAATTTGGAAAAGGGACCATAAAGTATGAGTGGCATGAGTGTAAATAAATTGTATTAATAGGTCAATAGTGTTCCCATATATTTGCAAATTTTAAATTTGAGCTTAAACTGGATCTTTAAAGATAGATGAGTTTTTATCTAAAAATAATGCGTTGTAAGGGCCAAAATCTAAAGCACCCTAAAAAAAATTAGTAAGTTTTAGGGTTTTTCTACAATTAAATCTTATGTTACCAAAGTCAAAATTCATTCTTCATTCCTATAAATTAAATAACTACTTGATTACCACACATAAAAAAAATTTAATAAGTTTTATTAAATTAATATTATTAAATATTGAATTAAGACTCCTCTTATTAAATTAAGACTTTAAGGCTCTAATCTAATTGTCATTTAAAGGAAAGAAAGCATGGCAGTCAAAATAACTCACTCAAACGTCCTTGGCCAATTGGAACTTTAGTCATTGAACTAAAAATCATAAATGTTGGTATTTGAATTTGTCTCAATATGGAGTAACATTCAATTTGAGTAACACCGTTGAAAATTTCATCCAAAAAAAGGTATAATGGGGAAAATATGAACATACATTCTAAAGGAATTAACAAAGTTACCCAAAATGACCATTGTTGTACGTTAAAATAAGTTCAGTGTCCAATACTCACATATTTTTAGAATATAACCAAACCCCCAATTAGACTACAGTTCAAGAACCATTACTCCAATTAACTTTATTACTAGTTTATAAATACTCTTTCTTTCATGATATATTTGTTCATAAATATTTTTTGTTTCACGAAGTAGTTAGGGAGATGCAATTAGCATTTCCCAAATGATAGTTGACAAAATTACATAATAATATGGATAATATAAATAAGCTAGTTTGGATAGTGGAATAATTAGGCAACTAGTCTCAAAGTAACATCACTAAATAAAGGAATGAACAACACAAGTGGGACATGGCCACCTTAATGTAGTCCATGATATATAGGGTATGAAGGGGAGGAAACTCGGCCAATCGATGAACGGAAGGTCAGTGGCGGTGAGAGCCCTGGCCAACCAACAAGGCATGATGGTTGGTTTAATTAGAACTCCATCAATGTTGAAGAAATAGAAAACGGATAGCTGCATGCACCATCTCGATCGATCGAGAGGATTTAGAAACATGCAATGACTTGATGGCAACCCTAGTTTTGGTTTTGCATGGCTAACCCTAGACAAGTAATGGCCCCAACTAACCCCTTATCTTTGCCACCACTTGGTCCAAAGTTTGTCCCTTCTTTTTATCCTGCTATCTGATGGACAACAAGTGGTCTCTAGTCTTGCCTTATAGACCAGCAGTAGTGGTCAGGAGGAAATGAAAAGAAGAGAAAAGAAAAGGTAGTGCTATTCACGAACATTTTTTTTACTTCTCATATATTTTTAGTAATTTTTGTCTATTGATTTTCTGTAAAAACACAAAGATGATGATGGTGATAAAACAGATTGTGTAGACGACAAAAATTAGGGTTAGATTATGTGAGTAGAATATACATGATAAGGTGATGGCAAGGAGTGTTGAGAAAATCTGTAATGTAGCATTTTCATATGTACTCACAATTTAATTTCACTTGAGTCCAAAAACAGACAACAACAACAACAATAACAAGGCCTTTTCCCATTAAGTGGGGTCGGCTATATGAATCCTAGAACGTCATTGCGCTCGGTTTTGTGTCATGTCCTCCGTTAGATCCAAGTACTCTAAGTCTTTTCTTAGGGTCTCTTCCAAAGTTTTCCTAGGTCTTCCTCTACCCCTTCGGCCCTAAACCTCTGTCCCGTAGTCACATCTTCGAACCGGAGTGTCAGTAGGACTTCTTTGCACATGTCCAAACCACCGTAACCGATTTTCTCTCATCTTTCCTTCAATTTTGGCTACTCCTATTTACCTCGGATATCCTCATTCCTAATCTTATCCTTTCTCGTGTGCCCACACATCCAATGAAGCATCCTCATCTCCGCTACACCCATTTTGTGTACGTGTTGATGCTTCACCGCCCAACATTCTGTGCCATACAGCATCGTCAGCCTTATTGACGTCCGATAAAATTTTCCCTTGAGCTTCAGTGGCCTACGACGGTCACACAACACGTCAAATGCACTCTTCCACTTCATCCATCCAGCTTGTATTCTATGGTTGAGATCTCCATCTAATTCTCCGTTCTTTTGCAAGATAGATCCTAGGTAATGAAAACGGTCGCTCTTTGGTATTTCCTGATCTCCGATCCTCACCCTTAACTCATTTGGCCTCCGTTTGCACTGAACTTGCACTCCATATATTCTGTCTTTGATCGACTTAGGCTAAGACCTTTAGATTCTAACACTTCTTTCCAAAGGTTAAGCTTCGCATTTACCCCTTCCTGAGTTTCATCTATCAACACTATATCATTTGCGAAAAGCATACACCAAGGAATATCATCTTGAATATGTCATGTTAACTCATCCATTACCAATGCAAAAAGGTAAGGACTTAAAGATTGTTGATGCACAAAATCAGTGAGGACTTTGGTACAACAGAAAGTATTAAGTTTGTGATCTTCGCTAGATTGCTCCGGTCATTAGTGTGGATAAGTATGTAAATGGATAGAGACAGAAAAGCAAACACAAGATGTACGTGGTTCACCCAGATTGGCTACGTCCACGGAGTAGATGAGTTCTCATTAATTTTGAAGGGTTTACACAAGTACATCGGTTCAAGCTCTCCTTTAGTGAGTACAAGTGAATGATTTAGTACAAATGACATTAGGAAATATTGTGGGAGAATGATCTCGTAATCACGAAACTTCTAAGTACCGAAGTGTGGTATCGTCTTCACTTGCCTTATCTGTCTCATAGGTAGATGCGACATCTTCTCTGGAAGTACTCTTTCTTCATCCAGGGGTGGTATCTTTAACTAGTGGAGATGCACAAGGTAATGTATCAATTTCACTTGAAGCTTACTTGTAGTTTCAGACTTGGTCAAGCACGATACAAACCATGTAGTAGGAGTCCCCCAAGTCGCCAAGCTAGGGGATCTGCTGAAAGAGGTGACAGACAAGGTAAGCAATCAGAGCTCCAAGCAATCAGTCCCAGATCAGAAGTTTGATTTCGAGTTCCGGCTGATTGTTCTCATTCTCCTTATCTTGCAGGCAGCATGAAGGATAAAGAGAAGAAAAAGAAGAATAGATGATAAGGCCGACTGAAGAATTTGAGGGTCAAACTTTCCACAGGCTTATTCTTGAACTGGGCTGAAGGGTTTTCTGGTTTCCTCCAGAGTATAAGGCCGACTGAAGAATTTGAGGGTCAAAACAAGTCCATCAAATCTAGAGTACATTCGACCCTGCTGATATGGGATACTTTTGCTGTTGACAAAGTAGTGGATGTATCGGCACGTGTTCTGTTACGCTTGTCTCCACATGCTTCCTTGTATCTTTCTCACTTGCCCTATCTATTCTTCAGGCAAATGTGGTATCTTCTCTGGAAGCATAAGATGTTGAAGATGGGTACTCGAGAGCAATGCCAGGTAAGTAATCAGGTAAGGGGTTCCAGGCAGTCAGTTCCTGACTGGAAGCTTGATTCCAAGTGCTAACTGATTGCTCTATTTCTCCTTGTCTTGCAGGTAAGAATAAGGCCAAAGGAAAAGATAGGGAAAAAGCATGATATGGGATACTCTTGCTTTTAACCCTGATGATATGAGATATTCTTGCTCTGGTGTAGCTTGTTTGCAATGGTATTATCGGGGGGGGGGGGAAAGAAAGTTGAGTATTTCGAGAGGCTTCGTTGGGAGTGTCCTCTCAGATATGAGGAAGGGTTGAGCATTTTTGCAGGTCTGCCTGTCCGTTGAGGATGGAGGTCGACATATATAGGAGTCTCCCTAACAAAAAGTAGTAATGTTATTCCTTTATCTTGCTTGGTCTTAGCACGGTAGTGGGAGCTGCTAACTTCACGTGTTTTAACTCTATCAGAGCATTTTGAAAAAGTTGTCTGTGGTATCTGGAAAACTGATGTTGCGTGTAAAGATTATAGACAAGCTTTATCCAAGGAGATATGGCTCTCGAAGTTGAGAAAGCGGTGCCTCTTCGGTTTTCGAACAAGCAATCATGTCGAAGAACGGTGTCTCTTTGATTTTTGAGAAAGCAATCCTGCTGGGAGTCTAGCTCTCGAGATTCGGATAGCGATGTCTCTTCGATTTTTGAGAAAGTAATCATGTTGAGAGTCTGGCTCTCGAGATTCGGAAGGCGGTGCCTCTTCAATCTTGGAGCAAGCAATCTTGTTGGGAGTGTTTTCTCGAATGTGAGTAAAGGTTGGGCATGTTTGCTAGTCTACCTTGCCACGGAGCACAGAGGTTGACACATAGAGACTTTCCAATTATCCAGCAATGGTGTTGTTCCTTTACCCTTGTGGGTAATAATATGGTAGCTAGACCTTCAAAATTTATGTGTCTAAACTTTGTTAGTACTGTTTCTTTGCTATTCTTTTACCCTTCTTGGTCATAGCGATGTAATGGGAGCTACAAGTTTCACGTGTTTAAACTTTGTCAGAGATCTTTGGTAAAGTTATATGTAGTACTCATGAGCTGATGTTGCGTGTGGAAAGTGGATGATTGAACAGTAAGATTCACGTGCTTTCTACTTCACCAGAAATCTTCGATAGAATGCCCGTAATTTCCGCAAAGCTGAGTGTGCATGTGACAGGTGCTGACAAGGCTGAAAAAGCAGGTGCCTTTTTCGATTTCTGAGATCGGCCCTCGTGGTCTTTGAGTAGCCCAGTTTTTGAGAACGCAAGCGCTTCTTCGATTTCTGAGATCGGCCTTCGTGGTCTTTGAGCAACCCAGCTTTTGAGAAAGCAAACACCTCTTCGATTTCTGAGATCGGCCCTCGTTGTCTCTGAGCAGCCCAACTTTTGAGAAAGCAAACGCCTTTTCGATTTCTGAGCAGACGCCTCTCGATTTCTGAAGCTCCGTCGAGTGCAGATTTTTTTATAGAGGCTGGCATTAAGTTCCAAAGCACACTTGAATCTTCACCAGTAGAAGCTCCCTTCTTGCATTTCTAAGATCTTGATTTGTCCGACCTCTTCTCTCTTCAACACCTTTGAAAATGTCTGGCCCCTCCGACCGTCGTTTTGACTTGAACCTTGTTGAAGAGGCAGCCACGCCTTCTCCAGACAACATATAGCGCCCATCCTTCTTATCTCCCACTGGTCCTTTTACCGTTGGGGATTCCATGATGAAGAATGATATGACCGCTATGGTGGTGGCTAGGAACCTTCTCACTCCCAAAGATAACATACTACTTTCCAAACGGTTTGATGAGTTGGCTATTAAGGATTCTCTGGCTCTCAGTGTTCAGTGTGCAGGTTCTGTGTCTAATATGGCTCAACGCCTATTTGCTCGAACCTGCCAAGTTGAATCATTGGCGGCTGAAGTGATGAGTCTCAAATAGGATATTAGAGGGCTCAAGCATGAGAATAAACAGTTGCACCGGCTCGCACATAACTATGCTACAAACATGAAGGGGAAGCTTGACCAGATGAAGGAATCTGATGGTCAGATTTTACTTGATCATCAGAGGTTTGTGGGTTTGTTCCAAAGGCATTTATTGCCTTCGTCTTCTGGGGTTGTACCGCGTAATGAAGCTCCAAATGATCAACCTCCGATGCATTCTCCTTCTAGGGTTCTGTCTAGTACTGAGACTCTGAATGATCCCCCTCCGGTGCCTTCTCTTTCTGGGGCATTACCGACTGCTGAGACTTCTCCTAAGCAACCTTTGTGAAGGCTCCCTCTTGTTTGTTTATTTTGACTCATGTATATGTACATATTTATAACTTATCAGAGATATCAATAAATAAGCTTTGTTTCATTTCAACGTATTGTGTTAAATACACCAAAGCCTTCTTCACTAAGTTCTTTGAATTTTTCTTTTGTTGAAACTTGTATGTTGAAGCTTTGTGAGTGGAGCATGTAGGTTGAGGTAGTGTTCCCTTAATTTCCCGAGTGAGGAAAACTTCTCAGTTGGAGACTTGAAAAATCCAAGTCACTGAGTGAGGTCGGCTATATGAATCTTAGAACGCCATTGTTTTCCTAGGTCTTCCTCTACCCCTTTGGCCCTGAACCTCTGTCCCGTAGTCGCATCTTCTAACTGGAACGTCAGTATGCCTTCTTTGCACATGTCCAAACCACCATAACCGATTTTCTCTCAGCTTTCCTACAATTTCAGCTACTCCTACTTTACCTCGGATATCCTCATTCCTAATCTTATCCTTTCTTGTGTGCCCACACATCCAACGAAGCATCATCGTCTCCGCTACACCCATTTTGTGTACGTGTTGATGTTTCACCGCCCAACATTCTGTGCCATACAGCATCGCCGGCCTTATTGCTGTCCTATAAAATTTTCTCTTGAGCTTTAGTGGCATACGGCGGTCACACAACACGCCAGATGCACTCTTCCACTTCATCCATCCAGCTTGTATTCTATGGTTGAGATCTTCATATAATTCTACGTTCTTTTGCAAGATAGATCCTAGGTAACGAAAACGGTCGCTCTTTGGTATTTCCTGATCTCCGATCCTCACCCCTAACTCATTTTGGCCTCCATTTGCATTGAATTTGCACTCCATATATTCTGTCTTTATCGGCTTAGGCGAAGACCTTTAGATTCCAACACTTCTCTCCAAATGTTAAGCTTCGCATTTACCCCTTCCTGAGTTTTATCTATCAACACTATATCGTCTGCGAAGTTCAGAAACATAAATGAATTTAAAAAAAATAAAATAAATAAATAAATAAATAAAGCATATCTCTTTGTTGTTGTTTAGTGTGTATAAAAGTATTATTCGTAAGTAACAATAGTTGTTTTTTCACTCTTACAAATGAGAAGTGGGCCTTTTAGGTTCAAAAGCTAAAAAATTGTCTGATTTATTAAAAAATTCATCTCTAACCAATGATTGGATTATAATTTTATAGAGCCCACTAGCCACTATCTAGCCAAAGAAGCACTAGGCTAGCCAAATGTAGCTTTCTCTTATGTCATCTTCAATCGAAATGGCTAAATATAGCCCTGTCCAGAATTGAAGCCTGCAAAATATTATTTTAAATAAACAGTGTCAGTCCATACTCATATACCATTTCCAACCAAAGAGACTAAGTATAGCCCATCAATAATTTATTAGTTTTAAGTTTATACTGTAAATATATTAATTAAGTTAGTTAAATTACCTTTGGATGTTTTTCGAATCTAGCAGTTGAACTTAAACTAATTATTGTAACTAATGAGTTGGGCCCCAAAAAAAGGTTAAGAAGATGGCTACATTTGGCCAGCTTGATGCCCCTTTGGCCAAATAATGGTTTGGTGGACTCCATATAATTATAACCCAGCCTTCAGTTGGAGATGAGTTTTTGGGTAAATCAAGTTATTTTTTGGCTTTTGAACCTTTAGCCATCTCCATTGGAGACGGCCTTAGCCTTTTTTTTTTTGGGCAACTTAATTGAACCAAATTAACAACTAGATTTGAAAACATCTCACTGTAGTTTAATTAAATTAATTGATAAATTTAAAGTATAAACTAAAAACTAATAAATTATTAAGGGGCCATGTTTAGCCTTTTCGATTGAAGATGATATATGAGTATGACTTGACATTGTTCATTTAAAAATATTTTTTTGTAGGACTATAATGTTTAGCCATTTCGATTAGAAATAGCCTTATAAAAGAGGAAATGAGTTGCTTTTTTGCCTCCCACAATTATAATATTATTCCCAAATAAATGTACTTAAATAGAAAGGCCCCATGAATCATATCCATGGACCTTAAAATATTGAATTGCCCTCAACTCAACAAATTCATCTTGATCGGTCCTAAGGGGGGAGGGCAATTGGACCAAAGGTTGCCCGTTGGACTGCCCTTGCAATAATTGTTGGATCTTGAGCGCGCTGGAGAGCCATGACGTCATCATGCTGCAGAAAGGGAATGCCCCACGTGGACGCCACCGAGTCTTTGAGCTGAATTTTCTACTCTTGCAACCGTGAAAGTTCCAACATCAAAAAAATTAATAATTATAAGTTTTGCCACACGGCACAATTTGCTGCATTGTATTTTTTTTTTTTTAAGAAATCAACTACCAGGATTAATTCAAAAGTAAAAAAATAAAAAAAATTTATTTTGAACAACACACCTAACAAACTTACAAAGTTCAACCATCTTCTTCATTCACTTTTTATTTATAATTAATTATACTTGTTGTAATGCTGTACTTTGCTTTGTATTTGAAATTAAATTATTAGAGTTTTATTTTCAAAGAACAAACTTACTAAGTACATACTTACAAGACATATGAAAAAAGAAGAAATATAGGAAAACTAATGAAAAGGGCTTGAAAACTTTGAGTTTTAATGATAAGGACAAAATAAAGGGTAAAGTGAATAGTAACAGAATTGACTTTTTAGTGTGAAAATGTGGTTTTTCGTTAAAGTGAACAGTACCAGGTGCTTTTCGTTAAAGTTCCCAAGAAATATTTGTGAATAGTAATCAGTCTTGTTGTTGCCCTTTCTCTTCTCAAACCCGTGGACTTGCACGAAGACAATTATTGTTTAGAATGAATAGTAAATTTCACTGCCCTTGCCCTTGCCTTCCTAAAATGGGTGAACTTTCTTTATTGAACAAGCAAATCATATAATGTACTTATAAAATCTTATTGTTTAAAAAAAATGAAAATATTAAAAATACTTTGGTTTAAATCTTTAAGAGCCCACTAAAAAGAGTTACGCAATCGGGTAATATAATTTTCTTCCTTCTGTATAGCCTTTATTATATTTAATTATAATATTTCTAAGGCCAGTTCTTAGTGCCCTTGAACTTGAGACTAGCAGTAGTCCTTAGTTTTGGGTAGCATTTGGGTTCAAATTTAAAAAAAAAAAAATAGAAAGAAAAACATGAAATAAGGTATTTACTTTGTATTAATGTTGACATAAAGTTTTGATCTCAAATAGAAAATGATGTGACTTGAATTTTGCTCAAATGAAGCTAATGTTTAACCAAGATGTCAAGGGAAGGGACCCCAGAATGTTTGATCCATGTCTCCCATTTCACTCCCTCTCAAGCATGAACACCCGCTGACTTAAAACATAATCTTATCCTCCTCTATAATGTCGGATTCTCTGATTCATTGACCCTTTGCTTGGATTTTCTATCAAATGCCTCTTTGGTGGTCCTATACATTGTTCTATTCTTTTGTTTATGTATTCAGATTATTACCCTCTTTTCTTTTCAATCATCTTCCTATGTGATTATTATTGCATGCAGACACCATTTTGCATCCATTCAATTGCATCATCTGTACTTGTTTATATATCTTATCATATTCTTAGTTATAATTTATTGATTATTTTGATAGAATTTTGATACTTTTGTTATGTATTTTTAATGTAGGACATGCGACTTCCTCTTGAGCATAAAATAATCAAATGGATGAATTTTAGAATGATTACAATTGAAGGATGTTTGTGAGTCTTTCAAGATGATTGTATCAAAATTCCAGATTTTTCTACCAAACTGTTTGACCGGGACGAAGAAAAGAAGGCCCAGCGCGCAGCTTTTCCAAATTGACATTTTTGGACGTTTTGAGTATTTTGAAGGTCAATATGGCATATTTTGAGGAAGGTTCAGATTTGTTGGGGACGTCTTAAGCTTTTAAAAGAGACATTTTGGGACCAAATCATTCAAAAGTCTAATTTCTTGAGAAGTCTGAAGTTGACTTTAAATAGGAAACCTTTTATTAGCTATTTTCTTATTTTTCTTATGTTTCCTAGTTTTATTCTAAGACATTTTCTAGGTAGGATTTTATCTTGTAGTAGTATAAATAAGGCTATTTGGTCATTAGGTTAAGAGGGATCTTTTTGGAGAACTTTGCTAGGCTTTGAGGATTTGTACTCTTCTTTCAAGGTGTTTTCTATCCATGTTTTTAATAATATTTTGTTTTATGATTGGTCGTAATTAATTGTTTTGCTAGGGCGACGCGACGAGCCTTAACAAGAATATGTAGTTTCTTTTCAATTTACTTATGATTGTGCATGCATGTTTTGAATTATTAATCATCGTGTTTAAACTATCTAGTGTCATAGTGATTCGTGACCATAGGATGTTTAGAAAAGTAATTTGATACAATTATGGTTGGAAGGTTCCTTGAAATTGGGGATGGCTTCTTGTGGTTAATTATTGTAATTTCACTTAGGACGAACAACGCCCCTTAAGGTTTGCATGGTTTTTCAAAAGGTTTTCATAATTCTTAATGAGTCTTTCATGTTGACATTTCGATCCAAATGTCCGGACAGGTGTATGTTTGATATACTTTAGGAAAACCTAACATTCAAAATATGCATAGGTAATTCTTAAGTAATTGGGAGAACTACGTAGGATGGTTAAGGTGATGGCGGAACCCTATTGTATTTTTAAAATGATTTTCAAAACCGTTTTCTTTTAGTTATTTTCCTTTTACTGAATCTTTTAAATTATTTTTTATTATTTTAGCTCACAAAATCAACATTTTTCAAGCTTTGCTTTCAAATAATTATTTAAGGATTAGTTTAAATACAAATTATTCATTTAATACCTGTGAAGGACGATCTTTCTACAACTGACTATACTACAATTACCTTGTTCTCTTGCGAGTGGTAAAAATCATATCAGTTCTCATACCATACAGATAATATTAAGTGTGTAATGTACATTCCATTTTTTGTACAAACGATATTTAAAATAAAGATAATTGTATATGACAACTCAGTGCAAGCAATGCGAAATCACAATGGAGCCAATGAAGTCACTTGCACTGACGACTTGTTTTTTTTGTTTAATTAATTATTTAACTAGTCTTCATGCACGTGTGTGAATTGATAAAAGGAATTACATGTTTTAGATGCGTAAATTGACAAAAGGAAAGTTAAATATTTGAAGTAAATGAATAATCTTATATCATGCTAGAAGAAATCTCTCATAAACCAATCAAAGCAGCTGAATTCATATAATAAAATCGGTCTCTATGAATTTACATTAAGAATAGAGAAAATAATATTTAATAAACAACTGATTGAATCACATTATTGTTAGCCCATTTTGAGGCTAAGCCCACCCCCCTCTCCCTTAATGTAGATAATATCGTTTATTCAAAGGAAAAAAAAATCATTTGACAACTAATTTAATCACATTATTATGTGTGTGCAAAAGACATTTTTATAACTGGCATTACATGTCTCTTAAGATGTTTTGAACTTGTTTAAAAATAGAGAAAATAATATTTAATGAACAATTGATTGAATCGCATTATTGCTAACCTATTGTTAGGTACTAATTATTAAAAAAAAACAGTACAAAAAATATTAGGGGGAAAGACTATTTACTACCCTCATATTTCATGGTTTTCAACATTTAGTACATCAAGTTTTTTTCGTTTCAGAGTCATACCTAAAGTGTAAATTTTGGGACAATCTCATACATCCGTTAGTCAAACTGTTAAATTTGCCGTTAATTGTGACGTGGCGCCCATGTGGACAATGACTGGGCGCCACGTGTCAGCCACTTTTTTTTTTTTTTTCTTTCTTCTTTTCTTCTTCTTCTTCTTCTTCTTCTTCTTCCACCCGACTGCAACATTTTTTTTTTCCTTCCTCCTTCTCCTTCCTTCCCCTTCTTCTCCTTCTTCCTTCTCTTCCTCCGAATCTGGGGAAGTTTTTTTTTTCTTCCTCCTTCTTCCTTCCTCTTCCTTCCTCTTCTTCTTCTTCTTCTTCCTCCGAATCTGGGCAGATTCGGTTTTTTTTTTTTTTTTTTTTTTTTTTTGAGGAAGATGAAGGAGGAAGGAGGAAGGAGGAAGAAGAAGAAGAAAAAAAGTTGCAGTCGGAGGAAGAAGAAGAAGAAAGAAGAAAAAAAAAAAAAGCCGAATCTGGGCAGATTCGGAGGAAGAAGAAGAAGAAGAGGAAGGAAGAAGGAGGAAGGAGGAAGGAGAAGGAAGAAGGAGGAAGAAGAAGAAAAAAAAAAAAACTTCCCCAGATTCGGAGGAAGAAGAAGAAGAAGAAGAAGAAGAAGAAGAAGGAGAAGGAGAAGAAGGGGAAGGAGGAAGGAGGAAGAAGAAGAAAGAAGGAAAAAAAAAAAAACGAATCTGGGCAGATTCGGAGGAAGAAGAAGAAGGAATAAGGAGGAAGGAGAAGGAAGCAGGAAAAAAAAATTCCCCAGATTCGGAGGAAGAAAAAGGAGAAGGAGAAGGAGAAGGAAGAAGAAGGAAGAAGGAAGAAGGAGAAGAAGGGGAAGGAAGAAGGAGGAAGGAAGAAGGAGAAGGAGGAAGAAAAAAAAAAGTTTGCAGTCGGGTGGAAGAAGAAGAAGAAGAAGAAAGAGAAAAAAAAAATCGCCAGATTCGGAGGAAGAAAAAGGAGAAGGAGAAGGAGAAGGAAGAAGAAGGAAGAAGGAGAAGAAGGGGAAGGAAGGAGGAAGGAAGAAGGAGAAGGAGGAAGGAAAAAAAAAAAGTTTGCAGTCGGGTGGAAGAAGAAGAAGAAGAAGAAAGAAGAAAGAAGAAGAAGAAAGAGAAAAAAAAATAAAAAAAAATTCCCCAAATTCGGAGGAAGAAAAAGGAGAAGTAAGAAGAAGGAAGAAGAAGGAAGAAGGAGAAGAAGGGGAAGGAAGAAGGAGGAAGGAAGAAGGGGAAGGAGGAAGAAAAAAAAAAAAAGTTTGCAGTCGGGTGGAAGAAGAAGAAGAAGAAGAAGAAGGAAGAAGAAGAAGAAGAAGAAGAAAGAAGAAAGAAGAAGAAGAAGGAAGAAGAAGAAGAAGAAGAAGAAAGAAGAAAGAAGAAGAAGAAGAAGAAGAAAGAAGAAAGAAAGGAAAAAAAAAAAAAACGTGTCACAAAAAAAAAAACGTGGCTGACACGTGGCGCCAGGTCATTGTCCACATGGGCGCCACGTCACAATTAACGGCAAATTTAACAGTTTGACTAACGGATGTATGAGACTGTCCCAAAATTTACACTTTAGGTATGACTCTGAGACGAAAAAAACTTGATGTACTAAATGTTGAAAACCATGAAACATGAGGGTAGTAAACAGTCTTTTACCCAAAATATTAATTATTAGAAAAACACTGTTAAAATGATGAAATTATTCTTGCCACATTTGACGCATTATTTTGGGCTGCTCTTGAAGTTTTTTATTTGAGGGGCATTTCTATCCACTTATTTTTTGTGAAACTTGTGACCCCAAAAGGAATTGTTGACTTTTTATATCAAGATTTGCTAATTTGACCACCCAATCTTGGTAAATTGACCTTCAATATTAAGCCAAAAATGCTACTTCCACCGCAAATTGATGAATATATGATTCTTGAATCCATAGTGACTATTCAGACTCCGCCATTGTGTACCACGTTAACTACTTTTCATTAATAGCTACAAGCTCTTTCTAATGTATATTAGGTTAGAACTTTTGCCATCTACCAATGTAGCTACGTATATATCTATGTTGATATTTTAGCAAGTATACCATATGCACAAACTGCCTACTCATTATCCTCCGGTTGGCATATTACATTTCGATTGAAAAAGATAAGTAGAAAAAGATACACCTATTATGCAGATATGTTGGCATTGCATTTATGAATCGTTGGGATAAAATGAATGACTAAACCAATCAGAATGTTTCAAATGTAGTAACTGATGCGAAAATTATCTTAACACACAAATTTAACCCTCTTTTGACAACTGTAGTATAAGTATAAGTAGGGATCGTTCTGGACCGGAGATTAAGAGGGCTTGCTAAGAATCTCTAAACTGACTCAAAAACATAAAACTAAACTTAAAAATACTTAACAAGATTCACAAGACTCAAAGCAAACTTAAAATACTCAAAACAGCTTAGAACAACTAAATAAATTTAAACTAGACACTAGGAATGACTTTGGACGAAAATTGACTTTTACTTGAATCAAAACATTTAAAAACACAAATTAAAACATATTCTAACTAATTAGACACACTAAAGTAAAGGGGGATTGAGTTTTGGATGAAGTTGAAACAAACAAACAAGTATGAAAAACTAGACAGATTGTAAAACAAATTTGAGAAATAAGATGATGGATGAGATAGCTAGAGGCTTTTTCTCCACACATGACATGTATGCAAATAACTTAATTTCCAATTACTACTTCATTGAATTATGAATGACAATACTCCAAATTAACCGTGACATCACTAGTTAACTCTCAGATTTTCCTTGTTTTATTAGATTGGATGACATCATTCGACAACCCAAAACATTCTTTAAAAGTTCCCTACATGACATCATAATAGAGATACAATCAAAGATCATTACGTTTAATGAAAATCATAAGCATTGACAAAGCACTTGCAACTATGACATCATGTCACTTATGCTAGGAATTGAACTTAAATCGATCGTTTATAAGCGACCTCCACTACTTATAAATATAAGTTTGTAACGATTATATGAAACTTTCTTATATTATAGCAACGGATTTATGCATGCCAATTAAGTGTCGACCCTTAATTAACAAATACAAATAAGTTATCAATCAAATAGTTAAGCCAATTGCATTCACGATTCAAGAGTTCATAACTGGAATTTATCAAATTATATTGCACACATAATCATGGCTTTGAAATCACCCATAGCCAAGAGGGGTTTAGCCACTCATATTTACAACAAAACGAAATGAAATGAATTTAAACATTAGAAACAAAAGAAAGAAAACACCAAAACGCTCCAACGATCCAAGTTGGACAGCAAGCACGTCCAAACACTTTCCTTCCCTTTCTTTGCTACGGCACAAGGTGTTGGTAAGTGTTTGAAGGTTTGTTTGTATGGAGGAATGGCTGAATGTGTTTAGGTTGGATGGAGGTCACGGCAAGGAAAGGGAAATGAAGGTGCATGGAATTGTGTTTTTGTTGTGGGAATGTGTAAAATGGTTAAGAAGAAAAGACTCTGCCTTGCGGCAGAATGTGTCTTCCTCCCTTCTCCCTAAACTGTCCCCCTGAATATGTCTTTGGATGGATATATTTATAGGCTAGGGAGATGATGTAATGGGTTGTGGTAATGAGTGGATGTAGTGGTAGGTGAATCTGTTGGGTGGTTGTAATGAGTGGATGTGTTGGGTGAAATGAGTGGATGTAGTGGTAGGTGAATGGATGTGTTGGGTGAAATGAGTGGATGTAGTGGTAGGTGAATGTGTTGGGTGGTTGTAATGAGTGGATGTGTTGGGTGAGATGAGTGGATGTAGTGGTAGGTGAATGGATGTGTTGGGTGAAATGAGTGGATGTAGTGGTAGGTGAATGTGTTGGGTGGTTGTAATGAGTGGATGTGTTGGGTGAAATAAGTGTGCTAAAATGGTTATTTACAGGGAGAGGATGATACATAAACTTCAAATTTCGTCAATTCCTTTTGCTCCAAGCATATGTTATCATTCCATGCCAAAAAATGCTCCAAAATGCTCCAAAATGCACTTATTTGCCAAATTAACCCTTTGGACCTACAAACAAACGAAAATAGCTTAAAAATACTAAAATAACTACGAACTAACAACATAAATGCCAAGAAACAAGCTAACTAAGTCGCATAAATATGCTCATATCAGTAACCTCATAAACAATGATAGATTCAGAAAAATTTTCATGAGTGGGCTAGCTAAAACTATTAGCATGTAATCATATGATATTTTTTTTGCCTACATAAAAGTTATATAATAATCTACATAAAATTAAGAACATGAAGTACTAATCCAAACAAGTCTACTAATTACTTTCCAACTAGTTTTAACACAAATAAAACATGCATACAAAATGCAATAGAAAGAGAACAAATATTATCATTTTTGTTAATAACAGGTACTCAAAAGAAAAATAGGTTAGGGGATACCAATTCAAGTTGTGTCTTTAGATCCCTAATACTATGTTTGGATGAAGATATTTAAGATTACTGATTAGTTTTAAAATGACAGAAATTGAAGTGATAGGATTTTGTTTTCTAGAATTTGTGAATTTTCTTGTTTGGTTAGCCTAAAAGAATATTGGAATTGAAGACATAATTTGTTATTTTTAAACTCTTAAACATTGAAATTGGAAATGACACCTATTTACATGGAATTTAAACTTGGGAATTGGAGGTCCCAAATTCCAAGTTCTTTTTCCATGTGGAAATTGGAAATTTCTATGTTAATGAATCCAAACAAGAGAATTGGTGCTTGTCAATTTATAAATTCTGACTTTTATCTAAATTCTAAGTTTATTTTCATCATCCAAACATAGTGTAATGGAAGTGAAATCTTTTGTTATTATCAAAATCAGTATTGACGTCGAGCTCTTTTTATTAGTTACAAATAAAGAACAATGAAACATGGACTATTCCCAAATTTTTAAATCCTAATAGACAAATTCAAGGGCCAAAAAAATAATTAACCTAACAATTGAATCAAGAAATAAGATATATGAGGAGCTGAGGAACTTACCCAATGTTGAATTTCATTAGAACATAATTTGACAGACAGTTATTCATAGTTTTTCTTTGGGTAAAGTACAAAAAACTACCTCAACTATTAGTTTCACGACACTTTCATACCTCATCTTTTAAAATTGACAATGTCATACCGCATCTTATGAATTTGTGACAATGTCATACCTCCGTCAGTTTTTCTGTTAATTTCTCTGTTAAATGCTGACGTGGCCCGACACGTGTCCCACTCACTAATCCAATTGGATTAAAAAAAATAAAATATATTTTTAATAATAAAAAATAATAAAATTAAAAAAAATAATATATATATATATATATATTAAATCTCTCTCACTCTCTCCTCTCTCTCCCCCCTTTCTCGCCACTCTCTCTTCTTTGCAACCCAAAACCCCTTCCCACCCGTCCTCCACCACCCTCTCTCTCCTCTCTCTCTCTCCCCCCTTTCTCGCCACTCCCTCACTTTGCCAACCCAGTTCGTCCCCCCCAACCCAACGCGCACTCATCTCTCCTCCCTCATCTTCATCTTCTTCCCCTTTTCCTTCTATCTGCAACCCCAAAAAAAAAAAAAAATCGAACCCAATTTCGGCCTAAGAAGAAGAAGAAGAACCCTCTCAAAAAACAAAAAATTTGAACCCAGTTTCGACCCAAGAAGAAGAAGAAAAAGAAGAAGAAGAAGAAGAAGAAGAAGAACGAAAACGAAAAAACAAAAAGGACTGGATGTTTCGTCTCAGGAGAAGAAGAAGAAGATAAAGAAGAAGAAGAAGGAGAGAGAAGAACAAAAAAAATAAAAAATAAAAAGTGAAGAAGACGAACGAAAACGAAAAAAAAAAAAGTGACTGGATGTTTCGGCTCAGGAGAAGAAAAAGAAGGAGGAGAGAGAAGAACAAAAAAAATCGAAAACGAAAAAAAAAAAAGTGAAGAAGAACGAAAAAAAAAGTGACTGGATGTTTCGGTCCAGGAGAAGAAGAAGAAGAAGAAGAAGAAGTAGAGAGAAGAACAAAAAAAGTTGAAAACGAAAAAAAAAAGTGACAAATCAAGAAGAAGAAGAAGAAGAAGAAGAAGAAGGAGGAGGAGGAGGAGAGAAGAACCAAAAGAATTGAAAAAAAAAAGTGAAGAAGAAGAAGAAGAAGAAGAAGAAGAACGAAAACGAAAAAAAAAAGTGACTGGATGTTTCGTCCTAGGAGAAGAAGAAGAAGATGAAGAAGAAGAAGAAGGAGAGAGAAGAACAAAAAAATAAAATAAAAAGTGAAGAAGAAGAACGAAAATGAAAAAAAAAAGTGACTGGATGTTTCGGCCCAGGAGAAGAAGAAGAAGGAGGAGAGAGAAGAACAAAAAAAATTGAAAACGAAAAAAAAAAAAAAGTGAAGAAGAACGAAAAAAAAAGTGACTGGATGTTTCGGCCCAGGAGAAGAAGAAGAAGGAGGAGAGAGAAGAACAAAAAAAATTGAAAACGAAAAAAAAAAAAAGTGAAGAAGAACGAAAAAAAAAAAGTGACTGGATGTTTCGGCCCAGGAGAAGAAGAAGAAGAGAGAAAAACAAAAAAAATTGAAAACGAAAAAAAAAAAAAAAAGTGACAAATCGTCTAGGAGAAAAAGAAGAAGATGAAGAAGAAGAAGAAGGAGGAGAGAGAAGAACAAAAATAAATTGAAATTGGTGCGGGAGAAGGAAAGGATGCCGCACCCCTAGGAATTTTTTTTTTGTTTTTTTATTCTTAATTTTTTAATATTTAATTATTTTTTAATACAGTTGGATTAGTGAGTGGGACACGTGTCGGGCCATGTCAGCATTGAACAGAGAAATTAACAGAAAAACTGACGGAAGTATGACATTGTCACAAATTCGTAAAATACGGTATGACATTGTCAATTTTAAAAGATGATGTATGAAAATGTCGTGACACTAATAGTTGAGGTAGTTTTTTGTACTTTACCCTTTTTCTTTTCTTGGGAAAGCAACGCAGCTTTGTCAAATAGGGAATAGGCTTTTTTGTTTTGAAGAATAGGGTAAAAAAGATGTGGAGTAGAAGAAACCTAATTATGTATTAATCACCATTTTCACTTTTAGCCTAAAAATTATAAAATAATATATAAAGTAAAAAAACATTATTTAACATATTAAACAATGGCTTTGGCATGACTTGGGTGGGCTGTTATACCTATAATAAGAAAAAACAAGCTCATATACATACATTATAGTTGTAGTTTACAAAAATTTTCCCTAGGCTACAACCCACTGTAGTTGTGTAGTTCCACCAGCTCATAGAAGATAAAACCACCATCGGGGATGCTCAAATAACAGTGATTAGTAGCACCTAATAACAGCTAGGGCCTTTTTTTTTTTTTTGGTCAAATGATGGATTTATTAAATTATATGTTAGATTAGGAAACCGACGGAATTTGAACTTACGCCGTAATGTAAGGGCAACACTTCTCTCCATGACTATAGTAGAAGACCACTTGCCGGCTAGCACTAGCGGGGGCACCAAGAGGTCAAGGAGGTCCTCGGCCCACCCTGACCTTGAAAATATATATATATATATATATATATATATATATATATATATATATATATATATATGTGTATTATACTTATTTCTCTTCATTTAAAACCCTCCTATTGTTTAAAAATTCAAATAAATTCAATCATTATCGCTTGTTATGGTCACCTATCACAAATCAGACCTTTATTAAACCCATCATTCACTTTTATTTATAAAATAAAATTTTTTGCCTCACAATTTTAGCTGATTTCTTTCACAGTGCAACTGAAAAATTCAAGAGCTATTTCCTATGTCACTCCCGAAATTTCATATCTTTTGTCATTTCAAATTTCAAATCCAATCGACTTATAAAAAAAATTAAAAACATTAAATAAGCACAATAAGGTATGTAAATCTCTATTAGTTCGTTTCTACTCTTACTTGAGTGTTAGGCTTTATAATTTTTTATTGATTTTCTCTATTAATTCTGTTAATTCTTTCACTAGAGTATCGATGACGATGTTATCATGCAATGATTTCAAAATATGAAAACTCTTTGAGGATAAATAAGATTATTTTGGATACATATTAGGATATCATGGTTAATAACCTTACAAATACTACTCTCTTTTTTTAACAGTGTGAGAGGCCCCTGCTCACAAGAAATCATGACTCCGCCACTACTAGCTAGTGTGTTTTTTGACTGATCAATTTATGTTCTTTATGTAATTTTTAGTTTTCAGTGATTTTAAGTTCATCGCCTGTTTAATTTTTGACTTTATGTTACAAAATAGTTATAAAACGCATCAACCTATATTTTCTAGCAAGTAGCAGGGACCAGTCAAACTGTGAGTGATTTGGGTCATAGTCTCAGCGGTTGCGATCAGATCATGTATTATTAATTTGTATTATCACTAGCATTATTATTGGTTTATTTGACTAACGTACAAATGGGACATGAAAATCATGTGCAGATGTTTCGAGCTCTTGTTTGTCTTCTTAAATAATTCACTCCCTGTACCTGACTGCCTTAATCCTCTCGGCAAGGTGTACTAATTTTCTAGCCAAATTAAATCATGAAAATAATTTGACGACTCATGTCTTCTAATCGTGCATTTCATCCTTAATTTGTTTATGTTTCTTATTTTTTTTCTTCGATTTATTTAATTTACCACTTAAAAAATAGACTACAAAAGAAAAAACGCGTAAAAATTATTTTTTCAACCATAAAATTATGATAGGGTTACAACTTACGTAGAATAATGAAATAAAAAAGCTTATGGTAAAGTTGGGTTATGCATTTGCAGTAAAATTGGTTTAAATGCAAAAGTGGATAATTATCCTTTGAGAGTTTTGTTTTGAATTGTCGTGCTCTTATGTAATATCCCACATTGACCAACTGAGAGGGGATGATGTGCCTTATATGTACATGCCCACCTCCATATAGCACGAGGCCTTTTGGGAACTCATTGATTTCGGATTCCATCGGAACTTCAAAGTTAAGCGAGTTCGGGCGAGAGCAATCCTAGGATGGGTGACTCATTGGGAAGTTCTCGCCTGAGTTCTCAGAAATAAATCCGTGAGGGAATGGTAAGCCCAAAGCGGACAATATCGTGCTACGACAGAGTCGAGGCTGGAATGTGATATCTTATGCACTAAAGTTGGTCTTGTGAAATTCATCATATTTATCATGGAAATAATTTTATTGCTGATGATTTGGCTCGTTTAGTTTTGTTATGCAGTTTGGGTTCAGTCTTTTTTAAGCAAGCTTCTCCTAATTGCTAGTTGCAGATATAGATAAGATCTTGAGACCTCGTGATATTCTTATGTAAGCATTCATTTTTTTGGTGCTAAAAAAAAATTGTGATAATTTTATTTTGAAATGTCTACAAAAACTTTTATTTTTGTTTTGTTTATGTCCATATTATGAACAAAGTTGGCATGGCCACTTATTGGTATAACAAACATAACTCACCACTCCTTGAATTGTATCGTCCCTACGTGATTGGTAGGATTAATTTATGAATGCAATTTCTCTGATTAGAAAATAGCACACAATATGTGGTACTCCAATACTTGCAGCTTCCCATTTCAATGAAATTACAAATTTAATGCGGCCCAATTCTACCCAACAAGTTTCTTAGAGCAACTCTACCCATGGAGTCCTCCCCTGGCAATCCACTATTGAATCCACCATATTGAACACTAACTGCCTTTAATGAATAGTAACTGCCATTAATGAACAGTAATTGCCATTTGTATCTCCACCCTTGGAGCCCTCCCCCTGGCAATAGGCAATAAAATATTAGTTTTTTTGTTTGTTTAAATAATACAAAATAAAATTATTTGTAATTTCGGATAAGATTTTTTAAATCGTTCTCGTTGCACCACGTGTCATTTTATAAAAAAAAAACAATTATTTAGCAATGGAGTTCAATAAGATTTTTATCCAATGTCATCGTGCCACGTGTCGTTATCTTTTGAGAATCTTTGACGATAGATTTCGATCATATTTTAACTCGTTCAAAATTGCGCCACGTGTCATTATCCGAAAAGATAATTATTGGAGATTGATTTCGATAAGATTTTTATCCAATACGATCGTACCATGTGTCATTATCTTTTCAGAATCTTTGAGGATAGATTTTGATCAGATTTTTAATGAATGATGGCATGCCACGTGGCCTCATCTACAATCTGATCCTTTCTGAATCGTCCATATAATCACCATCCATCCTCACAAATCTCACACCAATTTTCTCAACATCTCTATCTCATTATTCATAGTTTCTGCTTCTTTTTCACCATCCATCCTTACAATGTCTTCTTCTTCATCAAGGATGATGTGGGAAATCGATCAGCAAGAGGAAGAATTGTTTAACCAATCTGAAAGAATGTTCAACCTTTAGATAGCCGAAAATGAGATGGAAGAGGATGAGGAGCGTAGAATGAGAGATGACAAAACAAGAATGGCCAGAGCCTCACATTCTCGTCGAGTCATCCAGACTGTTGCTCAGATATGTAGGCCCAGCCGTTCAAGAAACCTTGATAGAAGTAGGCAACGACGGGGTGAAGAGATGTTGGACGATTACTTTGTCCATAACAGTGCATTTCCTGATACGCACTTCAGATGCCATTTTAGAATGGAACGACATTTGTTCAACAGAATCATGACTGATGTTTGCAACCATGATTCTTACTTTGTGCAAAAGAAGGATGCTTGTGGTGTTATAGGTCTCTTGCCTGAGTAAAAAATCACTGCTGCGTTGCGGATGCTTGCGTATGGAGCATCTGCAGACTAAGTGGATGAGATAACGAGAATGGGGAAATCAACCATTCTTGAGGCCCTGATGAGGTTTTGTGGAGCAGTCGAATCTTTATACACTGCTAAGTACCTCCGAAAACCTACTCACATGGACTTGCAAAGGCTTCTGAAGAAGGGTGAGATGCGAGGTTTTCCTGGGATGATAGGAAGCATCGATTGTATACACTGGACGTGGAAAAACTGTCCAAGTGCATGGCAAGGCGCATATGGGGACAGAAAAGGAGCAAAATCTATCATTTTGGAGGCAGTGGCATCTTTTGATACATGGATATGGCACGCCTTTCTTGAGGTTCCGAGGGCTCAAAATGATCTCAACGTCCTTACCCAATCCCCAGTGTTCAACGATGTCCTGCAAGGAAAGGCACCAAAAGTCACGTACGTCGTCAACGGACGTAGGTGCGATGGGCCATACTACCTAGCTGACGGCATTTACCCACGGTGGGAAACATTTGTCAAAACAGTGCCACGTCCGCGAAGTGCAAAGGAAAAACACTTTGCAAGCTGCCAAGATGGGTGCAGGAAGGATGTGGAGCGTTGTTTTGGTATCATTCAAGCTCGTTGGGCGATCGTCAGGGGTGCTGCCAGAATGTTCGATGTAGAGTCACTTCGATCCATCATGATGACGTGCGTCATTCTTCACAACATGATTGTGGAAGATGAGTTCGATTATGATGCGGTTGATGAATATGAGCCAGAGCCAGACACGATGAACAATTCAAGAACACATATATATTGTGCGCATGATGCCACCGAAGAACCCGTGCAACACGAGCCATTAGAAAGAGATGGACGTTACAATGAAAGGGTCATTCAACGATATACTGCATTTCAAAGGTCATCTATGCACAATGATCGGCAAATTGACTTGATAGAGCACCAGTGGGCATTGAAACAAGCTGAAGATACTTAAGTTTATTTAGTATGTTTGTTTGTATTTGGTGTGTTTATGTAATTTTATTTGGTGTGTTTTTTGAAGTGAGTTTTTTATTATTTCGTATGTTTATGTAATCTTATTTGGTGTGAATTATTTGGTATGTTTATGTAATTTTATTTGGTGTGTTTATGTAATTCCAATTGGTGAGTTTTTTAGTTTTATTTGGTGTGTTTTATAATTTCATTATACGTGAACAATTTGATGAATAAAGATTCTATTATTAGGATAAATATATTACGAAATTAAATACATGTACTCTCACTTTAAATAAAGTACTAACTTCAATAAAATGGAAACAACATAAATAATAAATTACAACCCAAAGTGATTGGAAAACTATGGGCTCCGATTACAAAAAGTACCATATTCATCATCACTTAACCAATATGTGGTGATAGGATCATCTTGTCTTGTTGTGCTAGGACCATCTTGTCTTGTTGTGCTAGGACCATCTTGTCTTGATCTCGCTTCTCTTACACGCCTCCTTTGCACCACATCCGCTTTCTTCGACTGCTAAAAATATTTAGAATTTGGAGACATCCCTTCTAAACGCGTGTTCATAATGTCACGATCTCGTTGTGCAATTCTTTCTTCTCTAAGCAACTCCCTTTCTTGCCTAAGTAGCTCTCTTTCCCTCTGTTCAGCTTGAAATGCTTGTTGAATAGCTACAACTTTTACCTCATCTCTAGCCTTTTCAGCCTCATATTTTGGCAATTCCCGCGCCAACGTCAATTCACCTTGACGAGCAAGTTCTTGCATGTACTTTCCATAATCATTCTTGGAAGCACTCATTTTCCTCTTTGAAGCCTTCTTACCTTGAGGCCTAATTGGATAACGGGTCGACCCCGACGCTTGTTCAGGAATGGGCGTTTCAGGCACTTCTTCTCCATCTTCTTCATCAACATGGGAGCCATGATGGGGTGTAGAGTGTGGAGGGGTGCTGTGTACAAAGGTGCTGTGTAGAGGGATGCTGTTCATGCATACTTCTGGACCAACAGGCACAATTTTGAATTTAGGACAATCTTTAACAATATTCCAACATTCCCACCGGTTGAATGATTTGTTTCTTGATTTGATTTTGGCAGCATACCATGCTTGTGCTTGAAGTTGCTACAAATAATCATAATGAAATTATTAGGTAACAAATAAATAATACAAACAAATAATAATAATGAAATTATTAGGTAACAAATAAATAATACAAACCAATAATAATAATGAAATTAGGTCACAAATAAATAATACAAACAAATAATAATAATAATGAAATTAGGTCACAAATAAATAATGCAAACAAATAATAATAATAATGAAATTAGGTAACAAATAAATAATACAAATAAATAATAATAATGAAATTATTAGGTAACAAATAAATAATACAAACAAATAATAATAATGAAATTAGGTCACAAATAAATAATGCAAACAAATAATAATAATAATGAAATTAGGTAACAAATAAATAATACAAATAAATAATAATAATGAAATTATTAGGTAACAAATAAATAATACAAACAAATAATAATAATGAAATTAGGTCACAAATAAATAATGCAAACAAATAATAATAATAATGAAATTAGGTAACAAATAAATAATACAAACAAATAATTATAATCAAATTAGGTAACAAAATAATAATACAAACAAATAATTATAATATATTCTTACATCATTCGCATAATTTGCCCCACTTCGAACATTACTACTAGCTTGTGTCAAGGCATCTCTCCACGTACTAAAGGAATGGCTAAGTATTTTCCAACGACTAGACATCGATTCTTTGGTTCTTTTCCCACTCATTTGCTCAAGAAATTTGGTATGAATTAAACTCTACATTTCTCGCAACTGCATCTCATTACCCGTAAGGGAATTACGAGTAACTTCAACCCAGCTAGTGCACAACACAATATCTTCAAGAAGCGACCAATTCGTACCTGCATCAGTGGTCATTTTGTGGAAAAAAAAATTGGATTGAAACTTTGAGAGAAAGATAGGAATTTGATTGAAAGTAGTTGAGAAAATATGAAATTGTGGTGTAAGGTAAATGGAGAAGAAGTGGTATTTATAGAAAAGTAAAAACAATTTTTTACAATTTTTTTTTCAGATTTTTTACAATTTTTTCGGACTTTTTCCATTTTTTTTAATTTTTATTCAAATAATTAATCTCTACCGTTGGATTTTAAAAAAAATTGAATTCCAACACTCCAGATTGTGCCACATGTCACAACGGTAACTTTTCTTAATTTTAAAACTAGTTTTTCTTTATTTATAAAGTATATTAGTATCGACCGTTGATCTCAGATCAAACGGTTGATATTAAATAAGATTTTTTTATTTTTTTTACCATTGAGATCCAATGGTCCAAATTAAGGAGTCGTTGAGATCGAACGGACTGTGGGAAGCCACATGGCTTCCCAACGGTAACTGAGACCACTGCAAAAGCGGACTGCTTTTCTGAAAAGCTGTCAGGTGACGTGCCCCCACGCGTGAGTGGGGTGCACGTGCCTAATAGAAAAAAATAAAAAAAGGGTTTGGAGCTCGGGCTCACAGGCTGTCAAAAGTTGATAGGCCTTCTGCTCGGGCCTTCTCAACAGCTCGGGCTCTTCAAGGCTGGAGTTGATTCACAAGGCCTCGGGCCCTTTCCTCTCCCCTGTCCCCCGGGATACTCCCATGGCTGGAGCTGTTCTTAGGCAACTGGCTATCTGGGCCCGACCTATTTGGTACGCAATTCGGACGCCTTTAACTTGTTCTTATAATATTTTTAAATGAGTTTTAATCACAACTGATCTTTGAAATTGACCCTCACTATCAAGATGGTATCTGAAATTAAAAATCAATTAATGTAGTCCCTGAAAATAGGTGTTGCAAATCAATGTGGTCATTCCGTCACTATTATGTTAAAAATTCCGTTAAGTGCTGATGTGACACATAAATGGATCTCACAAGATTTATGAGTTTTTATCACAAATGATCCCTGAAATTGGCTCACACGATCAAGATGGTTCCTGAAATTGACCCATACAATCAAGATGGTCCATGGAATTGAAATCGATCAATATAGTCCTTCAAAGTAGATGTCACAAATCAATATGATCATTCCGCCACAATTCTGTAAAAAAATTTGTTATGTACTGATGGTAGGTTTAATAATTAATTAAAAAATTTGTCTAAATACCTTTTTGCACAATAGAAGTTTTTTTTTTCTTATAGGATGGCCTATTCTGAAGAGAGTTCCCTTCTATAAATTCTTAAAGGCATAAGGCTTAACCAAGGTCTAAAATGGGGTGTGAAAATAGTTTTCAACCAACAATAGACGCACCTTGGTTATAACCTAATATCTCAAGGCAAACCTCGCCATTCTTTGCATCACCATACCACCAAGGAAGCGCCAAAAAAGCTCCCCAAGATTAAGGTTGTGCTTTTCAAAAAAAGAAAAAGATTAAGGTTGTGAGGATGTTGATTGCCTAAATGTTATCGGTGATGTCCCAGAAGTTGTTGCCAATCGGCCAAGCTGTCACCAAAGGTGATTTCGATCCAGGTTCAATTCGCTGAAAGGTGTCGACGTACTGAGATTTTTTTTAGAGAATAGAGAGCGAATGAGGTAGAGAAATCTGATTGGGAACAGAGGTGATTGTAGGACTGAGTTTTTGAATTGACAATTTTTTTATTAACTATTAAATTATTAAGCCTATTTGTATTTTTTTAATTTAATTGGACTCTTGTGACCCATTTATGCATCACATCAGCACCTAACAAAATTTTTGACAGAATTGTGATGGAAGAACTACATTGATTTGAGACACTTACTTGTGGGACTACATTGATCAATTTTCAATTTCATAGACCATTTTGATGTTGTGGGTCAATTTCAGGAACTATTTTGATGTCACAGGTTAATTTGAAGAACCACTTTGAGAAAGAAAAAAAAAAGGACTTATATGGTCCATTTATGTACCACATCAGCACTTAACATAATTTTTAATAGAATTATGATGGAATGAGCACTTTGAGTTGTGACACCTATTTTTAAGAATTACATTGATTTTCTATTTGAAGGACCATTTTGATGGTAATGGTCAATTTTGGGGACTATTTGTGATAAAAAGAATAATAACTAACATCTTTCATCATGAAATGTCAACTTTTCTAGAAATGATCTTTAAATGATGCTAAAAAGAATAAACAATTATAATTATAATATTTGTACAATAAAATAGTCAAATCGTCTTTAAAAGAGGAACGACTTATTACATTGGCTCCTTAGCAGTATTCTTAGAATATGATCTCCCCATTACTATCGTTTTATTACTACCCAACGATATGGTTTATGGTACTATTCTATTTAAAACATCGTCGATAACGAAAAAAAAAAAAAAAAAGATACCGACGAAAACTCTAATAACTTATTGTCTTATGTAAGGCAAGACCTAAAATAATAAATCGTAATAATTGCGGTCACTCACAAATAAACCTGATAATTTTTTACATGGCCCGTTAACACAACACGTAAACGACATGAAAATAAAGGGTTTCAGGTCAATACGATAATTAATCAGGTCGTTATCGGGTCACACGATAATAACTAGGGGTGGGTTCGGTACGGTTACCGTACCAAAACCCTTGTACCAATTACCGTACCAAACTTTCGGTTTGGTAAAATCTATTACCATTACCGTACCAAACTTTCGGTATACCGAAGTTCGGTATTGCCAAAAGTTTGGTTGGCATAGTATGGCAATGGTAATTGCCATTTTGTTTTGGGACAAAATATGTTTTTGTTTTTTTAACCCAATTCAAGGGCAAAACTTTTTTTTTGCACCTTTATCTCATACATTATAGATTAAATTCATCTATTATTCATCATTCACAATTCACACACATAATAATTCAAATGAAGCATCAAGATTCATCATGAAAATTAAGCTTACAATCCAAATAGAAGTTACGAACCAAAACAAATAGAAGTTAACAATCCAAATAGAAATTAAAGTTTCAAACCAAATGAAAATTGGAAGTAAACTTCAAAAAGGAGAATTCATTGATCAGTTATTCAAGCTTGAGATGTCGAAGCTTTTGGAGGAGGCATAAAACTTGTAGAAGATTGAGTTTGTGTCCAGCCTACATTACAAACAAAGAAAACATATTAATTAGTAGCAAGAAGAATTAAAGTTGAAAACCATTTAATAACAAATTTACTAAAAAAATTAAAGCATATCTTTCTTGTTTTCTCTTCTTCTATTTCCTTGTAAAATTGAAGCATATCTTCCGTTGATCCTTGTAGAAGTTTACTTCACTTGCCCTAAGCCAACCACTAGTATACACTAGTGCCTCCATTATTTTAGGAGTCAAGGATACCCTAAAAGGGTTCACAACCCTCATCCCTAGGCTAAATGCATTTTTACTAGCAACAGTAGAAGTGGGGGTTACAAAGATATTTTGGCTATTTGTGAAAGAATTAGGAACTCTTTTGCGTTTGATTTTCACAATTTTAAGAGATCAAAGTCACCAACAACAATGCTAATATAAGTAGGGTTTTATTTTCAAATTATTGGAATATTATAAATATGTGTTATATAATTATCTATTATATAATTTATAAATTATAAATTATATTGTATTTTCGGTATGGTACGGTAATACCATGGTAATGGTATCCATTACCAATACTGTGTCATGAAATTTCGGTACGGTACAATACCGTACCATTACCGATTGGTACAAAAAATTTGGCACAAAATCGGTATGGCACGGTTGGCAATTCGGTTGGCACAGTAATTTGGTAAAAAAATCCACCCCTAATAATAAGCCGTTAATAACGAGTCCTTAATAGGTTTACATGAAGGTGACACGCGGGTAGCCTGTTTTGACATGTTAAAAAAAATTATTTTGATGATTTTAATTTTTTAAACTACTAAAAGACTTACTATAAAATATAATTGCCATAGTGTAAGATCCCACATCGCCTGACGGAGAGGAGGTGATGTGCATTATATGTACATGCCCACCTCCCTATAGTGAGACGTGTTTTGGGTGGCGTGGTCCAAAGTGGACAATATCTTATTATGCGGATTGGGATGTGACCGTTTGGTATCAGAGCCACTCCTCGGCTGGAAGTGTGCCAACGAGGACGTCGAGCCTCTAAGGGGGTGGACTGTAAGATCCCACATAAGTGATGTGCCTTATATGTACATGCCCACCTCCCTATAGTGAGACACGTTTTGGGTGGAAGCCCAAGAACAAATATGTGAGGGCGTGACCCAAAGCAGACAATACCTTACTATGCGGATTGGGATGTGATAGTTATCTGATCCATTGTTGTCTAGCGGTTAGGATATCTGGCTTTCACCCAGGAGACCCGGGTTTGATTCCCGGCAACAGAATTTTTTTTATATATTGTAAGATCTCACATCGCCCGGGGGAAATGAGGTGATGTGGCTTATATGTACATGCCCAACTCCCTATAGTGAGATGCGTTTTGGGTGGAAACCCAAGAACAAATCCGTGAAGGCGTGGCCCGAAGTGGACAATATCTTACTATGCAGACTGAGATGTGACAATTTGGTATCAGAGCCACTCCCCGACCGGAAGTGTGCAGACGAGGACGTCGGGCCCCTAAGGGAGGTGGATTGTAAGTTCCCACATCGCCTAGAAGAGAGGAGGTGATGTGCCTTATATGTACATGCCCACCTCTCTATAATGAGACGCGTTTTGGGTGAAAGTCCAAGAATAAATCCGTGAGGATGTGGCCCAAAGCAGACAATATCTTACTATGCGGATTAGGATATGACATATAGTGTATATGTATATATTGTATTTTGAATATGTATTATTGCATTATTATTCTATATAAATGTAAAACATATAAGTTTTATTTATTTTAGTATACTATAGGCAAAGAGAGATTTAAAAATTATAAAGCACATTAAAAATAAAAATATCAAGTAATTTAAAAATACCAAACACATTAAAAAAAATTATAATAACTAATTCACAAGTGCAGAAAATGTGAAAAAAATATGCAAACGCTCGTGATCAAATCCTCTACACTTTGAGTATAGGTACATTGTCGTTTGAATTTTTAAAATCATACAAACCCTCATGAATTGTATTTTAAGGGAGTTCAAAATAAAAAAAATTCATAACAATTAATGAACAAGTCTGAAAAATGTGAAAGCATATACAAACGTGCAAAGTTCCTCAACCTTGAAATGCAACTACCTTTATTTTGCATATCCTTGAACATTTAGTATTTTGTAGCAATGTCTAATGTTTTTTCATTAGGCTTTTATTTTGGAGTATGTAATACTTGAAAGACAATTTTTTTTATTTTTCTATGTTTTGAAGTAATATTTACTGACAATGTGGTATGCATATACTGATTTAGTATTATGTTTTCAATTTATTTTTTGGGTCAAATTATGTTTTTCATTTTCATTATTTATTGATTTAAAATATATTTTCTTTAACAGGTAACGAGTCGGGTCATATTACCTGATAATAAACGGGTTGATTTCGGATCGGGCATGTTACCCGTTTACTTTAACGGGTGTTACATGACACGACTCGTTAAGATATCGGGTATGTCACGAAAACGATACGAATAGGAGAAACACGACATTAATGCCAGGCCTACAAACCATAAGTATCATGTCCGGCATTTAACTTTTTTAGACATAAAACTAGATGAAATGAGGTTAAATGTAAAGAGTACTAAAAAAATAAACCAAAATAAAAACACACAATAATGAGAGTAGAAGACAAAATGTTCAATCTAGCAATCAATATTTAGTAGAAGAGTAGAAAAAACGAGTTTTAGCCTTTATAACCAAATTTAGCCTAAAAATTCATAAGTTCAATTTTTATAAAAACTTTTACATAAAGCCAAAAACTCAATTGAATAGACCTAAATATACTCACGGGTCTAATGCAAAACTGGAAACACATTCTATTTGAAGAATAAATAAATATTTTAGAATTTATTGAAGCCTTTAAATCGATCCAAAACTAGGGAGAAAATAAGAATGGCAATTTGCTGATGCTAAAAATCTTCATCCATGCTCCTTGTTCTCATGGCGTTTAAGTTGCCATTTTTGCTGATGGTAAATACCTAAAATGAAAAGCTTCCTTTGTATCCCTTGTTTACATAAGAATATGCAGAGTTTATAGTTTTGTGAAATTTTTATAAAAAACTTGATTTTAGTCCCTAAAAAGATTTATTTTATTCAATAATATTGTATATAAGGTTAAAAACTAAAAAAAGTCTTTTGACTCATGCCCACGTCAAATTATATATTCCATGTCAGATTTAGTTATTTCTTAATGTACTTATGATATTTTGGCCTATACATATTGAACCGGAAAATCAATTTCCCTTTATAGGTTGGATAGTCTCATTATAAATTCATAGTATTCAGCAGATTTTCAGAATTTTCTTATATAAATTCTTAGTTGAGGTTCTTGCTGAGATCTGGAAGGGAATATGAACAGCCATCAACAGATTCAGACAGACCATCTCCCAAATTTTTGGGCTATTTCGGTTTCCATACTAACTTCAGAAAGCAGTCCTTGGATAAGAGTTTGGTGCACACTTATGTACTGTTTTGCATCTGTCAGACCTAGTTATTCCTTTCGAGCAGCACCTCATTTAAGGAGCAGAACGCACATGTTGCTTCCGTGAAGAATATCGTAGAAAGCCATGCTAACTTTTTTATGTCAGCCAAAGAGTTCTCAAAGCTAGTTGCATTTGTGAAAGGCACTCAGTTTGATTTAGTGGTAAGATAAGCTTGCAGTTATCGTTACTCGTTAGGATGGTTTTGTTTTTGTAATCAAGTGATGCTAAGTTGATCTTCATAACAAACCAGAAATGAAAGAACGAAGAGGAAGAATATGAACTAAGAGAAATGTGAGAGAGTATTATATTCTGTCAAAGACTAACTTTACAATATAGTCTTTCTCTAGTATTTATAGTAATCTAGTAGCTTACTGAGTAAGCTTTCTCTCTAACTAACTGAGTCTACCAGATGATGACACTTGGCACTACAAGATTATGACACTTGACATTACATCACAGAATTCCAGTTTGTGATTGGTACAGTAATTATCCAATCATCACTCAATACTCCCCTCTTCCAAATTCAACTAGGAAAACCAAGCTTAAGGTTTGAACAATGCTGCAAAAACAATGGTCCATGAAGACCTTTGGTAAATATATCGGCAACTTGATCTGATGTGGAAATATATTCAACCTGGAGATCTCCTTTCTGCACTCTTTCACGGACAAAGTGAAAATCGATGTCTAAATGTTTAATCTTCGTATGAAAAACTGGATTAGAGCAGAGTGCAAGAGTAGAAATATTATCACATTGAAGAAGAGGAGGTTGTGGTAGAAAAACCTTCAGGTCGCGAAGAATGAGCCTAATCCAAGTGACATCAACAGCAGTATTAGCCAAAGCTTTATACTCTGCTTCTGTTGAACTCCGAGACACACCTGCTTGCTTTTTAGACTGCCAAGAAACCGGATTTTGTCCAAGAAAAACAACATAACCAGTTGTGGATCGTCGGGTATTAATATCCAAGGCCCAATCAGCATCACTATATGCCATGAGATGAAGAGTAGGTGTACAAGAGTATGTAAGACCACATTCCACAGTCCCTTGAAGATATCTAATGATTCTCTTGACCAAAGAAAAATGAATATCAGTAGGACGGGACATAAACTGACAAGCATAGTTGACATCATAAGCAATATCCGGGCGAGTAAATGTTAGATACTGTAATGCCGCTACCAAACTGCGAAACACTGTGGGATCAGGCATCACTGTTCCTTCATCTTTAAGTAGTTGTGTATGAGGTTTGCAGGGTGTAGGTGAGGCCTTGCAAGAGACCATACTAGCTTTCCGAATCAGATCCTTAGCATACTTAGACTGTGAAATAAACAGGTCACCATTAGCGTTGTAGGTAATCTGCAACCCAAGAAAGAAAGTGAGTTTGCCCATGTCTTTCGTTTCAAACACAGCACCCAAATCGTCAATGACTTGCTGAATTAACACAGTATCAGATCTAGTGATGATTATATCATCAACATATAGCAACATAATAACCACATGTCCATTCACAGATTTGACAAACAAACTTGTATCAGAATCTGAGACAATAAAGCCCAAAGATGGCAAATAAGAGGTGAATTTGGAATTCTAAGCACGGGGTGCTTGCTTGAGACCATACAAAGATTTGACCAATTTGCACACATAATCTGGATGGTTTGGATCTTTAAAGCCCTAAGGCTGCTTCATGAAAACTTCTTCTTGTAATTCCCCGTGAAGAAGGGCATTCTTCACATCTAGTTGCCTTAAAGACCATTTATTTGCAGCTGCCAGTGCTAAAACAATCCTCACAGTACTATGGCGGACAACAGGACTAAAGGTTTCTTCATAATCCAAACCTTATTCTTGGCTAAAACCTTGTGCAACCAACCGAGCTTTATACCTTGATATCTTCCCGTCTTGATCCCGCTTAATTTTATATACCCATTTACTACCAATTACATTCTTGTCAGAGGGTTGAGGAACTAACTCCCAAGTTCCTTGGTTTTGTAAGGCAAGAAACTCTTCAGTCATGGCATCTCTCCATTCAGAAAGAGCAACAGCATGCTTAAAGGATGATGGTTCAGTAGGTTCAACAATGTTTAGAACCGCAGTGAAACCAATACAAGAAGTTTTACATAATGACCAATCAGAATTCTCACACCCATGTGTAATAATAGAAAAAGCATTATAATCTCTCATAGTAATAGCACCAGTCTTTAAGCGTGTTTGCATGGGATGGGTAGAAACAAGGACATCAGATGCATGATGTTGAGTAGAACTAATTGAAGAAGTTGAATGAGTAGATTCCAGAGAGAGAGGTACCTCAATTTGAACAGGGTCATGGACAGGTAACATGGCATTTTGTGAGGGAGAGGAAGAAGGAGTTATACCCAAAGGTGAGGCCTGTAGTTGAAAAGAACCACTCGAATGCTGATCCAAAGATGTAGACACCATTGATGAAGAATCTGAAACCTGTGAAGTACCCACTGACTGAGTGAATGGTTGTGGATCCTCAATACTTGAGGACTGAGATATACTTCTGGAATGCACCAGCAAGACTATGGGAACAAGGATAGGATGTCTACAAGTAGAATGAGGACTCTTATGTAATTGCTGGAGTTTTTTTTAACCTTGAAAAGGAAATACCTTCTCATCATGAATCACATGCCTAGAAATGAACAACCTTCTTTTTGTCTTGTGATAGCACACCACTCCTTTATATCCTAACACATATCCCAAGAACACACATTGATCTGTTCTAGCTTCCAGTTTAGTCTTATTATAGGGTCTCAAAAGTGGATACATTGCTGTACCAAAGACCTTTAGAGAATGCAACTGAGGATGATAACCAAACAGTTTATAGAAAGGAGACTGCATAGTTAAAGACTTACACACCATTCTGTTTATAAGAAAAATTGCATGAGCACAAACATGAGTCCAAAAATTATGAGGTAATGCTGCTGTAGACAGAAGAGTGATTGCAGTCTCTATAATATGGCGGTGTTTTCGCTCAGCAATTCCATTTTGCTGAGGTGTATGAGGGCAGGATACTAAGTGCACAATTCCTTTTGAGTACAAAAATTTCTTAAAGTCTATACTAGTGAATTCCCCGCCACCATCAGATTGGAAAAACTGAATTGTAGCATTGAAATGATTTTGAACAATCGCATAAAACTTTTTGAACACAGAGAAAACTTGAGATTTATACACCAGAGGAAAGAACCAAGTAAATCTGGTATAATGATCCACAAAAATAAGTAAATCTGGTATAATGATCCACAAAAATCACATAGTATTTATATCCTTCAACAGATACAATTGAACATGATCCCCATACATCACTACTGACTCTTTCAAAAGGTCTCTTAACAATATAAGAACTAGCAGAGAACACTTGTCTAGTCATTTTCCCACTAAGACAGAATTGACACACATGTCGATCCACATCAGGAGTATACAGTATTTGAGAATGAGAAAGCATACTATGTAATACATCATTTGCTGGATGTCCTAATCTATGGTGCCACAAAGAAGCCTTCACAGCTTGTCCCAGAAATGCCTTTGGAGCTATCTTGAACTGCTGCATATTATTCTTGAAGAAAAGACTCTTTGGAATATAGTACAGGCCTCCATTACTCCTTCCTCTCATTAAGATTGCCTTTGTTACCTTGTCCTGCACCCAAAAACCCCATTCATCAAGAATTACATATACTTTGTTATCCTTGCATAAAGTATACACAGATAATAAGTTTGCAGCAAGAGAAGGAACATGCAACACAGTAGTAAGATACAAGGGTTTAGAGTGAGTTCGAAAAGAAGAGGAACCGGTATTCTTCACTGGTAAACATTCTCCATTGCCAACAGTAATCTTTTGATCTCCTTCAAATGGTGTTAGCATATCCAGATCACTTGCTTATCCTGTCATATGATGAGTAGCTCCAGTATCCATAATCCAAGCTTGATCAGCATTGAATTCGGGTGTAGACTGAGCAGTCATTGCAGTTAAAGTAGGTGGTGGAGGTGCGCCTTGATAAGCATAGTTGCTACGATGGAAACAATTCAATGCCACATGCCCCCTTTTCCCACAGATTTGGCATTTAGGAATGCTATGTGGCTGCACAGGTTGTTGCTCATTTCTATAATAGCAGTTAGGAGCCGTATGACCACGTTTATTACAGATTTGACATTCAGGAATGATCCCAGATTTCTGCCCACTATAACCATTCCAATGATTCCAGTTTGAGCCCTCTTTTGAGTGAAACTGATTACTGCCAGAAAAACTGCCATTACCAGAAAAACCTTCATTACCCATGTTAGTAGTTCCATTGCCTCCATTAAACCGAGGTCGAGAATTATACCTTTGACCATTGAAGCCCCCATTAGACCTGTTAGAATGAAATTGATGTGGTATACTGCCTTGAGAAAAATGACCTCCAGTCGGGCCATTACCATTAGATCTTTGTGAGTGTCCCACAAAACCAAAGCCATTAGACTGAAAACCACGCTAAGCTCCAGTATTAGACGACTCCCCTTGGTAAAAATTTCTATTTGCACCAGTTTGAGAAGTTTCCCCTTGACAAAACATTCCAGCCATGGATAATTGTAATGATCCCTGAGATTCTTCGGCAGTTTTCTCTACACTCAGTAATTGTGCTCGAAATTCTTTGAGAGTAATGGATGACTCCCTTGCCACAATAACAGTCTTAATCATGTTGTACTCTGATGGTAAACCAGCAAGCGCTGCTACAATTAAATCATTGTCTGAGACTGTTTCTCATGCAGCTAGCAACTGATCTTTCAAGCTTTTAAGTCGCAACAGATACTTCTCAATAGATTCAGGACCTTTCTTTATTGTATGCAGCTCAGTTTTAAGATGATTAATCCGTGCTCTCGAAACCGTAGCATATCTATCAATCAGATTAGCCCATGCTTCAGATGCAGTCTTGCTACCAACTACATATTCAATAGCTTCATCGCCAAGAGTGGCAATGAGTAAACTCAGTAGAGCTTTATCAGTTTTAACCCATGCACGATAAGCTTCAGTGATTTCTTTAGTCACTCATTCCTCCAAAGAGATAACATATTTAGGAGGACACACATTGGTACCATCAAAGTAATCAAACAAGTCATATCCTTCCAACACGGATCGAAATTGAAACACCCATTTTGCAAAATTATCATCTTGTAAACGCATAGTAAGCATACCCAACAACCCTTCAATCTTAACCACTGGAGATGTCATTTTAATTGGGAGACAAACAAATTTCGCAAATACAGAAGCTTAGTGCTCAAAGAGATCTTCAAAATTCACTAAATTTCACAGTTTTGGCTTCGTGCCCTAACAATCTTGAACCCCAATTAGCAACCAAATTCAACAAAATAAGCTTCGTGCTCAAACAATTACCCTTTAACTCAAATCTTTAAACCAACCATATAGCTTCAAGTTGTAACCATAGACACAGATCATCAAAATTCATCATTCACGATTGAGAAAAATAGCCTCGTGCTGCAAGACTTTTCCAATATTTCAAGAATTTCAACCACACCAATTATCAAGAAAAAATTACAGAATGGCTTTGTGCCTCTAATTCACCAATATTTCAATCAATCCAAACAATTTCTCTTGTAGGCGCAGAACAGATCACCAATCACAACCACCATACGCCATCGATCTTCCATCGCAACCTCTCTGGATCAAGAGAACCTGGGCTCGTGATACCATCATAACAAACCAGAAATGAAAGAACGAAGAGGAAGAATATGAACTAAGAGAAATGTGAGAGAGTATTATATTCTGTCAAAGACTAACTTTACAATATAGTCCTTCTCTAGTATTTATAGTAATCTAGTAGCTTACTGAGTAAGCTTTCTCTCTAACTAATTGAGTCTACCAGATGATGACACTTGGCACTACAACATTATGACACTTGACATTACATCACCCAATAGATCTAACAATTTATGCCAGGAATATCTTCAAAGAGAGAGAAATGGAAGTGCTCGGCTGGAGAATTTTGCTTCAGGGCTGGAATTAAGCCACATTGTCACATCTTACAGAAGTTGTTGCGCTTTGCCTTGCTGACTGAACATGGTTCTCTTTTTCCAGCTCCAAATGGGTACACTACAGAGCCGGTTTGATGCAGAATTCCTTTTGGCACGTATGTGCTCTGTCAAGTTCAAAGAGTGGATTGTTGTTCTGGCCACTCTTTTAAGATGATCTTAGGTACAACACGGTTCATTTCTCACAAGTCTATGCCATATGATGAGCATATCAGCATCATTGTCATTTGCTTTGCTCATTTCATTCACTCTGATTTCCGAATGATAGGAAGGAATCAAAATAGCTAGTCCTAAACTTGTCAGGTTTAACTTGCTGAAGGAACCGTTTAGCTTGCGTAAATCTGGGGAAGTTTGACATCATACTTTTTTCCTACGCTTGAGTTCCTTTAGCACATGTTGACATCACACTTATTATGGACAAGATGTAGTATAGGCTTTGGCCCAAGGCCAATGACAAGTGGTGCCGAGCTCAGGATGATGTTTTTGTGTATGTCATGGTTTCGCCTAACCTTAAGCTAACATAAATCATGCTCTTAACTGACAAATTCACACATTTCCACATTTGAGCAAGGCATATTTTTGTTGAAAATTTCTGTACGAGAGCCCAGACGCTTTATGGATGACCTTTCAACCGCGAGTGATGCCAAATTAAATTTGCACAGGTTTAATTCGATCTTTTCCAGCCCGATATGCGGTTGTGGAAAGCATATAGCATCACCCTGCAGGTATTTATTGCTTAAAGTAGTGTTCACATTCGGCCAAATAACTAGTGTCTACATTCCTTGCCTCTTGTGTCGCTAGATTAATGTTATCCTCTATTGATATATGCTTTTCAGTCACATCCCGCATTAACTGAATACCATGATCTTCTTGGAGATTTGACGAGAGACTGTCATGTCATCCACCAGAACTTTTGAAGAGAAATGAGGTTATAGTCGGACCTATAAGTCTGTATCCTGCTTGACAACAAATTGTGCTCGCTCAGTTGTTTTTCTCCCTTACCCTTAACATTTCTGTTTGCAGAGTAATGAATGTCGATCCGATCATGTGAAGATCAATAGGCAACTGATTGACACTGGTGAAGAAGGCATCCATTTATTGAAAGGATTGGATGATGAGCACTGAGGCGACATCGAAGGTCTACTCATATACAATTTTTATTTATTACAATAATCAAATTACCGGTCTCACTGGAATTAGATATTCTTGTAGAAAAAATGATGGCTGCAAACTTCTGTTAGGGAGTTCAATGTGATATCTTCGTCTGGGTTTTATGCAAGGTTCTAAAAGACACTAGGCACTAGTCGGGCGGCGGGCTGGGGCATAGCGTCTAGGCGGACTAGACGGACTTCAGTAAGAGTCGCAACCTAGGTGGGTGCCTAGGTGGGTTTAGGTGGGCTGGGCAGATGCCTAAGCGGGTCTAGGCACACTTTCTTCATTTTCAAACGCCTAGAGACTAATTGGGGTGATGGCCAACCGCCTAGCTTAGGCAGGGATTTTTAGAATAGTGGTTTTATGTTTATTTTTTTCTTCCTTCGTCACGGTTCGTATAATTTCTTTTTAGGTAGTATTCTAAGGCTGTTTTATATGAGTTACATGAGCAATTTTTGCATTTTTAAGCAGATTGTTTTCTCTCAACACTTTGCTTGGTGTTTGGTCTTGTATCTTAGGTGTCCAGAAACTTTAGTCTAAGTGCATGCTGGTTGGCGCCATCTTCAATTTTGTGTTCCAGCCTCAATATTAATATAATAATTTGAATCTACATACTCAATCACTTCACATGTGAATCAATTTCTAAGATAAGTAAGATAACGCCAGTACTTACAATGTCTTGTGATAACTCAAACTCTTTTTGTTCTTAATGATTTATACTTGTTAAATTTAGAACACGTCATTCTAGATTGCATGCTAGGAACTAAGTTAAGTCGAAAACACCTGTTTGGATCAAAACCTAAACTTTGGACTCAAGAAAGGAGCTGGCCCGAAAGGAGGCCCAAAGGGAAGATAGCCGAAGCCCAGTCGAAGCCCAGAAGGCAGAAAGGGCCTTTTCTGACTAGGTGCAGCTCATGAAGACCACTTGCTTACTTACCCAAAGGCCAAGTGGTATAGACTGATCAGCTATACAGCCCATAAAGTACTTTATGATGGCAGTCAATGTAAAAAAGCCGATGAGTCATCACCCTCAAACCGCATTCGGGCAAGGCCGCTGCTACAGGAGCCAAGCCAAGTTGTCTATATAACAAGAAGGAGAAACCAGGAATAAGGACACTCAATCAAACAAACAAATGCAAGCACAAACTCTGCTCAAAACCAGATTTGCCTTCAAAACAAAGCTGTAGTCAGCCTTCATCCCTTTCGGGACAAGCCTTCATCCCCCTCGGGATAACCCTCTCTTCAACCCTTTGTAATAGCTCTGCTACCTTGTTCAACCTTGCTGTAGTATCGATTCATCTTTTGTAATCTCTCTTTCTCCCTCTAAACTTTCAGACCTTTGACAAAACTACAAAGATAGGAACCTGCAAGACGAGCAACCTTACCCGATAAGGTTTAACCTTGCCCGACCTTCTTTGCTTTGTTTTTGTCTTTTCAATATGTTGTATACCTCTAGTTATATGCAAGTTATTTCTAGCAATATGACTATTAAAAGACTCTCTCAGTACTTGAATCCGATTTGAATATATCGTCAGTGTTCAAACCAGATCCAAGTTCTAAGCCCTTGGGCATGTAAATCTGATCAATTAAAAGTCCTTGGCCTCAAGGCATAAAAAAGAACCTTATGTGGACTTAACCCATCCACGACAGTCCTTGATAAACGAGAAGTCCGAAGTTACTTGGGGCGCAAGTAATCAACCTACCCTCTAGTTTTCTTTCTATTATATCATGATTACCATAGAAAGCTTGAGCATGGAATGGATTCTAATGGAAAGCCTCAAGGCCTACACCTAAGGCCCCACAAAGGCATCCATTTGGAATCATTCCGTTCAGCGATCTAAAGAGTCTGAGTATAGGAATGAACTCTGATAGGAAGCCTCAATGCCTACATCTAAGGCCCCACAAAGGCACCTATTTGGGTTCATTCTACTTCTTGGACTCGGGTAATCAGAAGTATAATAGTTAGAAAACTCCGGCAATCACGAGAACAAATATGATGTGTTCAAGCATCGGTTTAGTTATTTATGGGAAGCCTCAAGGCCTACACCTAAGGCCCCACAAAGGCACCTGTTATAACTAACACGGTTTCTTGGATACATATATACATGCAACTAAAGCAATATCCATTTTACATCTGCCATGCTAAAGATGGCAGTGGCACGCCTGAGCACCTAAATGTTAACCTTGATAGGAAGCCTCAAGGCCTATATCTAAGGCCCCACAAAGGCACCTCTCAAAGTTAATGCTGTCCTTCTCTTTCAGCCTTGCCCGAAGAGCCTTGCCCGACGAGTCTTGCCCGATGAGACTTGCCCGACGAGACTTGCCCAACAACGCCCGACAGCGAAGCAGAAGCCCGACAGCAGCCCTCAACCGGCGCCAACCTCCAGGGAAGCTGTGTGCTCGTCGGCCAAGAGACATCCCCGACGGAAATTCCTGACGCGAACAACACCATTCTCTTAACATACTACGTAAGAGAGTAATAAGTTGAGTTCTAACAATCAACCAACTTGAGCATCTTCATCTGGAAATAGTTGGAATTTGAATGAAACATAACATGTGTTGCATGATTATTTGGTGGTGGATAACACTTTCCCTAACTCGTTTGCTTAATTTGTGAACTAAAATTTGTTTTCGTTATTTTATCATTGTCGTTGTTCTTGTTTTGTTGGATTTAATTAAAATAGCAAATCAACTTCAAAAATCCCAAAAATTTGTGTACTTCTGTGTGTCTGATGTCTGCATATAAAATTTTGTTGAATTTAGATAAGTATAAGTCTATCTAATAATTATTTTTCGATGGCAGGTCAATAGGAACAACATCATAGTTTTTGTAAAGTTTTAAGTAGTTGGGCGAAACAATATTCTGCCGGAAAGATCCTTATTTTCATATGCTACAATTGACAAATCCTAGTGTTAATAAAGAAAATCATTAGAAAATTTGTGTGCTGCTTTGTGGTTTGCCCTATCAGATATAACCTAAACAAATTCCTTATTATTTGCATAAATTACGAACAAGTAGGACTATTACTTTTAACAAATTATCCAAAAGATACAGAACTGAGACATGCATATTAACATGATAAAAGTAATAAATAAACCAAAACTATCCAGTACATACAAAATTATAAACCCTACAAAACATCAGCTGGTAGTTATTGATCCTGTACTGCTGTTTTACTTAACCGAAAGCTGTGTGATTCCATGCTTGAGATTAACTTCTGAAACATCTGTGGGAAGTTTCGACCATCCCACGAATTCCTTCCCACTCATCCTCCTTCGTATGACCAATGATATACTCAGCAGCAAACAGGCGGCAGCAACCAAAGGAACCGCCTCACCAACATTTCCTCTTGGCCAGTTCCTCAAAACCCACCCGGCACAATGCTCACCATCAAGACTCCCCATTGAGTTATTCAACCTCATGATTTCAATGCCATTCAAAATCCCATCGATGGCATAAGGCACACTCCTATTCGAAGGTCCTACACTTACGGACAGAACACCTGAATCCTCTCCATCAACCACGAAATCCACATAGAACGGAGAAGCCAACATGTAATTCGCAGCCATAGACAAATCCAAATTCTCATATGCCAATTTCCCATTCACATAAACATTGAAATACAGCAATCCAATCGAAATACTAGCAATGTCACAAAAATGCAACCGAACAAGATACTTATATCCTCCAACGGCTGCAAAAACCCATGTCATATTGACATGCGGAATCGAAGCAGTCGCACTATGAATCACCCGGGCCGTATTATACACATTATCGGGACCAACTTCCCTGCTAGCCCCTCCACCCTGATACTTAATCCGGCCACCAAAATACACCCTTTTCGACCCAGAATCCGATTCCAAATACTCATCATCAGTAACCCAAGTCCTCCACAGGGTATCATTAAACGGGGTGACTTTAGAACCTCCCACATTAACCCTATACACAACCTGAAGCGCTTGCTTAATTAACCCATTAAAACCCTCAACTTTTTCATCATTCACAAACTTCGCTGTATCAGCAACGAGATCCTTCGGCGCAGAAATCACCTCTATCGCATTCACAAACGCAAAGTACGATTTTTTAGCAGGAACAAATTCGATTACAAGCTTTTTGGAATCGACCCAGATCAAGAACTCCATAACAACGGGGATTTTTGTAGCTCTGAAATCGGTCAAAGCCACAAACCCATTGACCAAAACATGAAATTGAGCATCATTCCAATCCAATTTCAAAGAATTAAAGGTCTGGAAATGGAGGCGTACCAAATGGGTCCCTGGGTCGCGGATCTGGAACTCGTATTTCGACGGCTGCCGGAAAGCCCTGGCCGTGCTGTAGATTTGGGGCGAATTGGGAACTGGGTTTTCATTTCTGAGAGGGATGGAGCGAGTTGAGGAGGAGAGGGACGAGTCAGGGTTGGACGAGTCGGGAACGAAACGGCGGTTGTCGACGGGGGATTCCGCGGTAGAGCCGCAGTCGACGAGGTAGTTGTCTATGGGAGCGAAGTAGGAGTGAGACAGGGCGGAAAGGGTAGAGAGAGAAAGTAGCGAGAGAGAGAAAAGGAGGTTTATGTACGGAAACTCCATGGGAGGGAGTCTGGAGAATTCAGAAATGGTGGAAGAGGAAGACCGAGACTTGAGTTTCGGGTGGGCGTTTTTTGAGTGGTGGTAGAATCCGAGTCTTGAGATCGATGACAGTCATTTTTGGTCTATTTTATTTTATTTTATTTTATTTTTTATCTTATTTCTTTTTCGTAACAGAATTAAAATGCTATAGTTGTTGAAATAATTACGGTCTTTTGGGCTACGCACGTAGCCAAAACAAATATTTAGCTCATGTACACCTTTGATATGGGTTTTGGAGTTGTGAGGGGTGGAAGGAAGTTGAATTAATTGCATCAAGTTCGGGTTTAGATAGTATGAAATTGTGGGTTAAGCTGGTAATTTTGTTCCTCTCTTAGAAAAATCAGGTGGATGTGGACAAGTGTCCCTGTTTAGTTTGATTCAGTTTGATTCAGTTTGATAATTACTAAAAACTCATTAGTGTTGCAGTCCTATTAGATTAGGAATACGATTGTGTAAATCTTAGTGTATCTAGTGTTAGAATCTATTGTCCCACATCCGACAGAGGGAGAGAAGAAAATAAGTTTAAATAGAATTACCCCACACTAACTAACATTGATGCATTTTGTATTAAAACCCCACACCTAACTATTTGAGTAGGTGGCCAAGTGGGGGACAATATCGGTGTTGTTGGAGTGGGCCCATGACCCGTCTACCTGAAATTTAAGATGGTATCAAAGCCAGGGGACGGGCTCGTACTGCCACGTGGACGGGTGGGTCCTCTTTGACCCCGTGCGAACGGGTGAGCCCTGACTTGGCTCCACGTAGGCCAAGAGATGACATGTGAATGGGTAGGTCCCCATTGGCCTCGTGCAAACGATTGAGCCTCGACTTGGCTCCATGTGGTTGCCGTTGTGTGGAACTTCACGTGTGACCCATAAAATGGGGTCTCACGTGCAGGGGAATTCCTCTGTCCCACATCGGCCAGAAGGCTTGAGAACAAGCCTTTTAAATAGAATTACTCCACTCTAACCAACACCGATGCATTTTATGATAAAACCCCACACCTGACAGATTGAGTAGGTGGCTAAGTGGGGACAGTATCGATGTTGTTGGAGTGGGCCCATGACCCGTCTACCTGAAATTTAACATGGTATCAGAGCTAAGGGACGAGCCCATACTGCCACGTGAACGGGTGGGTTCCTTTTAGTCCCCCGCAAATGGGTAAGCCCCGACTTGGCTCCATGTAGGCTAAGAGATGCCACGTGAATGGGTGGGTCCCCATTGGCCCCGCGTGAATGGGTGAGCCCCAACTTGGCTCCACCTGGCTGTCGATGTGTGGAACTCCAAGTATGACCCATAAAATGAGGTCTCACGTGCGGGGGAGTGTTGGAATCCATTGTCCCACATCAGACCGAGGGAGATAAGAAAATCAATTTAAATAGAATTACCCCACTCTAACTAACACCTGTGCCTTTTGGATTAAAGCTCCATACCTGAAGGATTGAGCAGGTGGTAAAGTGGGGACAGTATCGATGTTGTTGGAATGGGCCCTAGGCCCGTCTACTTGAAATTTAACAGGATATCTTTAGAATATTCCCTTTAGTAGATATTATCCTATTAGGCTTATAAGGGTAAAGATTTAACCTATCTTACTACTATAAATAAATGCACAATGGGGTGATACAACAAACACCTTAGAATTACATCTCTCTTTCTCTTAACGCCAGCGCTCTCAATTTCTAGTCATGAATTCAGTTTAGTAATTTAGGCTTGCAACACGTTATCAACATGCTCTTGCCAGAAGCTAAGGAGCTGAATGATCATAGGAGGAGGCTCTCTTCTACACAATCAAAGGCTTAATTGTTTTCTGCTAATCAGGTTCTTTTAAAATAAATTAAGATATTTGAAATGACCTCAAAGTATGAAAACATTCCTCATAATGCATAAATTTTGTCAATATTTTCCTTTCAATTATATTTATATTGCATATGTGTTAAGATATTTATATTTTCCTTTCAATTATATATATATTGCATATGTGTTCATATATTTTGTCAATATATATATATTTGTTCATGCAATAATCAATTATGCTATGTGGAATTTGTGAGTCAAAGTATCAAAATTAATTTAGAAGCAATTAGGTTTTTTAACCATAGAATTCAAAAAGAAAAAAAATCTAGGATTTTTGCGTCATAAGCCGCGGCTTACCACCACTGAGCTCCGTCGCTAGCTAGTTGCCCAACCGTGTGGATCACCTTGGGATGACGTCTAGACCACATGGTAGCAGCCCTTTGGGCTTTGCTGCACACGCACGACACCCAAGCCTCAGCCTGGTAAGGTTCTTTTACGGTCCAACAGCCCCAGCCTACTTGTCCATTGAGAGCTGCAAGCTTCTTGGAAGTGGGCTGGGGCTGCAAGACTGTAAAAGAACCTTACCAGCAACCCTATGTTGTTGGGCCTCATTCCATGCCCTAGGCTTGCCTACAGCAAGCCCGTTGCTTGCTGGGATTCGCCAACCTTCGGCCCAACCGGCCAGTAGCTTTATAGCTATTAGGCTTGTACTGCCTCGATCGAAAAACCAAACCCTAACTTCGGATGGGCTTTGTGAGCACCAACTCGCAAGCCAGCACATGTTGGGCCTGCACCCGTGCCATTTTGAAGCCTAAAATCAGCAGCCTAGTTGTTGGGTTCCTTCCTAGAACTGGCCCATGGCCTGCAACCATGATTGGGCTGCCGTTGCAGCCAAACCGTGGCCTATTAAACCTCTTTAGGGCCTTGTCCTGTACACAACTTTTAGCCCACTGAGTTGGGCTCCATTTATTTTTAATCCAATGCTATTTTTTTTAGCATTTTATAGGTACCTTTATATATGAGCTAGATGTTCATAACTAAATCGAACATGTAGTTTCGAATTTAGCGCCTTTGAAACCCGAAGTTTTCATTCAAAACTTACCAGATGAAACTCGTAGGTTTCATGCTTAAAATAAACCAAACCATTTCTACAGAACCTAAATGTTCTACAATGTATGTCTATGGCTTTCCATATGACTAACCATGTTTTTGTTGTACTCTCTGTTTTAGGGACATGTCGAACTTGAATAAGCTTGATTTCACTGCTTTGGAAGTATATGGCAGAAACTACCTAAAGTGGGTTCAAGACGTGAAGTTTCATCTTACTGCAAAGAGCCTTCGAGCCACCATGAGGAACCTACCGACAACCCAGTCGATGAAGCTCAGAAAGCTACTGTTATGATCTTCATTCGAAGACACATCCATGATGCACTACAGACCGAGTACCTCGTTGAGGAGGACTCTCGCACCCTCTGGGTTGCTTTCGCCGATTATTTCGATCACAAAAAAAAAACATTTACTTGCCTGAAGCAAGACATGACTGGCAACTTTTATGCTTCTAAGACTTTAAGTCTATGAATGAATACAACTCTGAAGTTTGTAAAATCCGATCATTGCTTAAGTTATGTGAAGATGACTTAACCGAAGAGGATCTCCTAGAGAATACCTATTCGACCTTCAATGCCACCAATATTGTCTTGCAATAACAATATAGGGCACATAAGTTCACCAAATTTTTAGATTTAATCTCTGTTTTACTTCTCGCTGAAAAGCAAAACCAGCTTTTGTTGAAGAATCATCAAGCTCAACTTACTGGTTCGAACGCTCCGCTTGAAGCGCATGTGACGAATTCTAGCAACCATAACCGATAGAAACCTCATTGTGGCTGTGGAAATGGGTGGCAAGCCCCACCACAAGCCCAAGGTCAATAGAGCAGAGGCCCACCCAAAAGAGGAAATTTGACCCAAAAGTGCCAACACCTTGCCCCTAAGGCCCTAAACTTCAGATTTTCAGGAGGCATCTGCTTCCATGGAAGAATAAAGTTTTATTTTTCTAAGACATGTTAGGGTGTTTACACCCTTAGTGGCCGAACCCACTAGGTGTGGCCGAAACCCCCCCTAGTTTTCTAGGTTTATGGTTTAATTTTTGTACAATTTTTCTTTCTTTGGAATTATTTGTTTGGTTTTGGTTTGTTTTGAATTATGGATAATTATTTTATGAATATTATTTCTCGATTAATTAATTGAATGAATGGAATTATATTTATGCATGTGACTGATTTAATTAATTTATTTCTAGGTATGACTAGTGGAGAAGTTAGTTGTTTGGTTAATAGTGCTACCATGCACACTATCTTGTGTGAGCAACACTATTTTACTAACTTCATACCTAAAAATGCATCTCTGACAACCCTCTCTAGCCCATCCAACTTGATAGAAGGATACAAAAAGACCCGTATAATGTTGTCTAATGATACTAAATTAACCATTAAATATGCCATTTATTCTCTATGTTCCAGAAGAACATTGCTGAACTTTAGAGATATTCGAGGTAATCAATATCATGTTGAAACCACTGAAGAGAATGGTTCTGAATTTCTTTGTATCACTTCTTACGAATATGGCCAGAAGCGTATTCATGATAAGTTGGAATATTAGAGATAACCATTCGATCTGTTGAGACCCATCAACTGGCCGGCCCTATGACACTTTTCTGCTTTGGCATGACCAAATGAGACATCTTAGACGAGATATGATGCGCTGTATCCTTAAAGTATCACATGAGCATCACCTAAAATCTTATCTTGAACACCATGTACCCATGTTCACACCCAAAATGGCCTGGCAGAAGCTTTCATAAAGTGCCTTCAAATGATAACTCTAATTTTGGTTATGCGAACCGAATTGCCAGTATTTGTCTAGGGCCATGCAGTATTGCACGTAGTTATGTTGGTCCGCCTAAGGTCCACCGCTACCCAACCTCATTCACCGTTACAGTTGGTTACTAGATACGAGTCTGACATCTCGCATTTACATGTGTTTGGGTGCGCAGTCTATGTGCTAATAGCACTCCCACTACGTACCATAATAGGTCATCAGAGAAGAATAATAATCTATGTTGGTTATGATTCGCCATCCATTATTCGATACGTAGAGCCTTTGACAGGAGATCTCTTTATCGCACGTTTTGCGGATTGTCACTTTGATATGACAGTCTTCCCATCATTAAGGGGAGATAAGATCACTCATGCTCATGTAAAACGTCGTGAATTGTTGTCAATTACTCCCACTATGTCTCATTTAGATCTCCGTATTGCCCAGTATGAAACTAAAGTGTGACGTATTCTAGATCTTTAGAGCATTGCTCAAAGCATGCCGAATGCTTTTATTGATCTAGCAAAGGTGACAAAATCATATATAACCATTGCAAAAGCACATGTAAGGATGGACGTACTTAACGTATGTTGTAACACATCCTTGGAAGACCGGACAGTCTTTGAGGGTGGGGCAGCCGTACTTTCCAGGTGGCCTGGTACACTAATAGCTAGCCAATCATCTGCTCTTACCTTGAACCGTGGCAGACTCCTTGGTTCAAAGGATTCATAACCCCGAAAGAGGAAAAATACACAAACTAGTGACTCTAGTTTGAGTCTAACCATCGCGTACTCATCTGTTTTAACGCATGAGGTTATTTTAGATTACGGTGATGTCTTAGATGAGACAAACCGGCCTCTCGAGATTTGCGAGATTTTGGTTCATTACACAGTAATGGATGAGGTTTGGAATCAGAATGAAATGATTGTCGATGATGCATTTGCTTATACAGTTGTTACCGACATCATGCTTAGCCATAACATTGAACCACGTTCCGTTGGTAAATGTCGATGAAGAATCGATTTGTCAAACTAGAAACAAGCAATCCAGGTCGAACTCGATTCACTTGCGAAATGCAAGGTGTTTGGGCATGTAGCTCATACTTCACCACATGTGAAGCCCATGGGCTATAAGTGGGTTTTTGTGAGGAAGCGTAATGAGAAGAATGAAATAGTACAATACAAAGCTTGCTTTTATAGCGCAAGGTTTCTTTCAATGCCTTAGGATTGATTACGAGGAGACGCATTCCCCCGTAATGGACGTCATAACGTACCGCTACCTTATCAGTTTGGTAGTTTCTGAAAACTGAATATGTAGCTTATAGACGTGGTAACCACGTATCTCTATAGGGATCTAGATACGGAAATCTACATGAAAGTTCCATAAGGACTTCCATTGAATGGTTCAAATAGTTCTAGACCATGAAACACCCTCTCGATTAGATTGAGGATATCACTCTACGAATTGAAACAACTCGGGCATATGTGGTATAACCGTTTGAGTGAATATTTAACAAGTCAGGGCTATGTGAACAATGAATTATGCCCATGTGCGTTCATCAAGAAGTCACATTCCATATTTTCGATCATTGCAGTGCATGTTGACGACATGAACCTCATCGGAACTACCACAAAGCTTGAGAAAATTGTCGTTCACTTGAAATCTGAATTTGAGATGAAGGATCTTAGGCAAAACTCGATATTGTCTCGACCTGGAGATCGAGCATTGTTCAAATGGAATCCTAGCACATTAATCAAACTACACCCAGAAGGTGTTGTGACGTTTTAATGGGGATAAAACGAAGCCTTCAAGTACTCCTATGGTTGTTCGGACTCTAGAAGCTAAACGAGGTCCCTTCTGTCCCAAGGAGGATAAAGAAGAGATTTTGGAGCCTGAAGTTCCATACCTAAGTGCAATTGGTGCTTTATTATACTTGACTCAATGCACTAGATCTGACATCTCCTTTGCTATTAACCTTTTGGCTAGATACAGTATTGCGACTAAACGCAGACATTGGAATGGTGTTAAAGACATTTTCCGCTACCTTAAGGGTACGACGAATTTGGGCTTGTTCTACACCCATGAATCCTCGAAAGGAGCCGTGACCCCCCTCGGTTATCGAGTTGATTCTCACCTTGTTGGCTACGCAGATGATGGTTATTTGTTTGACCCACATAGGGCACGTTTCTCAAATGGGCTATGTCTTTACCATTGGAGACACCGCAATGTCTTGGAGGTTTATCAAGTAAACAATAGTTGTGACTTATTCAAACCATGCTGAGATTCTCGCCTTGCATGAAGCCTTGCATAAGTGTTTTTGGTTTAGAGCAGTTCTGGAACACGTTCAAAGCACTAATGGTCTTAATTTCATCGTTGACCTTCCTATGACGATCTTTGAAGATAATGTAGTATATATCGAGTAGTTAAAGAAGATATACATCAAGGGAGACAACATCAAGCATATAACGCCGAAGTTCTTTTACTCTTACCAACAACAACATCATCATAACATTGAAGTCAAGCAAATCCGCTCCTAGGACAACCTAGTCGATCTCTTCACCAAGTCATTGCCTAAGTCTATTTTTCAGAAGCTCTTCCAAGGAATCAGTATGCGTAAATTATTTGAGTTGAATTGCTTGTAGTTATCTTACTTGGAAGTTATGTCTAACTCAGAGGGAGTATCCAAAAGCATACTCACTTGATCTTAATGTACTATTTTTCCTAAGATTATGAGCATTTTTCCTACTAGGTTTTTGCTACCTAACGAGGTTTTGATGAGGCACCAATTCTGGGATGATCATACTCCGTTGAGTTTACTACTTTCGTCCCGTTTGACGTTTGTTTTAGATATTATGCATACTTTTCACTTTTTTTCTTAGTCTATGGGTTTTCACTTACCTTAGGTTTTACATTAGTGAGCTTGTGTGAGTTTTACTACCATTGCATACTTTCTTTGAATTTGAGACTCGCATCCACCCATTATGCAGACGACATCATCAACTGTTCTATCTCAACTGCTGAAAACCTAATTTGAAGTTTTGTTTGAGTATTTACACACTCAAGGGGGAATGTTGCCTCTTATTAGATTAAGAATGTGATTCTATAATTCTTAATGTATCTAGGGATATCTTAGAACATTTCCTTTAGTACATATTATCCTATTAAAGTTGTAATCCTATTAAGGTAAGGATTTAACCTACCTTACTACTATAAATAAAGGCACAATGGGGTGATACAACACACACTTCAAAATTACATCTCTCTTATCTATTTCTCTTGCCGCCGGCCTCTCCCTCTCTAGTCCTAAATACAGTTCAGTAAATTAGGGCTACAACAATTAGGAGTTTGTTGATTTTGTATATTTCTTGAAACCCATTAGGAGTTTGTTGGTTTTGGAATTTTTTTTTCAACCCGTGAATATCGTACTCTCTATTGAATTATTATTTGAGAGTTTTTTGTGGCAATGAATTTCAATATGAAATGATTCTTTTGATCGTGAAGTAATCGCTCACTTTGCCATACTTGTTTAGACTATAGCAAAAAACTTAGTTCATCACCTTCGTTGAGTATGCAAGGATTTTAGATGATAAAATGGTTTTCGTCCTAGAACAAGAAAAATTATTTTTTCAAGAATGACCACAATAAGAGCACTTCCAGCGTGTTCTTTAACCCAGTGGACAAGGAACATTTGCAACCCAATCCCCTCCCAAACTAGCTCCAGCCTATTCAGGCAATTGGGTTATGAAGGAGCCCATGGAAGAGGGCAGACGGAAGTCCAAGGCCCAAGTGCCTGAGGGGGAGTGATGCAAGGTTGACGTCATAGAACAACTAAAATGCTGAGTCAACCCGGATATGGGCGAGTTGAATTGGTTGAACATGCTCTTCTCGTGGTCATACATGGCCTTCTTGGTGGGGTTAGAAATGACGTTCTAAGCCTCGGAGACCAGCCGAAAAACATGATCAGCATAAGGGAAGTGATTCAGGTAGGGGTTAAGTAGGAGAGCGAGTCGGCGATACTGAGTCACAACGATTTCGAGGTTTTGAGTGTACTGGGTGAGTTGAAGAATGGCGTACTAGTCGGGCTGCTAGTTTTGGTTGTTGATCTGGGATTCAGCGGCGAGGTGAGTGTCGGTGACGGCGATTATCTGCGCGGTGCCCTCAATCCTGGGGTCGGTCTCTCGAGCTCAGATTGCGATAGTTTTGGTCCTTTACAAGTCATGCACCGACAATAGCTTCAAAGTGGTGCTCAGGCACTGTTCCGGTTTCGCCTTGTTAGTGTTGAAATTGAACTCCACTTCTCTCTCTCTTCTATATCTCTCTTTCACACTCCCCTATCTACCTTTCTTGGTTTTTGGTGGAGTTCGGACATAGTAGAAGGGTGGGGGAATTTTGGGTGGATGAAAGAGGACCTAGGTTGGGACTGAAATGACAGGGATTGTTGGTGGCTGGGGTGGGAGAATGGGAGGTGTAGTAGGGGTATTTTGGGAGTTTGGTAAAAGTTTGATATGATAAATCTAAGATCGGCGTTTTATCTGGATGCGTAATGACAGTGACACGTAACACGTTGATGTTGTTGTTGTTGAGGGTTTTGAGCACACTTGGACTTGAATTGGATAAAAATTCTTATCGAAATCTATCACCAAAAATTGTATTTTCGGATAATGAGACATGGTGTAACGAGACTGGTTAAAAATCCTATCCGAAATTACAAATAAATTTTTTATTATTTTATAAAATAAAAGATACTAATATTTTATTGCCTATTACCATGGCTATTCAATTTAGGGGTGGAGATGCAAAAGGCAATTACTGTTCATTAAATGCAGTTACTATTCAGTGGAGGAGATTCAATTGCCAATTGCCATGGGGGGCCTTCCTACACTAGAAGTGTTCTAATCAAAGTTGCGACAGTTTCGTAATTTCCATCCCCATACAACATAACCACAACTCATAATTTTTTTTTTTATAAAAAAAGGGACTAGCTGGTGGCTTCGTCCCAACATTCCACCTTAGAGTGGGTCGGGAAGACGAATATAGGCATTTCAGCCTCATCTGACCACCATTGTGAGATTCACTACGGCCAGGAATCGAACTCAGGACATGCCGTGTGGAATACAGTGATCAGAGCATATTTATGCAACTTTGTTATCTTATTTCTTTGCAATTACTTAGTTAATTTCCATTTATTGTAGTAATTTAAGTTATTTTCGTATTATTGTAGGTTCATTTGGTAAATATGACAATAAATAGTCAAATTGAGCAATTTGGAGCAGTTTTGGACTTGGATTAGATAACATGCGTGGATAGCATAAGAGCTGGACGTTTTTGGTGTTTAAATGGTGTTAGACATGTGCTAAAATCTGGAGGAATTAAAGTTGAGGCTTGGAAGGCAAGGAATTACACAAGAAAGAGGAATCCTAGTTGGAGAGGAAGATTATCTTACCTTATCTTATCCAACCTTATCCTATCTTATCCAACATTATCTTATCTTATCTTATCTTATCTCTGGCTGCAAGGAGGAATCCTAATCACATTCCAATACTCTCTACCTGATTCTTAGAGTCCTAAAATAATTTCAAAATACCAAAACCTTTTCCTCCATGGATTCAGCTGTTTCCTTCCCTACATATATGAAATTCCTGCAGCGATTTTGGGGTGTGCCGTGCCTACCATTCATCCATTGAAGTTGCTGGAATTTTCAAAGTTCTTTCTATCTTTGTTTTAAGTTTCAATGTTTATTTTAGATTGATTTTCAGTTATGATGAACATGTGTAACTAAGTTTCTTTTTAGTTAGAGGTGAATTCGAAGCCATGATCATATGTTTTATATAAATTGATTACATCCAGTTATTGTTTCATAAATCATGAATGTGTTTTACTTATCTGCTTTATAGAGAACTTATTCTTGTATGTTTATTAAAGATGCAAACTTAGTTTGCTTGCAGGGATTTGGTGCTAGAATATAAAGGAATTTCACCTAATCGTTATGAATTTATATTTGCAAGTAGTAAAAGTCACTAGTCATGATTGAGTTAAGTAAATTCTTGGCAGGAGTATCATGTTTTTCATAATTACGAATGCTTTGTCAATACTTATGATTTTCACAAAACTTAATGATCTTTGAGATGTATCTCTATCACGCTTTTCATAGTTAGGGAACTTGAGAAGAATACTTTGGTTGCATCGCTGAGTCCAATTCAATGAACTTAGGAAAATCTGAGAGTTAATTAGTATTGTTCACAATTAATTTTTGGCATTGTCATTCATGGTTTATAGGAAGAATAACTGGAAGTCGATTTGTATGCATATGTTTCATGTGTGGAGAAGAATCATTTAGCTGTCCTTTCATCCATATTTCATTCACAACTTAATTTACTTGCTGCATTTACTTTTGTTTTCATTAAATTCATCCAAAATCTCCCTGCTCATTGTTTTGATGTTAGTTTAACTTAGTTTTTAGTTTTATAAGTTTAATTTGTGTTGATTAGCATCTCTACTAATCCCTGGAATAGAACGATCTTTACTTACTCGTGCTACGATTGCATAATATATAAGGTTTAATTTATGTGTTAGTTTCTCCCACATCATACAAGCTTGAAATTTATCCCCAACCACAACTTATAAATTGAAATGAACAAAATTGTGAATGGCTGAATGGCTAGGAAGGCTCTTTAGAATCATATATACATTACCGCACTTGAGCCACTTCATCTTCATTGCATGCTTCTACCTCAATGGCCATGGAGCCTTTCTTCTTTTTACTTGGCAAGATTTTGCAACAATTTCTTCTCCTACACTGTTCAAATTACAATAACATATTTTCTTTAGTAATGGATGTCAATTAAATGTGAAGATTACCTGCACCCGAAGTAAAAAAAAAATATGCAGACTAGTATATAACACTGTCAATACAGCTCTAAATCGTTGATTGGTGTAAGATTTACGTACTCGGTCAATGCGAGAGGGATTTTCCATCTTCCAGTTGCATTGAGGATTTGATACTTCATCAAGAACATGTTCAGTTGCCGTATGATTTGTATTTTTGCTGTACACAGCATTCGTCAGTAATACACAAATGGTTTTTGACAAGGGTGTCTGCTGACGGGACGGATGTTGAATTCGTAGCTAGTGAAGTCAGCTTTCTTGTACCAATTGATGAACATCCTGGCTGGTTGTTCTAGTTCTCGAGGAGAGAAAATGCCCCAAAATATTTGAACCGCATAGCCCCATTAAACAGATACAGTCCAGGATCGGGTCTTGTCGTAGCAAATTGATTGTTGCACGAGTTTGGCTGGGTCGATCTTCATGGGGACGTTAAGCCTTTGTAGGGCTTGGATATTAGAGAAAAATGATTTTACTCATGTAAAGAAATAAAATTTACATCTTGAGTATATATATACAACTCGTTTACGCAATTGAGATTACATCTCACTCTTACTAACCAAACTATTATAACCAAAAATAACAAACTCTACAATATCTAAGTCTTACTCAGGGCTATTCTTGAGATTTTTAAGGCCTATGGTGATGCCAAAAAGTGTGCCATCACTTCATATAAAAAATTATTTGTTTTCACACGTAAGACATCGATAAAATTATATTAGAAAAACACTTCAAACTCAATAATTAAAAAATACGGAATAACTAATTTATTTTGTATTGCGAGAAGGAAACCAAAAAACTTTGGACTTACAAGTAGATAGATTATGAGTTTTGTTTTCCATATGAACTTTTAAAGTGTTTTTGTTTAAATCGTGAGGTATTTTTTCTTATTTACTAACCTCGTCAATATAAGACTAAAAATATAATATTGTTTTCGAGTCTTTAAGGATATGTAGTAATGAATGAACACTAAATTAAACCTTTTGATAACACGTAATATTATTTGCAAATTTGGTCTAAAAATTTAGTCTACGCATTACTCTTTGTTGAAGATTAGACTTGAATTGGAACAAATATTTAAAAATAACAACCCACATAGTTACTAGCTAGTAAATAAATTAACAACCAAACAAAAATTTGTAGAAATTGAAAAAAATAAACATGCACATAACATTTTGAACTTAGGACCTCTCGTTAATTTTAAACAACAAAAACCATTGTTTCTAATTAAACTTCTTGATCATTGAGCCAAATTTTATAAATTTATATTGTTATGAAAAGAAATTTGTAAAAATTGGAATGTAAATAAGCACACATGGTGTTTTGAACCTAAGGCCTCCTCTTTAATTTTAAACAACAAAACCACCAATTCTAGTTACATTTCTTTGGCACTAAACCAAATTTTATAAATTTATACTCTTATAAAAACATATATAAATATACCACCTTAATAATTTTGGTGCCTCCAATTTTTTTGGGCCCCAGATAGTCACCCTGTGCGCACTGGGCCTAGGCCAGGCCTAGTCTTACCTTTAGCTGGATCATTATTAACCTTAATAACCCCCCCTCAAACTAAGGTTTTCGAAGGGAAAGTTTGTCTCGAAGACTGTTGAACCTGAGCTTGGGTAAAGCTTTGGTACATATATCAACAATTTGATCATGTGAACAGACAAAGTGAACAAAGGCTTCTTAAGCCAAAACCTTTTCACGAAAGTAATGGTAGTCAATTTCTACATGCTTGTTTGAGCATGCAAAAGAGGATTTTTAGCCAAAGAAATGGCTGAGATGTTATCACACCACAACGTAGGAGAATAAGGAAGTGTAAGACCAATATCAATCAGTAGCTTACAAATCCATGTGATTTCTACAACAGTGCTTGCCAAGGAGTACTCTGCTTCTATAGAGGAACTGGCCACTGTTGGTTGCTGTTTAGCACTCCAACTGATATAGAATTTCCCAAAAATATGCAGAAACCACCAATTGATTTTCTATTTATAGAGCAATTTGCCCAGTCAACATCTGTAAAACCATTGATGGAAGGAGTTGTGGAGCACTTAAAAAACCAAAGACCAAGATCAATGAAGCCCTCGAGGTACCTTAATATTCGCTTAACTACTTGAAAGTGAGAAAATCGTGGCTATGAATAAATTAGCAGACAAGATTTATAGTAAAGGATAAATCTGGTCTAGTCCAAGTAAAATATTGTAAGACACCCACTAAGGATCTGTGCTCTACATGATTTTTTAGAAGAGGATAGGCATGATCTAATTTGGAGATGCTAAGAGGAGTGACACACAGTTTTCATGAACCATGTCTTGCCTTTTTCAGTAAATCTAGAATATACTTGGTTTGAGAGATAAAAATGCCTTTACAAGATCTCTTGAGTTCAAAACTAAGGAAACAGTGCAATAAACCTAGGTCATTGGAAAAAAATAGTGCACTGAGTTGAGTGATAACTTGCTAGCAGGCTTGAGATGAAGGACCAATGACAAGAATGTCATCAACATAGACAAGAATGAAAACCAAAGTAGGATCCCTTTTGACAAAGATAGAGTGATCATACTGTGAGCCAATGAAACCAAGTGATAACATGCACTATGTAACTTCTCATACCAAATCCTTACATTTAAGGAAATACAATGGTAGGACTGTTTTTAGGACATCAATGGAGATGCTCTTAAACCTCTAAAGCATAGGTTGGTTAGGTATAATATTATGATAAATTATTTTTCATATCTGGGTCAAAGGCAAACAACAATAATAAATTATAATGAATCAAAATTATATGAGAGTTCGATTGCTATAAAACACTGACACTTATGATGACAGCAACAATCATTTTATGTTAATGAAAACAAGTTTTAATATGTCAGTTTAGTTTTTTTTTTTTTTTTGGTCAAAGATTGAACTATGCGGCACCCTAAAGGGTATATAGTAAGACTAACCCTCAGTGGGATCCGGAAAAGCTAAAAGCATTTCAACTCACATCTGGCAACAATTCAATGGCATAAATCATTTCAAAACTTTCAGCCAAGAAATCATATGTGTTTTTGCTAACGTTGGGCCTCAAACCAGAAAGTAAACCTGATTTGAAAGTTTACCGTAATTTCACTCAATGGTTAAAATGTCACATAGTTAGACAAAACAAGTATTCTTATATTAAAATTTAGGTGTGATAACATAAAATACTGCTTGTATATATAAAAAAAATAATAATAATAATTGGAGAAATTGGTACGTTGCAAATTTGCAATTAGATCCGACTCTTTCAGCCTATTTTTCTCCACCGTTAGATCATCATACTAACATGTCAGTCAAAGCCATCGGAACAGAAGGAAAGAATCGGAAGCTGTAGCAGCGCTTGCTCGTCACATCATTCTTTACACCGCTTCTCTTTTATACGCACCGGAGGTCCGAAGCTCTCTCGGCTTTTCGTATTTCCGAAGCAAAGTAAAGAAGCTCGCTCGCTCGCTCTTCTGGGTCTCTCAGAATGTCCATGTAGACCTCCAAAATCAACCGTCGCAGGTCTGTATCACCAATCCCCACTATAATTCTCTGTTTGGTTGCCCAGAAAACGACTTAAAAGAAACCCAGAATTTCAAAGTTCAAAAATAGTTTTTTAGCTTTTTATTTGAAGGAATTTAAGAAAAATTCTGATCTTTGGAGACCAACTTGAAGGAAGGAGTTCATTGATTCATGGGGTTTGTTTTGTTTTTAGTTTACCTTGACTTTCTCAGCATCCGAACAGGGGTCTAGGATTTATGTACAAATGTGTAGTCAGCATTGTTAAGCTTGAATCCATGCGTTATTACCCGAATTTCATTAGATTTTGACTAGGTTTTTCCATTTTGTTTCTATAATCACTATTAGTGATTTACTTTCTCTATTTTTCCACCCAAATTTGCAGATTGAGATGCCATGAGAGTTTTATTGGATTCAATCAGGTCCTCTTAAGCTTGTAGAGATCGAACAATGCCCTTATTATTGTAGGATATTCTGCTGTACTAAGTTTTCGGTAATGGCTGGAGTTAGGCTTTCCATGTTGAAATCACTTCGCAAGTCTACCCTTTTCTCTCTCAACTTGCAGTCGTTTCAGTCGTATACTTCTTATTGGAAAATTGTGAACTACACTGATCCGGGTCATATAAGACCAGCCTATGCTTTTGTAAATCGGAGTTACCATTCGAAGGAAACACAATCTCATAAGACCTTTGCAAGGGCTCATTCTAGAGCATTGGGTTCTGTATCATTTGTCAATATCCAATCTTACACTACGAAGCCCATTTCAGCATTTTCATCTACATTGTCGAGTACACAGATTAGGGGTGCTACTCCACTGGTTTTGATAAACCCAATTTTTAGTAGCCGTTCATACTCATCATTTTTTGGTAGCAATGCTGATAAAACTGGGGAACCAGGACTAGGAGTTCCGGCTGCTTCTGGTGGAAGTGAAGTGGATGTTGGTAATAGTGGCATTGTTGGAAGTGACTGGGTTGGCAAGTTTAAGGATGCATGGCAGAGTGCATTGGATGCGGCAACTTTTACTGGACAGAAGGCTAAAGAAACATCCACTGAACTGTCTCCTTATATTCAGCAGTTGCTGGATTCAAATCCACATCTTAGAAATGTGGTTGTTCCCATTGGTTGTACTTTGTTAGGTACTATATTTGCTTGGTTTGTGATGCCGAGGCTTTTCAGGAGATTTCACAATTACGGAAATCAAGGGCGCGCTGCTTTGTTATCTGCAAGTCCATCTGAAGAGCAAGTTCCATATGAGAAAAGTTTTTGGGGTGCTTTGGAGGACCCAGTGCGATATCTAGTTACGTTCATGGCATTTTCTCAAATGTTAGTGGTTCCAACTTCCAGTATATGCTTCATAATCATTTTTCTATTCACATTTATGCAGTTTCGTTTTCTACATTGTTAAATGATTAAGATGACTTTGATTTGCAGTGGCGTGATGGTAGCACCAACCACTATAGCTGTGCAGTATCTTGCACCAGCATGGAGAGGTGCGCTTATCCTTTCATTTGTGTGGTTTCTACATCGGTGGAAGACAAACGTGTTCACTCATGCATTAGCGACTCGAGCTTTGCTTGGTCTTGATCGGGACAAGTTGCTAGCTATGGACAACATTTCATCCGTTGGTCTTTTTGTGATTGGGATAATGGCTTTAGCTGAGGCGTGTGGGGTGGCTGTGCAATCAATTTTGACAGTTGGTGGCATAGGAGGTGAGGATTTGCTTCTGATTACATATTCTTTTCATCTCTATTTCATTCATGAAAGTTACAAAAGTTTGCAAGTAAGATTTTAAATTTTCGTTCTTTGTAATACTTATGTAATCACCCAGTGTGGGTGGGATAGAGAGGGGGAAGCTAGCCAAAGGTGGGATTCCATGGCTAGTTGTATCCGAAAAGTATCAAAAGAGGTATTAGGAGAGTCCAAGGGCTTTGCTCCACACCAAAAGGAATCTTGGTGGTGGAATGAGGAGGTACAAACAAAGGTGAAGGCTAAGAAGGAATGTTGTAAAGCCTTATACAAGGACAAGACTGATGAAAATGGTGAAAGGTATAGAAGAGCGAAGCAAGAGGCGAAGAAAGCTGTGAGAGAAGCTAAGTTAGCGGCTTATGACGATATGTATAAGCGACTAGATATCAAAGAAGGAGAGTTGGATATCTATAAACTAGCTAGAGCAAGGGAAAAGAAGACAAGGGACCTAAACCAAGTGAGGTGCATCAAGGATGAGGATGGAAATGTTCTTGCTACAGAGAACGCGGTCAAAGACAGATGGAGAGGTTATTTTCATAATCTTTTCAATGAAGGACATGAAAGGAGTACTTTTTTAGGGGAGTTGAGTAACTCAGAAGAGTGTAGAAACTACTCCTTTTATCGTCGAATCAGGAAGGAAGAAGTGGTTGTAGCTTTGAAGAAGATGAAGCATAGAAAAGCAGTGGACCCAGACGATATACCGATCGAAGTGTGGAAAGTCTTGGGAGAGACATGTATAGCATGGCTCACTGACCTTTTCAATAGGATTCTGAAAACGAAGAAGATGCCAAATGAGTGGCGAAAGAGCACTTTGGTGCCTATCTACAAGAATAAGGGCGACGTACAAAATTGCATGAACTATAGAGGTATTAAGCTAATGAGTCATACAATGAAGCTCTGGGAGAGAGTCATTGAGCATAGACTGAGGCAAGAGACACGGGTTTCGGACAACCAATTCGGGTTCATGCCAGGGCGCTCAACCATGAAGGCAATCTATCTCTTACGAAGATTGATGGAAAGATATAGAGATGGGAAAAAGGATTTACACATGGTCTTTATAGATTTGGAAAAAGCATATGATAGAGTCCCAAGAGACATTCTTTGGAGGATTTTAGAGAAGAAAGGAGTACGAGTAGCATATATCCAAGCTATAAAGGATATGTATGAAGGAGCAAAGACTGCCGTACGAACTCATGAAGGACAAACCGAAAGCTTCCCCTAACTGTAGGATTACATCAAGGCTCATTCTTAAGTCCTTACCTTTTTGCGTTGGTAATGGATGAGTTAACAGGACATATTCAAGATGATATTCCTTGGTGTATGCTTTTCGCAGACGATATAGTGTTGATAGATGAAACTCAGGAAGGGGTAAATGTGAAGCTTAACCTTTGGAGAGAAGTGTTGGAATCTAAAGGTCTTCGCCGAAGCTGATCAAAGACAGAATATATGGAGTGCAAGTTCAGTGCAAATGGAGGCCAAAATGAGTTAGGGGTGAGGATCGGAGATCAGGAAATACCAAAGAGCGATCGTTTTCGCTACTTAGGATATATCTTGCAAAAGAACGGAGAATTAGATGGAGATCTCAACCATAGAATACAAGCTGGATGGATGAAGTGGAAGAGTGCATCCGGCCTGTTGTGTGACCGTCGTATGCCACTGAAGCTCAAGGGAAAATTTTATAGGACGGCAATAAGACCGGCGATGCTGTATGGCACAGAATGTTGGGCGGTGAAGCATCAACACGTACACAAAATGGGTGTAGCGGAGATGAGGATGCTTCGTTGGATGTGTGGGCACACGAGAAAGGATAAGATTAGGAATGAGGATATCCGAGGTAAAGTAGGAGTAGCCGAAATTGTAGGAAAGTTGAGAGAAAATCAGTTACGGTGGTTTGGACATGTGCAAAGAAGGCCTACTGAAGCTCCGGTTAGAAGATGCGACTACGGGACAGAGGTTTAGGGCCGAAGGGGTAGAGAAAGACCTAGAAAAACTTTGGAAGAGACTCTAAGAAAAGACTTAGAGTATTTGGATCTAACGGAGGACATGACACAGGACCGAGCACAATGGCATTCTAAGATTCATATAGCCGACCCCACTCAGTGAAGAAGGCTTTAGTGTATTTAACACAATATGTTGAAATGAAGCAAAGCTTATTTATTGATATCTCCGATAAGTTACAAATATGTACATATACATGAGTCAAAATAAACAAACAAGAGGGAGCCTTCATAAAGGTTGCTTATGAGAAGTCTCAACAGTCGGTAGAGCCCTAGAAAGAGAAGGCACCGGAGGGGGATCATTCGGAGCCTCAATACTGGACAAAACCCTAGAAGGAGGAGGCATCGGAGGTTGATCATTTGGAGCTTCATTACGCGGTACAGCCCCAGAAGACGAAGGCAATAAATGCCTTTGGAACAAACTCACAAACCGCTGATGATCAAGTAAAACTTGACCATCAGATTCCTTCATCTGGTCAAGCTTCCTCTTCATGTTCGTAGCATAGTCATGTGCGAGCCGGTGCAACTGTTTATTCTCATGCTTGAGCCCTCTAATCTCCTGTTTGAGACTCATCACTTCAGCCGCCAATGATTCAACTTGGCGGGTTCGAGCAAATAGGTGCTGGGCCATATTAGACAGAACATGCACACTGAACACTCAGAGCCAAAGAATCCTTAACAGCCAACTCATCAGACTGTTTGGAAAGTAGTCTGTTATCTTTGGGAGTGAGAAGGTTCTTGGCCACCACCGTAGCGGTCATATCATTCTTCATCACGGAATCCCCAACGATAAGATGACTAGTAGGGGATAAGAAGGATGGGCGCCATATGTTGTCTGGAGAAGATGTGGCTGCCTCTTCAACAAGGTTCAAGTCAAAACGACGGTCGGAGGGGCCAGACATTTTCAAAGGTGTTGAAAAGAGAAGAGGTCAAACAAATCAAGATCTTAGAAGTGCAAGAAGGGAGCTTCTACTGGTGAAGATTCAAGTGTGCTTTGGAACTTAATGCCAGCCTCTATAAAAATTTGCACTCGACGGAGCTTCAGAAATCGAAGAGGCGCCTGCCCAGAAATCGAAGAGGCGTTTGCTTTCTCAAAAGCTGGGCTGCTCAGAGACCACGAGGGCCGATCTCAGAAATCGAAAAGGCGTTTGCTTTCTCAAAAGCTGGGCTGCTCAAAGACCACGAAGGTCGATTTCAGAAATCGAAGAGGCGCTTGCTTTCTCAAAAGCTGGGCTGCCCAGAGACCACGAGGGTCGATCTCAGAAATTGAAGAGGCACCTGCGTTTTTCAGCCTTGTCAGCACCTGTCACATGCACACTCAGCTTTGCTGAAATTACGGGCATTCTGTTGAAGATTTCTGGTGAAGTAGAAAGCACGTGAATCTTACTGTTCATTCATCCACTTTCTACACGCACCATCAGCTCATGGGTACCACGGATAACTTTGCCAAAGATCTCTGACAAAGTTTAAGACACGTGAAGCTTGCAGCTCCTACTACATCGCTATGACCAAGAAGGGTAAAAGAATAGCAAAGAAACAACACTAACAAAGTTTAGACACATAAATTTTGAAGGTCTAGCTACCATATTATTACCCACAAGGGTAAAGAAACATTACCACTGCTGGATAATTGGAAAGTTCCTATGTGTCAACCTCTATGCTCCGTGGCAAGGTAGACTAGCAAACATGCCCAACCTTTACTCACATTCGAGAAAACACTCCCAACAAGATTGATTGCTCCAAAATTGAAGAGGCATCGTCCTTCGAATCTCGAGAGCCAGACTCCTAACATGATTACTTTCTCAAAAATTGAAGAGACACCGCTCTTCGAATCTCGAGAGTCAGACTCCCAGCAAGATTGCTCTCTCAAAAATCCAAGAGGCACCGTTCTCCGAATCTCAAGAGCCAGATCCCCGACAGGATTGCTTGTTCGAAAATCGAAGAGACACCGCTTTCTCAACTTCGAGAGCCAGATTTCCTTGGATAAAGCTTGTCTGTAATCTTCACACGTAACATCAGCTTTCCAGATACCACAGACCACTTTTTCAAAGTGCTCTGACACACGTGAAGCTGACAGCTCCCACTACCATGCTATGACCAAGCAGGGTAAAGGAATAGCATTACTACTTGTTAGGGAGACTTCTATATATGTCGACCTCCATCCTCAACGGACAGGCAGACCTGCAAAAATGCTCAACCCTTCCTCATATCTGAGAGGGCACTCCCAACGAAGCCTCTCGAAATACTCAGCTTTCTTTCCCCCCGATAATACCTCTGCAAACAAGCTACACTAGAGCAAAAATATCTCATATCATCAGGGTTAAAAGCAAGAGTATCCCATATCATGCTTTTTCCCTGTCTTTTTCTTTGGCCTTGTTCTTACCTCCAAGACAAGGAGAAAGAGAGCAATCAGTCAGCACTTGGAATCAAGCTTCCAGTCAGGAACTGACTGCCTGGAACCCCTTACCTGATTACTTACCTGGCATTGCTCTCGAGTCCTCATCTTCAACATCTTATGTTTCCAGAGAAAATACCACATCTGCTTGAGGAACAGATAAGGAAAGTGAGAAGGATACAAGGAAGCATGTGGAGACAAGCGTAACAGAACACGTGCCGATACATCCACTACTTTGTCAATAGCAAAAGTATCCCATATTAGCAGGGTCGAACGTATTCTAGATTTGATGGACTTGTTTTGACCCTCAAATTCTTCAGTCGGCCTTATACTCTGGAGGAAACCAGAAAACCTTCCAGCCCAGTTCAAGAATAAGCATGTGGAAAGTTACTTCTTCAAAAGCAAAAGTATCTCATATCATCTATTCTCCTTTTCTTCTCTTTATCCTTCATGCTACCTGCAAGATAAGGAGAATGAGAACAATCAGCCGGAACTTGAAATCAAACTTCGAATCTGGGACTGATTGCTTGGAGCTCTGATTGCTTACCTTGTCTGTCACCTCTTTCAGCAGATCCCCTAGCTCGGCGACTTGGGGGACTCCTACTACATGGTTTGTATCGCGCTTGACCAAGCCTGAAACTACAAGTAAGCTTTAAGTGAAATTGATACATTACCTTGTGCATCTCCACTAGTTAAAGATACCACCCCTGGATGGAGGAAGAGTACTTCTAGAGAAGATGCCACATCTACCTATTGAGACAGATAAGGCAAGTGAAGACGATACCACACTTCGGTACTTAGAAGTTTCGTGATTACGAGATCTTTCTCGCACAATATTTCCTAATGTCATTTGTACTAAATCATTCACTTGTACTCACTAAAGGAGAGCTTGAACCTATGTACTTGTGTAAACCTTTTACAATTAATGAGAACTCCTCTACTCCGTGGACGTAGCCAACCTGGGTGAACCACGTACATCTTGTGTTTGCTTTCCTGTCTCTATCCATTTACATACTTATCCACACTAATGACTAGAGCAATCTAGCGAAGATCGCAAACTTAATACTTTGTGTTGTACCAAAGTCCTCACTGATTTTGTGCATCAACCATCCTTAAGTCCTTACCTTTTTGCGTTGGTAATGGATGAGTTAACAGGATATATTTAAGATGATATTTCTTGGTGTATGCTTTTCGCAACGATATAGTGTTGATAGATGAAACTCAGGAGGGGTAAATGCGAAGCTTAACCTTTGGAGAGAAGTGTTGGAATCGAAAGGTCTTCGCCTAAGCCGATCAAAGACAGAATATATGGAGTGCAAGTTCAGTGCAAATGGAGGCCAAAATGAGTTAGGGGTGAGGATCGGAGATCAAGAAATACCAAAGAGCGACCGTTTTCGCTACCTAGGATCTATCTTGCAAAAGAATGGAGAATTAGATGGAGATCTCAACCATAGAATACAAGTTGGATGGATGAAGTGGAAGAGTGCATCCGGCGTGTTGTGTGACCGTCGTAGGCCACTGAAGCTCAAGGGAAAATTTTATAGGACGGTAATAAGGCCGGCGATGCTGTATGACACAGAATGTTGGGCGGTGAAGCATCAACACGTACACAAAATGGGTTTGGACAGGTGCAAAGAAGGCCTACTGACGTTCTGGTTCGAAGATGTGACTACGAGATAGAGGTTTAGGGCCGAAGGGGTAGAGGAAGACCTAGGAAAACTTTAGAAGAGACCCTAAGAAAAGACTTAGAGTACTTGAATCTAACGGAGGACTTGACACAAAACCGAGAGCAATGGCGTTCTAGGATTCATATAGCCGACCCCACTTAGTGGGAAAAGGCTTTATTGTTGTTGTTGTAATACTTATGTTGTTATAATATGTAAAGATAGTTATTGGTTTTAATTTAGACCTGAAGGTTGCATCTCTTGATTCTATGACAGCTACATATATGGATGCTTATTTTGGGATTGAACTGTTATTCAATTATTGCCATTAATAATAACCATAAACAGGTATTATAAAAACCTGAATTTTTTCCCTGCTGCACTTAATGCAGGAGTTGCTACTGCATTTGCTGCCAGAGACATCCTTGGAAATGTTCTGAGTGGGTTGTCTATGCAGTTTTCAAAGCCGTTTTCACTTGGAGATACTATAAAAGTATGTTTCTATGTGTTTCTTGGTGCATTTCAGCTACTCGATTCCATTTGTCATTTTCATAGGCAAATATATATATTTTTTTAATCCTTAAGCGCTGATTTCCTGTGATTCTAGTTAAAGAACTGTGCCTCGAGTGTCATCGTTTCTCCAAGTTTGAGCACCATAATGAGATTAAGGAAATATTCCGGTTGTACGAATTACCATGTCAGCATGACCAGAGTAGATTTACATGGTTCAATTTTCTTTATTTGTTGACGGTTGCAGAATTGTGCAATCATTACAAGTATCGAGCATCTTTTAGTCGGCCCCTGGGTGGCTACATTGTACAGTGATCTCAACCCAACATTGAATAGAACAACACTTGTTTCTGAATGGTTAGCCATTTAGGAAATGAAGATTTAATAATCCTCAGATTGCAATTCAACTAGTTTTATGCCTGTTTCGTTCTAACTCTCTTTGCAAGTGTAAATTATTAGCCAAACATAATCATAGATTTATTCATATAAGTAAAGGGATCTGTCGTTCATTGGGTAGACAGTTACCGTCTTGTATTTGTTCCGACTCAATGATTTCTGGTATTTTGTGTGATATATAATGTAGTATCTGCTTCCTCTTTTTGGTACTTTGTTTCTTCACGGTGTTAAAAATGTACTTATTGCAGGCTGGATCTATTGAAGGTCAAGTGGTGGAAATGGGAATTACTACTACTTGTTTACTAAATGCCGAGAAGTTCCCTGTCATAGTTCCTAATTCACTCTTTTCTAGTCAGGTTGGTGCTTTTCTATTTTTGGTATAACACTTAGAGATGGGCACCTATTATGCTGAAAACCATCAATCATTTAAGGTTGAAATGACCAAAGTTCATCATACAAGTATAGCCGGGGTATGGATTAACATTAAGATAGCGGCTTGATCAACCCATTTAGACTGTTTTCTTTCTACAGTATCTCAGATAGTTTCATGTACATTTTGTAGGTAATTGTGAACAAGTCACGTGCGCAATGGCGTGCCATTGTGACCAAAATTCCCCTGCAAATTAATGATTTGGATAAGATTCCCCAGATATCGACTGATATAAAGAGCATGCTAAGGTCACACTCGAAGGTGTTCTTGGGAAAGGAGGCCCCTTACTGTTTCCTGTCTCGTTTAGAAAGTTCATTTGCTGAATTGACTCTCGGATGTAACCTCAAACATATGGTAAGCCCTGTTCCCTTCAATATTCTTATTACACTGATTGGTTCATCATATGCTTCAATGTTTGTTTTGTGATTATAGAGCAAGGGAGAGCTATACTCTACTGAAGAAGAGATTATCCTGCGCTCGGCTCAGATAATTAAGGAGCATGGTGCTAAGCTGGGCAGCACCTACCAGATATGACCACTCAGTAGCCTCGAAAATGGCATTTTGGAACTCTGCATTTGGTACATCTCTTTCAAGATATATTTGATTGTCATCTTACTGAGAAGAGTTTTTCATGAAAATACGAGTCACTACACCTCACACTAGTTTGTCATAGTTTTTATTGAGTTGCCAAGAAAGCTGAAATAGGATCCATTGTGAAATATCCATTGCTATGTGGTCCATGAAGAAACGTCGAAGCTGACTTTTTTTTGTTGACGCACGTCTCAACGTTAAACCTTTCCATTTTACTCTTTGATTCAAGGTTAAACCTTTTTATGCCTTTTTAAAAGATTATATGGGGTCATTATCCATTGTATGGCGGGTGAGATTGGACTGCTGCATAAATCAGGTTTCACAGGTCCTTTGATACTACACATCATGTCCAATTCTGTCAAAATTGATCGTACGTGTGGCACGGGATTAATGTCGGTCGAACGTATTTCGCTTTGAAAGCTAATTATGTGCGTGTAACGCCATTTATTTCAACCAAATTCTGTGTAAAGTTTGATATTAGGGACCAAATTGAGGTGTAGTAACAATTTATCAAAGGATGAGGACGACATTGATGGAAATATCTTCGATAACTACTTAGCATTGAATGATATAAGAATGAATGGTTGAGATTGAAAATAAAGATCTTAATAAGTGCATAAATCAAATATAATTACTAAAACACTTGTACATTGAAGTAACACCCGACATTGATTCGGAACTTTTGGGACCAAATTGATGAGTTTTGCATGGTACCAAGTGGCTTGTCATCAGGTTAACTTGCTTTGCTTGTCAACAGTAACATCTACGACATCAATCAACAGTCGAAGACGCCAGCCATTATTATTTGAGCAATAGTCATGAACTCTCAGCTACGAGATGGGCTATTATCAGTGTAAATAGACAAAAATTACGATTGGTCAAAGCCTTTTTCCCTTTATGTGCTCTCTTGGTATTTTTTTTTTTTTTGAAAAACAGGGTTAAAAGCAAGAATCCAAACAAACCTACTCAATAATAAATTTAGATTGAGACATCCCAAGTTGATCCTCACGAATAAAATTATTTGAACAAGGAGGAGTATCAAGATAAAAATTACCTAAATCTAGATCAAGGTTATAGGTTGCTAAATTATCTGCCACAAAGTACTCTCTGTAGATATGTCGAAGTTCGCATTGCTAAGATCTTAAAAGCAATTCTTGGCAGGCCAAAACAAAGGGATCTAAAGAATGATTACATTTGAATCATATAACATAATATGGGAGAATCAACAGAAATAATTAAACATGTGTATAGAAAGTAAGAAAAAATGTAGAAATTATTTCCTAAAAGAAAAGAAAGGAAAGAAAAAGTGGGTAAAGAGGGGGATGTAGACATTGAAATTTCGGTCAAATAAATGTTCACCAATACATTAAAGTTTCAACATGCTAAGGCATACGTGGCATGTGCCAGGTGTCTCACAAATTGTACACATGGATGTGACCCATCAAAATCGGACGAGTCATCAAGAAAGCTGTCAACACTTGGCGAAAAGGAATTATTTGATTTTAATTTAATTAAATCGAATATTAATTGATGGAGATAAATCACGAACCAGCCCACAAATCGAGTCACATCCAGATGCTGAAGCTTTAAAACTCTGAAACTCTCAAGCATCCAAACACTTAAACACTCAAGTAGACTCGAAAAACCTTTCGTGTTCTTCATCAAATCTTGTGAAGAACCACCAAGCACCCCTACACGTGCCGATTCCTCCATTGCCAAGAGCCAAAACCTTGTGTCATTCATTCATCCAAGATCAAGTCATTGCGACACCTGGATCAACAACCTACACATCCACACATCTTTCGGAGATAGAGATTGGAGATCAAATGAGAGGAAACCTGTAAATAGAGATTGTAACCCTACAAATTCATTAATACAAACATTTACTTTGTAGACGTATTCTTATCTCATTTGTCATAGGATTTTCGTGTTTACAAATTTGGCATGTCTGGTGGGTTATCTCTACCTCTCATCTCTTTCTCCGTTCAAGAAATCCAAGCACACTCTAAACTTAATGGCATGAAAGAAGGGACAAGTCGTTCTCACAACCAAGGGAATGAGCATCAACACTTTTGCCGTAAGTGGAGAATCCATTGGTGTCATAAGTAAGAGCAAGGCAAAGGCTATCGCCATTCTTCAACATGCCACTTCAAAGTTGGTGTTACTGAGGAAGCAAGGAGAGCATTAGAGGCTCGAGCCCGTCATTAGCCTGGCCTTGTTGGGCCCATTAAAGCATGTTGATGTGGCACGTGCTAGGACAACTCAGAGTGGCAAGCAAGGTTCATTCACGCTAGAAGGTTCATGAAGCACTCCTTGTCACCAACTTTGGACGCAGACTCAAGCGCGAGAGCCTGCCGCAGATTACCAACCAGCAACCGCTGCACGGAGACTTCGCTAGCACCTTCGATGCCTAAAGGAGAGTCACATTCTTTGGTTGCGTAAGTCATGACCACCAGCGCCACCTTCATTAAGGAGCAACTTGCACAAATGAACGAAGCGATCGTGAAGCTGACAAAGACCGTCGAGGAGAAAGACATGCAGATTGTTACACTCATGAGTAGGTTGGAATCGCAGCGTGATAGAGAAACCGACTTTGACCTAAAGAAGAATCAGCATGACAAGGAGTCTGGTGAGGAAGAAGCGTATCATATCGACAAAGCTAGATGGAAACAAAAGCCAGAGTCCGGAGCCATATTAATGGGCTCTTTTTCCATCCAACAACTTCAAGACATTATCACTAACACCATCAAGGCATAATATGGAGGCACTTTGAAGGATGCACTAATGTACTCGAAGCCATACACCAAGAGAATTGATAGCTTGCGGATGTCGACAGGGTACCAACCACCAAAGTTCATGCAGTTTGACGTTAAGGGAAACCCAAAGCAACACATCGCTCATTTCGTTGAAACTTGCAACAACAGTGGGATGGAAGGAGACTACCTCGTAAAACAGTTTATCCATTCTTTAAAGGAAAATGTGTTCGATTGGTACACAGACCTAGAGCCTGAGTCCATAAACAATTGGAAGCAGATGGAGTGAGAATTCTTGAATCGCTTTTACAGCACCCATCGCACCGTCAGCATGATAGAGCTTATAAATACAAAGCAGTGGAAGGATGAGCCAGTCGTCGATTATATCAATCGATGGCACTTACCGAGTCTCTACTGCAAAGACAGACTCTCGGAGATATCCTCAATTAAGATATGCATACAAGGCATGCATTGGGGATTACACTACATCCTTTAAGGCATTAAGCCCTAGACCTTCGAAGAGTTGGCTACCTATGCCAATGACATGAAGTTGAGCATCGCTAATCGTGGAAAGAAAGAGTCAATCACCGACTATAAGAAATACAAATTCTTTGGGCATAAAATGGACAAATATGTGAAAGAGCCTACCTAAGAAGCAATGGTGGTTAACACGGTTCCCGTCAGAATCTCCACAAGAGACAAAAAGAAAGAGGTGAAACAGAACGAACCTTTTCATGATCAAGCAGATGTACAAACGCACTTTGAAGGAGCTTGAGGAGAAGACTTACCCATTCCCCGATATCAAAGTGGCTGCCATGTTGGAGGATTTGTTCGAGAAGAAAGTGATCGAGTTGCCCGAGTGCAAGAGGTCGAAAGAAATGAATCAAGTAAACGATTCAAAGTATTGCAAGTACCATCGTGTCGTCAGTCATCCGGTGACAAAGTGTTTTGTTCTTAAGGAATTAATCATGAAGCTCGCCCAAGAAAGAAAGAATAAGCTAGACTTTGAAGAACCGGCAATGGAAAATACGACAAGCGTCGTACCTGAACCCTTTGATCATGTGGCTCTTCCTCTATCGCCAATCATGTCATAGTTGCAGTCGCCAAATGTAAAGCCTAAAGTGGTTAATGCAGAAAAAGCAAGTTATCTCAACGACGTTAACCTCATTGACGACCCTTCAATTAATGGCAACGAAGGACAGACACTGGTGACCCTAAGGAAAGTGCGTAAGCCGCAACCACAAGTTGCTCGGGCAAAGAAGAAGATACAAAAAGAAAGTTCTCATTGCAACACTGAGTAAACCCGTCCCAAAGCAGCCACGAAGATGACATAGTCGGCACATAAGAAAGAGTTTAAGGTTTAAAAGCCACGAAATTTTATGTTTGATTGAATCAAGGGTCAAGCCCGGACTCCCGTCTTCAATCGACTCGATGAACCAGCCTCTCGAGGTTCTGTGTTTAACAGGTTGACCAACCTTGCTGGACAAGAAAGCGCAACCAATTCTCCCCCACGAAAGTCAGCTTTGGAGAAACTCAAAGTTGTAAATGAGCCTTATAGGGAAAAGCAACTAATATTAGAAGGAAAGAGACTCGTTGACCTAGCCAAGGATGATAGAATTTGTAGTCTAATCCCTTCACGCATGAAATGTCGTTCAACATTAGACGTGAGTTCGAATGGTCAGCTTAAGGTGAAATGACGCACAATCATACACATTGGTCAATGCTTGAGCTAACGAGCTGTCTGCCATGTCACAATTGAAGAGGTCGAGGGAAAAGATGTTAAGGAAGTTCCACCACTCGAGAATGGGGGGCAAGCAACCATTAACGACTTAAAGAAAGCTTTGCCACATTTAAAGCAATGCTACACCTGAGAAGAAGACATGCTCCTAGCCCGTAAGAGTCAAAACTGCGTACGGCATAAAAAAAATGTTTGTTAAGTTGAAAGCCTGAAAGGGCGGCTCAAGCAAAAGTTAGGACACAAAAAAAAAAGAAAAAAAAGTTTGTTAAGTTAAAAACCTGAAAGGGCGTCTCAAGCAAAAGTTAGGACACCAAAACAAAACAAAAAAGAAAAAATGTACAAACAAACAAACATATTTGAACTATGTTATGACTTGTTCTCTTTTTTAGAAGGGTACGTAGGAAGCTTGAAAATGAAAGTCGAGTTCTGTCACATAAAAATGAAAAAAATAAATGTTCTAACCTTTGAGGCGAAGATGCAAGATCAAGTCATCACTTTGAGACTAAGTCTTTGAAGTTGTGCAGCTGAATCATGAGCAAGCCTTCCAATGTCTTCAATGCATTAGTGTCTTCAATGAACGAGCAAGCGGTAAGATTAATGTGAAGTAGAGAGTCCCGGAGGCGGTGCAACCATATGCGCAATGTGCATCAGAGGCAGTGCTGTCCCAGAGGCGGTGCGAGCTCAGAAGCAACACCTACATCAGTGGTAGCCAGTAACGACGTTACAGCTTGTCGTTACAGCAGCATCAAAGCTTGTCATCACAACTTGTCTTCATAATGACCTCACAACTTGTCATCACAGTGACTCATCTTCCCAGGGAAAGGTAGTGCATGCAGTCAGACGACTTCCTTGCAGTAGCGGCAATATGTGCAGTCTAGCAACTCCCTTGCGGCATGCACACTCTCTTGCTGCAAGCACACTCTTTTACGGCGAGCAGCTTCTTGCGACGAGTACTTTATCTTGCAGCAAGCTTTCTTGCTGTAAGTAGACTCCCTTGCAGCAAGCAGTCTCCATTGCGATGAGAAGCACTCCCTTGCGACGATCACACTCCCTTGCGGCACATAGACTCTTTTGTGGTGAGCAAGCTTCCTTGCGGTAATCAGATTGTCTTGCAACGAGAACCCTCTATTGTGATGAATAACAATCCCTTGCGTCGATCACTCTCCCTTGCAGTGATCACACTTCTTTGTGGCGAGCACACTCCATTGTGGCAAGAAGCCTCCATTGTAGCAAGCAATTCCTCTGCGGTGAGTAGCCATCTTATAGGAGAGCAGCTTCCCTTATAGTGAACAGTCTCCCTTGCAGCGATCACACTCCCTTATGGCGAGCAACCTTCCTTATGACAGTACCAGCGGGCATCGCAAAACCAATGCTGAAGCCTGCAGCAAACCCAAAAAAAAAGAGCCGCCACCTACGGTTGGAAATTACGCTCGAGGACGACACGCAAACTTGATATGTAGAAGGTAAAAACATGGAGAGAGCCGCCACTAACTGTACAAACTTGCAGAAAACCACCACTAACTACAAATTTAAAAAAAGAAGACTAATCATCAGAAGAGGAAAACAAAATATGTATGCCGCATGGTGGAGACGCTGAGGGTCTTTTAAAAAAAGGAAATGGTGCCCTCCGCACCGCTTCATGCAGGCACCAGCATCTTCAAGAGCAGACATTTGAATGACATGCTTGTTGAGAAAAACTCAAGCAATATGGGGCAATCTTCGCTGCCATCTTTAGAAGAAGGTCACTTCTCCTCAAGCCTGTGGTTCGCGATCAATCTCTGCCCGTCGATTTCAACACTGACTACTGTGCATTTCGCTCTGCGAAATATCAAGTACGGCAAGGCGTAAAAGGGTGGCAACTGGAATGGTGCAACTAATTGGTCGTCTGATGGCACATGTTCCTAGAACCCGTCGAAGAAGGTGAAGGCAGCGGTTGTGAAGAGCCTCTCGAGCCGATGCTATATAATGAAGAAAGTCATCACAAATGTCAACCTTAATCTCAGGGCCGGCCCTGAGAATTTGAGGCCCTAGGCGAGAAATGGAAGTGGGGCCCTAAAATTTTTTGATCTTCGGTCCTTTGTATATTAATTTGTATAAAAAGAATTCGTTAAATACATAAAAAGTTCTATTTTCACATCAAATATCATTAAAAATTAATATAAAAAGAAGATAAATATACAAACATTATTTAAACATTACACGATTCACGTTTTTAGATACAAATGTACTAAATGTTTGTAGTCAAAAGTTTAAGATTGAAAGTGAAGAACAATAAAACTTGATGATCACGAGAGTAAATAACAATAAAACTTGATTGACGAGTATAATAAATTCAACACCAATTGTTTTTCTTGTGTTTTTTTTCTTCTAAAATCAACATCACACTAACAAATTAAATATTAAAATAATCCATTGAATAAAAAGTTATTGAAAAGAAATATATAAAATTCAAAGTTTTGATTACCTTAAAGTACAATATTTAAGACCATATGATAGTTGGTTCAAACATTCAATAGAAATGGAGAGAATAGGAAGTTGGTTTAAACATTCGATAGAAATTGAGAGAATGAGAAGTTGAAAAAAAAAAATGATTGCAAAGAGACTTGAGTTTTATAACTTTATATGCATTTGGACAGATGGATAGGCAGTAAATTTGAAAAACAAGAAAAATTAAGAAAAATCTAGTGACTGAAAGGCTGCTTCGTGTTTCAAACTCAACATCCCAAAGAAAAATGAAGCCAACATTTCCACTGCACTAACAAATGAATTACGATATTTGTTACTTTTTTTTTTTTGTATTTATATGTTAATTACAGGATATAAATATTTTTTGGAGCCCTAGGCGGACGCCTACTTGGGCTACCTTAGGGTCGGCCCTGCCTAATCTAATTCTGCAAATTAAAAAAAGGAAAATTAGGAGCATAAGTGGCATTTTCGTCCAAGTTAGGAATGAAGACGTGATTTTCGTCTGAAAACAGGAATCAAGAGGAACGATCAATACAGAGGCTAATCCGGCAAAAGAAAAAAAAATGGAGTGATGGTTGCTGCGGAAAGCTAATGTCAAAAATAAATAAATAAATAAAGGCCTAATCGGATAAATGATCCCCGTGGTCATAAGGTATTCGGATGATAGTCCCTGTGGTAAAAAAATTCAGATTTAAACCCCTGTGGTCATAGTCTGTTAGGATTTAAACCCCTGTGGTCTAAGTTTGTTAGGATTTATGCCCTTCTGTCATTCCTCCATTAGGTTTAGGTTGGCAAAATCAGATAAATGGTCCCCGTGGTCATAAAGTATTCGGAAGATAGTCCTTGTGGTAAAAAAAATCGGATTTAAACCCCTGTGGTCTAAGTTTGTTAGGATTTATGCCCGAAACTAAAGGTTCTGTCATTTCTCCGCTAAGCTTACAGGTGGAACTAATAAATCACATAATTCATTAAAATTCCAATAAATCAAATAATTCAAAATGCCTTTATAAAATTAACGAGTTTTTGACTCCCGAATGTCCAACCGATTAATTAATTCTTTATACATATTCTATTTTTCTTTGACAAATAAGACAGTAATTGTTGGCGTTTTCCCATAATTTTACGTAAACCTCTCTGAGATAAATAGTTTTTTTGTGTAATTGTAAATGTGAAGTAAGTCTTCATATCCTATTGGTGAAACTAACTATTTGAAATTCAACAGATCCTCTGTTTTCGTCTCTTTCTTCTTGTGAAATAACTAAGATGAATGAATTTTTTTACCATAAACTGAAATCTTCTCTCCCCCCTCCCCTTTTTATTGTAAGATATTTTTTATTGATAGATATTCAGAGAAACTCTGCTTCACCTGTAAGCTTAACGAAGGAATGACATAACCTTTAATTTCAGGCATAAATCCTAATAGACTTAGACCACAGGGGTTTAAATCCAAATTTTTTCTACCACAGGGGCTATCTTCCAAATTCCTTATGACCACGGGGACCATTTATCCGATTTGGCAAACCTAAACCTAATGGAGGAATGACAGAAGGGCATAAATCCTAACAGACTTAGACCACAGGGGTTTAAATCCTAACAGACTGTGACCACAGAGGTTTAAATCCGAATTTTTTTACCACAGGGGCTATCATCCGAATACTTTATGACCACAATGACCATTTATCCGATTAGGCCATAAATAAATGATAGCCATCATTTGATAAGTGATTGTGGCGTGTGGGAAGCCAACAAAAAAAACAATAATAATAATAAAAAAAAAAGTGATGGTGCCGTGTGTGTATATATATATGTACATATATGTATATGTTATATATATACACATGGATGGCATAAAGCAGCAGCTCAAGTCCAGCTTCAATTGGGTATTTCCAATGACTAAAATATCGATAATATCGGCAAAATGTCGCCGATATTATCGTTTTTCAAAGAGACCGATATTTTCCCACGTATCTCCCTAATTGTCGTCAAAATATCGCAATATTATCGATAATATCACGATATATTCGATATTATTGAAACAATCGTCGTGGCTCCGTTGTCGGAAAGGCAGCCGAGGCTGCGTCGTCGCAGCTGCCCAGATCTCTCTCTACAATCCAGGTTCAGACCCAAGATCTGCGCCTCCGTCGTCGGAAATGAAAAATCCATTTTCTCCGGATCCCAAAACCCGCTTGGGTTTGAATCAAACTGTTTGATGGATCCCCTTGCCTGATGGTGCTCGTCGGGAGGTGAGAAATGGAGGAGGAACGGTCCACAGGTGGTGATGGTGCTCGCCGGAGTATGCGCCACTGTGGTGGAGGTCACGATGGGGTGTGGATGTGGTGTGTCTGTGCTCCGGGAAAGAGAGTTGCAGAAAGATAGCCATGGTTGCTTTGCTAGAGGTTTCTGGAGAGAGAGAGAGAGAGAGAGAGAGAGAGAGAGAGAGAGAGAGAGAGAGAGAGAGAGAAGACTTATGGGATACAAAAAAGAAGAAAATAAAGTAGAGGAAGAAGAAGTGATAGAGGAGGAACATGATACGAAAAAGAAAATGTCAGATATAGGATTGGGAGTCTCAATTTGGGACCTTGGGTTATGTGAGGGAGGTGAGGTGGAGAGGTCATCATGTGGTTTAAAGAAAATGTTAAACACTAATTTCATTCAAAATATCTTATATTTATTATTTTATTTTTTTAAATTAAATTGTTTTATTTGGGAAATCCATCTTTGAGACCTTGAAATTCTCTTTGAAGATCAAATCATGCTATATACTTGAAACTCTAACGTCACATATACTATTTTTTTGTAAAAAAAAAAACATATTTTTCATGTCTTTCTTATATTGTACTAATTCATTATATATAAATGATTATGGTGTGTTTAAACTTCTTTCATTAATTACTACGTATTTTCTACACTCATAATATTTGCCAGCTTGCTATATAATCAACTTAAATCAGTTAAATCCATCATGCAATGCATTTCCTTCCAATTTTTTGTGATAAACTAATAGATAATTGACTAAATAAACATTCTGCAAAGTTTCAATAAAAATTTCCAAGTTTTTCTTACAATTTCCATGGTTTTTATTCAATTTTTATCGATATCGATAATATCCCCGAAATTTCCATCGAAATTTCCGTGTTTTTGGACTACCGATATTTCCGATATCATCGATATTTAATACCTTGGGTATTTCAAATCAAGCCAAATTCCTTCCCTATAAATATTAGGCACTCATTCAAAGCGGGGAAGCAAAAAAAAAAAGCAAGTGAAAGCCCCGGACATCCATAAATCTCCTAAACCTCCAAACAATCATGCTCTTCATCAAGCTCGTGGAAAATCAACGAGCACAACAAATACACATGTTGATTCATACCCAACAAAGTCGAAGATCACACACCACGTGAAACTCCTTGTGGTCCTATTACATTTAAGATCAACCCTCGACGGCTCTTAAAGAAATGACAAGTCCGATTCACGATCAAGTGTTAACCACCCTTGGATCAATTTCGACTCCAAAGAAATGAAGCAAAGCCAAACCTTTGGAGGAAACCAGAAAGCTCTCTAGCCAAAGAAAACACTCGTGTTCTTCATCCAGCTCGTGGAGAATCAACAAGCACAACAAACATGTGCCGATTCATCCATCACCAAAGCCAAAGATCAGCCACCACATGAAACTCCTTGTGGTCCCGTTTTGTTCAAGACTAAGCCTCGATAGCCCTCGAAGAAACATCCAACCCCGGCCAAGACCAAGCCTTGACGGCTCTTGAAGAAACTTCCATCCTAATCCAAGACCAAGCCTCTACAACCCTTGAAGAAATTTCCAACTCAATTCAAGATCATGCCTCGACAGTCCTTGAACCGACATCTAAGTTGAGGGACTTCAAAGTATAGTGGTCAAATACATTCACTATGCGAGGGACTTCAAAACACATCTTCTACATGTGACAAGCACATGCATATGACGCGCCGTGAAGTGGGGGCATTTGTAGACATCGAAATTTCGGTCAAATAAATGTTCACCAATACATTAAAGTTTCGACATGCCAGGGCATACGTGGCATTTGCCAGGTGTCTGACAAATTGTACACATAGATGTGACCCATCAAAATAATACGAGTAATCAAGAAGGCCACGTGTCAACACTTAGCAGAAAGAAATTATTTGATTTTAATTTAATTAAATCAAATCTTAATTGATGGAGATAAATCACGAACTAGCCAACAAATCGAGTCCTGGTTCTTTCGTCAATTAATCAAGCCCACAATCAAGGCCAAATCCATCCGTAGTTAAAACTTGGAAAGTCTATAAATAGGAGGCTCCAAGACAAAGAAAGGGGTGTAATGAGTCACTATTATATTATACATTTTACCATATTCTTAGTATAATTTGGTAATTATTTTGGTAGAATTGATAATTTGCTTTATTTTTTCAACATAGAACATTCGATTTCTTCAAGAGAGAAACGTAATCAAACGGACGATTTTGGAGTGATTCAAATTGGAGGATATTTGTGTGTTCCTTAGCTTGTTCGTATCAAAATTTTAGCAATTTCTACCAAGCGGTTATTTTATGGCGATTAAATAAAGAAGTAGTGCGTGTTGCTGGAAAATGACACTTTTGGGCTGAAATGCAATTTTTGGAGTCCAATATGACATCATATGGGTTCGTGGCCTTCTGGAGAAATGTTAAGAATAGTCTAAGCTTTAAATCCAGCTATTTTGGACAAGTTTTGGAACTGATATGGGTACAAAACGTGGCTATGCAGAAATTTGGACGAATTTACCAAGTCAATTTAGGATTATGTTTCCTATTGTATTATTGTATTTCAATTTATTTGGTTTCCTATTCGATTCTAAGACCTTTTACTAGGAGAATTTTATTTAAGGAAAACTAATGAAAAGGGTTTGAAAACTTTGAGTTTTAATGATAAGGACAAAATAAAGGGTAAAGTGAATAGTACCAGGATTGACTTTTTAGTGTAAAAATGTGGTTTTTCGTTAAAGTGAACAGTACCGGGTGCTTTTCGTTAAAATTCCCTTTTATTTATAGTATAAATAAGCCTTTTGGCCGGCCCTAGAGTGCTCTCTTTCATGCAATATTGGAGAGAAGAATTTGGCTAAAACTTAGAGATTTTCATACTTTATTCAACAAGGTGTTTTCAATCTTTTTCTAGTTTAATATAACTCTTTTGATTTTAATTATGAATATGCGTAGCTAACTTTATTTTGTTAGGGCAATGCCTTGAGCCTTAGCATGAATATGTAGTTTTTATTTAATGGCTTATAATATTATGCATGCATACTTTGAATTATTAATCACTGTGTTTTAAACTATCTTTGTGTCTTAATGATTCGCAACCATTAGGATGTTTAGATAAGTAATTGGATGCAATTCAGTCGGAATACCACTGGGGAATTGAGTATTGCTTCTTGTGATTAATAGTTGTAATTTCACCTAGGGTGAATACCACGTCTTAGGGGTTGCATGGTTTTTCAAAGGGTTTTCACAAAGCGCAATGAGTCATGCATGTTTATATTTGATCTGAATACCACAAACGGATTGCATGTTTGATATACGTTCTAGCTTGAATACCACGAGTAGAATATGTATTAGGAAAACCTAACCTTAAAAGTTGCATGGGTAATTCATAAGTAATTAGTAAATCTACATAGAATTGTTATGGCGGAACCCTAGTGCTTTTCCAAATTTGTTTCTCAAAACCTTTTCTTTTTGTTTTGATTTCTTAATTGGTTACTAGTTGTTTTTCCTAAATTACTTTTATTAAATTCGTTTTTATTACATTTAAATTCAAAATCAACCTTTTCCAATCTTTATTTTCAAATAATTAACTAAGATTTTGGTCTTGTATAAATTGTTTTAAATAATCTCTGCGGAAAACAACCTTGCCTGAGCCGTTTATACTACAACTACCTTGTTCTCTTGCAAGTATTTTGTGTGATTTTAACGTTTTTACGCAGGTACCTAAAAATCCTATCAAGGTCCAAAAATCATTTCACGCCCAGACGCTGAAGCTCTTAAGCATCCAAACACTAAAACACTCAAGTAGACTTGGAAAACCCTTTGTTGTCTTTGTCAAATCTTGTGAAGAACCACCAAGCACCCATACACGTGCTGGTTCCTCCATTGCCAAGAGCCAAAACCTTATGGTTCATTCAAGATCAAGTCATCACGACCATTGGATCAACAACCTACACATCCACACATCTTTCGGAGATCGAATAAGAGGAAACCTATAAACAGAGATTGTAACCCTACAAATTCATTAATATAAACATTTACTTTGTACACGTGTTCTTGTCTCATTTGTCACGACATTTTTGTGTTTACAGGGGCCAACAATGAAAATAAACCCCATTTGAATTTTGAATTAGAATACTATGAAGACCACATTATTGTAAGAAAAAAAGCACATGAGCAATTGAGATTCTTTGCATTCAACTTCTTTAGTCAGTAGTGGTGGAGTCAAGATTTTTATATAATGGAGTCAAGATATCGACCAAAAACATCTCATTGGACTATTTTGTCGAGCACCTAGTAGGCAGCTGCTAATTCTTACCAACATATGCCGAAACCTTATGCCAACATATGTTGAGAACTACCATTATATGTAGAGGTTGGTCGATGGTAGTTGCAGAACACTGTGGAGTAATTTTGAAGATTGCCAAGGCTTGAAACAAATCTATTTCGTCGAGCACATGGTGCACATAATAGAGTTGCACACAAGAAGAGAGAAAGGGAAAACAAAGATAATAGAAGAAAATAAAAGTAGGAAGAGGAAGTTGTAATTTAGTTTACTTTAGTTATTTATAAGGATCAAACCAATACAAACAAATATACATGAGGGTTTTAAAGTTTTGTTGGAGTCAAAGAGAAACAAAACACCCCATTGCTAGCTCCACCACGGATAGTAATTCCACCAAACAGTCAACAATGGCGTTCCTTGTGTTTCCACTTCACCTATCAATCGGTGCATGCACATGCTAAAAATCTTGGGATTTTTGCATCGGTTCACAAAGAATTTGATTGATATTATTTTCGAGTAATATTAAAGAAATTACATGTTTTTTTTTGTTATATTGGTATATTACCAAATTTGATAAATGATGTGTACATATTATGGTAATAAATAAATTTATTTCATTAGTGTTGATTGTATATGCATCACTAGGCACATTACGGCTCATTTGGAAGTGATTTTAAAATTAATTGAAAGAAATTTTAGAAAAATTAGTTATGAGTTCTAAAAGCACATAAAGTTACTAAAGATTCATTTCTAAAATATTTTCACCAAAAAAAAAAAAAAATGTATTCAACCATTTACAAAACAGTTCCAAATGAGCCCTTTAGATAATATACCAATGAACTATATGTGGCCTCTTACTATTACTCTTTATTTTCTAACTAATTCTAGATAGTACTTTTTATAAGTCTTTAAATAAAAAAAAGAATTGTTTCATTAGAATCAGGACTAAGCAGCAAAGAACTTAAAAAGTTATTATTTTTCTTCTGAGTACTCTTAATGCAAGGAATTCTTGAATGGTAAATCACATCGTCACTTGGTGTTACTAATTTATATATGATAATATGAGGGGGTAATAGGGATGACACTTTTCTTTCTTAGAGTATAACGCCAATAATTAAATACATATAATATGTTAATGTATGCCACATCGATTGTAACTGTGAGAAAAAATGAATTTAAATATCTTAATCTCACTCCAATTAATTGTGATAAAACTTCACATCTAATGTCTTGTGCGTGTGATAATTATTAAGTTGTAGACAATATCAATATTATTAGAAGTAGACATTTTAACCTGTGTCTATGATAATTCGACATTTCACCCCCAAAATCTTACGGAGGTGGAAATGGAAATGGATTTTGGAAGTTTTTTTGGTGTGGATATGGAGGAGACATGAGCTTTTTGCTTTTGCTAAAGCTATTGAAAGTTGGAAAAAGGGCACCATGTGGCCAAAAGCAGACCGTGGGATAGGATGGGAGCATCACAACACAGTTTTTCTGTGGCATGGAATTTGCAATGAGAGACTTCATACGTAGTTTTGCACCACACTGTCAAGAAGTTTTTAGTTGTGACGGAAACATGGATGGTACATCATATATTTTATGTATGTAGTGAAAAATTTAAATTTTTAAGCTATTAACCTTTTAACACATAACCCATCATTTCTATAGGAACACGTGATGTACCATCTCGTGTGACGGTAACACTGAAAAATCTCTCTAGATTGTCGGTGTAATGGACTAAATGACATGCATTTACCGTTGGGGATTGTGCTCCTCCTGCCATGTTCCTGATGTTAAAATAAAGTTCCACCTATAAAATTACGGCATAGATTTATTGTTGTTCAGTATAGTCTAATGTTATTTCTTTTCATTTATAAATAAAATGCTTTAAATTTAAATATCGTTAATGAAGAATTTTAGTATAGTCTAAGGTTATGATATGAAATTTATTCTTAAAAATCCATCAGATCATGCTTAAATTGTTAGATGCACACACTCTCTGTTCTTTCTCTCTCGCAATGGAACTCTCTTGACTCCATGCTCAATCCTCTGCTTCTTCTCTGATTCATGGTTGGGTGCAGCGACAGCACAGAGCTTTCGCCGGAGGAAGAAAGGATTTTGATACAAGACATTACTTGCTCACCCAAAGGTTCCAATTTTTTGCTATCTTTTGGGTTTATTTATTTATGAAATTTGATGACTAATTTTTAAATAATTAGAAATTAGTTCTTCGTTGTGAAATGTTCATTTTTCGTTCTTTCCGTGATTTTCAATTGTATATTAGTAATGCTTTGAAAAACGCATGATTCATTAAGTGAAGGATGCTAACCGAATAGTTAGAGATGCCGCAAACAAATATCATATAGCCTAATTGACTACAAGCAAGTTACTTTTATTTGTGTTTGTAGTGATGTAATGCTGGTTCTGTTTATTGTGATTTTAAATCAAATGCCTTACTTTGTCTAAATTTACTACAAGATCTATAATCTGTATCTTGCGGGAAATGGTAAATAGGCCATTTTCGGAATGACATGAAATTAGTTGGATATGGCATAAAAAGAAGGGATACTTATAGTCTCATAAATCTATTTCAGTTGAAGAATGCATTTTGGCAAGGGAACTTTGAGCTGATTAGGTGAAGAACCAAATTGTCTTATAGCATGCTTCTCATTTATTTAAAAAATGGATTGGATTCTTATAAATATTTTAGCGATTGACTATAGATAAGGCAGTTGCATTACCACTTTAAGATAAGGCAGTTGTATTTTTCAAAGTGAATTGTCTCATACAAAACTATGTGAAATGGATTAAAGTATAATCTGGGACTTTTACCTCAGTATAGAACTTGGCTATATGCCAGAATGGTTTGTTTAAGCACCTTTTAAGTTATATTATGTTTTCTATTTTTTTTTTTAAAAAAAAGAGAAGAAGTTATCTCCTGTCTTTTGGTATCAGAACCGTCTATCTATACATGATCATTTCTTCATTGCTTCACTGTAGGTGAGAATGTTATGCGAGAAAGCCAAGGACTAATGGGAGAAAGCAATGTTCAGGTGTAAATTTTGGTCTCTTTAGTCTCTTATTATATTTGTATTACATTACATATTTCACTGTTATTTCATTTTGTATGGGAAAAAAGCGTTATTATTGTCCTTCATTTTGAATTGGTAACACTGCTGTGGATCTTTTAAATTATATGGGTAGGCACTTATTATTATTTATTTGCATGCATGTGAAAAGGCCAGTGACAATTTGTGGCGATATTCATGGGCAATTTCATGACCTTGCAAAGCTTTTTCGAATTGGAGCGTTTTCTTGCTTGCAATTTTGAATTATTTCAAATTATGAATGAAAAAGATTTTGGAAATTAGATACTTTATGTGAAGATTTTTCTTTGGAGTTCAGTACATTGATTGCTCCTTTGGCTGTAAGTTTGATATTAGTAAATTCTGGATTTTAATTTCAGTGATTACCCAGCATTAATTGTTATTGATTAGCATTTGTTTTCTGGAATTTGGACTCTGAACAGTTCAAAGGTTCTGGGAAAGGAATGCTTTTTAATAAAGCGAATTGGGTGGTCCTAGCAATACAATGTCGAAATTTTTTAAATCCGAGTCCGAAAATTTTGGCAAGATGCAAATAAGCTGTGATTGGGAAGGTAATATCATCCTAATATATTTTTCAAAGCAATTTACTTATTTGCATTTTTCAGCATTATGTGTCAAAGAGGTTTCAAGTGTTAGTGTGGACCTCGAAATGTATGTATTAAGGTTAATCAGTAGTGGTACAAAATATAAACATCACTTTGAGTGATTAATATAAACTCTGTATGTTTTCCTTTTGAATGTTGAAGTTGGAAATTGCTTTGGTTAGGATACTAATGATCAGAAAATAACTTTGTTTAAGGAATGCACAAATAGTCTACGGGTGGATTTTCATGGAAAAGTTGATTAAATTTCTTCTTTGTTGTTTCCATAGGGTGCTTCAGTGGTGGGTTTTGAAATTTCAGTTGTGCATGTGAAATTCACTTCTCAAGATAGTTGCGATAATGCCTATTTTTCTCTCAAAGCTCTTTTAGCCGAGTTGCCAGGATAAGTGACTGAAGCTCTCCATGACGAGTCAGACATCGGCCTGATACACTACTCTCACTCTTTCCTGCTTTTAATTTTGATTGTTTATGAATTGTGTGCTTTTCATTGGCAATTTGTTGCTGAATTTTTTTTTGATAATTTGTGAAAATTTTGTTTTATTTTGTCGACAACTTTTATTGCCCACAAATTTCAATTAGAAAAGTTAGAAGAGCTACGGATTTGCTTTCGACTGGTTCCCTGTATTGAGTGCAAACGTGCTCCTAATATACTTGAATTAATTCTAAAGTCAGTAACTTTTCTGGGATTGTTTGTGGTTTTGTGAGTGTTGCTTAGGTAAAACGTGGGTTGTCTAAATTGCTGCATTTAAGAATGCGACTGTATTGCTGCAGGATTTTCATTTAATTTTTCTGTGGATATTTTCATGTATGTTGTTGGTTATAGTTTGAAAACCTGCAGCAAAGCGTGAGCATTCCTGCTAGTTTATACTAAAGGGCAGGAAAATGGGCTAAGCCTCACAATGGATTAACTATAATAATTTAGTTCGAATTCGCTTTTGACGAAAATCAAACCTAAGACGTCTTACTTACAAGTAAAGAGAAATATAATTAAACCGTAGTATTATGATACAATATATATTTACATTTTAAATGAGGTGATTTTTCTTCAATGTTGTTCATCACTAGTAACTCTTGCTTGAAATATAGAAATTCAAATTTAATATTATATGTATATATGTATGTGTGTGTGTGTGTATTTGAATGAATTATGATTGGTGGACATATTTTTTACACATATTTTGTAAGGTCTACTTTGTAATGTGTTTTTAACAATCGAACTGCCTATCTTTGAGGTCTTTCCTCAAATATCATGTTTGTCAAAAATACTCAAATTCGATCGTCGGATAAAACGATAATCATTTTAGTGTTTCATTGCAAAACTGTATTCGTTCATTTTCTTCCCTATAAATAAATGTCTTAATGATTTTAAATTTGTCTATTTTTTTTATAAGGGTGAGTGGGATTGGAAATTGGGAGAGAAATGGCACAAAGTAAGAGTGGGTTTGAAAAACTCAAAATCGAACCAAATCGAACCAAATGTGGGTGGTTTGATTTCGTTTCCTGAGAAATATGGTTATGAAAAAAAGTTGATGAAGAAAAGAGATGGGAAAGGAATAAGGCTAATGAAAAAGGCTTCAAATCTTTATATTTTAATAAAAGAAAACTACCCACTAATTTTTATGCACTGGGCGCGTAAAACTCCCCCCCCCCCCCCCACCACAAAAAAAAAACTTCAAACACTTCACTTTTTTCTCCCACCTTTTTGTCACATCGTTAGCTACATTAATAGTTTTTTTTTTTTTTGCCTAAAATAAGAAAAATATTTCGAATTGAATTACATTCTTCTGTTTTATTTTTGTGGTGTTATTTTCCAATAGTAGTCATGATGACGAGAAACTTTTCAATGTGCCAAGAGCACGGGGTGGTAGACTCTATACAAGTTGTGAGATTCTTGTGTTAAAAAATTATTAACATAAAAAGTAGAATTTTGGCTTTTTAGCCAAAATGGTCATTGAGATTTGTATAACACATCACTTTGGTCTATGAGATTGAAAATCAATAGAAATGGTCCCTGAAATTGTTCACCATCTATTAGTTTGGTCATTCCGTTAAAAACTCTGTTAAGTGTCCCGAAGCTCTTGGCTTGAAGTTTGGGCAATTTTCAAAGCTTTGTAACTCAATCGTTTCTTAACCAAATTCGACCCATAATATATCATAGGAAAGTGTAGAACAAGATTATACCTTTTTGGAAGCCCAATGGTTGCCGGAGATGGTCGGAAAATAGCCTGAAAGGTGACTGGTCCGTGGGAAAACTCGCAGGAAACTGGGTAAACCTTAAACGTTCATAATGTTTTCAATACTCAACGAAATCGAGTGATTCAAAAACGAAAATCATACTTCTCGATGAGACGAAGAGAATGGTACCTTTATCAAAGGCTAATTCATAGTGGTTTGGCTGGAAAATAACCTGAAAGGTGATTGGTCCAAGGGAAAACAGGAAAACTCGCCGAAAAATTGGGTAAATTTTAAACGTTCATAACATTTTCAATACTCAACGAAATCAAGTGATTCAAAATGAAAATCATACTTCTCAATGAGATGAAGAGAATGGTACCTTTCTTGGTGGCTAATTCGCCGTGGTTTGGCCGAAAAAATGGCTTAAAAATAGTTGTCTTGGTCTCAAGTTAGTCACTTTTGAGCCATTTTTCGGCCAAACCATGGTGAATTAGCCATCAAGAAAGGTACCATTCTCTTCGTCTCATTGAGATGTATGATGTTTGTTTTTAAATCACTCAATTTCGTTGAGTATTGAAGAAGTTATGAATGTTGAAAGTTTACTCAGTTTCCGGCGAGTTTTCCAGTTTTCTTGCGGACCAGTCACCTTTTAGGCTATTTTCCGGCCATCTCATGCAATTATTGGGCTCCCAATTAGGTATAATCTTGTTCTACACTTTCCTATCTTCATTTTGATATATTATGGGTCGAATTTGGTTAAAAAACAATTGAGTTACGAAGCTTTGAAAATTGTCCAAACTTCCGGTCAAGAGCTCCGGAACACTTAACGGAGTTTTTAACGAAATGACAAAAATAATGGATGGTTGACAATCTCAAGGACCATTTCTACTGATTTTCAATCTTAGGGACCAAAGTGATGTGTTACGCAAATCTCAGGGACCATTTTGGCTACAAAACTTAAAATTTTCCACCACTTATATAATAACACGTGGTAAACCATTTATGTTACAAGCACAATGAAAAATTTTCTCCAAGATGACACCCAAGCTCAAGAAATTGGATGGAGAACTACATTTATTATTGTAGGTATATGAAAAAAGGGTAAATTACATAGTAGCCCCTCAGGTTTGAGGTCTATTGCAATCTTATACAACATCTTTAAAACATTTCACTTTCATACCTTAAGTACTATTTTATTTCAATTTCATACAACCGTTACATTTTCCATCCATGGATCTGTTAAATGCTGACGTGGCTGTCACATGTATGCCACGTGGCTGCCAAATGTCTGCCACGTGGCAAATAAAAATAATTTTTCAATTTATTTTAAAAAAACCTGTTTGCCACTTTTTTTTTTCTCTCTTTCTTCTTCTTCTGGGTTCGGACCCCTTTTTTTTTTTTTTTTTTTTCTCTTTCTTCTTCTTCTTCTTCTTCTCTTTCTCTTTCTCTTTCTTCTTCTTCTAGGTTCGGACCCTTTTTTTTTTTCTCTTTCTTCTTCTTCTTCTCTTTCTCTTTCTCTTTCTTCTTCTTCCTCCTCCTCCTCTTTCTTCTTCTTCTTCCTCCTTCTTCTTCTGGGTTGCAGGGGTTTGATCCCTTCTTTTTTTTTTTTTTCCTTCCAATTTCAGTTTTTTTTAAAAAAAATTAAAAAATTATTTTATTTGTCACGTGGCAGACATTTGGCAGCCACATGACATACATGTGGCAGTCACGTTAGCATTTAACAGATCCATGGATGGAAAATGTAACAGTTGTATGAAATTGAAATAAAATAGTACTTGAGGTATAAAAGTGAAATGTTTTAAAGATGTTGTATAAGATTGCAATAGACCTCAAACCTGAGGGGCTACTATGTAATTTGGTAATTGAAAAATGAGGAAATTTTAATTTGGTAATTGAAAACATCTTTTTAAATATAATTACCGAAAACATAATATTCTCAAGGTTTTGATCTAAAGAGTCACTTCTGGGTTCATCGTTTTCAGTGCAATGGGTGCTTTTACAGAACCAAAAAGGGTCTAAGTTTCAAACCTTATGAAACTAAACCAAGAATTAAACATTATTTACAAAACTTCACAAATAAGTAGACATTATTCATGAAACTAGACCAATAAGTAGACACTATACCAATAAGTAGAGACTATTTATGAAACGAAAACAAGAATTAGGCATTATTTCCAAAACTAAACCAATAGGTGGAAACTACTTAAGAAACTGGATTATATACTATTTATGAAACTGGAGTAAGAACTAGACTATTTATGAAACACGACAAAAAACTAGACATTATTTATGAAAGTGGACCAATAACTACACATTATTTATGAAACTGAACTAAGAAAGAGACACTATTAATGAAACTGTACCAATTACTATACATTATTTATGAAATTGGACCCAATAACGGGGCATTATTTAAGAAACATGATTAAGAACTAGACACTATTTATTAAAGTGGACAAAAAACTAGACACTATTTATGAAATTGGACTAATAAATAGTATAGTACCGTTCAATTTCATAAATAGTGTTCATCTTCATAAATAGTGTTCAGTTTCATAAACAGTGCACAAATCCTGTGGGCATTACGTTTTTTTTAATTTTTTTAAATTTTTTTAATTGTGTCCTTTTCATTAAAATTAAGTTTTTTTTTTGTCATTTTTATTAAAATTTAAGGGTTTTCATTAAAATTTAATTTTTTTCCATTAAATAAAGTTATAGCATGATTTTTTGTTAAAATAAATTTAGCCCAAGCCTTTTTCATTATCTTGATTAAAATATGTAGGCTTTTTAGCCAAAATGGTCCCTGAGATTTGCATAACACATCACTTTGGTCCCTGAGATTGAAAATCAATATAAATGGTCCCTGAAATTGTTCACTATCAATTATTTTGGTCATTCTATTAAAAACTCCGTTAAGTTGTCTTGGAGCTCATACCAGAAACTGAGATTTTTTGCTGGAAGTTTGGGCAATTTTCAAAGCTTTGTAACTCAATCGTTTCTTAACCAAATTCGACACATAATATATCAAAATGAAGATAGGAAAGTGTTGAACAAGATTATACCAATTTGGAAGCCCAATGGTTGGCGGAGATGGCTAGAAAATAGCCGGAAAATAGCCTAAAATGTGACTTGTCCGCGTGAAAACTGAAAAACTCGCCTGAAATTGGGTAAACTTTAAACGTTTATAACTTTTTCAATACTTAATGAAATCGAATGATTCAAAAATGAAAATCATATTTCTCAATGAGACAAAGAGAATGATACTTTTTCAATGGCTAACTCGCCGTGGTTTTGCCGGAAAACAACTCAAAATTGACTAACTAGATGAGATCAAGACAGTCACTTTCGAACCGTTTTTCAGAAAAAAACAGTGAGTTAGCCATTGATAAAGCTACCATTCTCTTTATCTCATCGAGAAGTATGCTTTTCGGTTTTAAATCACTTGATTTCGTTGTGTATTGAAGAAGTTATGAACATTTAAAATTTACCCAGTTTTTAGCGAGTTTTTCAATTTTCCTACTACCAGTAAGCTTTCAGGATATTTTTCGGCCAAAACATGGCATGTTAGCCATTTGAAAAGGTACTATTCTTTTTTTTTTCGTCGAGAAGTATGATTTTCATTTTTGAATCACTCAATTTTGTTGAGTATTGAAGAAGTTATGAACGTTTAAAGTTTACCCAGTTTCCACACGAGTTTTCCAATTTTTCTGCTGACCGAATTAGCCATCTAGAAAGGTACCATTCTCTTCGTCTCGTCGAGAAATATGATTTTTGTTTTGGAATCACTCAATTTCGTTAAGTATTGAAGAAGTTATGAACATTTAAAATTTACCCAGTTTCTGGCGAGTTTTCCAGTTTTTCCGCGGACTAGTCACCTTTCAGGCTATTTTCCAGCCATCTCCGGCAACCATTGGGCTTCCAAATAGGTATAATCTTGTTCAACACTTTGCTATCTTCATTTGATATATTATGGGTCGAATTTGGTTAACAGATGATTGAGTTACGAAGCTTTGAAAATTGCCCAAACTTCCGGCAAAAAATCTCAGTTTCCGATATGTGCTCCGTAACCACTTAACAAAGTTTTTAACGGAATGACCAAAATAATGGATGGTGGACAATCTCAAGGACTATTTCTATTGATTTTCAATCTCAAGAACCAAAGTGATGTGTTATACAAATCTCAGGGACCATTTTGGCTAAAAAGCCTACATATTCTTGATGAGACCATTATGTTTTGTTTTTATACAAAATATAATTTTTTAATTTTTTTTATAAAAATTATATTTTGTACACATCTTAGGGACCATTATGTGACGGGTGACGGGGTACACGTGGGTGTTTGTTTTTATACAAATTATATTTTGGTTTCAATTAATTTAAACAAAAAGGAGAGATATTCGAACTCAGAAACATAAAGAAGAGAAGAAGAAGCATACAAAAAGGAGAGATATTTGAACTTAGAAACATAGAGAAGAAGAGAAGAAGAGAAGATGAAGCACATTCAATCAAATTTACACAAAATTACCTTAACTATGGGTCAAATCACAATCTCATACCTCATGTTTAAAATATGACAATGTCATACCTTAACTTATGATTTCGTTGCAATGTCATACCTCTGTTAACTTTTCTGTTAATTTTTCTGTTAAATGCTGACGTGGTATGACCAGGCTCACTATTTTGCTAATTAAAATAAAAAATTTATGAATTAATAATAAATTATTTGTTATTTATTTAACAATTAAGATTAATTATAAACAAATAATTTTTGGCCCCCTCATCCCAATCTCTCTCCTTCAAACTCTCCCTTCTCTCCCAACGCACCCCAGAAAACGAGCACCAGCCAGTAGGAAAAATTTCTGCTCCGTTCACCCTAAAATCTCTACCAAAACACATGAAATTTATCTCAAAACGAAGATCATAGATCGAAGAGTAGAAATATACCCTTTTTATGCCAAGTCGTGGTCGGATAATGGCCTGAGGTTGTCAGCCAGAAACTGGGCTTTTGATTTCTCGCGAAATTGAGGGAGATTCAAGTCTCGCATGCTCGAATCCAAACCTCAAGATGAAGGGGAAGTGATCCATGGTCCAAGTCTCGTCAAATCTAACCAGGAATTGACGGATTTTCATCTGAAAATTGCGAGGTCGTTTAGTTTAGTCCATCTATGTTGTTGTACAGAGAAGGTGAGAGGTTAGAAAAACTGGGGAGTTGAGCGATGAGGGAGAAAAGAAGAGAGAGTGATATGGTTGTGGTGGTGGTTTAGTGATGGCCGTTCTCTGGGGCTTGGCGTCTCTGTGAACGCAGAGAAGAAAAGATGGTGAGCGTTGGGAGAGAAGGGAGAGTTTGAGGGAAAAGATGGCCGTTCTCTGGGTCGGTCGAAGTGGGCCAGAAAAGATCCAAAACCTGTGTTTAAAGAGGAGGATGAAGGGGATGGAGGAGGAAGAAGGGGGCTGAGGAGGATGAAGGGGATCTGGGGAGAAAGCACGGTTTCTGGGAAAAAAAAATAGAAGAGAAGGGCTTTGTTTTTTTAATTAATTTTTAATTGTTAAATAAATAACAAATAATTTTTTATTAATTAATTAATTTTTTATTCTTATTAGCAAAATAGTGGGCCCCGCTCATACCACGTCAGCATTTAACAGAAAAGTTAATATAGGTATGACATTCCAACGAAATCATAAGTTAAGGTATGACATTGTCATGTTTTAAATATGAGGTATGCATTGTGGTTTGACATATAATTAAGGTAGTTTTGTGTAATTTACCCGACGAAAAACTAATTTCAAAGTTTGAAATCTTATTGCATGACACAAAAGAAAGAAGATAATAGCATATTACATGATATGATATGGCAATTGATAGTTTAAATTCTTTAATATCATCATCCACGTGACTAGACACACCATTTTTATTCCTTAATATCGTTCTTTAGGATGACCTTATGCTGCTACCGTACTTTTTAGAAAGTTGACAAACTGCCCGATGTAGTGGTCTTGGTGCAGCTTGTGATCACCAAAAACAGCTGCAGCTTTCCTTGCATTGGATCTCAGCTGCTCTCCTTCCTCTTCCACCATTGCATGTCTTAGGGTTTTGGCTATCTCATCTTTACTAAACGACCCATCTCCGCTGCATTTCACTTCCACAGCCAGACCCTTGTCTTCCAGAAGCCTTGCATTCAGAGGCTGATCAATAATCAATGGTAGCACAACAAGAACATGCCCAAATTGCAGAGTTTCAATCACGGATCCCCATCCAGAGTGAAACAAAGAACCACCAACTGACGGGTGCCCCAGAATCTCGATCTGGGGCACCCACCCGAAACAAACAAGTCCTCTCTCTGATGTTTGCTCAGCAAAACCAGGAGGTAAAGCATCAGCATCACTATTTGCCCAGTTGGGGTTTCTGAGTGCCCAGAGAAATGGGAGTCCTGATAACTCCAGCCCAGAAGCTATCTCAAAGACTTGCTCTTTACTCAACTTACACTCACTCCCAAACCCTACAAACACAACTGACTTGTTTTTTCGCTTATCAAGCCATTCAAAGATCCCATCATTGGTAGAAATTCCCCCTTTTCCCCTCTGTGCAGGTAGATCCGGAAGAAGCAAACCTGTGGAAATCACAGGCTTTCCTGTAATTTTCTTGAAAACCTCCAAATATTCTCCTTCTACCTCATCGCAAGTTCGAATGGCTAACGCTTGACTTGCAGATAAAATCTTGGCAAGCCTTGCAGAATCACTTATCCCACTTTTATTGACTCCAAAAAAGCCTCGCGCCACATAAGGCGCCACAAAGTCTCTATACGCAACCGATGAAGGAAAACTAACCCAATCCGGGGGTGAAGTTAGACTTTCCGGTGTTGGGATAGCATGATTTCTATTCGTACCCAAGAGGTTTTCCATTGAGCCGAAAAACACATTGCAAGCAGCAGAGAAAGGAGAGAACCACGCAATTGAAACACCATACTCTTTGGCAATGTCGACCACCCAATGAGCTGCAAAATCAGATAGTATCCAATCCGGCAACTCCTCCCCAATGAACTGCTTAAGGGGTTGCTGCAGTAGATCATATGCAACCTTCAAGTTGTCAAGTTTTTCGAAGGGTAGATCCACCGTGGCCTCCGCTCCTTCCGGCAAGAAGTCGGGATCCAGCGGAGGAAATGGGATGGGGACTAAATGGATAAAAGGGTTCAAATCAGATGGAATTTTGGGAAGCCTCTGGATGTTTCTTGGGGTGGATATGAAATAGACATGAACGTTGGACTTTGCCAAGGCAATGGAGAGTTGAAAGTAAGGCATTATGTGGCCGAAGGCGGAATATGGAAGCATCACAACTCTCAGATTTTTCCCCATGTGTTTGTTTTTTTTGGCTGGAAATTGGAATGGGATTTGCAGTTGGAGGTTTTTTTTTTTTATGATGCTCCGGAAGAAATGAGTTGCCAAGTTAATAAATCATGCTTCTTGTCCATTTATTTGTAGGTTGTGAAGCCTGGCAAGTGCCCAGCAACCTGCCTCCATCAGTCACGTTTTACAATTAATTAAGCAAGATGGTCTGCAATGCACAATTATCACATTTGGGTGAGCGGTGGTGCACTAACTCCCATAGCTATATCACCTTATCATATTAAATACTTAAAAAAAATTGGAATTTCATCCTAAAACCAATTGATAATATGGAGAATAGTTCGACTATTTATGGGTGTGTTTGTTTGACCGGATTAAGGGGGACTAGACTAGACTAAACTAATTGCTAATGTAGTCTCATGTTTGGTTTTGCTCAAGAATTAGGTTTAATGGGATTAGATCGGACATGCTCCGACTAAGTCCTTCGTTAGAAGGGCTTAGCAAGACCCCTCAATCAGTAGGGGACTACTAAGACCGTTTGCGTCCCTTCCTCCTCGCGTCCTCGTCCAGCTGTCCTCCTCGTGTCTTTGTCCTAGTTTGCTCGACCAACCTCGCCGAACCACCCCACTGACCGCGACGATCGTCAACGAGATGTACAAATTCTCGGCTTTACGCTTCTTTGGGTTTAATCTGAGCTACATAAAAGATGAGAACGATGATGACAGGCACAAGGCTGAGTCTGAGCTCTCCACTGCTGGTGGCATGGCCATTCACGTCGATTGGAGGAGGGGATGGGGGTGGGTCATCAGAGAAGAGAGGTTTGGAGGAGGTTTGGAGGAGGAGACAATGGTGGGGTCGAAGGAACATGAACGAATTTGGTTGACTGAGATCCGCAATTGAAAATGGAGGCTCGCATGGAGGCCTAATTTGCTTACCCTTCGTGGGAAATGTATTGCCAATGCGTGGCTTTTGACAAATTGAGGCTGTAAATCTTTGGTTGTTAATAGAGAACATGAATTTTTTGGGCAGATTATGAGTTAATTTGCCAATTCTTCCTCTGGGTAATATGCAATTTAGAATTTGATTGTAGGTTAGTTGAAATTGATTGAAATTTGGTAGAATTTGGAAACTGGAAATTTTAGTTGAAATTGAAGTTGGTAGAATTTGGGAACAGGAAATTTTGGTTGAAATTTTGATGTTGGTTAAAATTGAAGTTGAAACAAATAACATGGATATTTTTTTATATCACCAGTTGTTTTTTCCTTTTTTTTTAATTATTCTACTTCTTAGTCTGATACAACACCACACGCTTCATTAAGTTAATCCAGTTTAGTCTAGTATAAGTCAGTCTAGCTTAGTCCCTGAAGCTAGTCCAGTATGAGATAATCTGGTGCAACAAACGCACCCTATAAGTACATGTAAGGTCCCTCTTCTCATCAATGTGGGATTCATTATCAACACGTCCCCTCACGTGTGATGAATTTTTAAATCTAACACGTGAACGACACTACTCAGGTGACATAGCGTATGTGTGACTGTTAAACTTCACACATGAGACAACTTACTCTGATACCATATAAAGTTTGAGATTGAAAAGTGAAAAAAAATGATATGAATGAGTAAAAAATAAGTAAACCACTCTCACTTATTCTCTGCTCCTTTACATCGTCCATTTTTCCCTTTCCAATCTCAAACTCTATAAATAGGATGTTATTTACGCTCTTTTTACTTTCGAAATACTTTTTTTAGTTTTCATTCGTGGAATGAAATGAATTTAAGAAAATAAAAATATAAAAATTAATAAGGTATGCATAGAAGACTTTGGACCATTTATCACTACAGGAAAATGAATTATTAGGGGCAGATTAAAAGAATTGCATATGAGTGGCAGAAATATTAATTGCCCCTATTAGTAGTATTAGGTGCGTTTAAAATAGCATCCAATATTAAAGAGGGATTGGGTGGGAAGATTGCTGTAAAAAAAAATTCACCAAAAATTTCTAGCTGTCATTTTAAATAAATAGGTGGGGTACTATCCACACCTAATATTTTTATTATTATTTTTTAAGTATTTTGCACTTAATATTATTTGTTTTAGTTAAATTTCTTTTTTATTTTTGTGCCAAAATTATTTAGCTTGATAGACAGCTTAATTTTGGAATTTGTTTTGGAAAATTGTCGGCTGTGGAATTGCAAAGGGAGGAAGAGTTTTGTTAAAACTTCAATTCCCTCTCTTAAGTTTTAAATGAAATAAACCTAAACTAATTGACAATTATTTTAATTTCTTTTATTCCTTTTTTTTTTCATTTTCTTCTCTTTCCCTGTTCACGCCATCTCTGTTTCTCTCGTTTTCTTTGTGTCTCGTTTTTTCTCGATCGTCCTTATTTTCTACTTCATCCAACAATGAACGCTCCATGGTAAGCAAAATTCTTTTTTTTTTCTTTCTTTTTACTCTACTTTTATCGTTTCTCCTTTTATATGATTCATATTTTTATATTGATGAGTTGATTTAACTGATTTAGGGTTTGGTTTTTAATTTAAAGGCTATTGAAATATTGTGTGCGATTCTGAATGTGTAGTTGGCTCACAATTGTCAGCTACATTAATAGATTTATTTTATTTCTTTTTTTTTCCTTAGAATAAGAAAAATATTTCAAATTGAATTACATTCTTCAATTTTATTTTTGTCGTGTTGTTTCCCAATAGTAGTTATGATGACGAGAAACTTTTCAATGTGCCCGGAATACAGGGTGGTATATTCTATACAAGTGGTGAGATTCTTGTGTTAAAAATTAATAACACAAAAGATAAATTTCCACCACTTACATAATAACATATGGTATATCATTTGTGTTACGGGCACAGGGAAAAATTTCTCCAAGATGAGTCACCCAAGTTCAAGAAATTGGATGGAGAGCTACATTTACTATTGTAGGTATGTAAAAAATGTGACGAAATTTTAATTTGGTAATTGAAAACAGGTTTTTTAATATAATTACTGAGAACATAATCTTCTCAAGGTTTTGATCAAAATAGTCACATATGGGTTCATCGTTTTTGGCGCAATGGGTGCTTTTACAGGACCAAAAAGGGTCTAAGTTGAAACTAAACCAAGAATTAAACACTATTTGTAAAACTTCACTAATAAGTAGACACTATTCATGAAACTAAATTAATAAGTAGACACTATTTATGAAACAAAAACAAGATTCTAAAACTATACCAATATAGGTGGAAACTATTTATGAAATGGAGTAAGAACTAGATAATATTTATGAAACATGACCAAGAATTAGGTATTATTTATGAAAATTGACTAATAACTAGACATTATTTATGATACCAGACCAAGAAAGAGACACTATTTATAAAACTGTATCAATTACTAAACATTATTTATGGAAATGGATATAATAACTAGGCATTATTTATGAAACATGACCAAGAACTAGACATTATTTATGAAAGTGGACAAAAAATTAGGCTCTATTTATGAAATTTGACCAATAAATAGTATAGTACTGTTCGTTTTTATAAATAGTGCAGTTTCATAAATAGTATTTAGTTTCATACACAATGTACAAGTCCCGCGCTTTAGTTTTTTTTTTTTAATTTATATTGTGTCCTTTTTATTAAAACTTAAGTTTTTTTGTCCTTTTTATTAAAATTTAATGTACTCATTTGATCTTAATATACTCATTTGATCTTAATGTACTATTTTTCCTACTATTAAGATCAAATGAGTATACTTCGGGATACTACCCCTGAGTTAGACATAACTTCCAAATAAGAGAACAACAAGCAATTCAACTCAAATAGTTTACACATACCGATTCCTTGGACGAGCGTCTGAAAAGTAGACTTGGGCAATGACTTCGTGAAGAGATCAGCCAAGTTGTATTGAGAACAAGGTTCTAAAAAATGATAGGCGCTAGTCGGGCGGCGGGCTAGCGCCTAGCCCCTAGGAGGCTAGGCGGCCTAGGCGGATTTAGGTAAATTTCTTGTATATCTTGTAAATAAGTGCATATTGTCACTTACAAAAAAATTATACTTGTATGAAATCCATGGATAAGATAATAAAAGAATGATAAAATGCAAAAAGAGTATCCAACAAGTCCAAAATTTAAAAACTCATTAAGCATATATGCCATATAACTATAGTGAGGAGTATTGTAATGCAGGATGACACATTTCCAACCGCCTATCACTACCTAGCCGCTGCATAGAGCCACCCCGATTTTTCCAGCCGTTTTGCACGAAATCGCCTCGGTTCCAACCCGCCCAACGCCTAGGCAGCCTCCTAGGCCGTTTTTTAGAACATTGACTGAGAACATATTTGCTTGTCTTCAATGTTCCGATGTTATTGTTATTGGTGAGTAATAAAACTTTAGCGCAATGTGCTTGGTGTTGTCTCGCTTGATTTATTCTTTCTTCAGCTGCTCGATACATGCTGCATTGTCTTCAAAGATCGTCGTAGAAAGGTCAACGGTAGTAGAAAGACCACTAGTGCTTTGAATATGTTCCATGACTGCTCTCAACCAAAAACATTCATGTGAGGCTTCATGCAAGGGGAGAATCTCAACATGGTTCGAATAAGTCGCAATTAGTGTTTACTTGGTAGGCCTCCAAGATATTGCGGTGACTCCAACGATAAAGACATAACTTGTTTGAGAATGTGCCTTATGTGGTCGGACAGATAACTTACATCTGCATAACCAACGAGGTGAGAATCAAGCAAAGGACCAAGGTAGCAGAACATTATGACGTCCACTACGGGGGAATACGTCTCATCGTAATCAATCCCAAGGCATCGAGAGAAGCCTTGCGCTACAAGGCGTGCTTTGTATCGCACTATTTCATTCTTCTCATTACGCTTCTTTACGAAAACTCACTTGTAGCCCACGTGCTTCACATATAGTGGAGTAGGAGTTACAGGCCCAAACACCTTACGTTTTGCAAGCAAATCGAGGTCAACTTAGATTGCTTATTTCTAGTTTGACCAATCAGTTCTATGTCGACATTTATCAATAGAACGTGGTTCAATGTCATCGCTAAGCATGATGTCAGTAGCTACTATGTACGCAAATGCATCGTCGACGATCATCTTATTCCGATTCCAAACCTCATCCAATATTGAGTACGTAAATGCATCGTCGACGATCATCTTATTCTGATTCCAAACCTCATCCAATATTGAGTAGTGGACCAAAATCTCACGATTCTTAAGAGGCTGATTTGTCTCGTCTAAGATAACATTGTAATCTAGAATAACCTTATGCGTTGGAATAGATGAGTAAGCGATGGTCGGATTCAAACTAGGTTCACTAGTTTGTGCTATTTTTCTCTTCCGGGTTGTAAATCCTTTGAACCAGGGGGTCTACCACGTTTCAAGGTAGGAGCAAATGATTGGCTAGACGCTAGTGTATCAGGCTGTGTGGGAGGTGCAACCGACCCTCTTTTGGGGATGGTTCATCCTTTTGGGGCGATGCTACGGCGTACTTTAGGTACGTCAATTCTTGCATGTGCGTTTGCAGTAGGTATATGTGATCTCGTTGTAAACATATTGTTGATGCACAAAATCAGCGAGGACTTTGGTACAACAAAAAGTGTCAAGTTCGTGACCTTCGCTTGGTTGCTTCGATCACTAGTGAAGATAAGTACGTAAATGAATAGGGACAGAGAAGCAAACACAAGATGTACGTGGTTCACCCAGATTGGCTACGTCCACGGAGTAGAAGAGTTCTCATTAATTGTGAAGGGTTTACACAAATACATAGGTTCAAGCTCTCCTTTTGTGAGTTCTAATGAATAGTTTAGTACAAAATGACATTAGAGATTATTGTGGGAGAATGATCCCTATTTATAGAAGAGAGTTTCTAGTTTTGTTCAGACATTGACACGTGTCGTGTTGTGATTGGCTTCTGATGTTGACACGTGTCGCGCTGTGATTGGCTTTTGATGTCGACACGTGTCGCATGGTGATTGGCCTCCTAGTTGAAATGAAGCTCTTCTGGGTCCTTGACGGTATAACGTTGACCGGTGCTCAGTAGTTTCGGGATTGGTCAAGTATGGTACAAACAGTGCTCCTCTAAGTTCCCGAGTGAGGGAAGCTCCTCGGTTGGGGACTTGCAAGATCTAAGCCACTGAGTAATCACGAAACTTCTAAGTACCGAAGTGTGGTATCATTTTCACGTGCCTTATCTGTCTCATATGTAGATGTGGCATCTTTTCTGGAAGTACTTTTCCTCCATCCAGGGGTGGTATCTTTAACCGATGAAGATGCACAAGGTAATGTATCAATTTCACTTGAAGCTTACTTGTAGTTTCGGGCTTGGTCAAGTTCGATACAAACCCTATAGTAGGAGTCCCGCAAGTCGCCGAGCTAGGAGATTTGTCGAATGAGGTAACAGACAAGGTAAGCAATCAGACTTCCAAGCAAGCAACCTGGATCGGAGGTTCGACCTCGGCTTCCTGTTGATTGTTCTCCTTCTCCTTATGTCATAAATAGCACCAAGGAGAAGGAGAAGCAAATGGAGAAGAGATGATATGAAATACTTTTGCTTTTGAAGAAATAACTTTCCACAGGCTTATTCTTGAACTGGGCTGGAGGGTTTTCTGGTTCCCTCCAGAGTATAAGGCCGACTCAAGAATTTGAGGGCCAAAACAAGTCCATCAAATCTAGAGTACGTTCGACCTTGATGATATGAGATACTTTTGCTGTTGACAGAATAGTGAATGTGGTATGGAAAGGTGTCATGCTGTAGTGATCTGTTTCAGCTCACCGTTGAACCTTCTGCTTCAATCTTTTGCATGGCAGAAGTGGTGTGCAACCTTTGCATTTAAATAGTCCTTCAGAACATTCCTTCATAGTGACTTATCCACGCTTGGCAGCTTCAATGTAAAGAGCCAATATCTGATCAACTGTCATGAGGTATTTGCCGGTGGAATTCATGACCTTGACAACAGTTGAGGATGAGTACTCGAGAGCAATGCTAAGTAAGCAACCAGGCAAAGGTCTCAGGCAGTCAGTTCCAGATTGGAGGTTTGATTTCAGGTTCCAACTGACTGCTCTCTTTCTCCTTGTCCTGCAGGTGTGGACAAGGACAAAGACAAGGACAAGGAGAAAGCATGATATGGGATACTCTTGCTTTCGACCCTGATGATATGAGATACTCTTGTTCTTGGCGTGGCTTATTTGCTGAGGCATTATCGGGGGGAAATAAAGCTGAGTATTTCGAGAGGTTATGTTGAGGGTGCCTTCTCGAATGTGAGAAAGGGTTGAGCATTTTTGCAGGTTTGCCTGTTCGTGGAGGAGGGAGGTCGACGTATATAGGGATTTCCCAATAGCGAGTAGTAATGCTATTCTTTTACCCTTCTTGATCACATCAATGTAGTGGGAGTTGCCAGCTTCACGTGTTTTAACTTTGTCAGAGCACTTTGAAAAAGTGGTATGTGGTATCTGGAAAGCTGATGTTGCGTGTGAAGATTACAGACAAGCTTTATCTAAGGAAATCTGGCTCTCGAAGTTCTGAGAGCTGTGCCTCTTCGGTTTTCAAACAAGCAATCTCGTCGGGGATCTGGCTCTCGAGATTCGGAAAGCGGTGCCGCTTCGGTTTTTGAGAAAGTAATTATGTTGGGAGTCTTTTCTCGAATGTGAGTAAAGGTTGGACATTCTTGCCAGCCTGTCTTGCCACGGAACACGGAGGTCGACACACATAAGGACTTTCCAGTTGCCAAGCAGTGGTGCTGTTCCTTTACCCTTGTGGGTAATAGTAGGGTAGCTGGAACTTCGAAATTCTCGTGCCTAAACTTTGTCAGAGATCTTTGACAAAGTTATATGTGGTACCTGAGGAGTTGATGGTGCGTGTGGAGAGTGGTGATTGAACAGTAAGATTCACGTGCTTTCTACTTCACCAGAAATCTTCAACAGATTGCCCGTAATCTCCGCAAAGCTGAGTGTGCATGTGACAGGTGCTAATGAGGCTGAAAAAGTAGGTGTTTCTTCGATTTCTGAGATTGGCCCTCGTGGTCTCTGAGCAGCCCAGCTTTTGAGAAAGCAAGCGCCTCTTTGATTTCTGAGATCGACCCTCGTGGTCTCTGAGCAGCTCAGCTTTTGAGAAAGCAAACGCCTTTTCGATTTCTGAAGCTCAGTCGAGTGCAAATTTTTATAGAGCCTGGCATTAAGTTCCACAGCACACTTGAATCTCCACCAGTAGAAGCTCCCTTCTTGCACTTCTAAGATCTTGATTTGTCTGACCTCTTCCCTCTTCAACACCTTTGAAAATGTCTGGCCCCTCCGACCGTCGTTTTGACTTGAACCTTGGAGAAGAGACAGCCACGCCTTCTCCAGACAACATATGGCGCCCATCCTTCATATCCCCTACTGGTCCTCTTACCGTTAGGGATTTTGTGATGAAGAATGATATGACCGTTGCGGTGGTGGCCAGGAACCTTTTCACTCCCAAAGATAATAGACTACTTTCCAAACGGTCTGATAAGTTGGCTGTTAAGGATTCTCTGGCTCTTAGTGTTCAGTGTGCAGGTTCTGTGTCTAATATGGCCCAACGCCTATTTGCTAGAACCCGCCAAGTTGAATCATTGGCTGCTGAAGTGATGAGTCTCAAACAGGAGATTAGAGGGCTCAAGCATAAGAATAAACAGTTGCACCGGCTCGCACATGACTATGCTACAAACATGAAGAGGAAGCTTGACCAGATGAAGGAATCTGATGGTCAGGTTTTACTTGATCATCAGCGGTTTGTGGGTTTGTTCCAAAGGCATTTATTGCCATCGTCTTCTAGGGCTGTACTGCGTAATGAAGCTCCAAATGATCAACCTCCGATGCCTCCTCCTTCTGGGGTTCTGTCCATACTAAGGCTCCGGATAACCACCCTCCGGTGCTTTCTCTTTCTGGGGCTCTACCGACTGCTGAGACTTCCCCTAAGCGACCTTTGTGAAGGCTCCCTCTTGTTTGTTTATTTTGATTCATGTATATGTACATATTTGTAACTTATCGGAAATATCAATAAACAAGATTTGTTTCATTTCAACGTATTGTGTTAAATACACCAAGGCCTTCTTCACTAAGTTCTTTGAATTTTTCCTTTTGTTGAAGCTTGTATGTTGAAACTTTGTGAGTGAAGCATGTAGGTTGAGGTAGTGCTCCCTTAATTTCCCGAGTGAGGAAAACTTCTCATTTGAAGACTTGAAAAATCCAAGTCACTGAGTGGTCGTGAGACTTCCGAGTATCAAGGTGCAGTAGCATATGGTGGGAGTCCCCCAAGTCTTCAGGCGAGGAGAGTTGTCGAATGAGGTGTCTGGCTTGTTACTAATTTGTCAAAGTAACGAAGCTTTGTTTTGATGTCACACCTTCATATATGCCTTATCTAAAAATATTTCCAACTAGTTTGAACTTCATTAAGGTCCAACATTTTCTCTTTATGTTAGAAACCCAAAGCCTTCTAAGCCTAGGCCTAACACTTTCACTTTGAGTTTTGTTACCCAAAAAATGCATAGGGCCGAGACCCACATTTTTTTTTATATGACTTGCTAAGCTCAAGAGAGGAAAAAAAAGAAAAAGGGGAGGCCTGCTACCTTTGTTTGAAATTGTCCCGAGCCCAGCTTCCTTTTGACATGAAGCCCAATACCAGCGGCCCTTGTTGGCTGCTGTGCGTTGGAGGCCCAGCTGCCTTTGTTGTGAAGCACAAGACCAGCGCCCTTCTTGGGCTGTTGTTTAACAGTTGGCCCGAGGACTTAGGGCCCAAGGCCTGCTCGAAACCTAGCTTTGTCAGAATGCATCACTCGTGCCTTCTTCCTCAGTTTATCCACTTTTCTGCGCAGCTCCCATTGTGCTCTTCTGTAGCTCATCACTTAACACCATCCTATATGGTTCAAATTGCAAAGTCGTCTTCATGAAAGTTGTTCCGTAACTGGTGAACTACAACATATCCAAATTTGAGATCCATCGGAGTAGTACAACTCCAGAAATTCGGGTATGATAGGTAACTGTTCATTATTTTTCTGTCAACCAGTAAGACTTGTTGTGAGCTTCGAAACTCCATTTTTTCTCGCTCAGATCAAAATAATTTCTTCATCGAAGTTGTTCCTTATCGTCTCTTTCATGACATATCAAAAATTTAGAATGAACTAACGGTTAAATACTTCCAGATCTTCGAAACATCACAGCAGCTTTTAAATTTGCAAGAATCCGACTGTCATGTTTGGAGCCTCAATACTTTAATTTCCGTCGCTCAAACAGAAACGATTCCTTCTTGAAAGTTGTTCATCTGCTCAAGAACTGTAGGGTGTCCAAAATTCAGCTCCACTGGAGAAGAGCAAAGGTTGCAGAAATTTGATAGATGAAAGGAGGCGGAAGAGGAAGAGAGGGAAAGAGGTTGCTTGGGTTGGATTTCTAGTTAAACTTGGGACTTTGGCTTGTTGTTTGATTTATTATAATATGTTTGGAAACATATACATAATTGCCTGTTTGTTTATGACAGGGATGTTGTGGGTGTAGAACAAAACAAATGTTTGCGTTGACCCGTGTTTTTGTACAGGTTCAAGGGAATCTTGGTTTTGTGAACAAAATTTGTTTATTTGCCACAAGGTTTTGTGTTTGAAAAATAGTTTAATAGGTAAGGTTTATTGACTATAGATTTTTGCTTGGGTATATAGCGTGACTAGTTGAAGCTATTTTTAGGATACAAAACTTGAATTAGCTTCGCACTATCTTGATGAAGAGTGTGTGAAGCTTTTATATGTTTTGGTGTTGAAATTTTGTATTGTAGGTGAAGCATAGGGGTTGAAGCTTGATAGGTGAAGCTTTGGTGTTGAAGTTTTATAGGTGAAGCTTTGGTGTTGAAGGGTTGAAGCTTTATAGGTGAAGCTTTTGTTGGCACCATAAATTAATTTTGCTTCACACTATCTTGATGAAGATAGTGCGAAGCTTTTGAGATTGATATTTGTCCTCCATTGATGAAGCTTTTGTTGGCACCATAAATTGATCTTGCTTCACACCATCTTGATGAAGATAGTGCGAAGCTTTTGAGATTGATATTTGTCCTCCATTGATGAAGCTTTTGTTGGCACCATAAATTGATCTTGCTTCACACTATCTTGATGAAGATAGTGCGAAGCTTTTGAGATTGATATTTGTCCTCCATTGATGAAGCTTTTGTTGGCACCATAAATTGATTGTGCTTCGCACTATCTTGATGAAGATAGTGCGAAGTTTTTTTTTGAGATTGGTAGTTGAATCTCATTGATGAAGCTGCTGTGTTCCCCCTTCCTTTTTTTTTTTTTTTTTTTTTTTTGTTTTTTGAAGGGGGGAACTGAAACACTTGAAATTTGAAACTCCCTAGTGTTAGAAGTTTGAAGATTTTCCATGTGGGGCTTTCTCATGGTTTGAATTTGAATTTTGAATGTCAATAGCCATGTTGAACTATATATAAGAAGGATAAGTTTCCATTCTTTACCTTACCTTCATTTGCTCATCTTGTAGTGATTTTTTAAGACAGAGTGCTCTTTACTTGAGAGGGATTCTAGCATTGCTTTGCTGCACCATCTTCAGGTTGGTAGTCTTCTCCACTAGATCGGATGTTTTCATTCTTGTTGAATTGTTTGAGTGTTCATGTATTTTGTTAAGAACATAATGAACTGGTTGAGCTTTTCTTCATGCCCTATGAGCTTCCTTATGTTTTGATCCTTCATGTAGTGATAGAGTTTGTTTCTGTTTGTTGTAGATGTCGGAGTCTGGAAGTCTTAGTGATGAGGGATCTCCTAGCTCTAGCTCTAGGTTTGAGCTTGCCATGTCAGGGTCTTCATGGCCTTTGTTAGAGTCTGGTACGAAAGAAACGTTGGATGATCCTCACAATTGTCAAACCTTAGCCAATATTGGTTCTTCCTCTATGCTAGTGGGTGAGGGGGTTGGTACGAAAGAAACGTTGGATGATCCTCACAATTGTCAAACCTTAGCCAATATTGGTTCTTCCTCTATGCTAGTGGGTGAGGGGGTTGTTTGTGACGCCATACCCATATTTCGTTCTGATCCTCACAATTGTCAAACCTTAGCCAATATTGGTTCTTCCTCCATGCTAGTGGGTGAGGGGGTTGTTTGTGACGCCATACCCATATTTCGCTATGAGTTCACAACGGACCATTTAGAAAATAACTTGTTAGATAGCGAAAAGCAGCTTGAGGCCCTAAGGCGATCATGTAGTATCATCCGTAGTGTAGGAATACGTTTGGTGCGTTGTGATGAATTTCCTTCTGAGCCGCCCAAGGGTCATGTTATGTTCTATACCCAAGCATTAGTGACCTTGGGGGTAAATTTACCTTTGCATCCGTGGTTGCAACGGATGCTGTCTTTTATTGGTTATGCACCTGGGCAACTCAACCCTGGTTTCTGGGATACCTTGATTGGGTTTTATATTATTTGGATGGAGTGTGGATTAGGTGAGCCTTCCTTCCATCAGTGGCGCTACTGTTATAAGATGCGCCCGGTGAAAGCATGTACTGGTTATGCCGAATGTGCATGTCGGAGCGAGAGAGAGCGTGTTGTCTTTGATAAGAGAAAGGTGTACTGCATATGGAAGAAACGTTGGTGCTTTCTTTATAATGATTGGGAGCATGCTAAGGGTGTCACGCCTGAGCGACGTGTTCCTACTCACTTCCAGACTGTAGGTTGTAATGTATCCATTTTCTCATTATTTGCTATTGTTGTGATTTTCTCTTGCTTCTAAGATTTTTCTTCATGCAGTGACACGAGGCACCATCAAACTCTGCGGACAGGAGCTAGCTGATGTAGAGAAAGTGCTGAGGGTGCCCAAAGAAGATAGACACTTGGGTAAGCTACGACCCTTGTTTCGAAAGTACGGTTTCCAGCCCTTAGTTTCCGAGTGCCAGAGACGAGCGAGTAAGTTGTATCCTTCACTTGATCCTTGTTCTTCCCTTCTTTGTTTTTTTTTTTTATATAGATATATAATGTGGTATTCCTTACTTTGATTTTCCTTGTTCAGTGGAGAATGTGGGCAAGAAAGTGGAGACTAGCACCAAGAAAATGAGAGTGCCCATGTTAGTTCCTTCAGAAGACATCCTGTTTCACAAGGAAGCTCGCAAGCACTGAGTGAGACCAATCATTAAAACTAAGTCTCGAGAAGAAGTCCTCAAGGTTGCTGCCTCAAAGAAAGCTGAAGTTGAGGCCATTGGATGTGCTGCTGCCATAGTTGCCGGGGAAGATAGGCGATTGCTGCCTCCTCTTCCTACTATCAATCCTATCTTTCCTCCAGTTAGGGAGCACATTGGGCAGAAAGGTGCTCCTAGTTCTAGCAGCGAGGGTAAAGATAAGGAAGAGGTTGGCAGTGTCCCTTGGAAGGATTTGAAGGTTGCCATGCGGCCAAAGGACTTTGGTTATATCAACAATTTCCTGGCAGGGCGTCGATTCGCTTTCGATGAGCTCGTAGAGCCCTTAGCTAAAGATGAATCGGATTGCGACCAGATGTTGAAGATGTCTTCATATGTGAGTGTTACTTTGTCATTTCCTTGTTTTCTCCTCTTTATTAGCATTATTTTGGTAGTGATGATTGTCTTGTTATGCAGGTCATGGCTGAGTATCACGACAGACTGCGAGAGGCTGAGCGGTGCAAGGTGAAATTGAAAGAGAATAAGCAGCTTGTGAATGATGCTAGGAAGACGAGCAAAGCTTTGGCTGAGGCCATCCAAGTCAAGGATCAACATTTTGAGAGTTTGAAGAGGCGAAATGGTGAGAACTTGAGACTCAAGGTACAGTTGGAGGCAACTAAGAAACAGTTGGAGACAACTATGCTTGAGGTTTCCAAGGTTAAAGGGGAGTTGGATAGTGCCTTGGTTGAGGTTTCTGAGCTGAAGAGTAGTATCCCGGCTGAGAATGAAGCTACTGTGAATGAGTTCTTAGGTTCCCAGGCCTTTCTCCATGTCCTTAGACCTCACTGTACCCGGGAAGTTCACTTTGAAAAAAGGAAGTGGATGGCTGTCCTTGATCGTTATGATGATGGAAGCGTTCTTCGAAAATACCGTGCAGAAATAGATGAGCATCACCGAAAAGCTGAAACCTTCGACCTTGCAGTTTATTCTAGCAGTGCAGATGAGTCTGGCGATGAGGCTAGTGCTGATGAGCAGAGTCATCAGGGTGATGATGAGTTCGGAGATGCAGAAAATGGCGGTAGGGCTCAGAGTGATATGATCAGGGGTTCAACCTCAGATGAAGATGACTAGAAGTGCTTTCACTTTCTGCATGTACTCTACCTGCACTAGTTTGTTGTTTGTATGGCATGTGCCATGTTATAAGCTTGAGAGTTTTTTTTTTTTTTTTTTTTTTTTTTTGCGTGTTTATGAGTGTTTGCATTATCAAGTAAGTGTTTGTATTATCAAGCTTCAAGTGTTTGCATTATCAAGCTTCAAGTGTTTGCCCTATCATTGATGAATGTTTGGCTATGTTTGAAAAGATCCTTTGTATAGTCTTGTTGACACATACTTAGATTTTATTTTGTATTGGAAACATGTGCATTGAAGCTTCAACACTTGAGTGTTTCATTGCTCAGAATGTAAAAGAGTTTAAGGCCGAGTTGGCTAAATCACCTCTTTATTGAATTCATACCAAATGGTCTTTGTTACATAGGATGCCGAACGGCTGTAGCTTAACACTTGTACAATGTGAGTCTATTTGTAATAGTACTTCAAGTGGTCAGCATTCCATGGATGGCCAAGGGTCTTGCCGTCGGAGCTTCTGAGCTTGTAGGAGCCAGGGCGACTGATGCCAAAGACCTCGAACGGTTCGTCCCAGTTAGGACTGAGTGTTCCTTCACTCGGGACTCTATCACAGAGTAATCTTTTCTTCAGTACCCAGTTTCCCACTTTGAAAGAGCGAGGTTTGACCCTTTAGTCGTAGTAGTTAGAGATGCGCTGCTTGTAGGCGACATTCCTTAGGTAAGCCTGATTTCTGTGTTCCTCGACTAGATCCAGGTTGAGGGTGAGTTGTTTGTTGTTCTCACTCTGCATGTAGTTCTGGATTCGGTATGTTGCTTGCTCAAGCTCAACCGGGACAACTACTTCTGTACCAAAAGCAAGTGAGAATGGAGTTTCTCCTGTGGAAGTCCGATATGAAGTGCGGTATGACCAAAGAACTTGGGGTACGAATTCTGACCAACAACCTTTAGCTTTGTCCAAGCTAGTTTTCAGAGTGCGCTTGATTATTTTGTTAACGGCCTCGACTTGTCCATTAGACTAGGGATGGGCTGGGGAGGCAAAACATAAGTTGATGTTGAACTTAGAGCAGAACATCTTGAACTTCTTGTTGTCGAACTGCCGCCCATTGTCCGTGACTATCGCATTGGGAATGCCGAATCTGCAGAGGATGTACTTCCATACGAAGTTTTCTATTTTTCCCTCAGTAATGGTTGCAAAGGGTTCTACTTCAGCCCACTTTGTGAAATAGTCAACTGCAACGATTGCATAGCGGACCTTGCCCTTCCCTGTAGGCATTGGGCCGATCAAATCAAGTCCCCATTGGGCGAATGGCCAATGGCTGATCATAGGAGTGAGCGGCTCGGGAGGGGAGTGAGGGATAGTTGCGTAGCGTTGACACTAATCACATGAGCGAGATATTCTGATGGCATCTTGGTGGAGTGTTGGCCAATAGTATCCTTGGCGAAAAGTCTTATGTGCTAGGGATCGAGACCCAGCATGATCTCCGCAGACTCCTTCATGTATTTCTCGAAGGACAATTTCCGCCTCCGCAGGTGTAAGGCATCTTAGGTATGGCAGGGTAAAACCGCGCTTGTAGAGTTGGTCATTAATGATCAGGTAGCGGGCAGACTTGTATCGAATCTGCTTAGCTTGGACTTTGTCATTTGGAAGGGTGCCATGGGCAAGGAATTTATAAATTGGGGTGATCCAACTATCTCCTTGTTGTAAATTGCACACCTCCGCGACCATGGTGCTTGGTGCTGCCAACAATTCAACATGAATTTTTCTCCCAATCTTGTCTTCCACTACCGAGGCGAGGCGAGCCAAAGCATCTGCATGACTGTTTGCCGCTCGAGGAACTTGGGTGATTTGGTAGTGGAAGTGCTTGAGCAAAAGTCGTGTTTGCGCAAGATATGCTGCCATGGAGCTATCCTTAGCATCAAAGTTGTTCGTGACTTGGTTGACCACTAATTGGGAGTCACTGAAGATATCAATTTGTTTAACCCCAAGATGCTTGGCTAAACGTAGGCCTGCTAGAAGGGCTTCGTATTCGGCCTCGTTGTTCGATACCTTGAATTTGAAACGAAGAGCGTATTATATCGCCACTTTGTCAGGGGTAGTGAGGACTAATCCTGCTCCGCAGCCTTGTTGGTTGGATGAGCCATTAACATACAGATTCCATGTTGGGGTTGTTGATTCTATCTTCTGAGCTTCCGATGGTAATGAAGCTACTGCTTCAAGTGTAGAAGCAATGTCAATAGGTTATGTGAAGTCGGCGATGAAATCTGCTACTGCTTGACCCTTTTCAGCTAGTTTTGGTTGGTAGGAGATGTCAAACTCACCCAATGCTATCGCCCATTTGATCATTCGCCCAGACGTGTCAGGACTCTGGAATATCTGTCGAAGAGGGTGATTGGTAAGCACGATGATGGCGTGTGCTTGGAAATAAGGGTGAAGTTTTCGAGCAGATATGACCAATGCTAGAGCTAATTTCTCAATGTTGGAGTATCGTGTCTCCGCATCTTGTAGGGCCTTGCTAGCGTAGTAGACGGGCCGTTCGACACCACTGTCATTTCGAATAAGAACAGAACTGACTGCTCAAGCCGAAACCGATAGATAGATAATGAGAGTGTCACCAACTTCTGGTTTGGAGAGCAGGGGGGCTTTACTCATGTACTCTTTGAGGTTCCTGAATGCCTTGGCACATTCCTCCGTCCATATAATGTACTTTTTATTTCCCTTGAGTGCTTTGAAGAAAGGAGCACATCTGTCTGTGGCCTTAGAGATGAATCTGGTTAAGGCTGCCACTTTGCCAGTAAGGCTTTGGATGTCTTTTGAAGTTACTGGCTCTTTCATGTCGAGGATTGCTTTGATCTTTTCGGGGTTAGCTTCAATGCCTCGTTGGCTAATCATGAAACCTAAGAATTTTCCAGAGCCCACGCCGAAGGCACATTTGTTGGGGTTCAACCTCATTCGATACCTCTTTAGAATGGTGAAAGTTTCAGATAGGTTGGTGATGTGTTGGTCAGCATGTTTACTCTTGACTAACATATCATCAACGTAAACTTCCATGCTTTTCCCAATCTGTTCGGCGAACATTGAATTGACCAGTCTCTGATAAGTTGCTCCTGCATTCTTTAGGCCGAAAGGCATGACTTTGTAGCAATATAGTCCCCTGTCAGTAGTGAAAGCTGTGTGTTCTTGGTCTGAGGGGTTCATGAGGATTTGGTTGTATCCTAAATAAGCGTCCATAAAGCTCAAGAGCTCACACCCTGCCGTAGAGTCTATAAGTCTATCAATGAGAGGAAAGGGGAAACTATCCTTCGGGCATCCTTTGTTTAGATTGGTGTAGTCGACACACATTCTCCACAAAACCTTTTGAAGCAAGAGACTTTCCTTGGTCGGATTTTTCTTAACAAGGACAACATTTGCTACCCATGTTGGGTAATTGACTTCACAGACGAAGCCTATGTCTTTGAGTTTTTCAACTTCTGCTTTCATCACCTCGTATCGTTCAACATCATAAGATCTTCGCTTCTGTTTTACTAGTTTGGTCTTGGGATCAATACTTAAGTGGTGATAGATGATATCGGGAGAGATGCCCGGCATATCTTTATATGACCAAGCGAAGACCTCGGCGTTCTCTTGCAAAAATGAGATCAGCGACAACCGAATGGGTGGTGACAAAGTGGTGCCAATCTTCACCATGCGATCTGGATGGTCTTTAGAGATAGAGACATTCTCAAACTCTTCAGCAGGTTGTGCTTGCTGGGTGAATGAGTCATCTCGAGGGTCATCGGGTTGACTGTTGCCATTATGAAGATCCAAGTTGGCTTCATCTGGACTGGTCTTTACTACTTGGTTATGTATAGAAAGGGTCTCCTTGGGGACAGACAGGTGTTGTTGCTTAACTGAAGTGTTGTAACATGATCGAGCACTAAGTTGATCTCCCCTGATGTATCCATTGCCGAAAGGGGTTGGAAACTTCATCAACAACATATGTGTGGATACCATGGCCTTGAGATCATTGATGCCTGTGCGCCCAAAGATGACATTGTATGCCGTCGGGCAATTGACCACTAGGAAGTTAGTGGTAATAGTAGTTGTGTAGGGGCATGTACCAATGGTGAGGAGTAAGTGTATACTCCCTAAAGGTTGCACGATATCGCCAGAGAAGCTTATCAAAGGAGAAATCGAGCGATCGAGCAAGTGTTCAGCTACATTAAGTGCCTTGAAAGCTTCAGCAAACATGATATTGACTGAAGCACCTGTGTCTATCAGGATTCGTTTCACATCAAAATTTGCTATGTGAGCCTCCACGATCAGCGGGTCGTTGTGAAGGTAAATGATACCTCTTTCTTCCTCAGGGTAGAAACATATTGGATCCCAGTTAGGCTTTTGATACTTGCCTCCCCTAATGTCTTCCACGTGAAACACTTGATGGCCAGGTCTCAAAGTTCGTTCATTATTTTTCATGGCCCTATTGGAAGATTCAGACATGGGTGTGCCGCCGCTTATGGAATATATTACATTCACCTGGCGTTGGTTACGGTTATCCCTTGGAGGGTGAAGGAGGAACTGATCAATTTTTCCTTCACGTGCCAAAGCTTCAATATGATCACGGAGGATGATGCACTTCTCACCATCATGGCCATTATACTCGTGGTAGCAACAAAACATGCCCGTGTTCTTCGTGGACTTGTAATCTGGCTGTCTTGGTTTTGGCTTTGGTATCAAGTAAGCTATACTGGGGTAGATGGCTGCGCATGTAGCGTTCAAAGGTGTGTATGTCTCATACCTCGGGGTAGGGCCTGTCTTGACACGTGATTGGCCCACTGCGTTGACTGCCTGGGGACGGGCGTTATTGTGACGATATCATGAGTTATCGCGATAGTGCCCCTTTCTTTTTATTAAAATGAGATTGGTGAGGATGGAAATCTTTCCTTTTGCCTTGGGATTGATATGTCTGTTGACTTGGCGAAGCATTAAATGAGGCAGGGGGTGTGCTACTACCGTTTGGAAGGTTGAGGTCTTCTCATTCGGTTGGATCTGGCCTCCACTCCCTACTTGCTAATAAGGGGTGACTGTAGGGGGTTTCCCATGATATGTCATTGCCTCAACGGTAGCATGGTTGTAAGCTTGTGCCATCACCTCAGAGTAAGTCTTCCAAGTGTTGGCGTTGATCATGTACTTGAAGAAACAGTCACGTAAGCCTGCCGTGAAGGCCTTGAGGGCGGTCTTTTCATCTGCCTCAGCACAACGAGAATACTCATGGTTGAAGCGGCCAGCATACTTTCGTAATGACTCGTCCTGCTTCTGGCGAATAGTGTACAAGTCATCTGCGGAATGCAAGCGATCGGTCTGAAAGATGTGTTGAGAGACAAACAGCTTCCTCAACTCTTCAAATGAGTCTACCGTCTCAGGTGGAAGACGGTAATACCAGTTTAAAGCTCCGCCAGAGAGAGTGGAGGGGAAGAGAAGGCACCGTTCTTCGTCGGTGTGTCTCTGGTATACCATGGTGGACTCAAAGAGGTTACGGTGTTCAATCGGGTCTTCCTTTCCAGTATAGAGTTGTAAGCCAAGCTTCTGCTTTGTCTTTGCTTGGAGGGGGTGTTGAGGATCCTTCTTGTGAGGGGGCCAGGCCTGGGTTGGTTCCAGTCAGGTATCTCGGCTTGACGTTCAGCCTTCAACTTGTTTACTTCCTCCAGGAGCTGTAGGACAAGGGGGTCCTGAGTGGAGTCGTGCACCACTGAAGTTTTCTTCCGTAAGTCCCCATCGCCTCTTGTAAGTAGGAAAGTTTGATCAAGATAGCGTGATTTTTCCTTGGAGTCGCCACACTGACTCCTAGAGTGAGTATGTCGGAATATTTCCAAGTCCCCTGTACCTTCATGTTCTTCTGGGACTTGTTGCCCATTCCCTAGATTGGTTGCTGGCCTGGGTCGTGGAAGAGGACCAAGTCTTTTAGAAACTCTTGGGTCATTGATCTTCGAGCTTATGTGGATGAGATTCTCTCGACGTTGCTTTAGGAAGTCTCGACAATCGCGATAGACGGCTTTTAATCCTTCCACTCCCTCTGTGAAGATGTGTTTTCCTTTACTTCTTCTGCTTCGGGTTGAAGCAGCTGGGTTGAGAGAAATCTCATGTTGATTATCACATTGATGTGTAGCTCGATCCCTATCAGGTATGTCCGTGTTGGATATCGGTGACCCTCCGTGTTGGGGGGCATTCAGATGATTGTTGACCTCAACAGGGGCGACGAGCTTGTGTGTTTGAGCATGCCTAGCCTCGTGAAGCATCTCAAAAAGTTTTTCATATTGTTCCTGGAGGACCTCATTCTTCATCGCTATCTTGTTGTTCTGAACCTCTTGCTCATCGACTTTAGCTTGAAGAGTAACTTTATTTCCCTCCTGCTTTCGTTGCTTCATACTAGGTCCAATGGGGGTGTCATTATGTGTGCTATGGCTTCTTTCGTTCCCCATGTCGGAGAGAGATGCTTGGCCAAAAGAGAGTGTATGAGCGGTGGAAACCAGCTTGACAAAGCTGAGAGAGTGGGAATAAGTGTCGTTTCCCACAGACGGCGCCAAATGTTGATGCACAAAATCAGCGAGGACTTTGGTACAACAGAATGTGTCAGGTTCGTGACCTTCGCTTGGTTGCTTCGATCACTAGTGAAGATAAGTACGTAAATGAATAGGGACAGGGAAGCAAACACAAGATGTACGTGGTTCACCCAAATTGGCTACGTCCACGGAGTAGAGGAGTTCTCATTAATTGTGAAGGGTTTACACAAATACATAGGTTCAAGCTCTCCTTTTGTGAGTTCTAGTGAATAGTTTAGTACAAAATGACATTAAAGATTATTGTGGGAGAATGATCCCTATTTATAGAAGAGAGTTTCTAGTTTTGTTCTGACATTGACACGTGTCGTGTTTTGATTGGCTTTTGATGTTGACATGTGTCGCGCTATGATTGGCTTTTGATGTCGACATGTGTCGTATTTTGATTGGCCTCCTGGTTGAAGGGAAGCTCTTCTGGGTCCTTGACGGTATAACATTGACCGGTGCTCAGTAGTTTCGGGATTGGTCAAGTATGGTACAAACACATATAAATTTCATTGCATACAAATGATGCATCACAAAGCTCCACGTGGCATATGACGCATCGCAAATGGACAAGTCATTAATGACATGCGGCATAAATCAAGCAAATGAACTGTAAAACATTCCCAAAATTTAGCAAAAAGGAGAAAATCCCCCTTAAAATCGGCAAGGTGCCTAAAATCTCTCAAAACTAGAAAGAAAGCCAAATCATCTTCACAAAATAAGCAAGAATTGAATATTGCTCACAAATAGGCAACAAGGCCTATAAATTTAGGCCAATATGAGGAAGGTGGTTGAAATTAAGACACCAAACATGCCTAAATTCTCCCATGGACGAATCAAGACACAAATCAAGGCCAAATCTATCCAAAGGCATGGCTTTGGAAGTCTATAAATATAAGGATCCAAGACACACAAAGGGGTCAAAAATTACATATGGAGAAGAACCTCTGCACAAATCTTTGAAGACGAATATGCTGCCAAAGCTCTCTTTGAAGAACGTACAACCAAAGCCGAAGCTTTCTTTCAACCAAAGCCAAAGCACTCCCCTTGAAGAATCAACAAGCACTCGTGCCGATTCCTTCAAGACTTTGTTGCAAGCTCAAAACTTATAACAACGTTCATTTCAAGATCAAGTCGCCAAGACCCTTGAACCAACGAAATCATGCATCAACATCACCCTTTGCTGCAACTTTGAGGTGAAGACTATCCAAGCATCGTTTCAAGCTCAAAACTTGAAGCAATCGTTCAATTGTTCATCCGAGATCAAGTCATCACAACCTTTGGATCAACAACCTACTCATCTACATCAAATCTGAAGACTAAATCAAGGAAAATTGTAAACAGAGATTGTAAGAGATTGTAACCCTACAAATTTATCAATATAAATTTACTTTGTACACATGTTCTCGTTTCATTAGTTACAGAATTTTCATGTTTACAAATTTGGCACGCCCGGTGGGATCATTTATTTCTCTCATCTCCATCTTCAAATCCATAAGAAACACACATGGCATCAAGAAAAGATCAAGCTAATCCCGCAATCAACGTGAAGAACAAGAACATCCTTGCCGCAAGTGGTGGTACTTTGGGTGTCACAACCCAAAGTAAGGCAAGAGCTCTCTTTGCGGTGCCTTTCACCCCTACATCAACTCTGCCGAAGAAGCAAGTGCACCCAAGGTAAGAGCCCGTGATCACCCTAACTTCGCTAAGAGCGCAATAGGAGAAAGCTCGAGGAAGTACTCCGAGTCTTTGACTTCTGATGCCGACTCAAGCAGCAACTCGTATCATGTAGCCATGTAAGTTATGACTACTGGTGCGACATCCATCGAAGAATAGCTGGCCCAAATGAACGAAGCAATTGCAAGGCTGACAAGGACCGTGGAGGAAAAGAACTTGCAGATTGCTAAACTCATCAACCGTTTGGAGATGCAACGCGATGAGACAGCTAACCCGAAGGTTGATCCACCAAAAGAGAAAAGTGACAAAAAGGATGAGCCTTTAATGGACAAAGATGAGGAGAAGCTAGAGGTGGACCGAGCTTCGACGCTGATGAGATCTCTCTCTATCCAACAACTGTAAGAAATGATCACAATCACCATCAAGGCGCAGTACGAAGGAAGCTCACATGACTCCATGCTGTATTCAAAGCCTTACTCTAAAAAAGTTGACGCCTTGAGGATGCCAAGGGGTTATCAACCGCCAAAATTCATGCAATTCGATGGAAAAGGCAATCATAAACAACATATTACCTATTTCATTAAAACCTACAACAATGCTAGGACGGAGGGAGACTACCTCGTCAAGTAGTTCATGCGCTTGCTAAAAGGTAATGCCTTTGACTAGTACACCGACCTCAAGCCCAAGTCCATCAACAACTGGGATCAACTTGAAAAGGAATTCATCAACCGCTTCTACAGGACCCGCCGCACCGTAAGCATGTTGGATCTGACAAGTACGAATTAATGGAATGATGAACTTGTCGTCGACTACATCAATAGATTTCCTTCATTAAGTTTGGATTACAAAGCTCAACTTTCTGAAACCTCCACCATTGAGATATGCGTTCAAAGCATGCACTCGGGGTTACATTACATCCTCCAAGGCATAAAACTGAGAACATTTTAGGAGCTGGCAACTCGTTCCCACAACATGGAGCTGAGTATCTCCAATAATAGGAAAAAGGAGCCGATCACTGACTTCAAGAAGAATAATGTGTTCGCCCCAAAAGTAGACAAAACTGGGAAGAAGCTTGCCAATGAAGCTTTTACCGCCAATACTACCCCCATCAAGACCTCCTCTACACCCATCAAGATCTTCCCCAAGAACAAAATGAAAGAGATAAAGAGAGTTGAGCCTTCTCGCACCCAAGACAGGGACAAAAACACCTTGAGGAACTAGAGCAGAAGACATACCTTTTTCTAGACTCTAATATGGCTACAATGCTGAACGACTTACTGGAAAAGAAGGTGATCGAGCTACCTAAATGAAAACGCCCCAAAGAGATGAATCACGTTAACGATCCTAGGTACTGCAAGTACCATCATATCGTGAGTCATCATGTTGGCAAGTGCTTCGTTCTTAAGGAGCTCATCATGAAGCTAGCACAACAAGGGAAAATTGAACTTGACCTTGAAGACATAGCCGCAACGCATACTACTACGATTGCATTTGGATCCTTCGATCATGTGCCTTTCCAAGTGACGCCTGACCACTCCCGTCCATACTCAAGCTACACAACACCTTCTGCACAACCATCGCTGGGGGCAAAAGACCAAGATGCACTTACCGATGATGAAGAATGGTAGACATTGGTGACCTAAAAAAAATGAAGAAGCCAAGACTGCAAGCCACAAGGCCAAAGGTGGAGCAAGGGAGAAAGCATCACCGCCATAACAATATGAAGCCCAAAAGAAGCATAAGAGTTGCTAAGCCAACATATGTTGGGGAACCTATGGAGCAAAAGCCACACATTCCTATCTTCTTGCACGAGTACTTCCTAATGGACTTATTCCAACAGTGCACTGCAATTGCCTATCACATGGTTGAAGTGGAGATAGAAAAACCGTCAAAAGGCAAAGCTATCGCCATCGAGGAAGAGAAAACTTCCACGCCCAAAGAAAGCCTGTCGACATACTTTAGCATCAAGGAGGCGCTGTGATTGCTCAAGTAGATGCGAAGAGCATTAGTAATGGTCTTGGCGAGTCCTGACGATCACGAGGTGCAAGAAAGCAAGGACGAAGGCTTGAAGCTTCAGCCACATGAATATGCCTCATGCTGTGCCACCCATGACGCAATCAACTTCACTGACGAAGACTTGCTGCTAGGGTCAAAGCCTCACAACCTTCATCTCTTTGTTTTTGGGTACGTAAGGGAGCACAAAGTTAACCGCATGCTTGTGGATGATGGATTGGCCATAAACATCGTGCCGAAGTCAACAATGATAGCAATCAGCATCAAGGTGGATGAACTATCTCGAAGCCACCTCCTAATCCAAGGTTTTAACCAAGGAGGACAAAGAGCAATGGGTATGATCCGAGCTGAGATGACCATTAGCGAACTCAAGTCAAGCACGCTATTGCACGTGATTGATGCAAAAACTTCCTACAGCTTGCTCTTAGGAAGGCCTTAGATCCACGAAAATGGAGTAATATCGTCCACTCTTCACCAATGCCTAAAGTTCTACCGAGAAAAGGTGAAGGTGATAAAAAACGACACCAAGCCATTCACCGAAGTCGAATCACACTTCGTGGACGCCAAGTTTTACATAGAAGAAGACATGGTACCCAAAATTTTTCCAAATGAGATCAAATCCACTGGCAAAGCCAAACCCAAAAAGAAAGAGTGGCAAGCCATGCCCAAGAAGCAAGAAGGGGAAGCCATGCCATCTTCAAGCAAAGATGATAACAAGCCTGCCAAGTTCGCAATAATCAAAAGGAGTGTGACGCCCTCAAAAGGATCAAACACACTTGTCTTCCGATACATTCTAATATCAAGAAGAAAAAATGGGCAATCCTCGTTTGAAACTGGAAAAAGCAAGGCCGACACACATCTGCATAAGGATGATGTAAAACTGCTCAAGACAAAAGCAGTTTTACCTCTGATACAGCTAGACGACACTAAAGTTTCAAAACCATCGCAAGGTTTCATAAAACCCCTGCCAAAGGGGGCAGAACCAAGCTCTCTTCCAACCAAGAGGACCGAAGAAGGTTTCGACCTAAATGCCTACAAACTCATGTCAAAGGCTGGGTATGATTTTGCCTCCCCTTCAAATCTTGGAAAGAAGGTTTCAAACACCGTCAATAACAAAGAACGTGACCTCACCAAGGCTCAAAAGAAGTTGAGGGAACATGGTTATGAAGTTGACAACAACAAAGATAGACTTGGCTTCACACCAAATATGCCCGTGAAGATTTCAAGAAAGGTGAAAAACGCTAGCACTCAACACATCAGCATGAGCGTTGACCAAAATCAAGATGAGCTTAAACCCACCCCTCGAACCTCAATTTTTTATAGACTGAATCATTCAAAACCCAGAATTTCAGCACTTGATCAAATTGGTGGTCAAGACCGAACTTCCGTCTCCAAGCAACTTAACACGCCAACATCCTAAAGCTCTATTTTCTAAAGGTTGTCAAAACCTAATAAACAAAGCAACACGACTAGCTCTCCTCCACGACGGTCAGCCTTGGAAAGACTTGAAGAAACCAAGAAGCCTTCTAGAAAGAGGAAGACAACACCAAATGAAGAAAAGCTCAACGGTCTAGCAGAAAAAAAACGACATTTGAAGCTCGATTCCTTCAAGGATGAAGCACCAATCAACCTTGGAGGTTGACACAAAAGGAGAACTAAAGGTAAAGAGGCACACCATCATCCACACTGGCCAATCTTCATGCCAACAAGCCCAAGAAGATGACACTAGAGATGAGGTCCAAGACATCTTCCACATCAAGATCCAAGAAGACAAAGAAGACGAAATCCCCAAGGAGAACGTCACTGTTGCGCCACCACAGCTCGAGGATGAGGGGTAAGCCACGGTTGATGATCTCAATGAGCTCAACTTAGGCACAAGTGAGGAACTGAAGCCTATCTTCGTAAGTGCACTACTAAGTGTGGACGAGATCGAGAAATACTACAAACTGCTCTTGAAGTACAAAGACTCTTTGCATAAGCCTACAAAGAAATGCTCAGCCTTGACCCTACCATCGCTGTGCATCGTCTTGCAGTCAAGCCTAGAACGCGGCCGGTAAAACAAACTCAACGATGCTATCAAGCTCATCCCACAAATTGAGGCCGAGATTGACAAGCTAATCGAAGCAGGCTTTATTTGAGAGGTGCAATACCCTAAATAGATCTCCAACATTGTCATTTTCCTTTATAAATCTGGAAAAATACGTGTTTACATAGACTTCCGAGACCTCAACGATACTTGCCCGAAGAATGACTTTCCTTTGCCAATCATCGAAATCATGGTGGATGCGACCACTAGCCATGAGGTGTTATCATTCATGGATGGCTTATATGGGTACAATCAAATCTGCATGGCTCCCGAAGACGAGGAACTAACAGCCTTCCACACTTCAAAAGGTATCTACTGCTACAAGGTAATGCCCTTTGGCTTGAAAAACACTGAAGCTACATATCAACGTGCCATGCAGAAGATTTTCAACGACATGTTACACAAAAACATAGAATGTTACGTAGGCAATGTAGTTGTCAAGACCAAGAAAAAATTTGATCACTTAAAGGATTTACGAATGGTGTTCGACAAACTACGACATTACAACCTCAAGATGAACCGGTTGAAGTGTGCATTTGGCGTCACCTCTGGGAAGTTCCTCGGCTTCATTGTCAAGCACCGTGGTATTGAAGTAGACCAATCAAAGATCAAGGTCATTCAAAGCATGCCCGAGCCAAGAAACTTACACGAACTAAAAAGTCTACAAGGGCGGCTTGCCTTCATCAGACACTTCATCTCCAACCTCGCTGGACGCTGTTAACCTTTCAGTCGACTCATGAAGAAGAACGCTCCATTCATATGGGATAATGTTTACCGTAATGCCTTCGAGAGCATAAAACGGTACTTGATAAGCCCACATGTCTTAGGAGCACCCGTGCTTGGAAAATCGTTAATCTTATACATTGCTACACAAAAAGGTTCCATTTGGGCACTCTTGGCACAAGCAAATGAAGACCAAAAGGAAAGAGCACTCTATTACCTAAATAGTGAAGGATGATTTTGTGAATACATGTTCATTTGAATAACATCTATAGCATGCATTTAACAATTAAAAGGCGGAATCATGCTTGCATGCATTCAAAAACAAAACATTACCCATGAAATTCAAAGCCTAGTAGATTGGTGAACCAAGACTCAACTCAAATCAAAGTGAGTTGAGAAATTTATACCTTTGTAGATTCCTCTTTGCATAAGCAAAGGCTAATCACCCAAAGAGAGGGCCTTCATTCCTTGCTTCTTAGATCCATGGATTTGGATGGAAGAATATGGTTCTCCAAGTTCCCAAAATTGAGAACCTCTAAGTGTCTACACCAAGGTTAGATTGGAGAAGAAATGAGTGACCTTGGAGGAGTAGGATTGCTAGCTAATCCCTCCAAGGGGGCCGGCCTCCTAGAGAGAAAAGGGAGAGACATGTTCTCTCCAATTTTCTCCAAAAGAACCCTTAATGAATTTTAGGCTATAAAGTTCTTTATATAGTCACTTCTTTAAATGACCTAAAAAACCAAAAACCCTAATTCAACACACATGGCCGGCCACATAAGGGATTTGGGCTTTTGGGCCTTTGTGAATCTTTATTCATTAAATTGTCATACAACTTAAGTCAATGGGCTTGACGTTCGAAGCCCATTGGGCCTTAAGGTCCAAAACTATCCCGAGGTCTTTAACGAACTTATTCGTTTGATTAATTAACATATTAATTAATCCTTGCCATAAATAATTAAACCATTTAATTATCTTACTCATCTCCATTGTTTCTTCAATCTCCACCTTACACGTGAAATGTCCGTAAAGTATCATCATATGATTGGTTTTAGGGCACATTTCCAACAATCTCCCATTTACACTAGAGCCAATCAGCTTGGTCATCAGTGATGATACCTCTTCTGTAGTCATTTCATAAATGGCTGAATAGTAGGCCTAGACAATGGATATCTATATGTTATCCATAGAAGCAACCTTGAGAATAACGACGTCACCATTATACATGATTCTCAATCATGTGGTTCAGTCTCTCATTTGAGTTCGGACCTTGATGAGACCTTGATTCCCTGGCTTGAGCTATCGCCCCATTAGTGTCATAGTGTCAGTACACTAGATACAGTTTCTAGTTGGAACCGAATAGAGAGTTCATAAATGAACTTTCTCATCCAAACAACATTGTTGTAAGCTTCTATATGGCAATATATTTTTTATTCATAATGGAACACACTAAAGTCATTACTTTTAATGTTTCCATCCAAATATCTCTTTAGTCATAATAAAGAGATATCTGATTATCTCTTCCTTCATAATGAAGAAACATCCAATGATGGATTAGATTCATAATCTAATACATTTACGCTTCCTTTACGTTACTCTAATTCTTTCTCATTCTTTGAGGAATCTATCCTTTAGTATTTCTTAAATACTTAAGGACTCACTTGACAGTTGCCATGGTTCTGATCCTGGGCTTGCACTGATATCGTCTTGTACCGTTCTAGGTACAACTCATATCAATGTTTTTCATACAATATGAAATACATAAATCCCCTTTATGCGTATGCATAAAGGATTCTATTTACGCATTATTTCTTTGGGAGTCAAAGAGTACGTTCTCTTTGAGAAGAGCAACTTCTTAGTCTCACTAGAGTTGTCCTTCTAATTGAAGTTTATCATCATATGAGAAACTTCCTAGCATCTATTGTCTATTATTAGGGATTGATATAATCCAATTATATCATGAAATATATCATTATAGATTTCCATCCCATGTATATAGACTATATCTCCCATATACATTCTATCTTCATATAATGTTTCAAAGTCATAACTTTAAAGAAGAAGTATTCTTTTCATTTCCAAAATTAATATATCATATATATTTAAATTTTAGGAACATGATTAACTCCCATATACATTCTATCTTTTTATAATGTTTCAAAGTCATAACTTTAATGAAGAAGTATTCTTTTCATTTCCAAAATTAATATATCATATATATTTAAATTTTAGGAACATGATTAACTCCCACTAAACTTTTGTAAACCTAGTAAACAAAAGATTCATTTACATCTTTATGAGAAATCAAACGATTTGATCCTTTTCTCATAAGATGCTTATAGCTCCCACTAGCTTGCTAAGATTCATGATGGTTGGATCTCTACAACTTATATGTCTTGTGATTCATAGTTTTTAGACATATATTATTAAGACTATCTTAATAATGGTTTCGGAAACCCATATAATGTCCAAACATTGAATCACCATTTAGTTGTAGCTAGCTATCTTCGAATTAATTGAAACCAAGACTATCTCAAAGATGGTTTCTTCAAAGTCAACCATTCTCTTTGATTGTAGTCACCTTAAGCTACCAATTAGCTTATGAAGGTTTCATTATTTCAGGTCAAATGGTACTTTACCATTTCCTTGAGTATATATCATATATACACTCAATGTAGTCATAAGGATTTTCATTCTTATTTCTTTCGAATTAAGAGGTGCAACTCTATGACATAGTCATAAAGTTCAAACCATTCAACTGAGACGGTTTATAAATCCTTCTCGACTACCTTGGAGCTTTTGGTATAGGAACTAGGTTGTTTATATTTGTTGATTACTTTCTTGTCTCTCAAAGAACCCATTCTTTGAGTTCTATCCCTCGTTCATTTGCTTTTAGGCAAATCACATTGTAGGATTACAATGAACTACCCAACAAAACAACATTTGTTAATTGGTTTATAGAAGCGATATCCAAAAGTTAATTTAAGGATATCCCACAAGATTGTTATCAAACAAATATTGCTTATTAGCTCACAACCCCAAATCTTAACATGCTTGAGATTTGTCTTTCTTTCCAACTACATCTTATGGAGTCATGAAAAATTTGGAAGATCTTCTAATTGCCAATCATATTGTTTTAGAAGTATATATCTTATATATGGGTAATAGATAACATCTAACGAACTAAATCTTATTCGAGTTCGTTCTTCTCCTTAATGGAGAAATTTATTATCTTATGATGCTTCTTTCCTTGATATTTTTCAGGGAGACTCATCTAAAGTGTTTCTTTTCCTTGGATCAAATCTAAGGAGGTAAATACTCTAGACGTCTTACTCATCAACTTACATTTCTTGAATTCTTTGAAAACTTTTGCAAAGTATTCGGACTTGTGTTTATTCAAAATAAACTATAGTCCAACCGAGAGTGATCTTCGGTGAATGTCATACAACATGAGTAGTATTATGTTTGTGGATAAGTGCCACTAACATCTAAGTGAATTAACCTCAACAACTTTATGATTCTTTCTTCTTTCCAAAAGAATAAAGATTCGAACATTTCGCCTCTATACAATTTTAACAAGAAGGTATTGGATCCGGATCTAATGATCCAAAGCATCCATCTATGACCAACTCGTAATTTATGTTTTAGAGGTATCACAACTTTAGTTGGGATTAGTCACTACCTTGCAACCTTTTGGGTTTTAAGCATCATTATATTCTAAACAGTTAACACTACCATATCATCTCTATTATAGAGACAATCAATTAGATTACTATAATCCAATCATTGATTAATAAAGAACAATGTTTTGTCAAACAAAACATTCATCCATCTCTACTATAGTGACGGAATTAAGTTCCTTAAAATTGGAATGTAAAGACAATCTTTGGTTTTTCCAATTTCTTTGGTAGTTCATATGAGGAAGTGAGTACTATCTGCTTTCGCAGAGATCTATATTTTATTCACGTTCCGAATGTGAAGCACCTTTTCTTCTCTCATATATCTTCTACTTCTTATTAGTCACATTTTTTTTACAACGATTGTAAAACATAGTTACTAATACGGAATCAAGCATTCAAGTAGAAGAACCAACTGTTTTGTACTATTCAAGAACAATTTACAACACCTTCGAAAGGTGTGTTCTTGACACTTGCAAGACATTTCTTGCAAATACCCCTTCCAATGTCCATCATTTCATAAAGAAAGTTTGTTCCCTTGGAGTTATTTTTATCTTCTTTATTTGACTTTCACCTTTGACTACATTAGTCATGGTCCCTAAACTCCCACTATCTCTCTTGAAACATTTTTCAATTGTGTTATACACATCAAACATTTTGGAGAGCATGTGTTTATTGTTCACTACATAGTTTACAATAAACTTAGTGAACCATTAGGATAGGGACATAAAGGTGAAGTCCTAGCCTAGTTTCCGTCTCGTTAAGTGGTTTATCACTTCAACACTCAATGATTCAAAATCATCATAAGTCCATGTTGATGGACTATTTTTGTCAACCAACCATTATGTTCTAAACATAATTACAAACTTTCAAGAGTTGTTCAAGGCAACTCTCATTTCTTCATACAACAATTTGTAAGTGAAGAATCATGGCACATTAAGTGTCCATGCCTTTGTGCTTTCTTCTAAAGTTCCTTGTTCATGTAACAAAGAAACAAGCACTAATGTTTACATTGATTAAGGGTTGTTCAAAGCAACTCTTATTTCTTCATACAACAAATTGTAATTGAAGAATTATGACATTAAAAGTGTTGTCCTCTTTATGATAGACTTTATCTAACATGTTCTTCCAATGATACATTATCAATAGGAAGATTGTGAGGATGAGACTACTTAGGTACTTCTACAATCCATTTAAGACAATCTTTGGGATTGTTGTACCAAGTCCGGAAACTAAAGCATTCGCCTTTTATTTGTCAAGTGTGGGATAGCGTTTGCAAATATAATGGTAAGTAAATACATAACGAATATAAATTGATTGATTTTAAGCCATTTGATTCGGGTCTTTAAATCAAATAGCACCACCCACTATTTTTGGCAAATTCCATATCCCTCATTGGAATTCGAGAGTTTTGGATGAAACTCTTAGTAGGGTATGGGAGACTCACTACTACCAAGCCCACCTCACAATGATATGATGTTGGCTAGCATTAATAATAATGAGAGAGTACGCTTACTCATTTGCATCTCTTGCAAGTACCCATCTTATTTGGCCTCTAGAGAATGTCACCTCACAATGATATGATGTTGGCTCCATTGCACTTAGTTAAGTCATTCCCACCATGCTTAGTTCATGAAGGGGTTCAAGAATAAGCCTCACAATGATATGATGTTGGCCATCCTCGTTGCCTACACTCACCTCATCAAGTATGTATATAGACTCCTCCTGAGTATAAGCATGCACTTTGCACTCCCCCATGATAGGGTGAAGGCGGTGTACAAGTCATAAACGATTGGAGCTACCATGGTGGAAGGCCACGAAAGAGTGTTCAAAGCACTCTCACGCTTATCAACTTAATAATGGTTTGGTTGAGGGTTTTAGGTCTCATCACATATAAACATACATTTTAATCTTATTAAAACAATTTTGGTCCTTATTACAACTATTGGTCCATTTGATTGTTTTAGTTGTATATAATACTCCCACTATGCTTATAAAATGGTTTTAAAAGCAAGAGTATATGATACTACTAACATAAGGTTTGCATTCATTGATGGACTATATAGTTGCCTTAGGGCCTTAGGATGATTATGAACCTTTTAATTAGATCCAACACGAGCCTTGTGTTGAATCTCGGTCTAGGGATGGTGATTGATTTTAGTTACGCGTTTAATCACATTAAGGCGTGTTGTCTTAGGGGCGTTGGACCCAACTACTTCATTTTCATGCATATCAAATAAAGAAAGAAAGAAGTACTTCAAAGTAAAGGTGAGCTTATGCTCATTACAACATTTGCATAAATCAAATTACTTTAAAGTAAATAAGAGCTTATGCTCTTTTACAACATTTGATCAAATCAAATTACAACAAAAATCTAATCTACACATTCCCATGGTTCAAACAAATTTGAAACGGCCTTTCACATAGCTCAATTATTGTAGGCTTAGGTTCATAATCACCCTTTAATTAATTAACACTTTAACTAATTAAATTGAATGCAACATTATCATTTGGTTTTTGTATCCATAAGATTGATTTAAATGGAGCTAAATGAAATGAAAATCCAATTCTCATTTAAAGAGACAAAACAATTTTGTTCTCTACCTAATTTGGGCCATCATGCAATAACCACAACCTTTGGGCTATATTGCAAAAACATAAACTTTTGGGGTCACTTTGTAAAAACACAAAAGTCCACTACTTCATGTAATTACAACTAGAACCCAAAATTTAAACAATGCAAAAACTTCATTAAAGGAGCAAAACAATTTGTCCTTTAGCGTTTTTGGACCTAAACGTAAAAACGTAAACTTTTGGGCCAAAGTGCAAATACACAAAAGTATCAAAACTTTATGTAATTGCATAAAAGCCCCAAAAGTACTCCCACTTGAGGGAGGGCCGGTTTTGGAGAAGGATTAGAGTGATGTGTGTGTTGATTTGTGAGTTTTGACATAAAGCATGCAAGTGGTGCAAGTGGTGTGTGTGAAAGGGAATTAATCCTTTCACACCCACCATTATTTCTACCACCATTTAAACAAATATCTAACACATTAAACATTTTAAAAACATAAAACATAAACTTTATGAAATAAATCAAAACTTTGAATCAAAACACAAAACCTTTTTGTTCTTGGCAAAAATGTCAAGAACAATGAAGAACATTCATGAAAAACCCAAAAAATTTCCATGAACATTTTTACTCCAAAAACATCCCAAAACCATTCAAACTTTAGGGAAATAACATATAACCAAACTAAGGTACATAGGGGTTCCAAAAGTTACTTGAAAACACTTTTAACAAGTCAAACAAGAACCCAAAAATCCACCCTTTGGATTTGGCCGAAAATTCCCAAAAGCATGGCACCAAATTTTAGCTCCAATATTCATGCTCATATGAACTACATCTACAACATTTGAGATGGCAAATTTTCTAACAAAATTTACATTCAAAGAAACAAGAATAAAGCTTGTAACATATTACAACTTTTAAATCACAAACTATGAACCACAAAACCCAAAAGGATTCACCAACTACTAGACCTAGGCTCTGATACCACTTGAAGGATGATTTTGTGAAAACATGTTCATTTGAATAACATCTATAGCATGCATTTAACAATTAAAAGGCGGAATCATGCTTGCATGCATTCAAAAACAAAACATTACCCATGAAATTCAAAGCCTAGTAGATTGGTGAACCAAGACTCAACTCAAATCAAAGTGAGTTGAGAAATTTATACCTTTGTAGATTCCTCTTTGCATAAGCAAAGGCTAATCACCCAAAGAGAGGGCCTTCATTCCTTGCTTCTTAGATCCATGGATTTGGATGGAAGAATATGGTTCTCCAAGTTCCCAAAATTGAGAACCTCTAAGTGTCTACACCAAGGTTAGATTGGAGAAGAAACGAGTGACCTTGGAGGAGTAGGATTGCTAGCTAATCCCTCCAAGGGGGCCGGCCTCCTAGAGAGAAAAGGGAGAGACATGTTCTCTCCAATTTTCTCCAAAAGAACCCTTAATGAATTTTAGGCTATAAAGTTCTTTATATAGTCACTTCTTTAAATGACCTAAAGAACCAAAAACCCTAATTCAACACACATGGCCAGCCACATAAGGGATTTGGGCTTTTGGGCCTTTGTGAATCTTTATTCGTTAAATTGTCATACAACTTAAGTCAATGGGCCTGACGTTCGAAGCCCATTGGGCCTTAAGGTCCAAAACTATCCCGAGGTCTTTAACGAACTTATTCGTTTGATTAATTAACATATAAATTAATCCTTGCCATAAATAATTAAACCATTTAATTATTCTTACTCATCTCCATTGTTTCTTCAATCTCCACCTTACACGGTGTACGATCCATTAGGTTCCTTTTAGCGAGGCAGTGGGCGATTAAAACTCTTTCAAATCGATTGTGAATTGAAACTTACTTTCAATTCTCCCTTTAGTGTTTATACACGTTTAAGGCTTCCACAAACCAAGAGTGACACCTAGCAGCATATCATGGTTACCCAAGCTAATCAGAAGAGGTAGAGAACCTATTCAGTTTAGGATTACAAATGCAATACGGTCTTTCTCTAATACAATACTCTTGACCACATTGTTTGGTTTGATAGTTTATTCATGTCTACTATCCAATGTGATTCGTGTGCTTATATGATTACCTTGAATGTGATTTGGAACGACTTTCCTAAATCTCATTCATACTCTGGCCAGAGATTCTAAATCATATCATAGAGTATTCTCCCCCAAACGGTTTGAAGGTTAGAGATCCCTTGTTGCGCATTCACTTGCCTTCATAGCTAAGTGGCTTAACCCCAACTATGTCGTGGACACCCTCCTTTTGGAGTGACTTTTGACATAATCAAACATCAAGGACTTAACCACAAGACAACTATGATGCCTCAGGTCAAAGGACTACTTTGCATTATCCCAACCATGAGTTCTCATGTGACATGAATATGAGAACTCTTCATTGATCGTGTTCAGTGAACTCACTCTCTATTAAGCACCTATGTACTTGTCTTGATGTCACACACACCAATGATTCGAGACTAGTCACTCTCCCTGAGAGAAGACACAGCACATACTGATCTTAACGGACTGTCAATGCCCAATTGGCAATCCTATGATCAAGAACGTTTAGGATGTGTCTACGAAAGAATGGTCTCATGAATCTAACTTCTTTAGATTGCATTCTCCCAATAACATATTCCTTGGACTTATCGTTTAAGCATATAACATTTATATGAGACGGCTCAAACAATAATATTTGCCCTTGATATTAAACTAGATTAGTTTAACATGTGAAATGTCCGTAAAGTATCATCATATGATTGGTTTTAGGGCACATTTCCAACAAATAAAACTCTCACTGGTGCCGAGCTTAACTACTCACTCGAGAAGATGTGTCTGGCCTTAGTCTTTGCCGTCCGAAAGCTTAGATACTACATGCATGCTTACACCATCCACTTGGTTGCTAAACCAACCCGGTCAAGTACATTATGTCTAAGCCAATTCTGACAAGGCGACTAGCTAAATATGCATTGTTTCTCAACCAACACAAGATCATCTACATTTCAGCTAAAGCCATCAAGGGACAAGCCCTAGCGGACTTCCTTGTCAATCATCCAATCCCAACCGATTGGAAAATCTCGAAGGACTTGCCTGACGATGAGGTTGTCTACATTGACATCTTCTCGACGTGAACAATGTTCTTCGATGGATCCACACGAGTAAATGGAGTGAGGGCAGGAGTAGTATTCATGTCACCACAAAGACAAGTACTACCTTATTCCCTCCAATCAAGTGAGATATGCTCCAACAACGTCGCTGAGTACCAAGCACTAATTATTAGACTCCAAATGACAATTGACACGGAAATCACAACTCTAGAAGTGTATGGCGACTCCAAGCTCATAATCAATCAACTTTTGACTGAATATGAAGGAAAGATGATCTTGTCCCATACTTCCAGCTAGCAACTCAACTGCTACAAAAGTTCAAGGCCGTAAAGCTAGAACATGTGCCAAGAAAAGAAAATCAAATGGTGGACGCTCTCGCTAACTTAACCTCAAGTATGGCGCTAGGAGAAGAAGAAGTTGCAGACATGCCAGTTTGCCAAAGATGGGTGATCCCATTCGTCATTGAAATACTACTAGATGACATAAACTTCATCTCAGTATTTCCAGTCGACACTGAAAAGTGGAGACAGTCGTTGATTGACTACTTGGAGCTTGGAAAGCTTCCGGACGATCCTAGACATCGCTCTGAAATACGCCGATGAGCACCTCACTTCCTCTACTACAAAGAAACACTTTACCGACGCTATTTTGAATGAGTACTTCTAGGATGCCTAGGTAAGGAAGAGGTCAATCAAGCCATAGAAGAAGCATATTCAGGCATATGCGGAGCACATCAGTCTGGACCAAAGCTACAGTTCCAGCTCAAATGGGCTACTACTGGCCAAGCATGGTGAATGATTGCTTGGAATATGCCAAAAGATGCCAAGCATGCCAATTCCACACCAACTTCATACATCAACCGCCTGAGCCATTACACCCTACGGTTGTTTCATCACTATTTGACGTATGGGGATTGAACGTCGTGGGACCAATCACACCAAAATCATCTACTGGAGAAGCCTACATCCTAGCCGCAACAGACTACTTCTCCCCTAAGGGAAGTCAAGAATGAAACTGTCATCCATTTCATCAAAGAGCATATCATCCACCGATACGATGTGCCTCGCTACATCATCATCGACAACGAAAAACAGTTCTCCAATCGACTCATGGACGAGCTAAGTCTTCCATGTATCATGCTCCGGCCAACATTCTTGCAGAAACATTCAACAAGACGTTGTGCAACCTCCTGAAGAAGGTGATCAACTAAACAAATAGAGACTGGCACGAAAGAATAAGCAAAGCACTTTAGGCATATAGGACGACACATATGACTCCCACCCAAGCTACACCTTATTCTCTCGAATATGGCGTGGAAGCTATTCTACCGCTCGAAAGTCAAATCTGCTTACTAAGGATAGCTATATAATAAGGCTTGACTAAAAAGGAAAATACAAAGTTACAACTGCAAGAGTTGGAAGCACTCAACAAAAGGAGGCTCGAAGCTCAACAACACTTAGAGTGCTACCAATCATGGCTATCTAAAGCATTCAAAAAGAAGGTCCACCCAAGGTCTTTCCAAACTGGAGATTTTGTCTTGACATTACGAAGGCCCATCATCACAACTCACAAAACAAAAGGAAAGTTCACATCAAAATGGGATGGACCTTACGTAATACAAGAGGTCTACACCAACGGAGCCTACTTAATCATGGTGAAAAATGGCTTAAAGATCGGCCCCATCAATGGCAGATTCTTAAAGGGTTACTACCCCTAAAACAAATAAGCAATGCTCATCGCCTGTACAAGCCTAAACTACACACGGCAGCAATGTTCCTTGTTTGCACGAGCATAACAGGTGACACTCGATACTTCTTGTTCGCACAAGTTTAAAATGCAACACTCAATGCTCCTCGCCTACACGAGCCTAAACTGCACAAGGCACAAAGTTCCTCGCCTACATGAGCCTAAACTACACACGGCATAAAGCTCCTCACCTACACGAGCTTAAACTCCACACTACATAATGCTCCATGTTCGCACGAGCTTTAAAGGCAACAGTCAATGCTTATTGTTCACACAAGTTTAAAAGACGACACCTAACGCTCCTGGCCAGCAAGAGCATAAACTATGTAAGGCAAAATCACCATCAAAATCATCATCAAAACCATCAAAAATCCATCACTCCTTTGAACTACGTCATGACTTGATCCTTCCTCAACCGAGGGTACGTAGGCAACTTGAAACTTTAAAACTTCAAGTACAGCCACATCATCAACAAAAACACAAACACTTTGAAGAATAAAGAGCAAATTCAAGAATGTGAATACTTTATTTCTTTAAAGGAAGAATTCGGCTACAAAACCGTATTACAAAATGAGCAAAAATAAAAGACGGCTTCTCTAGTAGTCGACAAGGTGCTATTCCAAGTCATAGCTCTGTTACGAATGCGATCACCAAGAAGCTCAAACAAAGCCGGTGAATTGTCACGAACATGGTGCGAAGGATTCAAGATAAGAATCTTTGATGTACACGCCCTCTTCTTCATAGTTAGTCAACCAAAATTTGTCACCTCCCAAGATACTTCAGAAGACCATGACTTGATATCTATCGAGTTGTCTTTCGTAACAAGAACAAGCGCCTTAGGGCCAGTCAACGACGCTTCAACAATTATGGATATAATGCTTACACAATTTATGTAGAATCTAAAATTCGAAAAACGTAAAGTTAGGTCATGCATTATGGTGAATATTCATACTATCAGGATTGCAAAAATATCAAGATAAAAACCGTTGTTCTGGAAGAACCTGATTGCGTGATGATATGGATGAACTGATTTGATGTAGAAAGCCTCCACGTCAAATTCCTAAGTGTAGCGGTAGGAGTGTGCTGATAATGTGTTATAACCTATTTTATCTGACAAGGGAAATGGGGGCCAGTGGCACAAGTAGAGAAAATATAGAGATATGTGTGTTGTAGAATTGTGTAGAAGAATGTATGCGCATTGCATTTATTTATAGTAATAAGAGGGAGAAGAAATCATCCATCCCCAAGGAATACAAGTCCATATAGGAAAAAATAACTATAATCAAATCTAATATAAGATTTACACAATCACACTTAAAGTAGAAAGTTTACAACACTTTCAATATTTTTTTTTTTCACAAAATACTTTATCGTTGAACGTAATATTTTTTTTTTTTTGCATCGTAATGTTAGCCACTTTAATCTAGCTTATTTGTACTACATCACTGCCACAGCCCGTCTCGAAATATTGGAATATTCATTCTTGAGGACGTGAATTGACGGTTTTGCCTTTGGACGGGTTGAGTTATTTTGTGTTGTGGTGTGTATGTGATGGGAACTAAGTGATTATATAATTGAACTAATCCCTAAGTTTTGGACCTAAGTGAACTAAAAAGGGATTTGGTTTTGTTTTGGTTGATTGGTGACTTTTGGACCACACACATTACACCCCACTTCCTCTCTCTCTCTTACCCTCCCGTACTCTCTCTCTCTCTCAGATTCTCTCTCTCTCTTCTCTCTTGTACGGACGAGACCTAAAAGCCTTGTAAACGTGATGGATCGAAGTGGAGAAGGGAACCATTGTGTTCGTGAGGACCATACGAGTTCAAAGGTACCATTTTTAGGTAAGGAAACCTTCGATTTCACGTGGAAACCCTATCTCAGATTTGAACACTATTCATGCAAACGTTAAATCTTGTGTTTTTTGAAATTTCGAGCTCACGGGGAGCTTAAGGAGATCCTTACGAGGCTTTGAGTACTTCGTTAGAGGTTTTTGGACATCGGGATATCAAGATATGCAAGTTTAAAGTTTTGGCTAGAAGTTCGGGGATTCTCAGGCGAGATCCAGTGGTTTTGGGAGCTTGAAATTGGTATGATTTTATTCTAAATGTTGTAAGCTTCGTTTGGGTACAAATTTCATTAAATTTGGTTGAGAAACGACGAAGATATAAGGATTTGAAAAATTCCCAGTTTTTCGATGACAGTGACGGTCATCGGAGTCTGAGGTTGAAGACGACGGAATATTCTGTCAATTATGACGGAATATTCTAACGCCGTCAATTAAGTTTAACGGAATCTATTAGGATTTAATGGAATATTCCCTAACTGCCGTTACTATTTTCGTTAGGGCTCCCTGCGCATGGCCGCGCGTCTTGCCGTGCACTCGCCGGCGCGTGGCGGCGCGTGAGTGGATGAAAAATTATTTTGAAAATTTGGGGATGATGCTGAGATTGTGTAGGTCATTGTGCTATATTCATATACCCAATTTGAGCTATATATGAAGAGTTCTTACATAGTTTAGTATATGTGCATTAAAGTGACGTTATTTCAGTACTTCTCCTATAGGTGAGACCTATCCGGAGGACGAGCGTAGCCAAGCTAGGCGTGGGGGTTACGACCCAGCTGCATATCTGTGAGTCGGCATCTATTTTCAGTATATATATATATATATATACTTGACATTTTTCCCAGAAAACGTATTTAAAGGAAATGTGATTTAAATGCCACGTCATACCTGCCTCATATTTTAGTATATGCATTATCATAACTATGGATATTGTTGCATAGTGCTGTGGAGGCTCATGTAAGCCCAGGTAAGTATGTTTGGTTATATGAATTGTCGACGATATGATATGTGATTGAATAATGTTGAGCTCATAAAATTGCACCTAGGGTGATTGTGAATTAGCCGGAGATATGATACAGGCCTGTTTATTATGTCACCTCCCGCACTATATGCTCATATTGGATCCAATTTAAGTGCACAGTCTTGTCGTACAGACCTTATTTACGGTTCCGACTCGTAGGTGACTAGAGATTTATCGCCCAACTATTATGTGAGAGTAGTATTGAGCATAATTATATTACACCAATTATTGTCATATAGATCATTGTAGTGACTCCGGCTAAATTGACTTTTGAGCCATGAATTCAGCCGTACAAACTGTCATAGGGGTTCCGGCTAGCATGTTATATTTCTATGAAATTATTCTTACCTAAATGATTTACTTTGTTATATCTTGACATGGCATACATATTATTATGATTATGTAAAGCATGATTTGAAGTGATATATTTATATACATATTTATGTATTCTATTTTCTGGGAAAGCACTATATACTTGTTTTACGGCGAGGGGTTAGTATATTCAAAGGAAAATAAGGTTTTCATGTAAATGTGTTTTACTGACCTACTCAACTTTGTTTTTCGCCCTTCTAGGTCTTAGGTAGCAGAGTTTGGTGGCCACGAGGAATCCAACGGTGTTCTGACAGAATTCGAGAAAGTAGGATTCACCTTCGGGTGTTGTATTTTAGTAATTGTCCTACTTGACTGCAACTAGACTTTCTTATTACTCTAAAAGTATATTTACACACTTAAACTCTCACTAGCATCCTTTCTTAATTGGGATTGTTAGGCGCTTGGTTTTAAATTGTTAGTATTTCTCTTACTCTTTATCGCTTCCGCTTTGCACTCATGGCTACGTCACTCTCACGTGACGGCCAGCACGTCTCAACTCCAGTCGGGGTGTGTCAATCACCATGTATTCATTATGAGTTCAACCATGTGGCACTCCATCAATGGTGTTTTTATTTTTTTTATTTTTCCCACTTTCAAGATTATCTATACTATTATTAAGAAAACCCTCATTGTCAACTTTTTTCCCATTTTTTTTCCTATTTTGCCCTCACTTTTGATACACTATTAACAAAAGGAAGGCAAAATAGTAATTTTGTACCTACTAACAAAATGACAATCATATCCCTATTTTTCCTATTTTACCCTCTTTTTTTTTTTGAGATAATGACAATCATATTTTTTTCAATTTTACCCTCACTTTTGTACACAATATTTACATAAGGAGGACAAAACAGTAATTATGTAATATTTAAAAAAATATGCACTTATATTTAAGAGAAATTGTTCACACACATACAAAGTGTATTCTCTTTGCTAGATAGATGATTAAGATTATGAAATTATGTTGTTGCCGTAATATTCTTGTGAAAGGGATTACAATCATAGCTCCAATTTCATCTCCAAACACAGGATGGCATCAACCCAGGTTATAGTCAATTGAAATATCATTTCAGCCACCTCATTAATTGACCTTTAATTTGTGTATTTTCTTTTTACAAAATCGATGTTCTAATTTACTCTAATTTGCATGAAAGTAGGTCTGAACTTAGATACAAGTGGCCGAGTACGCTAACTGGCCTAACTCATATCTCGAACTTTTGGTATTTTATTGCAGATTCTTGCACCAATACTAGAATAGAAGACTGCTACATAGCATTCGGAATGCCTACAAAACAACTAGTAATCCGGCGGCTCACATGCATTTCTCCCTACAGCGCCACCATCGCATTAGGAAGCGAAATGTCCAGCGGGATCCAAGATGTCCGAGCCGAAGACATCGTGGCCATCCGTACTGAATCGGGTGTTCAGATCAAGACAGCCGTAAGGAGAGGAGGGTACGTAAAAGACGTATACGCGAGAAGATTCACCATGCGCACAATGAAATGGGCGTTTTGGATGACCGGCAATTACGGGTCACATGCTGATGGAAAATATGATAAAAAAAGCAGTGTCTGAGATCAATAATATTAACTACAAGGACATGGTGGCAGATAACAGAACAATGGCTGCAAGCCGACCACCTGTTCATCGGGATTTGCATCTCGAATGTGACAATTAGACTGGTGGCGAAAGCGAAGCAGCAGCCGTGGATGTGCTCTGATGTTGAAGGGATAACGAGCGGTGTGATGCCTCGCCCTTGTGATTTGCTGCCGGATCAGAGTGCTGAGAAAGCTACAGCTTGTGATTTTCCGGCCGATGATCTGCCAATTGACTTGGTGGAGCTCAAACAGTGTACTTATATGATGAGCTCTCTGTAAACAATCCTAAAATCATGTACTATTACTAGTGTTTATACTATACTTAGGGCCTCCGTATTTAGACCTCATATAAATATTCGAGGGACTCAAATGTAATTATGTAATAAAGGAAGGGGCAAATATGTAAAAATGGGAGGAGCCCTTATTCTATAAAAGGGCCTCCTCACCCTCACAAACCCTAAGCCTCTCCTATCTAGAGCAAAGCTCTCACACTCTTTCCCTCACAAATACTCTCAGAGAAATACAATCAGTGTGGACGTAGCCCAAACCTTGGGGTGAACCACGATACATCTTGTGTTATTTACATTTCATGTAGATTCACGGTCGGATTTACGTTGTTCCAAGACCTCTGGTTTTGTGCATCAACATTTGGCGCCGTCTGTGGGAATCGACACAAAAAACTAGGTCGATTTTCTTTCATTTTTTCATCTCACCACCGTGAGACCTCACCACACTCCACCGTGAATCTGCAAAAACCAAGAACCCAAATCTTTTCCAGAAAACCCCCACAAACAGCAAGCCACCATGTTATCTCTTATTTCTTTCTCTCTCTATTCGTTTCTGTATCCTCAGAGAGAGATCTGATAAAGAGCGTTTTGTGGTGTGAGGATACAAATTGAACGGTCCAGATCAACCCCAACCTTCTTCCCCAGTGTGTTTGGTGGCCGGGCCTTTCGTAAACGGCGAACGACTGGTAGAAGAGAGAGAATCTTCACTTTCACCTCTGTGTGTTAGTGATGGCGCCGAAGCTGAGCATTGCAGTGGTGGTCAAAAACTCAGATCTGATTCCTCTCATCAACAAGGGCCAAGCTCACAAGGCTCAGGGCTAGCATTACTCCTGGTGCTGTGTTATCATTCTTGCCAGGTTCATGGGGAAGAGGGTTGTGTTTCTAAAGCACCGGATCGTGGGGCATCGCTAACACCAAGAAGCAGCAAAGCTTCATCCAAGAGTCGCTGGTCAACCTACCCAGATCGCGGGGCATCGATCTCGTTCGGATCGACACTGAGCGCTCGGTAGCAGATCAGGGGCCGTTCGACTGCGTGCTGCACAAGCTCTACGGAGACGATTGGAACCAACACATTCATGGCCCAACCCTAACTCTGACCCTATGGGATGGACCCGACCCTCAGTACCCGACCAATAAAGTCATGATCTGGGACGACCACCAGGGGCGGTGCATCGGGGGGCTCTCATTCTGCTTCGTTGTCCGGTTTGTGCGGCTCTAGAGGGACCGAATCGTCATCATTTTAGAACAGTAGAAAACCCACATTGAAGTCACCATCCGCAGTTCTGCTTTTTTTCTTATGATTGCTCCAATTTCAACCCGTCCCAACGGCTTCAAAATCTCTCAGTCAAACATCCACTCCATCACCAATGACAATCTCATCATCAACATATTCAACAGCTTGTCCACCGCCTCTTGCACAAAGGCTATGCAGTCCATGCTGCACTCCAAAAGCATCATAGTATCATAGTGTTTTGATGACGAATTGGTAAAGAAGAAAAAATTGAGAGTATTCCGTTCAAACCCCTTTGACTACCACGTGGAGTACGACACCAAGGTTCACCAAGTGGACAAGCTCATGGAGATGGGAAGGAAGGAAGAGTGTAGGGCTGTCAGGGATCCAAGGTTTACGTTCTTTATAGCTGGAGTACAACAGCTTCTGTTCCAACAGCAGAAAAGAGAAAAGTGAAAAACAGAAACAAAAGCAAAAGTAAAGCAAAAAAGGAAAAGAGAAAAGAAGAAAATGGGCAAAATTATAAGGTTCCTATTATTACGATTCCTTTTATCTACCAGGTGAAGAGACAAAGAGAGTGCGACGGAAAGCAGAAAGCAAAAGCAAGGAATAAACATCCCACCAGAATGATGTGATTTACTTTTCTTGGCAGATGTATGATGTGATTTACTTTTCTTATCTATCGGAGACATCTGTATAAACCCCGTCAAAGGGAAATAAAATTTTAAAAAAAAAAAGGGCAAAGCCCAGAATAAATGGGCTGGAATGTTGTGTGAAGGGCGAAGGCCCATAAGCCCAAAATAGCTCCAACCATGTGATCAAAAGTACGCCCAGTACTCCACAATTATTCGACAACCTGGCGCTATTACCACCAACCAAGTGATCAAAAGTACGCCCAGTACTCCACAATTATTCGGTAACCTGTCACTATTACCACCAACCAGGTGATCAAAAGTATGCTCAGTACTCCAAATTTATTCAGCAGCCTGCTGCTATTACCACCAACCAAGTGATCAAAAGTACGCTCAGTACTTCAAAATTATACATGAGCACGACTTATGTCAATCATACATAAACATACATGAGCATCACTCATGACAACATCCATGAGCATCACATCCATGAGCATCACTCATGTCAATCAACATAAACATTCATGAGCATCACTCATGTCAATCAGCTTCAAAAGCTTCATTTACAAAGCTCTAGCTTCAAAAGCTTCATTTACAGAGCTCTAGCTTCAAAAAGCTTCATTTACAAAAGCTCTAGCTTCAAAAGCTTCATTTACAGAGCTCCAGCTTCAAAGCTTCACTTGCAAAGCTTCACCTGCAAAGCTTCACCTACAAAGCTTCAGTGCAGGGTATACAAATACCGCCTCCGAACAACCGTCATTTCGGCCCATACATGGATACAATTTGAAGTCTCCAGCCAACAGACTTTATTGACCGAAGACTTGGGGGACTACATTATGTACCATATATTGGGCCTCAACTGGGCCTCATGAAAAATACTTGGGGGACTCTAGCCCATTATTTACGTATTGAGGAGCGAGCCCTTATAAAAGGGACTCCCTCACCATTATTAAAGAGCATCAACTCTAGCTCATTAATTATGTATTGAGGAGCAAACCCTTATTTTATAAAAGAGATTCCCTCACCATCATTAGAGCAGCATCAACTCTAACCCATTATTCATGTATTGAGGAGCGAGCCCTTATTCTATAAAAGGGACTCCCTCACCATCATTAGAAAGCATCGCCGCCTACTGAGCAACCGCCTACTGAGCAACCGCCTCGTCGCGAACATCAACTCTAGCCCATTATTCATGTATTGAGGAGCGAGCCCTTATTCTATAAAAGGGACTCCCTCACCATCATTAGAGAGCGTCACCGCCTACTGAGCAACCGCCTCGCCGCGAACATCAACTTTAGCCCATCATTCATGTATTAAGAAGCGAGCCCTTATTCTATAAAAGGGACTCCCTCACCTTCAACGCCACAAGCCGAGCCAACCAAAGCAACATAAGCCACAAGCCAAGCAACCTCGTAACATGTGCAACTTCTAGATGAGCATCATTTCAGATTGAGCACTGCCTCATATCGAGCATCAGTTCAAGACAGCATCTAGTTACTTCAGCCCACACATGGACTGAATTTCAAGTCTCCAGCCAAAAGACTCTTGACTGAAGACTTAGGGGACTACTATTTATACCATACTTAGGGTCTCCGTATTTAGACTTCGTATAAATAATCGGGGGACTCAAATGTAATTATGTAATAAAAGAAGGGGCAAATATGTAAAAATGGGAGGAGCCCTTATTCTATAAAAGGGCCTCCTCACCCTCACAAACCCTAAGCCTCTCGTAGCCCAAACCTTGGAGTAAATCACGATACATCTTGTGTTATTTACATTTACATTTCATGCAGATTCACAGTCAGATTTACGTTGTTCCAAAACCTCCGGTTTTGTGCATCAACAACTAGTGTTTGTCACCGTCGTCTAGTAAAAGCTAAATTATCAGACCGCCATAAACCCTTGCTATTTTTTTCCCTCCAGCAATATTTCGAGTACATGAAATTCGGAAGGAAAATGATTGTTGCACAACCTCTTTCTCCTTCGACACACCCCTGTTATTAGAAGTTTCTAAGCAAGGCATTTTATTAGATTTTCACAACGAAACAAAGCGGGAATTTGTCTCGTAGGAGTCCTAACAGTGGAAAGAAGCCCGAAGGCGAAACGCATAATATACAGAGTCAAGGGTTTTCATGACAAAAAGAAACTGTTCACACTAGGACTACCATTCTAAACAGATACAACTGCAACACTATCGGATCTTACATCGGTGCTGGCCGGTGATAGTCCTCATCGGATTATAAGCCGCTAACCAGCACAAACCTGCACCACTGAGGGATTGGAGCTCTAGAGACTCACATATTAGAATCCCTTTCACACATTTAACAGATACAGACATCCAAATACGTGTTAATGTTGAATGAATGACATCTCAGGGCGATTTCTCAGGAAATCCCGATTGGTCCAGCAAAGTTTTTATAATTTCATTCTCCTGGAGGATCCAGTGGGTTCTATGTAGAATATGATTGTAATCCGTTTTGAGATTACTTTCTAAGAGCATACGACAGATTATACGATGACCCTCATTGAATAGGATCCGGATTGAACCTTACGGACTCTCTCCAGATGAGCTCCTTGATATTCTCTTCAGTAAACGAGGGTTGCTCAAAATCAAAATTGAAAGGCATTGGGCAGACAGGCTCCTCGTTTATATCATGAAGAGGCGCCAAGTATGGGTGGCAAAGAGCCTCATCAACTGCAAAGCACCGGGGAGAAAAACAATCGTCAATGCAATTAACAAAGAAGAAAATCATCAGCGAGTAAAATGGCTCCAGTTGCTCTATTAATAAGCTCTCTCACAAAAGTTATATGCACAATTTGTTTACCAAGCATTCTTAAAGTACTGCAGAACTCCGTATTTGAGAATGACAATACATGCACTGCTGTTTCTAAATCTAAACATCACAAAACTTTCCGCCAGAAGATACAGGAATTGTAACTAGTAAGTTCCAGTTCATAGAAAATCCTGCAGGACTCTGAGATCCCCAATATCATTTATGTCATAACCAAACTGGTTGAAGTGCAACACAATAACTAAGTATACCTGTAATACGCCTGTTTGGGTCAAAGATAAGCATCTTCTCTAGCAAATCTATAGCGCTAGGAGACATATCAGGAAACCCAAGAGAGAAGCTCCGCTTTGGGTACTGAGGTAGTTGTCGAACATATCTTCGAGCATTATCACTTCGTAAAAATCCAAGGCTGGAGTCATCAGGTGAGCCTAAGAGCTGTTGAACACAAAAGGAAAACATTGCACCAGTTGGCCAAGATCGTTTGAAAGATTATTATTATGAGACACGTTCATTGTCTACTTCACACCCATAACTATACAAATTAATCTTATTAGAAATTCATTATTAATACTTTCCAGAGAATCAGTACAGTTTATGCACTGTCTAACACTTGGCAACAAGAAACATAACCAAATGTAAAGCAGATGGAACCTCTTCCGCTCGTTAAAAAAAAAGGTCGTACCCAGTGCACAAGGCTCCCGCTTTACGCAAGGTCTGGGAGAGGTGAATGTCGGCTAGCCTTACCCCCATTTTATGGAGAGGCTGCTCCCAAGTCTCGAACCCGAGACCTACCGCTCATGGGCGAAGGCACTTGCCATCGCACCAAGTGCGACCTCTAACCTCTTCCGCTCGTTAAGTGAAAAAAAAGGTTTTCTCCGAATTCTCATTAAAAGTATGACCCGTTTGTAATGTAGAAACCAGTGGCATAACAGTCTAAATTCAGTTAGAAAGACCTAAAAATCATACCTCTGTTATGAGTCTCAGCTGATGTACATAATCTTTGCCAGGGAATAGGGGTTTTCTGTTCATGATTTCACCTAGAATGCAACCTACAGACCATATATCGATTGCTGCAGTGTACTCCGAACAATTAAGCAGCAATTCAGGTGCACGGTACCAACGAGTAACAACATACTCAGTCATGAAATCAGTTTCAGATGTTGTCCTTGCGAGACCAAAATCTCCAATCTTAAGGTCACAATTTGCATTCATGAGCAAATTGCTGGGCTTTAAATCACGATGTAAAACACCTGCTGAATGTACATATTTGAGCCCTCGTAACAACTGGTACAGAAAGTACTGCAAAGGTGGAATTTAAACAACAAATTAGTGAGATCTCAGACATGTATAACCGAAATCATGGTCATGAGAATGGTTGATAATCAAGGCTAAAATGCAGAGAATTTTATCTTAGTTATCGCAAGTAAAAGTTCTAAACTATAGTCACTCCGAATATGAAAGGTTCAGAAAACTAGGAAATGTAAATCCATCGTTCAAGTTCCAACTAAAGAATAAAAGAAACATGTCATCTCATTGATCTACAAGCTAACAAAGCAAAGGACCAGAACCTTGTTTTTAAGATGAGAGGAACATCATTTCTCACGATTTATTATCAAGCTATGGAAATATATATGAAAAGATTCGACTGCATATAAAGCTATCAATGTGTACCATATTCATTAGTTGCTTAATTCAACCTACTTCAGTGACAAGCATATATTGCCATCACCAATAACCTAACAAATAGAATCTGGAATATAACTATGAAATCTTGGTTGTTTGAACAAAACAACAACAAAATAAAGCCTTTTCCCATTAAGTGGGGTCAGTTGTATGAATCCTATAACGCCATTGTGCTCGGTTCGAACAAACAAAAAAAGAAATTAATGTCAACAATTCATTGGCCTCCTGAGGATTCTCATCCACATGAACTACAAGAACGTACAGTTACTATATTCAAATGGCATTACAAACATAATATAAACCAAGAAACTATCCTTAAAAGCTTAAAAACTTTCCATAGGATGCTCAACAATACTAACTTCAAGAATCAAATGGCATAGCAAGTATAACATAAACAGATTGACCAAAAACAAAAAGTACAACAAAAATTAAGAAAAGAAGGCCAACCCGACAATGATCATCATTTAATGGTTGGTTGGACCGTATAATCTGATGAAGATCAGTGTCCATTAATTCATAAACAATGTAGACATCATTGAAGTTCTCCTTCTGTGGAGGCCGTATGATGTCTTTGATGGCAATAACCTGCAGAAAGAACTAACTTGTAAGCTGTTGACTCCAGAAATACAGGAAAAAATTATTTAGCATGATCTGGATTCTTAAGTTTTTTTATCAAAATATGTGCAAACACGGAGAACTGAGTTCATGAGAGATCTCATTTAGGTGCTTAAGGCAGGGTTTTATTGCAGGGGAACACTGCCCATTCTAGAAACCCTTGTATATCAACAGAACTACACAAAATAATCATTTTAAGTGAGTCTTCTACTACCACAGGTTGCAAAAGATGGAATTCTTTAAACAAATGTACAAGAAAAGCCAATTGTTTTAAGGGGCCAAACACAAAATATCTGCAAGCCTGTTACATAGGATGTACATAAATGACATAAGAGATCCTCATAGGAACATGAACGACAGAAGGTCACAAAAAATTACATTTTCATGATCCATGTGCCGAAGAAGTTTAATTTCTCGTAAAGTCCTTTTCGCATCTATTCTGTTGTCAAATGCATTACCAATCTTCTTAATGGCAACCTCCTCACGAGTCTCAGCGTTGACAGCAGCACTGAATGCAACCAAAAAAATCATCTACTTTCAAATTTGTTATAACTCATACGATGTAAGTCAAATGAATAGAAAACAAATTATCATTGATAAACTTTACGTATCACATCATTCACACGACCAAAAAAATGAAGACTGCATCTGAGACACACTACTTCACTAAGTCACAATGACCCAATACAGAGAGATAGAAGACTTAGAGATATACCAAGAGGGAAGACAGAGTCAATTTCAGTAATTGAAAGAACGGGCAAGGGGAGATGGAAACTAATATGGGTGGAATTTGCAAGGAAGGATTTCAATTAGAGATGGAATAAATATTTGAGCTATGAATAGGCTAATAGGCAGAAAGATTCACATTGACAACTCTAAAAAACACGGAATACAACTTGATGTGCTCAATCCTGATTTTCTAGGATAATGGCTTAGCTGAGCTCAGCAGAGCATATATCTCTTCAAGATATACTCAAAAGAACATTGATGACGCACGGTTTTTTTCAACTTCAATATTTTCACAGAATTGCAATCTCATTGAGACAGCTAAAATCCACTTGTGGACTACAACTTCCACCAAAGGATACATAGCACATTACTAAACCCAGCTTAAAAACACAAATCAACAGCTTTGAAATCTCATTTAAACCACATGGAAATATGAATAAAACTGGATTACTGCACACAAAGAAACCAACTAAGCTTCCATACACCTCAAGTTATTTCCTGATTACATACAAAAAATTCCCCAACCAACAAAACTTCCCCACCGCAAAACACCAAAAATCGCATTAACTCCACAAGAAAACAAAACCCACAAAAATAAAAATAATCCCTAACAAATCCAGATAAATTTCCTGAGTAAAATCTCAAAAAATTCACAATCCACATATACTCAGATTAAATTAACTAAAAGTTAGATCACGATCAGAAAGTGCTTTTCCCGCTTCTTGAACCAAACTAACTCAAATCCACTTTCTATAAACAGCAGGAACTTCAAATAGTATAACAAAACTATTCTCAAAGATTTCAAGCAACAGCAATCAAACAATCAAAAGGAAATCCAAAGATAACAAATTAAAACTAAAATCTCAAAACCCAGTAAAGATAACAAGAAAAGCTCAAACCCAATAAAAATTGAATCTTACCAGACGATACCATAAGCCCCTCTGCCGACGGGCCTAATGGGCGGGACATACTTCCTGGAAACTTCAAAGAGGTTGCCATACACATTGTACTGAACGTAGCGTCCGCCGTGGGTCGGCACCCCTCTGATGTTGTGGTCACTAGCCGGAGCAGCGCCGGACTCCATGGTCAACCCGGGGGTCCGAATCCGAAAAGGTTCGAGACCCAGATAGGATTTCGGTTCTAGAAAGCTAAGAGAGAGAGAGAGAGCTGTGGAGGAGCTTTAGAGGTAATGGAGGAGGAGAGCTGCTACTAATGCAAAATTCGGGGAGGGGTGTCTGTAGCTGTAATTTGAAAAGGTTTTCACATTTCTTTCTTTCTTTTTGGGGTTTTTGGGAAATTCCAAAGAAATCTGGGGAGTAGTGTGCAAGGGGAGAGAGAGAGAGAGCTTTCAAGGAGGGCTTTTGAACTGGAAAACACTGGGGTGACCCGTGAAAGAAATGGACTTTTTAACTCTTCTTTTTGTGAGGTTTTGGTGTGGCGTCTTGATTTTATGTGCTTTGAATTTACTTTTCCCTTAAATTAGCGGAAAATAATTACTTAATACTAAGGTCTAATAGTATTATTCTTATAAATGATAGGTCTTAGATTTGATTCTCGTCAAAGAAAAATTTAAATCACATTATTACTAGCTCATTATGAGATTAAGTTTATCCCTTCCCTTTAATGTAGATGATTTCATTTGTTAAAAAAATATAGCCAAAAGTATAACTAAAATTTAAAATCGTGTTGGGTTTTGATAGGAGGGCTTTCCTTGGATCCTTAGATCTTGGTTTAAAAATATAAATATCAAATCTAACGATTAAAACAATTGAGAATACTTGTTACTCCAAAGTAGCTAAGAAGTTTTGTTGAAGGGAAAGTCAAAAGTCTTCTCATGTTTTATAATAGTAGAATAATATTCTTTTTACCGATATTGATCATTTATGATACCAATCATTCACGCGTGCATAAACAAATGACATGAAGTAATAATAAAGCAGAACAGGTTCTCTCGTTTTGAAAAAAATATTGCCCATTTGGTCACATTGTTATGTGGGAGCATTTTATTGATTGTCATTCGGATAGTGTTGATTGTCATTGAGCAAGAATATTTAATACTCAATGGTGACGACTCAAGTACATTCACCGATGAGTAATTCAATGGTGATGATTCAAGCATATTCACAGATGAGTAATTCATTAATGGTGATGACTCAAGTATATACACCAGTTAATTGTTTCAAAATGGAAGGAAATAGTCAATTAATATTACGGTATAGTGATATTTCTCTTCACTTATAAGTTAGAGGTTTTAAGTTCGATTTTCTCCAAAAATGAATGTGAACTACATTATTATTAACTCATTGTGAACAAAACCTACTATCTCACCCCGATACTATAAAAAACAATTTGAGAAAGGCTAAAAGTCGAAGTTTTGAACTTTTGAACTTTGGTTCTAGTATGTCTCTTGAGTCGTATCATACCAATTGAATTCTTGAAATAGATAAGTAGGGCACTCATGCCCTTTGAATAGGTGGTGGTTGGGGTGGTATCTTTAGAGGGTAGATGATTTCTAAAGAGATTGGATTTGATCCATTGGTTTGGTAGGTGGAATATGCAATGTTGAAAGTGACCTAATTAAATTACCACCGTATGAACTTATGTATGCATACATTCACGTTATGCAAAAGCAAAGTCTTCCATTTACAAGTCAAATCGTAACGCTTATGCCATTTTTGACATTTTTGTGTTGGACAAATAAAAGAAATTAGAAAGCACCAGTCTATGCGTAATGGGAACGCAGACTGGACAATCACATTCCACATTCCACTTTCTTCCTCCTGGTGCATATTATTCAACCTAAACCTTTGAGTCTTACGTCTTGGTTGGGGGAAGCGTATCATACATTTTTTTATCATATACAAACCATCAGGCCCTTTAAAGGAAAGAGATTTTCATTTTTTTTATAGAAAAAATGAGAATTAGTTGTGGAATTCACTTCATATTCAACTTCAACGATTCGAACCGCCTCTTAATTCAAAAATCATCATTAAAAAATTTAATTCAATTCGAAACCATTTGCCTATTTAATTATTACAGTGAAATTTCAATGTTTTTTAGAGAACAAGTGTTTGTCTATTTCTTTAAACTCAATTATATGTCTCAAATATTTCTAATTTGGCTAATATTTTATAAAAATGATCTATGAAATGCAACTTGAAAAAAATAAACGGTTTGGATTTTTATAAAAAAATGAAGATGTCTTCCCTTAAAAGCTTCCTACAAACTATATATACAATCATTGACTGGTGGGATATTCATGATGGAATCATTTTAATGCACTTGCCGTCAATGACGGATCCAAGAAATAATATTAGGGGGGTCAATAAGAATAACGAGCGCAGCGTGCAAACTTTTTTTTTAAACATAAATAACATGCATATCGTCATTTCATCGAATCTTGGTAGGTTTGAAGTCATTTGGAAAAGCATACTGCATACATGTTAATGCTTCATTTGCGTGGGTAACTAATATGTTCCAAGACCACTCCCATATGAATGCTTAACAAAGAAACACACTTATCTTGAACACACTAACAATGTTTGATATCATTGCATCCCATTAATATGTTTGTCCGAGAATGATGATGTTTTGTTATTCTCTAATATCACCATTTCATTTACTTTGCATGCATTTTTGGATAGTTTTTTACTTGGTTCTTTTTTTCTTCCTACAATTGTAATCACAACCAACAAATAAGCCAAAGGTAAATAATATTAGGACTAGACTGTAAGGGAGCAACACCTCTCTAATGCATTTTATCAAGTAGTTAAAGGGCATATATGAAGGGCAACTCCAACATTTAAAGGGGCAGCACCCAAGTCATCTATGGACATTCACTGAAGTTCAAAGAGTCAGCACTCAAAGTTATCCTTAGACATTCACCGAAGTTCAGGGGGCCAGCTGACCCCCCCTACCCCTCAATATATCTACCCCTGCTTGTCGCCTTATGTCTTCATTCAATTAAAACATTGCGTGATTGTAGACGTAAGTTAGCTTAGTTGGTAAGGAAGTGTTTGCCCTCTTTTGATCCTCGTCATATCGAGTAATCAAGTTATATCATGTGCATAAAGACCGTTATGATTATGCGTGTGCACACACATTGTCTAAACTCTAGTTGTCAAGTGATGAAACCAATAATACTTCACCAAATTCCAACCGTTGCCATTTGCCACCAATCCTACTTTACTTGCGCTTCCACTATGGGTAGTGTCAAGTTCAGTTGCGCACCAGCGGAGATTTAGGGGCTGATCTGGCCACTTAATAATGACCAGAATCTGCCCAAAAGTGCGCGACTAAATATCTTGATTCTAAATTGAATACTCATGCAAGGCACCCTAAGACTTGTCTTCTAAAACCCCGTGTTCTTGACCAAAACTAGTAAAGCTTTTTGGAATTTCTCGAATCTCATCCAAACCAACTGTAGATGAACATTCGATCTGACCTTGACGGGACTGGTTGTTTACCAGTCTGTGTTTGGTGCAAGAAGGGACTACAATTAATGACACTAAGTTGGACTCGTGTCAACTAATTCCTTCGCTAGTTGTTCTCAACGAGACCCCGAAAACTAGGGGATTGCTAATCCCGTCTCCACCACCTCCCGTGAACCTAGTCACCAAAATCATGCCTTCTCACCGATCTCCATCATCCCATGAACCCAACCCCCTATTGGCTTTCCGACGAACCCACAGCCCAGATTTCCCTTCTTTGCTTCACAAAGGAACACCTTTATCGATATGCGGAAATGGGTTTTCATTTTCGTCGATTGAACAGGAATCAGACCCAGAAAACTTAGGACTCGAGAACGATCTCCGCAATTCAGCAGCATCCGCGACCCAAGAGCTCCAGCTCTTGCGCCAAGTCGTTTCCTTTGAGGCGAAACAAATAAATACAAAATTTCAAACTTTGAAGAAAAAGAAGACCAAAGTAATTTGAGGTGAAGCGGGAGGAAATAGGGAGAGGGGAGGAGACAGTGGTACAGAGAACAGTGGGCGAAAATGGGGGAAACAGGGGAGAGGGGAAGAAGACAGTGAGCGGAGAAACAAATAGGAAAAAAGATGATTCTAGAAAAATACAGTAATAATATAATATTAATAGATATAGATTAAATTAATAAGGAAATATTAATAGATAATGATTAAGTAACACAATATAAGAGTCCTGCTTCTTAGCTCAACTATGCACTAAACGTTTCACTAAATCAGTTCAGTTTAATCTGTTCTAAGCAAGTTCAGCTTAGTCCTAAAGTTAGTCCGGTTCGAGATAGTCCGGTGCAACAAATGCATTCTAAAAGTCCTAAATGATAGTTGGGATTAACCGAAAACTTTTCCATGGAAAACGTTTGAGGATGATGAAGCAGCAAGTGGTTAGAACCAGATACAAAGGACACATTCTACGAACACCTTCTTCTGATTGCAAAATGCACACCAAAGTCATGTCTACAAAAATTCAATGTATCAAATACCTGTTTGTCACACCGAGTGAGAAACTTCCCGCTGGTAATCATCCACGGCAGAAGCTAGACATCAAAAACCGTCAGCAAGTGAATTTTGATAATAAACTACAGGCGAAAAGAAAGTAAATGTATCTTCAAACTTAAAAGACCTCTGGGAAAAGCATGAAAAAAAAAAGGTTCGAGTGGTGCGATCCCCGGACCAACGCCGAGGTATTGACAGTGATTCTCAAATATCGCAGAACAGAACCAGCAGTACAGAACCAGCAGTCGAATAGCAGACTCCCACAATTTCAAACCAAACCCTTTTATATATCATTAGCAATCCATTGTACAACATTACACTTAGACACGCCAGTACAATAATAATATAACTACTATAACTCACAACATACCGATTACAAACCATACACGATCGTATACTAACAAAAATAAGAAAACATAAAACCCCATACCTAAAACCATCTTTATATATAAGAGAGGTTGGCTTGCTAAGATCATCATTCATCTCACCAACCGACCTTCCACATTTCCCGTCAGCATCCGTTCTGAGACTGATCCACCTGATCTTAGTTTGGAAAGCAATGTATCACGTCCTGCTAAAAGGATTTGGAAAAAGCCATCCACTTCTTTTGTAAGAAGATCTAGCCCTTGAGAAAGTTTCTGCGCCTTCCTGTCCAGGTCTGAAACAGAATTCTTGAATGTGTTCCCTTCAGCGAGGCCAACGCCATCTTGGATCTTGGGATACAGTTCCTTAACAACATCATCAACTGCTTCCAGCTCTTTCAGTACCATGACTCTTCCACTAGAAAATACATTTCTAATTTCCCCATTTACATTACCCTGTAAATCGTTAAACGCTTGTGCCCACAAATATGTCTCTGCAACATTCAAGTCTAACAACTTCTTTGCGGAACCAGAAAAGGCGGCAGCAAAGACACTACAAACAGATACTGTCAACACCTTAACTCCATACATAGCACGCATCAAAAGTTTCCCTTTTGCTGAGTTCTTAACCTTCGGAAGGTCAAGGGATTCCACAAGCTTGTCCAAAATGGTGCTACAGTTCTCAACTCTGGGGTTTGTTGAACCAATATGATGCCTCCATCCATCAAGTGAAGAACGGGCCCGAATAAATTGGTCCGAAGAAGTTGAATCCAAATTATGCAAGACGCATTGAAGATAAAGATGCCCCTGGTTTAAACGTGAGATCTCAGAGCTAAAAGCAATGCATACATCGAGCAACTTCACACTGATGTCCAAGTACACATCAATCCATTTCTCATCCCAGTTACTCACAGGGAGATCGATTTCAGCTATGAGAGATTTTATGTCATTATGAGTTCCACAGAGAGACTCCATAGCTAATTTCATCCATGACAAGCTGAGGACATCATCCTTGTCTTTTGGGTTAAGCTTTCTTAGCCTCCCAGCTAATGTTTCCTCAAAAGTGTTCAACAGTCCAAGAAGCCTTGGAGACAGCTGGGAACCCTTTGGTGCAATCATCTTAAAGGGATTTCCGAAATGGAAGAACGGTCGGTGTGGTTCTTGTGGACGACTCATTATTGTGTATTCACTGCAAGAAGAAGAAAATGTGATCAGATATCGTATAGGAAATCAATCTCAAAAGGCATCCAAAACCAAAAAGTGAGGAAGACTTAAACATGATGAGATATCACGTTGTATATCAGCCTCTATAGTCATCCGAGAGATGACAGCAGAAGAAAAAGTGAATTCAACAAACATATTATCCGGGAGACATAAACATGATGAGTTATCAGGTTGTAAATCAGCCTCTCTAGTCATCCGGGAGATGACAGCAGGAGAATTCTAACAAACATATTATGCAACCTTCCACATGATTCCAGGCAGTAGAATAACAAAATTATGAAAATGACCAACTAAGCAGTAATCACCGAAAACATAAGCCCAGTTGAGTTGACAAAATCAGCCGCAAACAGATAAACCGAAAAGCACAGGTACGTCCCGTTCATTTCTTCCATTATAATAGCATGCAATTTCAACAGTTCAAACAATTTCATGCGTGTTTGATGAGTTATTACCACTCTTCAAGCAACATTCAAAATCAATTTAACCAAGTTAAGCATATACGAAACAATAAGCTATGACTCCCTCCCCCAAACCACCAAAAAACAAATCCTCTTCATCCCAAACCACCAGAAAACAAATCCTCTTCATCTTATGTTTCTCTTTACGGAATTATAAAAAATTTAAAAAATTTAAAAAAAAAAGAAAAACAGTTAATCTGAACCTTATCTGAAATTCTGTATTCCACCTGACAGAACCAAAATACAACGAAGCAAAGAAAAATCTGTATGACAACGAAAATAAAAATAGCTTACATGCTTTGCTACCTATTTTCGGCCATTTCGTACAGTACCAAACGGGCAGAGAACAAATACCAACACTCAAAATCCTACCCATACCTAATTAATAACAAAACCCCCAAATTTCTACACAAACGTTTAAACTTTCAAGTCATAAATTTTAGCTTCAAAGATATAAACACCAACCTCACAAAATTATAAGCTTCTAAAACAAAATTAAACAAAAATTAAAGCTAACCTAATCAAATCACATACAGATACATAAAAAGAAATAAAAATTCAAATCAGAAATACAAGCATAATCAAACAACATATACAAAAAAAATTAACAAATTAACATTTCTAGGAATAGACCCACTCACCTACCTAACCGTTAGATCTTCAGAAATCTACACCGAAATTTGATAAATTGAAAACAAAAAACCCTAACCCTAAAGTCAATCTATGCGAAACAGAAATTGGGAAAGAAAAAAAAAAGTAAACTTGAAACAATTTAGCCTAATTATATTTTAAACAGAGAGAGAGAGATATATTTGTACCTGATTCAGAGGAGAAATCGAGAAATTTCGACGAAAGATTGGAGCTTTGGCGACTCGGTATTTGGATGTCTTCGTTGAAAATGTGAGGCTGCTGTTTACAAGTGGGTGAAGGACAGTAATAGGCTCACCCGAGGATGTAAGGGGAGAGGGCGACACGTGGGCGTCGGTGATATTTCCGTTGAGGTTCGAGGACCTTCGGTTGTTATGCTGGGGTTGCACGTTGACGGAACGGACGGTTTCGATTGTGCTTTGTGTGCGACGCGGCCGGGTAACGTGGCTGTCACCACCAGATGAACGGTATTGATGGTTAGAGGATGGGTTTTGTTACGGGCCTTTGAGCTTGGGCCCTGATTTTTTCGTGCACGTTTTCTTCCATGTATACATTTGTTCATATTTCACTTTTAAATTGAATTTCAATATAAAAAATATGATTTATATCACAAATGGTTTTTGAAATTGATTAACACCATTAAAATTATTTCTAATTTTGAAAATCTATCAAGGTAGTTCTTGAAAATATGTGTCACAAATAAATGTGGTCCTTCCGTCATAATTTTATCAAAAATTATGTTATGTGTTGATGTTGCATATAAATGGGGCCCACAACATGTAAAAGTTTTTATCACAATTGCTCAGTGAAATTAACTCACACAATCAAGATGGTCCCTGAATTAGAAAATTGGTCAACGTGGTCCTTGAAAAATAGGTGTCACAAATTAATGTGGTCATTCGGTCACAATTATGTTATGTACTGATGTGGGTTTAATAATTAATTTAAAAAGTTGTCAAAACACCTTTTCACACAATGAGATTATCTCAAGGCTGAGCTTGCCATTCTTCGCGTCACCAAGATCACTAGGGGAGCGCCCAACAAGCTCTTCGAGATTAAGGTTGTAAGGTTGTTGATCACCCAAATGTAAACGATAGAGTCACAAAAGTTGTCACCAATCCAAGCCATAACCAAAGGTGGTTTCCATCCTAGTCCAATTTGATGAAGGGTGTCAAAGAGTGAAAAGGATGGTGTCTTGAGAATTTTCTTTTTTAGGGAAGAGTTGGCTAAGGCTACCATATGTGGAAGTAGAGGAGTGGGTTGGGCTCATAGGTGATTGTGGGATTGAGTTTTTGTGTTGACAATTTTTTTAATTAACTATTAAATTATTAAACCTATTTCTAGTTTTTTTTTTCTTTTTTGCTGAAGAAATTCATTTTTTATTTAGTTAGACTATTGGGTCCATTTATGTATCACATCTGCACATAACAAATTTTTGATAGAATTAAGACAAAATGACCCCATTGATTTGATACATCTATTTTAGGATTATATTGATTAATTTTCGATTTCAAAGATCATCTTTATGGTGTGGGTCAATTTCAGGGACCATTATGATTTTAAAAAAAAAAAAAAACTTGTGGGAGCCATTTATGTGTCACATCAGTACATAACAAATTTTTTTTACAGAATTGTAACAGAATGACCACATTGATTTGCGATACATATTCTTATGGACTATATTAATTGATTTTCAATTTCAAATACCATCTTAATGATATGGGTCAATTTCAAAAATCTTTTGTATATAAATCCTATAAAAAAAATTCGAAATCATTTCCAGAAGATAAAATTTGCTACTGTCTAAATCCAATTCTCAATTTTTTTTTTTATTTGGGACTTTAAAAATTAGATTGACTTTTTTTCGTTGATACAAGTGTTACTAATACAACTAGGGAGTGGAATAGAACATATAACGTCAAATGCAAAGACAGTTACTTGATTTACAAATTTCTTATCGAATAACCTTTTTTTTTTTCGTTTGAAACTTTATATATTTGAATTGTGATTTATGATATAGAGAAACTTGTACGTTATTATCATTCGTGAGGTAATAATTGTATAATGGTGATGAAGCTCATGGTGGTGACAAAACTAATGTGTCGAAAATAATTATCCTTACAATTGAGATTTTGTGTAAATTTCTATTTTGTTATCGCTTATATTAAAAACCAAAATACATATAAGATTTTTTTATCTTTTTATTTATTTTTTTTACAATGTAGTAGTCTTGCGAGGTTGATATAACAAGGGTTTTAATAATATTTCTCTCTCTAAAATAAGCCATGTCGGAAATGAGAGAATTAACACAAATTTTCGTATAGGTAAACACTTTTAACTACTTGAATCTTGAATTATAATGTTAAGGGAAATTTTATTTGAACCCATGTAACATCTCTTTACACCCAACTTAAACTGTAAATGTAAATTACTTTATTATCTTATTGCATAATTACCTTAAAGTACAGGATAAAAACTAATAATAAAAATGATTATAAACCCACACCCAATAATCAAATCTAACCATCACCATCAAGTATCATTCTCCTACGTTCTATTATGACAAAAATCATAAGACACACTTATAGTGAAAAACAAGCCCTTTTGTACGGATGGATAGTAATTTTGAACTATTGACAATCTATACTAAGCCAACTACCCCTTCTCCTATGCCCGGCTGAAATGGGAACGCATGGAGTGGACGGGAAAGGGAGGAGTTTTCTCTTCCTTTTTTGTACAGAGGAAGGGTGGAGGGGTATGGCGTGCATGCAAACCCATCATATTCAATCCCTTAAAAGTTGGACAGAGTTGAGGGAAGAAACAAATAAAAATCTTAATAAAGTTTAATGCAAGCTCAAATTGAAAACATGGAAACATAAACTTGTATGCAGCACATATGATGCACGTGAGAGCCTAATTTCAAAAACATCTTTAACAACTTAAGTCTTTAAATTCTACCCAGGATATGTCAAATAACAACATGCATTGTGCTGCAATTAATTATATTAAAAATTGGCTCTTGCAATGAAACGAATGAGTAAGTAGCAATTCAAGGACTCCCCTCAACAAATCTAATGAGAAAATTGACCAATACTATAAAGTTCTGACAAATACGAACTAACTTAAGAGAGCAACGATGTAGAGGGTGATGGAGACTCCATCAAAAGTAACTGTTGGAAGGAGAGAATGTCAGAGAAGACAATGCTTTGATTTTTTGGTTTTTTATTTTTCATATGGGTGTAAAAGATAAATTTACATATTGAATTGGGTTTGTGAAGGTAGTTTAGGTAGTAAATTTGGGTTTAAAAAGATATTGATAGTTTAATTAAAAATAATATGGGTGCAAAGAGTAAGTTGGATGTAAAGACATGTTAAATGAGTTTAAATAAAATTTTCCTAATGTTAATGGTGCCTAGGCCTGGAAAATTTTCCCGAAAATTCCAAACCAAATAAAAAAAATTCCAATTCTATACCGCAAAATTCTCAAACCGAAAGTACCGATTTTTTTGGAATCCATACCGAACCGATCTTGAACCTTTTGGTATGGAAATAGGGATTACACATTCAATGGTTCAAGAATCTTGAACCGAACCGAACCGAACCAAAAGCCCAAAAGCCAAAATGCAATCCCAATTCATCCCGAGATACCGAAAATATTTCGAGAATTCCGAAAATTAGGAATACTGAAATTTCGATTTGGAATTAGTATTTAAATTCCTGTTCCGAAAATTTTTTATTTGAAATTTGGGATCCCATTTTTTATTTGGGATCTAATACCCAACCACCCCTAGTGGTGCCTGCAAGTTCAATTATTTGGGAATATGGGTCACAACTTGCAAAGTTAATCTCTGCCAACAGTTGTCATTTTCATTGTTAGTTAGAGAAAAGTGATTGGGTGCTTCTAGGGGTGGTTCGGTATGGGATCTCATACCGAAACCCTTGTCCCAATTCCCAAATCAAATTTTTCGAGAATCCTAATTTGAATACTGATCCCAAATCAAATTTTCGGAAATCCCAATTTTCGGGAATCTCGAAATAGTTTCGGGATTTCGGGACAAATCGGGAATCCAGAAATGGTTTTGGGCTTTTGGACTAAAATTTGACATATTATGCTTTTGTAACTCATTGAATGAATTGTTAGATTGTGCAAACATATCAAGCAAGTCTCATTCACATTCTTGGAAGTGATAGATTGTGCGGGCTGGTTAGTCTGAGACTGAGAATCTATTGCATCTCTTGCTGGTTTAAATGCAAATATAATCTCATATCGGGGCACAAGCATTGGATTGCAAACTGTAAACTTTGCTTGAAACCTGACTGACTAGCATTGCTACCTTGCGCTGCTTTGCTGTCCATTTACCAGTAATCTGCATATATAAAATACATATTTACAATGCCAACAAGCTCCATTTATTGGTGTAAACAGTAAAGAGACGCAAGCATAGTAACTAGCTGATCCAACATTCCTTGTTTCGACATAAATAAAACAACATTGCTTACGCCATACCATAATTCATAACATATTCCATTCTCTGTAATAAGTTCAAACCATAAAGTCCATAATCAATTATAAAAGAATAATATATATGTATAAATATATATATATAATAATTAATAATATATATTTTCGGTTCGGTATGGGATTCCCGAAATATCAAAAAGCCAATCCCGAATCCTGTACCAAAATTTCACGATTGGTTCAGGATAGCATCCCAAAAATTTCGGAAATTTCGGTTTGGGAAATTTTTGATTTGGGATTGGGATTTTTTCGGTTCGGTTCGGGATTTTGTGGAAATTTTTTCCACCCCTAGGTGCTTCTACATGAAGCACAAATGAGTCGGCAATTGTTAGAGCAAAAGACTCATTGCTTACTAATAAGTGTCAATAGTAAATCTCACACTAGGTTTAAGAATTGTAGGCAATTACTTGGGAATATTGGCCCAGCTGCACATTATTGCTTTTTTGACTAAAATTCATGCCCAAGTCAAACATTTCAACTTTTACGCTACGCAAACAAATGCGTTGAAAAGGTCAAAAATATAAACACTAGAAGAAAAACAAATCAGGCGATTGCATTGGTGAAGCAAAAAAAGCAGAGATCTACACATCCTATTTTACTTTTCACATATTTTTTTAATTATCGACCGTCAGATCGGATGAATTAAAGAAGATCAATGGACATAAATTATCAAAAGGTGTATGAGAAGTAAAATAAAATATGTGGATAGCACACTCCAAAAGCAAAAGGGTCCTAGAAGTGTTTTCTGGATAACTTGCTACATGCTTCTTCAAAAAGTAGTTGGATTTTCAATAAAAATTTCAACATTTAATAAGAGCACTTTCTAATAATAAAAACGCTTATGAGCAAAAGTGATTTATATAAAAGTAGACCTAAACATCATGTTAAATTTAGGGAGTATACACAAACGTGAAATTGTAAAAAACGTTTAATTAAAAATGATCTGAGAAGCACTAGGTCATCAATGAAAGGGAACAAACCCTTACATATACAATTTATTGTCGACTTGGTGTCACTCAAATTGAAAGTTTACAACCAGTTTTATTTGTGCGTCCTCGTTAAGGGGTCTACAGCTCATCACCATCTAACATTGAGGCTGGCATTGATGGTGACAGGAAGTTGGAAGCCAACATGAACAATACAAGTATTAAACAATTCATTCCTTAACGCAACTGGAATGTGGTGGACAATCAAATTGAAAGGGAATGCACATAAGTAACTTTATCAATGCCTAAACTGAGAAAGAATACATACATACACATATATATAATTATATATTTTTTGATGCAACACTAATGATATATCTTGTTTTTACAAGCAAAGCAACAGTAATGAATTATATTTCCTATGAGAATGAAGAACAAATTGTTTGAATTGTACAAGTGCATCCGAATTCGGTGCACGTCCTAAAAAATATGCAACTAAGCAGGAAGAGGATTTAAATTATTGAACATACAACAAAAATCAGGGTAGAAGAAATATGAGCTTCAGAAACCTGGAGATAAAGATGTTAGTCACGCAATCCTCTCGGGGCATTATCTCCACCTCGTAGGTTGGTGATGGTTCCTACCGGTATAACCTTCACTAGTATCAGAAGTCCTTTCGCTCAAGTGTTTTCATTTATCTTCACAACAACGTGATTGTGCTGTTGAGAATCAGGGTCTGATCAGGACGCATCTCTACCAGGCTGGCGTTCCTGCATGTCAATGACATTGGATAAGGAGTTTTATATTAAGAACAGACGGCGATCAAGAATCATGAGATTAGTTTTCAATTGTACATACATCACGGAATAGCAAGTCATCAGCCTCGAGCATGTGGATCACATGTCCCATTTTTGGCCTTTTTGTGGCATCAGGATCAACACATCGAAGAGCAACCAACAGAGCACGTTTAAGTGCTTTTGAAGCAGGCTTCTCGGGCAGCTTGGGATCAACCACATCCTCTGCTTTTCGTTTCCCAACCATGGTTTTTAACCATTCAACTAGATTCACCTGATAATATTCATTAAATTCAATTACAGTTAGTAGCAGGGGAAGAAAACTTGATACATGAGGGGGGTTGTGGGGGGAAAGGGTCAAAACCTAACCTCTCCTTGTGGTCGACTATAATCAACGGGGCTTCTCCCGGATATAAGCTCCATAATAAGTATTCCAAAGCTATAAACATCACTCTTCTCGTTCAGCATTCCCGTGCAAGCATATTCCGGTGCAACATAACTAAAGTAACCACCAAATATAAGATTGATTTTCAAGCACATATGACTCTGCATATGATAAGATAAATTTGTAAATAAAATTTTAAATGAAAATGAGAACTAACCCAAATGTTCCCATCACTCGAGTTGTCACATAACTGTTCTCGGAGCACAGGAGCTTAGCAAGCCCAAAATCAGATACTTTGGGGTTCCACTGGCGATCAATTAGTATGTTGCTAGATTTCACATCTCGATGAACAACCTTTGGTTCAAGACCCTCATGAAGATAGGCCAAACTGCACAATGAGGGAACCCCAAAGGTCACTTATATACATCAATATGAATCTATCTTATTCTTTGTGAGAAAGTAAAAGAATAGTCGAGCAAAACTAATTTAATCCGAGTACCCTTTTGCTGTTCCCAGTATAATATTCATACGGATATCCCATGTTAGCGGGCTGACTTCACCAACATCCCCATGAAGCCACTGATCCAGATTGCCATTGTCAACGTACTCATACACAAGCATCCTACGAAAGAAACCAGAACTTATATAACATCTCTAAACACACAACAAGAACCTCAGACTCAAATTATAAGATAAAACGTCAGTACCTGTATGCACCCTCAACACAGTATCCAAGTAATCTTACAAGATTTTTGTGTCTCACACGCCCAATTGCTTCCACCTCCACTTTAAATTCTTTCTCTGCTTGACCCCTGAAGATCAGCCAGTATCATAAGCAAATGCGTAACTCACATGCATAAAAGATATTGGGATATCCAAAAGGCAAGGCACAAAGTACCAATCAGTTAATCGTTGGCAATGCAGCCATACACATTAAAGTACGAACAGTGACAACGAAAAGACATTTGAGATAAGTCAAATTGTGCTGTGTGAAGAGAGAGTAAAGTGAGAAACTGATTCTGATGCCATCTTCATCAATTCAAGCTTGACTAAGCACAAGAAACTTAAAAAAGAAGATGGGTTGAGTATGCAACTTTGCAGCACAATTCTAACAAACGCAAGACAAGAATAACCGGAAAAGAGGGACTCAGTAATAATAGATAACCGAACAGTGAAACGCCGATACACAGAAGTACCCTGTTTGGTTGCCGAGAAAATGCAGAAACAGAACTAAAATATATAGTACATATATGTATGTGTATATATACACACAGAGGAAGAAAAAAAAATCCTTGAAGTCAACTTCTTACAGTTACTCAGACCAGAAAAACTTGATACTGTTACACCTAACCCATCTTTCTATCCTTGTAAAAATTTCTATCACAATTATGAGACATATCCCAACGCCAAAAAAACTTCTATTTTTCAGCAACCAAGCATAATTCAACTGAAAATAATCAATCTAATGTCAAATATTACAATAAAAACATCAAAAATTCATCAACAACAACAACAACAACAAAGCCTTTTCCCACTAAGTGGGGTCGGCTATATGAATCCTAGAACGCCATTGCGCTCGGTTTTGTGTCATGTCCTCCGTTAGATCCAAGTACTCTAAGTCTTTTCTTAGAGTCTCTTCCAAAGTTGTCCTAGGTCTTCCTCTACCCCTTCGGCCCTGAACCTCTGTCCCGTAGTCACATCTTCGAACCGGAGCGTCAGTCGGCCTTCTTTGCACATGTTCAAAATCACCGGAGCCGATTTTCTCTCATCTTTCCTACAATTTCGGCTACTCCTACTTTACCTCGGATATCCTCATTCCCAATCTTATCCTTTCTCGTGTGCCCACACATCCCACGAAGCATCCTCATCTCCGCTACACCCATTTTGTGTACGTGTTGATGCTTCACCACCCAACATTCTATGCCATACAACATCGCTAGCCTTATTGCCGTCCTATAAAATTTTCCCTTGAGCTTCAGTGGCCTACGACGGTCACACAACACGCCGGATGCACTCTTTCCATCCAGCTCGTATTCTATGGTTGAGATCTCCATCTAATTCTCCGTTCTCTTGCAAGATAGATCCTAGGTAGCGAAAACGATCGCTTTTTGTGATCTTCGCTAGATTGCTCCGGTCATTAGTGTGGATAAGTATATAAATGGATAGAGATAGGAAAGCAAACACAAGATGTACGTGGTTCACCCAGATTGGCTACGTCCACGGAATAGAAGAGTTCTCATTAATTGTGAAGGGTTTACACAAGTACATAGGTTCAAGCTCTCATTTAGTGAGTACAAGTGAATGATTTAGTACAAATGACATTAGGAAATATTGTGGGAGAATGATCTCGTAATCACGAAACTTCTAAGTATCGGAGTGTGGTGTCGTCTTGACTTGCCTTATCTGTCTCATAGGTAGATGTGGCATCTTCTCTGGAAGTACTCTTCCTCCATCCAGGGGTGGTATCTTTAACTGGTGGAGATGCACAAGGTAATGTATCAATTTCACTTGAAGCTTACTTGTAGTTTCAGGCTTAGTCAAGCGCGATACAAACCATGTAGTAGGAGTCCCCCAAGTCGCCGAGCTAGGGGGTCTGCTGAAAGAGGTGACAGACAAGGTAAGCAATCAGAGCTTCGACTGATTGTTCACCTTCTCCCCATCTTGCAGCAGCATGAAGGATAAAGAGAAGAAAAATGAGAAGAGATGATATGAGATACTTTTGCTTTTGAAGAAGTAACTTTCCACAGGCTTATTCTTGAACTGAGCTGGAGGGTTTTCTGGTTTCCTCCAGAGTATAAGGCCGACTGAAGAATTTGAGGGTCAAAACAAGTCCATCAAATCTAGAGTACGTTCCACCCTGCTGATATGGGATACTTTTGCTTTTGACAGAGTAATGAATGTATCGGCACGTGTGCTGTTACGCTTGTCTCCACATGCTTCCTTGTATCCTTCGCACTTGCCCTATCTGTTCCTCAAGCAGATGCGGAATCTTCCCTGGAAACATAAGATGTTGAAGATGAGTACTCGAGAGCAATGCCAGGTAAGTAATCAGGTAAGGGGTTCCAGGCAGTCAGTTCCTGGCTGGAAGCTTGATTCCAAGTGCTGACTGATTGCTCTCTTTCTCCTTGTCTTGCAGGTAAAAACAAGGCCAAAAGAAAAGACAGGGAAAAAACATGATATGGGATACTCTTGCTTTTAACCCTGATGATATGAGATATTCTTGCTCTAGTATAGCTTGTTTGCAGAGGTATTATCGGGGGGAAAGAAAGCTGAATATTTCGAAAGGCTTCGTTGGGAGTGCCCTCTCAGATATGATGAAGGGTTGAGCATTTTTGCAGGTCTGCCTGTCCGTTGGGGATGGAGGTCGACATATATAGGAGTCTCCCTAACAACAAGTAGTAATGCTATTCCTTTACCCTGCTTGGTCATAGCACGGTAGTGGGAGCTGCCAGTTTCACATGTTTTAACTCTGTCAGAGCACTTTGAAAAAGTGGTATGTGGTATCTGGCTCTCGAGATTCGGAGAACGATGCCTCTTCGATTTTTGAGAAAGCAATCATGCTGGGGGTATGACTCTCGAGATTCGGAGAGCAGTGTCTCTTCGATTTTTGAGGAAGTAATCATGTTGGGAGTCTGGCTCTCGAGATTCGGAGGGCGGTGCCTCTTCGATTTTGGAGCAAGCAATCTTGTTGGGAGTGTTGTCTCAAATGTGAGTAAAGGTTGGGCATGTTTGCTAGTCTACCTTGCCACGAAGCACAAAGGTTAACACACAGGGACTTTCCAATTATCCAGCAATGGTACTGTTCCTTTACCCTCTCTTCGATTTTGAGAAAGTAGTCATGTTGGGAGTCTGGCTCTCGAGATTCGGAGGACGGTGCCTCTTCGATTTTGGAGCAAGCAATCTTATTGGGAGTGTTTTCTCGAATGTGAGTAAAGGTTGGGCATGTTTGCTAGTCTACCTTGCCACGAAGCACAGAGATTGACACACAGGGACTTTCCAATTATCCAGCAGTGGTACTGTTCCTTTACAGTTGTGGGTAATAATATGGTAGCTAGACCTTCAAAATTTATGTGTCTAAACTTTTGTTAGTGCTGTTTCTTTGCTATTCTTTTACCTTTCTTGGTCAGAGCGATGTAGTGGGAGCTGCAAGCTTCACGTGCTCAACTTTGGCAGAGAACTTTGGCAAAGTTATTTGTGGTACCCATGAGCTATTGTTGCGTGTGGGAAGTGGGTGATTGAACAGTAAGATTCATGTGCTTTCTACTTCACCAGAAGTCTTCGACAGAATGCCCATAATTTCTGCAAAGCTGAGTGTGCGTGTGACAGGTGCTGACAAGGCTAGAAAAGTAGGTGCCTCTTCGATTTCTGAGATCGGCCCTCGTGGTCTCTGAGCAGCCCAGCTTTTGAGAAAGCGAGCGCCTCTTCGATTGATTCGGAGAACGATGCCTCATCGATTTTTGAGAAAGCAATCATGCTGGGGGTCTGGCTCTCGAGATTCGGGGAGCAGTGTCTCTTCGATTTTTGAGAAAGTAATCATGTTGGGAGTCTGGCTCTCGAGATTCGGAGGGCGGTGCCTCTTCGATTTTGGAGCAAGCAATCTTGTTGGGAGTGTTTTCTCGAATGTGAGTAAAGGTTGGGCATGTTTGCTAGTCTACCTTGCCACGAAGCACAGAGGTTGACACACAGGGACTTTCCAATTATCCAGCAGTGGTACTGTTCCTTTACCCTCTCTTCGATTTTTAAGAAAGTAGTCATGTTGGGAGTCTGGCTCTCGAGATTCGGAGGACGGTGCCTCTTCGATTTTGGAGCAAGCAATCTTATTGGGAGTGTTTTCTCGAATGTGAGTAAAGGTTGGGCATGTTTGCTAGTCTACCTTGCCACGAAGCACAGAGGTTGACACACAGGGACTTTCCAATTATCCAGCAATGGTACTGTTCCTTTACCCTTGTGGGTAATAATATGGTAGTTAGACCTTCAAAATTTATGGGTCTAAACTTTGTTAGTGCTGTTTCTTTGCTATTCTTTTACCCTTCTTGGTCAGAGCGATGTAGTGGGAGCTGCAAGCTTCACGTGCTCAACTTTGGCAGAGAACTTTGGCAAAGTTATCTGTGGTACCCATGAGCTATTGTTGCGTGTGGGAAGTGGGTGATTGAACAGTAAGATTCATGTGTTTTCTACTTCCCCAGAAGTCTTTGACAGAATGCCCATAATTTCCGCAAAACTGAGTGTGCGTGTGACAGGTGCTGACAAGGCTGGAAAAGGCTGGAAAAGTAGGTGCCTCTTCGATTTCTGATATCGGCCCTCGTGGTCTCTGGGGAGCCCAGCTTTTGAGAAAGCGAGCGCCTCTTCGATTTTTGAGATCGGCCTTCGTGGTCTTTGAGCAGCCCGACTTTTGAGAAAGCAAACGCCTCTTCGATTTCTGAGATCAACCCTCGTGATCTCTAAGCAGCCCAGCTTTTGAGAAAGCAAACGCCTCTTCGATTTCTGAGCAGGCGCCTCTTCGATTTCTGAAGCTTCGTCGAGTGCAGATTTTTATAGGGGCTGGCATTAAGTTCCAAAGCACACTTGAATCTCCACCAGTAGAAGCTTCATTCTTGCACTTCTAAGATCTTGATTTGTCCGACCTCTTCTCTCTTCAACACCTTTGAAAATGTCTGGCCCCTCCGACCGTCGTTTTGACTTGAACCTTGTTGAAGAGGCAGCCCCGCCTTCTCCAGACAACATATGGCGCCCATCCTTCGTCTCCCCTACTGGTCCTCTTACCGTTGGGGATTCCGTGATGAAGAATGATACGACCGCTGCGGTGGTGGCCAGGAACCTTCTCACTCCCAAAGATAACAGACTACTTTCCAAACGGTCTGATGAGTTAGCTGTTAAGGATTCGCTGGCTCTCAGTGTTCAGTGTGCAGGTTCTGTGTCTAATATGGCCCAACGCCTATTTGCTCGAACCCGCCAAGTTGAATCATTGGCGGCTGAAGTGATGAGTCTCAAACAGGAGATTAGAGGGCTCAAGCATGAGAATAAACAGTTGCACCGGCTCGCACATGACTATGCTACAAACATGAAGAGGAAGCTTGACCAGATGAAGGAAACTGATGGTCAGGTTTTACTTGATCATCAGAGATTTGTGGGTTTGTTCCAAAGGCATTTATTGCCTTCGTCTTCTGGGGCTGTACTGCGTAATGAAGCTCCAAATGATCAACCTCTGATGCCTCTTCCTTCTAGGGTTCTGTCCAGTACTGAGGCTCCAAATGATCCCCCTCCGTGCCTTCTCTTTCTGGGGCTCTACCGACTGCTGAGACTTCTCCTAAGCAACCTTTGTGAAGGCTCCCTCTTGTGTGCTTATTTTGACTCATGTATATGTACATATTTGTAGCTTATCGGGGATATCAATAAATAAGCTTTCCTTCATTTCAACGTATTGTGTTAAATACACCAAAGCCTTCTTCTCTAAGTTCTTTGAATTTTCTTTTGTTAAAGCTTGTATGTTGAAGCTTTCTGAGTGGAGCATGTAGGTTGGGGTAGTGTTCCCTTAATTTCCCGAATGAGGAAAACTTCTCGGTTGGAGACTTGGAAAATCCAAGTCACTGAGTGGGATCGGCTATATGAATCTTAGAACGCCATTGTGCTCGATCCTGTCATGTCCTTCGTTAGATCCAAGTACTCTAAGTCTTTTCTTAGAGTCTCTTCCAAAGTTTTCCTAGGTCTTCCTCTACCCCTTCGGCCCTGAACCTCTGTCCCATAGTCGCATCTTCTAATCGGAACGTCAGTAGGCCTTCTTTGCACATGTCCAAACCACCGTAACCGATTTTCTCTCATCTTTCCTTCAATTTCGGCTACTCCTACTTTACCCCGGATATCCTCATTCCTAATCTTATCCTTTCTCGTGTGCCCACACATCCAACGAAGCATCCTCATCTCCGCTACACCCATTTTGTGTACGTGTTGATGTTTCACCGCCCAACATTCTGTGCCATACAGCATCGCCGGCCTTATTGCCGTCCTATAAAATTTTCCCTTGAGCTTCAGTGGCATACGGCGGTCACACAACACGCCGGATGCACTCTTCCACTTCATCCATCCAGCTTGTATTCTATGGTTGAGATCTCCATCTAATTCTTCGTTCTTTTGCAAGATAGATCCTAGGTAACGAAAGCGGTCGCTCTTTGGTATTTCTTGATCTCCGATCCTCACCCCTAACTCGTTTTGGCCTCCATTTGCACTGAACTTGCACTCCATATATTCTGTCTTTGATCGGCTTAGGCGAAGACCTTTAGATTCCAACACTTCTCTCCAAAGGTTAAGCTTTGCATTTACCCCTTCCTGAGTTTCATCTATCAACACTATATCGTCTGCGAAAAGCATACACCAAGGAATATCATATTGAATATGTCGTGTTAACTCATCCATTACCAACGCAAAAAGGTAAGGACTTAAGGATGAGCCTTGATGTAATCCTACAGTTATGGGAAAGCTTTCGGTTTGTCCTTCATGAGTTCTTACGGCAGTCTTTGCTCCTTCATACATATCCTTTATAGCTTGGATATATGCTACTCGTACTCCTTTCTTCTCTAAAATCCTCCAAAGAATGTCTCTTGGGACCCTATCATACGCTTTTTCCAAATCTATAAAGACCATGTGTAAATCCTTTTTCCCATCTCTATATCTTTCCATCAATCTTCGTAAGAGATAGATTGCTTCCATGGTTGAGCGCCCTGGCATGAACCCGAATTGGTTGTCCGAAACCCGTGTCTCTTGCCTCAATCTATGCTCAATGACTCTCTCCCAGAGCTTCATTGTATGACTCATTAGCTTAATACCCCTATAGTTCATGCAATTTTGTACGTCGCCCTTATTCTTGTAGATAGGCACCAAAGTGCTCCTCCGCCACTCATTTGGCATCTTCTTCGTTTTCAAAATCCTATTGAAAAGGTCAGTGAGCCATGTTATACCTGTCTCTCCCAAAAGTTTCCACACTTCGATTGGTATATCGTCTGGGCCTATTGCTTTTTTATGCTTCATCTTCTTCAAAGCTACAACCACTTCTTCCTTCCGGATTCGACGATAAAAAGAGTAGTTTCTACACTCTTCTGAGTTACTCAACTCCCCTAAAGAAGCACTCATTTCATGTCCTTCATTGAAAAGATTATGAAAATAACCTCTCCATCTGTCTTTAACCGCGTTCTCTGTAGCAAGAACCTTTCCATCCTCATCCTTGATGCACCTCACTTGGTTTAGGTCCCTTGTCTTCTTTTCCCTTGCTCTAGATAGTTTATAGATATCCAACTCTCCTTCTTTGGTATCTAGTCGTTTATACATATCGTCGTAAGCCGCTAACTTAGCTTCTCTGACAGCTTTCTTCGCCTCTTGCTTCGCTTTTCTATACCTTTCACCATTTTCATCAGTCCTCTCCTTGTATAAGGCTTTACAACATTCCTTCTTAGCCTTCACCTTTGTTTGTACCTCCTCATTCCACCACCAAGATTCCTTTTGGTGTGGGGTAAAGCCCTTGGACTCTCCTAATACCTCTTTTGCTACTTTTCGGATACAACTAGCCATGGAATCCCACATTTGGCTAGCTTCCCCCTCTCTATCCCACACACATTGGGTGATTACCTTCTCTTTGAAAATGGCTTGTTTTTCTTCTTTTAGATTCCACCATCTAGTCCTTGGGCACTTCCAAGTCTTGTTCTTTTGTCTTACTCTTTTGATATGTACATCCATCACCAACAAGCGATGTTGATTAGCCACGCTCTCTCCTGGTATAACTTTGCAATCCTTACAAGTTATACGATCCCCTTTCCTCATTAGAAGAAAATCTATTTGTGTTTTTGACGACCCACTCTTGTAGGTGATCACATGTTCTTCTCTCTTCTTAAAGAAGGTGTTGGCTAAGAAGAGATCATATGCCATTGCAAAATCCAAGATAGCTTCCCCATCCTCGTTTCTCTCCCCAAAACCATGGCCACCATGAAAACCTCCATAGTTGCCTGTCTCCCTGCCCACGTGTCCATTTAAATCTCCTCCTATAAATAACTTCTCCGTCTGAGCAATTCCTTGCACCAAGTCTCCAAGATCTTCCCAAAATTTCTCCTTCGAACTCGTATCCAACCCTACTTGAGGTGCGTACGCACTAATCACATTGATAAGTTCTTGTCCTATTACAATCTTGATTGCCATGATTCTATCTCCTACCCTCTTGACATCTACAACATCTTGTACCAAGGTCTTGTCCACGATGATGCCAACACCGTTTCTCGTTCTATTTGTGCCCGAATACCAAAGTTTAAACCCTGAGTTTTCTAGATCCTTTGCCTTACTACCAACCCACTTAGTTTCTTGTAGGCACATAATATTTATCCTTCTCCTCACCATAACTTCCACTACTTCCATAGATTTTCCCGTTAAGGTTCCTATATTCCACGTTCCTAAACGCATTTTGCTCTCTTGAACTCTACCCTTCTGTCCTAGCTTCTTCACCCTCCCCCGTCTAATAGGATCAAAGTACTTCTTTTGTGTGTCCCGGGTAAAGTTGATAGGAGCATATGCTCCCAAACAACTTTGAGTGGAGTCCTTCGAAAAGAAGTTTCTATGGCCCCCTTGCTCATTTAACACTGCATCCGGGTGCCGATGGAGATACAGCGACCCTTGCTCACTTATCACTGTGCTCAGGCCACACAGCGCGCCACTTACGGGTGACGCCCTAGCTTTAGCGCGATTTTGTTCTGGATTCATTTTCATAAGGATTCGACGTGATCATGGAGTGCCGGCTGTCGACTACCTGACGCTCTCCCCCTCCTCCTTTATCCGGGCTTGGGACCGGCTATGTAAGACATAGGCGGAGTTAAAAACATCAAAAATTCATCATCTAACATAAAAAATTCATCATCAAATATTATCTTATCAGAAAAACCCCACCAACCCATATCCAAATCAATCCAGAAATCACAAAATTCACAAAAAATAAAAAATAAAAAAAACTTTCAATCTTAGAATAAAATTGTAAAAAATAAATAAAAACAAAGTACCTGTTATTCAACAAGTTCTTGACAGCAACTTTACTCCCGTCACTGAGAATCCCACTGTAAACAATCCCATACCCTCCTTCCCCAATCACATTCTCCTCACACAACCCATTCGTCGCCGCCTCCAGCTCCCTCAGAGTGTACCATCTCCCCCAACCCAGATGCGACACCTCCGGCCCCACCACATTCCCGCTCCCAAACGACGCCGTCTCGCACCCGCTATTCAATGTCCCCCTGCTCTCCCCGCTCGACGCCCGGTCCGAATACACCACCACCCGGTGCTCCGGCTTCCCGATCTCGACGTGGAGGTCGTTGACGATTTCCTGGATTTCCTTGGATTTGACTGGAGTAGGGGGCAAGTCGGCGGCGGTGGGGTTGGGATTGGCCTTGTGGGCCCGGGAGCGATGACGGGAGGTGAGGCAGAGGGAGAGGAGGAAGAGGATCAGGACTATCAGAGAACCGACAAGGATTCCAATGACGACCCAGAGACGGAGCCCGAAGATTGATGTCGGTTTCGAGAGCTGCGAGTTCACAAACGCCGCGTCGTACAACGACATTGCGAATACTAAGAGAATGGCTCAGACAGTTCACTGCTTGGATTGTGGGTTCCGTCGCATTGGGTCTCCGGAGTTTGATTTTCCTGCCATCGGAGAATCGATGCAAAGTATTTTCAGAGTTTTGAAAGCTCGAGATGTTACGAGGTTTGTATAAAAATGAATATGAAAAAAATGATCTGTCTCTGTGTCATTATTTTAGTTTCATTTTATCTATTTTATTATTTTTTGGTGGGTGGCCTTTTTTTAAAAGAAAATTAATGGAAATATCCTGAAAATTTTGAGTTTTAATGATAATGATAAAATAAAGGGTAAAATGAAGAGTACTAAATTTGACTTTTTAGTGTAAAAATATGGTTTTTCGTTAAGGTGAACAGTACCATGAGCTTTTCATTAAAACTTTTTTTTTTTTTTTTAAAGTGTAATGCTGGGGAAATTAAAATTTTAAACCAAATTTGTAAACTAATGTTTATCAGAGATCTTATGTTATTGGTTAATTAAATTTAATTACCGTATTAAAATAAAGTTTCCAAAGAAATTTTGAGTGCCACTTATCACTAAATAAATAAGCTTTCGGATTTTTTATCTTTATATAATCTTAATAATTTTTCAGAATATGATTTCGAATGATACGTGTCACTAAAGCCAGTAACTCTCCATATTTCTTATTTTTATCAAGGCATGTTGCCATTTGTTCAACCTTGGATGAAGTTGTTATCAGAAATATAATCACTGCTCACTAGGCATGCAATTTTGGGAGCAACAGAAAGATCAAACCAAATTAATACCAAGAACTTTCAACTGAATTGCACAAAAGAGTCAAAATTTAATTGCTATACAGAACTATTGGTTCAGTCACAAACAATCGAAATTTGAAACCCTACCTTTTCCATTCTCTGGGAGCGAATCCCTCCTCAGGCAACATCTCTAATGGAGGGGGTAAAACTCGCCAAAACCTCTATCAAAGCCCTAGCCATTCGATTTGGCGTAGATTGACAAAGGAGAGAAGACCTCTGACGCAAGTTGATTGGAGAAAGCATCGGTTACAACGGAGTTGTGAAAGATTGGGGAATCGGGGGCGAAGTCGTTGAGCTACTCGAAGTCGATGAATGAGTCGAAGCAATGGGAGGGGAGTCTGGGGTCGTAGCCTAGATAACTGACGTCATCGAACGAGCAAGTTGAACTGATGGTTGGGACTGAGTCATTTTTGGCCATCACACTTCTCTTTGGCCCTGTGGGTCCCTTTCCCGTTTAGCCCAACCTTTCATGGGAGATGGTTTTTTCTTAGTTCAGACTATAGCATAGCCTATAGCCCTATGGTTTGATTCATTGGAGATAGTCTTAGTGTAGATAATATCGTGTTGTTATAAAATAAAAAAACTAATCTTTACAAAATTTGGTTTAAAAATTTGGTCTTCCTAACATTATCAATTTTAAAAATATTTAAAAATAGAGACAAATTATAAAACTATATTTTGAAGAAAAATTAAGTGGTATATTCAATTGAGATTTTGAGAGATTATAATTCTTTTTACAAAACTAGAAGTATTCAATGAGGATTTTCAATGATTCAATTAGAAATTGAATTTAAAGGATTTTAAAAAGTCAAGGAATTCGATGGAATTTGAAAGATTTTGTAGTTTATTTTAAGTATTTACAAATCTCACATCTCCCCTAAGAAATTGAAGGAATGCACTCAAAACTTTACATGTATCCAATCGAGATTTTGATGGATTTAAATGAATTTATAAATTCATGAATTTTGATGGATTTAAATGAATTTATAAATTCATGGATTTTGATTGAGCTTAAATGATTTCTAAAGATTCTATGTAAACGTTAAGTGAGTTCCTCCAAATTCTCAAGGGAGATGTGAGATTCAAAACTGCTTAAATTACACTACAAAATCTTTCAATTTACCTTGAATTATCCAACTTTTTAAAATCCTTTTAAATCAATTCTAATTGAATACATCTAAAATGTTATAAACTCCTTCAAAATCCTAATTGAATATACTTAAACTTTTAGAAAATTACTTAAAATCCTGATTGAATACCCCTGGATCTGTAAAAAAGAATTAAAATCTCTCAAAATCACACACCTCCCGTTATAATCTAAAAATCAATTAAACTCCATCAAAATCTGCATATTTATAAATCTAGTAAAATTCCTTAAAATTCTAATCGAATACACCCACTAAGTTTTTTATTTATTTTAAGGAGAGACAATATGTAATGCTTGTTTTTCTAATTGTTTTTGTATTTATAATTTTACCATCCATGTGGCATGTACTTCTTGTCTTCCTTTTTCTTCATCCTACCTCTTTCTCTTTCTCCCTTTCTCCTTCATTCTGTTTTTTCTGTTTTTGCTACTTTTTTTTCACCGTACTTGTCTCATGCCTCCTATTCTTCTTTTCCTTGTTCATATTATTTTGTAAATTTATGAGTTTTTTTTTTAGAATGATTGGGATTTTAGATTTTTGGTTTTTTATTTTAGTATTTTTTAAAAGTGTTTGATTTTGAAGCTTTGGTTGATTTGGATGCAGGAGTCTGGAAACTGATCTTACAAAAGTGCAGAGATTGGTGAACTAGTCTTGCAAAAGTGTAGAAAATTTTGAAACTAATCTTACCAAAGTGCAAGGAATTTTGAGACTGATCTTTTAGTAGTGTAGAAAATTTTGAAATTGATCTTGCAAAAGTGCAAGACATTTTGACATTATTCTTGTAGAAGGGCATAAAATTTTGAAACTAATCTTGGAAGAGTGCATGAATTTTAAAATTGATATTGCAGGAATGCATAAAATTTTGAAACTGAACTTGCGGGAATGCATGAATTATGAAACTAATCTTGCAAGAGGGAAAAAAATTTGAAACTAATGTTGTAGAAGTGCATGATTGTGAAACCTATCTTGCAAAAATGCAAAAATTACTTTTTACGGATCAAGAATTAGTTTGAAGTTTTTATAGATGGTGTCAGCTTGTAGTTTTGGCTATCGGGGCGTGGCTGAAATTTTAAAATTTTGGTTTGCTTGTTTTTAGGTTGAGTTTGTTGGGGTTGGGTTTTTGTCTCTCCTTGAAGTGATTCAAAACTAGTGAAATTGTATTTTACGCTTTTATCTTTATGTTTAAGGCTTCATTTTATTTTATTTTACAATTTATGGACTAAATTTGTATTGAATTCATCATTTACTTTCAAACAAAAAACGTCTTGTGAAGATGAATAATACTATATGTTATTACTATGTGAATTTTAACATCATTTTAAGGAGAGCAACTTACATGAAACAGGTTCACCATGGCGTGTTAAAACCTTATGCATGCCATTATTTATTAAAACATGACGATATGGTGGTGGTAAGGCCCTATTTGGTATTGCCTTTTTCACCAAAAGCTGCTCCACTTTAAAGTTAAGCAATAAAAAATATTGTACAAATATAAAATATCTTGGTTATTTTAAAAGCAATGCCTTGTGACAGTAACTTTTAAACGCGTGTAAGTTTTTAAAAGCTTCTTTTATAAAACAGAGTTGAGCCTCTAATGAAAATTTTCAATTTTTATAATACCTTGTCTTCTGGGCGTCAAGCTCCATCGCTACCCATCGAATGGATTGTGCCCGCCCGCCAATGCAGTCTCCTTAATTTAAAAAAAAAAAAACATATGTTGGAACCAAATTTGTGCACCACCGTGTGTGGAGGAGATGCACAAACTACACTATATGTACAAGATCAAACACACGTAAGACAACCTTGGCCCCGATGAGAACTGGACAAATGTTCTCAGGCCGTCACGTTATTAATCAATATATGAGACTCAAGTAGCGAGGAAGAGAATAAAGTATACTATAATTGCGCTACGAGAGATTAATCTTAGATAGTTATATTTATACTAGTTGGGAGATAGACATTTAAGGATACGAAATTAGTATTAAACTAGGAGAATCCTAAAGAATATCTAGAGATTGATACTGCTTCCTTTTAGGAGTGTGATTACTTGCTGTGCACGCCAATCCCTAAATTGTAGTAATCTCCAAGAGTATATGAAACTTATATGATCCCCAATCAGATTAGGTCTCCATGTCTTGCAGAACAAAAATGGTCAATCTCAACGAAGTCGGTGAACTTCGTCTACCCTTCTAGAATGTAGGATGTGGTAGCATCGCTGACCCGTTTGAGCATCTCAATTCAAGAAGAGCTGTTGAATTCATGACTGAACTTCTGAGATATATACATATTTCAATTTGTCTTACTCTAACCCTAGAAAATCATGGTTCCACAATTACCCTTATTAATGCATTTGAAAGGATTGTTCCACGTGAGGACGGATAGTTATTCAAAGACCACACCTTTCAGAGTAAATCGGAATACACACCGTTTGATTTTCTTCTACCATGTGGTGAACCTGCCTCGTAACCATTGCAAAATAAATGAGATGTTCCAGATAAGGCGTGTGGCCTCGAAAGTAGTGCCGAAAAAACCAATAATGAGGGTGTCTTAGATGTGCATATGCAAGAAATGAGGAAATGCTTTTTACGTTACCAAGCGATTGCAACCATCAGATTTGCAGATTCTGAGGCGAGACTATCCAAATTCAATCGGTAAGGTGACTTGAAAGCCTGCGATTATTCAACTTTTCTTCTAAGATTTCTGCAAGTCTTCAAACTCCTTTCTTTTAAACCTAAACTTTCGAATTCATTTATCTTTGCCCCCATTCTCACACATTTGTACAAATAGGTCTATGTGTGGATGGAAGCAACGTTTCTTAGACAAGCTGGGAAGATTTGTAAGCTTGAGGTGGCCTTAAAGAATGAACTGGGTGTAAAATTCAATTGGAGAGGCAGCTGAAAAGAGGTTTGAGGAGCTGGAGAAACCACTAGCGGGCAAACAGAGCAGCTGCGATGCAAACCGTGCCATCCTTCAGTCGGAGCTGGATGGGTTAAGCTATGAGGCAGAGTTAAGGGAAGAAGTGCATGTTGAGGCTCTTCAAAATATGAGAGATAAGAGCGAGGTGGATTTAGCGGAGCTCTGCGATGCCTTCAAGAAAGCATTGAAGTTGAAATACTCTAAGGGCCATGATCGAGGTTATATCATTGGTTACACCAATCAAGACCATTGTGATAATTAGTCCCTATAGAAGAAGATGGAAGAGCTCAAGAGGGCTAACTTTCCAATTCCTAGTTCTCTTAAAAACGAGATCACAAAGTTGGATGGGTTTGCATATACCGGGACCATCACTGGTCTCGAGGAGGATTCTGAAGCAACTCTGTCTGCCAACTCCAACGCTACTCTAGAAGCTCCACTTACTTCGTCTACTAGCGAGAAGGGTAAAGCTGCTATTTTTTACCAAGTCATTATTAGAGCAGAATATTTAGAGCTTTTCCTCCTTTGCTTCCTTATCGTGGAATAAGGTTTAATTTGACAATCTTTATAGAGTAAACAAACTAAGAGTTAAGTAACAAAGTTAAACACGAATAAGCTTATATGGTAGGGGCTTCTGTTTTCCCTTGATAACATTGAAGCAAAAATGTTGTTTCTTAAACTTAGCGTTTATAAAGATTTCTAGTGCGATAGTTGGAATACCACCCTATTCCGATTTTAAGTCTATGCCCTATGAAAATCTTTTACTCCGAGACTTGCTATGATGCATAGATCTGATTAAGGATAAGAAGATGATTAACTTTGTCCAGAATGACCTCCAGATCTTAATACCAGTCTGTCATGTTTTAATTGCCCTGTTGGCTAAGTAAGAGTAATTGCTAACACTTGCAATAGATTGATCTAAGTATTTGTGAGAGGTTTTATAACTTTGTGTCCGTTTGTTCATTCACCTTGCCATATTCCGGGTTTAAGCATTTTAATAATTGCAACGTGTCACCAAGAAAGGGCTCACTTCCTAGTCCAAATTATGTGTTCTTCCTACTAAACCTTACACAAAAGTTTCGTTAGGAACTTGGTCGCTTGCATGTGGATCGGAAACACCTTTATAATCCTTTTGTCAGACCCTATATGTATCTAACTTGATCGTTTTCGATCAGACTACACTTAGCTGGCTTAGCTAAGGCATTTATGCGTAACAAAGCTCATTTGGAATAAAATTCATTCATGAAGATTTCTAAATCTGGATGCCTCATACAGATCTGCTTTAGGCACGAGATCACCATTGAACGTACTTGACTTAGTAGGCTGGTCTAGAATAGAAGTAATCATACTCAGTGCTAGAGTTTAAAGCCACCACTCGGCTGATTTCTAATTCGCCTTTTCGATTATTCCCTTGAATGGCAAGAGCCTAGGTTTAAATGTTATAACCTACAACTCTTAGGTTGCATAAACTTTTCAAAAGCAAGATGGTGCACTGGAAGCTTCCAAATAACGGGACCATGTTCAATTATCTGTAGTCCGCCTTACGTAACCACGCTTAATACGGGTCGAGTCTCTTAAGCTACCATCAGACCACATGATGGGCCATAAGAAACTCCTGTAACACCAATACTTTGAATTTAGACTTGCACTTTTGCAAATTTTCAAAGCAGTGTGATATTTGGGATATCTGGGGATTCCCTGGACCACAAAAAAGAAAGAAAAAAAGAAGAAGAAATAACGAACAAACAAAAGTCACGCGATAATCAAACTAAATTCTTATTATCAAATAATAAAGGGTTTGATGAAAGGTTGTGATTGAATCCGCATTGGATTGCCTACATATCTCCGAGAATGAGAATCAAATCATTGGTGTAGTTCTAACAAAAGATGATACAATGTGTTTTACATCAGTGTTCATCTTTGACGAAAGTTCCTTGACTCAGGTAGGAATTGGTGCTCAATGACATTCCATGTTGAGAAAGAATCAAATCACATGTAGTTCGTATAAGGGTTTTTAGTGATACCATTGGCAGATTGTTCCAATCGAGGTGTTGGCATCAACGTTAATAGAACTTTCTTTAGTAAACATGATTGTGGTAGAGTGATTTGGTAGGGGGAATATGAGTTCATTCTCAACAAAAACACCAATTTTTTTTTAACCAAAATTGCGAATGCACAACTCGACTACTTGTAAAAGATAAAATATACATAAGACAAACCTTAGTACCGGTTGGGTACCAACCAAAGGCACTTTGATGGTCAAGTTAGTAAGCAATATATGAGGCTCAAGCAATGGACAAGAGAATAAAGTGCATGATAATTGTGTTACTAGAGATGAACCCTAAATAAGTGTATTTATACTAGTCGAAAGAAAAACCTTTTAGGATATGCAATCTGTATTAAGCCAAGAGAATAATAAAGGATATCTAGAGGTAGATATTGCTTTCTTTTAGAAGTGTGATTACTTATGGTGCATGCCAAACCCTGGATTGTAGGAATCTTTAAGAATGTAGGAAACTTATCTGATCCCCAATCGGATTAGGTTTCCAAGTGTCGATCTTAACGAAGTCGACATATTTCGCCTACCTTTCCAGAACACGTGATGTGTTGGCATCGCTAGCCTTTTGCGTAGCTCAATTAGATTGAAGCTATTGAGTTTATGCCTAGACTTATGAGGTAAACATATTCCAATCCGTCTTACTCCGGCCCTGGAAAATCATGGTCCCATATTGTCCTTTAACACATATTTTATCCATTGGAGAACAAAGTGACCGCCACGACTTACCACCACAAACACTACCTTACACCATCACTACCATTACCACCACCGTTGTTGCCACCAGCACAAGCACAACCGACGCTATCGATACCACCACCACTGCCACCACCATCATTGTCGCCACTGCCACCACCATCATTGTCGCCACTGCCACTACCATCACAATAACCACAACTGCCACCATTGCCACCACACTCATAACCGTCACCACCGCCTCTACCATCTCTCCTGTCACTATTACTACATTTACACCCCAACCACCAAAGCTCACTATTGCCGCCACCACTATACTTCTACAATTGCCGCCGCCACCATACTTCTACCATTGCCACTACCATCACCACCATTGCCCTTGTCATCGTTGTTGTCGCCACCACCACCTCCTTTACTACATAACCATTTTTGTTATTATAAATAGTTATATCATTTTTACATTAAAGTCACCTAACGCATTTACAATGCTTTTCATACTTGCGTCACTTTAAAAATACTATTTTTCAAATGCTCATCTACTTTATTTTTCAATTGATTATTCTTAAAGCACAACAAAAACAAATTTTAAATAAAAACACAACAATCTCAAGCTAGCACTTAAACCTAAGTCTTTATTTTCTTTCTATTTAAGTCCTTGGAGGAAATGACGCGTGTGTCCCTTGTCCAAGACGCGGACATGTGACAGTGGGAGTCTCACTGGCTTTCTTCCAAATGCTAGTTGTAGAGTGAAAATTTTAGCAGATTAGCTTGGCTATCACGCAAAGCGTTTACTAACATCAATTGTTGCAACTTTTGAAATATTTGATGCATTTTCAAATTCGTATCGATCTTGATTTATTTTTTTACAAACGATCGCGTTAGTGGGTTGAATTGTTAATTGGTAGGGAGAGGGGGATAGGGGATCGAACTTGCACTAGGATGCATAAGAATAATTGCCTTTCGTCATTGCAGTAAAGTGACATATGTGATCTTGATGAATTATCTATTTTTTTGGATTCAAACAAAGATTTTTTCTAATCAACATAAAATTGTTCAAAAGTTCGGCATCTCCAATGGAAAATGTATTTTTCATACCTATATATGGAAAATAAATGGTGGGTTTGAGTTTTTCTGTTTCCTCCTTCAATTCATGTACTCAAATGTTAAAACTGAAACATTAGAGTTCTCAAACACTTGAAATATATAGCTTAACAATTTGAGCACTCTTTATGGTCGGAGCTAAAACTTAAATGTTTATTTTCTTGTTAAAAACTTAAAAAGCATTCTTTCTTCTTGACAGAGTTTCATCTTTAGACTGAAACCTTATGCTGAAATCGGAATATAAGTTTCAACTTAACGCAAATGTATATATAGGTTTTACCTTCCAATGCATTGGAGAAAAAACAAGTTAGGACTTATATAGATTTACTAGGTATCATTTTAATACTTCAGTGGGTGGAAGAGTGAGTTAACTCCAATAATAGGCTAGCAATATCGTGATTCGAATCGAACATAAAACATATCACTTACTATTGAAGAGTTATACCTTTAGATTGTCGTACTAAGTGATAGTTTTTAGTGTGAATAAAGAGTATTTGAATAAGTATTTATGTAACAAATGATTATTCTTAAAACTCGGTAATGCCACAAGACAATGTTGTAAATTAAATACATGCAATCATTTGTAAATTGAAAGACCGCAAGATATATGGCCGTTGGATGTGCTCACAAGATACAAACAAAACTAACGGAACTAAAGATTAGACCCATCGTCACAAAAATAAGTACAAAAACAACAAAACCAAAACAAATTAAGCAAACCTTAACCACCATCAAAAGTGCAAAGAGACAAAAATAAGCTTAACAACCATCAAAACAACAAAACCAAAACAAAGTAAGCAAAGCTTAAAACTGTGGGACCATGTGTCGTTGCCTTATCACACAATATATAGTTAAGTCTAGGTAAATCTTGGATACATGCAATTATTTTACGTAAATCAAGATTTTCAAACACTCATGTCCTCCTTTAGCATACTCATATTAATTTTAATTTCTGTTAATTGATCTATCAATATCAATTGATTTATTCAATTTGAAGGGAAAAATAAAAAGAAAAAAGAAACATGGTCGTTTGAGAAGAAAATGAGAGTGTGAAACTTATTTCCCTAAAAGCCAAGGTTTCAAAACTAAAGACACTAGGCGCTAGTTAGGTGGTGGGTTGGGACTTAACGCCTAGGCGGAGTAGGCAGATTTAAGTAAATTTATTACATATCGTATAACTAAGTGTTTGCTTATACTTGAAAAATACATAATTTCATTGGGGTAGAGAAACATAATGAAAATATGAGAAACAAGTATATATATATATATAATGTGTGTGTTCATCTAAGTATTCAACAAGTCTATTACAATTTATTAAAAAAATAAAATGCACAACAATGAAAGTTTTCTATTTTCTGTCTAAGTGAGAGTTGTGACCTAGGCGGGTTTGGGCAGGTTAGGCAGGCGCCTAGGCGGTCAAGACAGGCTCCTAAGTAGGTCTAGGCTCTATTTCTTAATTTTCAAATGCCTAAGGATTAATCGGGACGGTGGCCAGTTGCCTAGAGCTGAAAGTTATCTATTTCTGTCTAAGTGAGAGTCGTGACCTCGGCAGGTTTAGGCGTGTTACGCGGGTGACTAGGCGGTCTAGAGGGGCTCTTGCATAGGCCTAGGCGCCCTTTCTTAATTTTCAAATGCTTAGGGATTAATTGGAATGGTGGCCAGCTGCCTAGCACCTAGGCAGCACTAGGCATGGATTTTAGAATAGTGCTAAAAACCACTGAAATTATACGAAGACAAATGTTTTTCATCATACTTTAAACATAGTATGTCCAATGGAGGTCTTGATTGAAGGCATAATTGATGATATAGTTAGCACAACCATGCAATTGAAGATTATAGAGTTTTCTTACGCTCCTTGTAGTTGTAACGGAAAGGTACACTTGGTTGCTGTGGATAGGAAATTTGGGAGTTACCTTTTGAATAAGGATTTGATGAGGAGTGATGAGAGGGATTTGAAAAAAAAATACCATTTTGATCACCTTTGACTCTTCCTTGATTGAGCTGTTATTGTCCGTTGCATGCTCGTGGGAATCCTAGTGTACCTCGTGGGTAATTTAGTCTTTTTTACCCAAAAGTCCACGTGTCACCTCTATAATTTTCTTGATTATTTTTGGCTCCACAAATACCCCCACACCTATTAGGCTGCTCGTAGGAAAGGGCAACAGGTGTAGAGATTTTCATTTGTTTTAGGAAACATAAGATTGTTTCCTATTTTGATGTAGATAACCACTTTAATTGGAAATTAGATCCTTCTAGGAAAGAGAAATACATTATTTTTAAAGTCTATTTAAGTCTACCTTAAGTAGATGATTAAATCAACTTCAGAGAGAAATTTATTCTATCCTACAAAAGAGAGAAAGCTAGAGGATATTTGTTCCCCCTCCCCTAGTAATCTTCTTCACTTGCCCGTACAAAGGACCATCTTTCGTTGCTTTCTTCGTCTTCACGCTGCACCAAGGTAAGAATTTTTTTTTTCCTTGTCTTCTTAATTTTTTAGGAGTCTTAGGGCTTGAAATTTAGCTCGACGGGGGTCAAGGATGTGTCAAAAAATGGTTGGGGAACCATGACATGGCTGCTGCCGTGGGGCTACTTCATCTGATTGGTGCGGTAGCGGCTCAGCTTAGACCGAGGACTAGGGCCTGAGCTTAGGGCTCAGCATGTGGCTGGCCCATCCAGGGAGCTGGGGTGCTTGGGTTTGGGCCGCTACACTTCGACCCGTGTTGGATAAAGGAAGGGAGGCTCGAGCCTTATTCCTTGGCTTAGCTTATGAGCCGCTGAACTTGGCCCGTGTGAGAGATAAGAGAGAGAGAGAATGAGGCACCAGCCCCCCTCCAATTGGACTGTGTTGAGAGGCCTGTTAGGTCGAGAGAGAGAGAGAGATGAGAGCCAGCATGGGCTGGGCTCCCTTGGCTGCTGTCCTTGGGCCATAGGGCTTGATGCACTTTTTTTTTGGTGCAGCCGTCTAACAATTCTTCCTTGCATCTTTGTAGAATTTCTTCGAGTATGTCTTCTTCAAGCCACAAGAGTAATGATGGTATGCCGTCGTTGTATCGTCAAAGTGGGTTTTTGAGTAAAGTGGGCTACTTCAAAATTAATTTCGATTGACTCATTCAAAGATTTGCTTGAAGCATATAGGCGTGCCATTTCGTTTAGGATGCTTGTGAAGTGTGTCAAGGAAGGTAGCAACTGTGAGCCATGTAGTGGGGCTTAAAGAGCTATCAAGTTTCACCTCTACTACTTCGTGTTGGGATTTACTTTTCCTATGTTACGTTTCTTCCAAGAAGTGGTTTGCTGCATGTAGTGTGCCCTTGCTCAATGTTCTCCAAATATGGTCCGTGTGATGGTGGGATTCCTCAATCTAAGCCAATTCTTTTACTTGGATCTGACCGTCCATGAATTCTAGTACTTCTTTGACATAGGCCATATTGATGGAGTTGGGTAGCTGAGATCTTGCCATAGGCTTTTCGATCATTCAAGCAAGGGAGATCATGACTGGCCAAAGAGACTTTAAAGATAAGTGGAGAGTGGGGGTCTGATTCTTCCCCTGAGCTACGTGTTTTGATGATTTTCATCACCGGTAGGTAGACTGCTTAGTCTTTAGGCTATTTTGTGCTTTTGCTAAACTGCTCGCATGGGCAGTTGCAAGAAATCCACCAAGCCTGTTTCTGGAGAATCTGCTAAGATATGTGCGTTTTGAAGCCCAATCTGGTTGAAGACATGGACATGTGTGCTGAACTTGTTGATGGCGTTAGAGGGGTTGTTTGCCCAAGTTCCTTTGCAAAACATACGACCTAGTATAGGAGAATTGCTCTACTTGCCATGATGCTGAAAATGACGATTCTGGCTGTTGAGTCTATGCTCTTTGACCAAGTGGATACCAAGGCTACCAAGGAGGTGGCAACCACTATGGCAACTGAGGCTTATTTTTTCGCTGAGAAGATAAAAAAGTTGGAGTTTGAGCTCATCGTTTTGAAGGGGTCCAATACCTCTGCCCCTACTTCTCTACAACTTGGGACCGCTTGCCAGAAGATCGTTGACTTGAAGACTAGGCTTGACGTGATCCAAGTTAAGTATGAAAGTGAAAATAAGGAGATTGGTCGTTACATACCTCAGATTTAAGATCTTGAGCATGTTGTTTCTGAGCTTCATTCTACTGCTTATGCAAAAGATGAAGAGTTGATTGTTTCTTAGAATCAAGTGATCCACTTCCAGAAAATCATCAATAGGCTTGAACCCCAAATGTTTTAACTCTAAGATGCATTAAAGATCAATGAAAGTCTGAAAAAGGAAGTGGATGAGCTGTAGTATGTCCGTGTTGGCCTACTTAAGGGAATGAGCAGCTGAAAGATAAAAAGGTTGGACTCAAGGCTTCGCTTGTTCAGAGTCAGGCCAATTTCTACAAGTTAGGTTATGTATATCATCTCTTTGGTAGGCCGTCAAACTTTGAGTTTGCTAGGAAAGACTTTGAGACCTTCTTTATTTCTCAGGAATACTTTATTTCCTTTACTTTTGAGGCTTCCATTAGTGAAGTAGTCGGAGAAGTTGGTGCCTAGGCTGTGGCAGTTGGGGGTGAAGCGTTGGATGATACCGCTACTGAGAGTGTGGCGGCTGCTGAAGGTGTGGTGACCAAGTAGTTGTGAGATGTCCAAGCTACTGAAGAGTAGTATTCTAGGTAGCCTTTAGGATTTTCTTTATTTTCCTTGTTGCTTTTTTCTTTTCTTGAACTTCATCGGCCTTTGCTATTTATCTATCAATTTGCTAGAAAATTTAATAAACTTGCTTCATCCGCTTTTCTTTATCTTCACTTCTTTTGTTTATACCCAACCTTTGACCTTTAAACTAGCGGCAGGCATGCTTATTTTTTATAAGCGGACATGCTTAAGTAGCCTATATAGCCATAGGTTTTGATATAGAACATTTGCAAAGTTGTTAGCCATAGGGTTGGCAGCCGGACACTTTACTTACAGAAGCAGACGAATTCGCATAACCACTTGGCTGTTAACTTTGGTTTTCTTCAATCCTTTGAGATGTGTGGCCTGCATCACAACATACTAAAAGATTTTTGGGACATGAAATTCACTAGCCTTTCGTATCAAAAGTACGTGGTTGTATGGAATTTTGTAGGCAAAGGACCGAGAGAACTCTTTGCTCTTTATGTAACCAATTATGTGAGTTGCGTATCAAGTATCACAACACTTTAGGAATTAGTATAGATTTAAACAATCATTCCACGCTTGACGGAGATGAAACTTATCGACTGCGTAGCATGTCGGCAATGGATAAAGCTTCGTATATGCACATTAACTGTTTAACCTTTCATAAAAATGTGCGATTGTATGAGTTTAACGCAACTTACTGCTCGAAGGGCAAGCCATAAGTAGTCTTTTTGAAACTGTAGGCTACCTTAGTGCACTCGGTAGCAGTTTTAGGGTTCCAAGGCAACTGTCCATTGGGCGTACTGCGTAATGTGCCTCATCCATCTCTAATGCCTGGTTCCTCGCGGACTAGGCCAAGAGATAAAAAATCCTTCAGTTAGTTAAGCCTTGAAAAAGACCATTGTGGCTACTTCTAGGAATCTTGGCACAAGCCATTGTGCACCTAGTTACACCAGGATAACCCAACTCATCCACGTATGGATAGTCGGAGTGTTTTATCCATTCGCATTGGAGAGCAAACCCATGTGGGTGTCGGGGAATTGGTTAACCCTCTCGCACTGGAGAGCATGGTTAGTCCCTAGGGGGTGCAATTCCTGCGATAAGTCCCTAAAAAGGGCGCTATCTTTTTTTGAAGTGCAAGAATGATCAGTTGTTGTAAGCATACAACCGAGCCAAGTTGTAAATTACTTCTGAATTCCTTATTGAAAACGAGTGAAATGAATGAAAACTTAGCTATAAGGTAGGAATTGCATAACAACTGGATAATACTCGGCTTAAGAGGTGGTACCTATCAAACTGTTTGAGTCATAGAGCCTTAATTTAGTGGGAGGTCATGCATGGTACTTCTTCATATTGTAGGGGTTCCATTGTTTTTAGATCTCTTTGTCGTTCATGGTGGCGAGGGTGTAGCTACCCTTATCGCTTACTTTGCTGATCTTGTACGGAGGTGGGATCCATTTTTTTGGAGCCTTCTCTACGGGCAATGATGAAGGCTTTTCTTAGGACTAATCTCTAGGCTGGAATTACCGGATCTTGACCTTTTTGTTATAGCTAGAGAGAAACTGCTGTTGGTAGGCTACGATATAGGTGATGACCTTCTTGCGTTCTTCCTCTGCCATATCGAAGTTTGTGGCCATCTCCTTTCTGTTTTGCTCGATGCTTGGCAGTAAGGTACTGATACTTGGCATGATGACATTAGGAGGAATGATGGCTTCTGAACCAATTGCCAAGGAGAAATGAGTCTTATCGGTTGCTCGTCGTTTGGTTGTGCGATACACCTATAGATATCTGGGAAGTTCGTCTGGCCATTTTCCCTTCTTGTTGGATAAGGATTTCTTGAGGCAGTCGAGAATCGTCTTATTGGATGCTTCAGCCTGCTTATTACCTTGATGATACCTTGACGTGGACATGTGCTGCTTGACGCCATATGTTTGGAAGAACTTCACCTTCTTTGCCTAAGAATTGCGGGTCGTTGTTTGTGACGATGGATTGAGGGATGCCAAATCGGCAGATGATGTTCTTTTATATGAAGCGCTCTATATCCGATTAAGTTATGGTTGTCATAGGCTCTACTTCCACCTATTTGGTGAAGTAGTTAGTTGCCACGATCATCATGCCTCTGCCCCTAGTAGCTGGCGGCATTGGCCTTACCAGGTCGATTGCCCACTGTATGAACTGAAGGAAAAATTTATGAAGACAAGTTCATTTGAGCAACATCTACAACATGCAATTAACAACTAAAGGTGGAATCATGCTTGTAAGCACTCAAAAACAAAACTTTACCCATAAAATTCAAGACCTAGTGAGTGTGGTGAACCAAGACTCAACTCAAGAACAAAGTGAGTTGAGAAATATTTTACCTTTGTTGATTCCTCTTTGCATAAGCAAAGGTTAATCACCCAAGAGATAGGGCCTTAATTCCTTACTTCTTAGCTCCATGGATTTCTTGGATGAGGATGGTAGAATGGATTCTCCAAGTTCCCAAAATAGAGAACCTTTAAGTCTCCACACCAAGGAGAGACTAGAAGAAGAGATGAGTAACCTTGGAGGAGGAAAGATTGCTAGCTAATCTCCTCCAAGAGGCCGGCCTCCTAGAGAGAAGGAGAGACTTGTTCTATCCAATTTCCTCTAAAAGAACCCTAAATGAATTTTGGCTATAAAGTTCTTTATGTAGTCACTTCACTTAAGTGACAAAAAGAACCTAAACCTTATTTCATCAATATGGCCGGCCTTCTATGGTCTTTGGGCTGTTTGGGCCCTCTTGAATCTTTATTCATTAAGTTGTCATACAACTTAAGTCAATGGGCTTGACATTCGAAGCCTATTGGGCCTTGAGGCCCAAAACTAACCCAAGGTCTAAAACAAACTTATTTGTTTGATTAATTAACATATTAATTAATCCTAGTGATAGGAGCATATTTATGTGACTGAGCTAGCTTGTTCTCATGCATCTATGTTGTTAGTTTTTAGTTAATTATGTATTTTAAGCTATTTTTGTGTGTTTGTAGGTCCATAGGCCTTATAAAGCAATAAGATGCATTTTGGTACATTTTGGTGCATTTTGGAGTAGTTTTGGGCTTGGAATGGACAGCACATGCATGGGGCAAGGTGGATGGACGAAATTGAAGACTAAAGAGGCTAGGAATGTCTTAAAGAGAAAGAAGAATTAATGTAAAAAGGATAAAGAGCTTAGCCACAAAGAAGTGTCACTCCACTATTCACCTTTCCATCATTGTCGTGCACCACCATTGCACTCCCTTTGGATTCTTATGCCGTGCATCATCATCCATGTTCCCTCCATTGACTCATTTGTTACATCATTCCATTTCCTTTCCTTTGTCTACCATGTGCACAATATCCTGTCACCTCCTTGCACTCATTGATTCACCACTTACTCACCTTTCTACCCATGCCATGCATAATCACCCTCGTCCCCTTCATGCACTAGAATTCTTGCACTCATTTCATGCACCATTACACTCATTACACTTCATTGCCGTGCACCACCCTTGTCTCCTTCATTATTTCTGATTTCATGCATCAATACATTGAATCATTACACTCAATTGCTTCACATTCCTTGTTCCCTTCACTTATCAGATTTCATACAACTTTTACCTCCACTACATGCACTCATTGATGCACCATCCACCACCTTTGGAATCCCATGCCGTGCATCATGACATTTGCTGCACCTTTGACTCATTTCTGCACCATTCCACCTCATTTTCCTTTCTATACCATGTGCACAATCATTCATGTTCCCTAGCTGCAACACCACTCCATTTTACCCCCCATGCTTTGCATCATCACTTCACTTTCACCTTTGAATCATTTCAACACCACTTCTTGCACTTATTGCTGCAACACCACTCCATTTTACCCCCATGCTTTGCATCATTACTTCATTTTCACCCTTGAATCATTGCACACACCACCAATTCACCTTCCTTGCCGTGCACTTCCTCTATAAAAGGAAGTGTGTGTGGCAGCCATATAGTTTTAGTTTTTGATTGATCATTCATCCCCATTTCAATACAACCTTCATCCAAATACATCCATTCATCTTCACATCCATTCCTCCATACAAACAAACCTTCAAACACTCACTAACACCTTGTGCCGTAGCAAAGGACGTGAAGGAAAGTGCTTGGACGTGCTTGCTGTCCAACTTGGATCGTTGGAGCGTTTAGGTGTTTTCTTTCTTTTGTTTCTAATGTTTAAATTCATTTCCTTTCATTTTGTTGTAAATACGAGTGGCTAAACCCCTCTTGGCTAGGGGTGATTTCAAAGCCATGATTATGTGTGCAATATAATTTGATAAATTCCAATTATGAACTCTTGAATCATGAATGCAATTGGCTTAACTATTTGATTAATAACTTATTTGTATTTGTTGATTAAAGGTCGACACTTAATTGGCATGCATAAATCCGATGCTAGAATATAAGAAAGTTTCACATAATCGTTATAAACTTATATTCATAAGTAGTGGAGGTCGCTTATAAACGATCGCGTTAAGTTTAATTCTAGGATGAGTGACATGATGTCATAGTTGCAAGTGCATTGTCAATGCTTATGATTTTCATTAAATGTAATGATCTTTGATTGTATCTCTATTATGATGTCATGTAGGGAACTTTTGAAGAATGTTTTGGGTTGTCGAATGATGTCATCCAATCCAATAAAATAAGGAAAATCTGAGGGTTAACTAGTGATGTCACAGTTAATTTGGGGCATTGTCGTTCATAATTCAATGAAGTAGTAACTGGAAATCGAGTTGTTTGCATACATGTCATGTGTGGAGAAAAAGCCTCTAGCTATCCTATCCATCATCTTATTTCTCAAATTTATTTTACAATCTGTCTAGTTTTTCATACTTGTTTGTTTGTTTCAACTTCATCCAAATCAAAACCCCCCTTTTAGTTTCTTGTTTCAAAGTGTTTCAAATCTGTTTTAGCTTGTGTTTTTAAGTGTTTTGATACAAGTGAGTCAATTTTCGTCCAAAGTCATTCCTAGTGTCTAGTTTAAGTTTATTTGGTTGTTTTAAGCTGTTTTGAGTATTTTAAGTTTGCTTTGAGTCTTGTGAGTCTTGTTAAGTGTTTTTAAGTTTAATTTTATGTTTTTGAGTCAGTTTAGAGGTTATTAGCAAGCCCTCCTAATCTCCGGTCCAGAACGATCCCTACTTATACTACAATTGTCAAAAGAGGGTTAAATTTGTGTGTTAAGTTAATTTTTGCATCAAGTTTTTGGCGCCGTTGTCGGGGATTAGCAACTTTGCTAATCCCTTGTTATTTCTTTTTGTTTATTTTCTTTTGTTTTTGTTCCTAGCTGCTGATTTTACTTGTTTTCTTGTTTTAAGTGGTTTATGACTCGAAGTTCTCAACCTGTTCATAAGCACATCCTTGACTTTGACGATGATTTTGAATGAACCTTGAGACGAGCAAGGAATCAACAAGAACCCCAACCATCTCAACCTGCACCAGATCTTGAAGAAGACAAAGTAGAAGAGCAAGAGGAGGCCACAACAAGGACTTTTGAAGAAGTCCAAGATATGGCAGTAGACAATCGAACAATCAAAGAGCTTTCTGCTTCGGGATTGGACAATGCTCTGCCTTTATGCATTCAATATCCAAGGGCGGCCCAAAACAAGATCGAAGAGTTCGAATTAAAGTCTAGTTTATTGCACCATATTCTTAAGTTCCATGGGTTGTCCATGGAAGATCCTAATAAACATTTGAAGGAGTTCGAGGTTGTTTGTTCGAGCATGACCCCTGTGAAGGTTGATGGGAGCATTCTGAAAATGAAGGCTTTTCCCTTTTCTCTCTTGGAAAAGGCTAAAGATTGGTTGTATGAGCTAGCCCCATAACTGTCACATCATGGGAGAGTATGAAACGGGCATTTTTGGAGAAGTTTTTCCCAACTTCTCGAGTTATTCTACTACGTAAAAGGATTAGTAGCATTCAGCAAAACCAAGGTGAATCCTTTCCCACTTACTATGAGCGTTTTAAAACCCTTGTCAATTGAACGCCAAATGCTAGACGCCTCAGCGGGAGGAGCTTTGGTAGACAAAACACCCATGGCTGCCAATACCTTAATTGCTAACCGAGCATTGAGTGCTTAACAATATGAAGGCGTTGGTCAAAGAGACAACCCACGACAGCAACAAGTTAATGAGGTAAGTGCTATTTCTGAACTTCAAAATCAAATGGCTAATCTTACTACTTTTCTTTCACAAGTGGTTGAAAAACCAAAAGAACAAAGTGTAGCTGCTTGTGGCGTGTGCTCAATGAATGGACATCTCAAGGATAAGTGCCCTCAATTGATCGAGAACGGAGGGTGGGAATTTGCCAACGTCGTGGGTTTTGGGAGTCAAAACCAACCAAGGAATGATCAGTTCTCGAATACATACAATCCAGGTTGGAGAGATCATCCAAATTTCAAATGGAGGGAGCCCCAAGAAACCCAACAACAAAGTGCATTCAGACAGCAACCTTCGGGATTATATCAAAGGCCGTATGCACCCGCACAACCCCAAACACAACCTGCCCAAAATAACTCAGGTTCGTCTTTTGATAATGCTCAAGTTATTCAGTTACTAACTATGTTGGCGAAGGGTCAGGAAAATCAAGCAAAAGATATGCACAATTACGCCAAAGAAGTGCAAAATCAAGCTCGAGAGGTGACTGAATTGAAGAGACAAATAAGACAAATGGCTGAGTTCATGGGGCAATTTAGTAGAGAACCAGGTAAGTTACCTAGATCAACTGATGTGAATCCAAAGGGAGGCTTCGAATTTGCCCAAGCCATCGCTTTGCAAAGTTGGATATGATCCCAGCCCATCTAAATCCAATCAAAATGAGGACGAAATGATGCAATCTGAAGAGAAGGAACAAGGCCTGCCCTCGGCAAGGATTGAGCAATCTTTGCCACAACCACCTACACACCCTAATTCGACCACCAAAGGTAAGTTGGGTTCAAATTCCATGACTTCTAATTCCATTCCAACCAATGCATCATTTCCTCGCAAGTTTATGTAATCAAAGAAGGATAAGAGTGACAAAGACATCCTTGACACATTCAGAAAGGTGCAAGTCAACATTCCACTTTTAGATGCAATTAAACAAGTCCCCAAGTATGCTAAGTTCCTGAAAGAGTTGTGCACTACAAAGAAGAGGGCTTCGAACAAAGAGGTGGTAAGGTTAAGTGAGAATGTCTCAGCTGTGTTGCAACGAAAATTACCTCATAAGTGCAAAGATCTAGGCAGTTTTACAATTCCTTGTGTTATAGGAAATACTTGCTTTGAATCTGCCATGTTAGATCTAGGTGCATCAATAAATGTCATGCCTTATTCAATATATGATCTATGAACTTGGGAGAATTAAAAAATGATAGAGTGATCATTCAACTGGCTGATAGATCTAATGCGTATCTAAAAGGTATTTTGGAGGATGTTTTAGTGCATGTGAATCACCTAGTCTTTCCGGCAGACTTCTACGTGCTTGAAATGGAAGACTCGAACCATTCCCCTCAATTACCAATATTACTTGGCCAACCATTCATGAAGACTGCTGGTACAAAGATAGATGTATCCAGGGGAACATTGACTATGGAATTTGATGGGGAAGTTATTGATTTCAATATTTCTGATGCTATGAGATATCCTCATGATGGTCACTCTTGTTTCTCTATTGATGTGATTGACTCTTGGGTGCAGGAATTCCGAGTGAGGATGCACTTGAAAAGACTCTCACGAAAAACGTTGGACTAAAAAATGAAGGGTTATCACTTAGGCATGCACACGGCAACAACAAGGAACATCTTACCGTGCCTATTCAAGAAGAATTGGTGGAGATGGTTGCTGCCCTAGAGTTAAATCCAAGGAATATTGGTAAGTCTCGTAACCTAATTTCAATTCGCAATTCGACTAACAAGTTGCTTCCTTCTGTAATCCAGCCCCCTTCCCTAGAGCTTAAACCATTGCCGAGCCATTTGAAATATGTGTTTTTTGGAGAACAAGAGATGATGCCCGTCATCATCTCTTATTCACTCACTGCACAAGAGGAGGACAAGTTGGTGAGGGTGCTTCGGGAATACAAAACTGCCATTGGGTGGACATTGGCCGATATCAAGGGAATTAGCCCTACCACTTGCATGCATCAAATATTCTTGGAAGAAGGAGCCAAACCATCTAGAGAAGCACAATGCCGGCTCAATCCACCCATGATGGACGTTGTGAAGAAGGAAATCATCAAGCTACTAGATTGTGGAGTGATTTACCCAATTTTTGATAGCTATTAGGTCTCGCCGGTCCAAGTTGTTCCTAAAAAGTCTGGAGTCACTGTGGTAAAAAATGAAGATAATGAGCTTGTGCCCACCCGAATCCAAACCAGATGGAGAGTTTGTATTGACTATCAGAAGCTCAATGCTATGACAAGAAAAGATCACTTCCTGCTGCCCTTTATTGATCAAATGCTGGAAAGGTTAGCCGGTCATTCATTTTATTGTTTTCTTGATGTCTATTCGGGTTATAATCAGATTGTGATAGCTCCCTATGACCAAGAAAAGACTACCTTCACATGTCCTTTTGGTACCTTTGCTTATCGACGTATGCCATTTGGGCTATGCAACGCACCAACCATATTCCAAAGGTGTATGGTAAGTATTTTCTCAGAATTTGTGGAAAAGATCATTGAAGTGTTTATGGATGACTTTAGTGCTTTTGGTGACTCATTTGATGCATGCTTGAATAATCTTACTCTGATCTTACAACGATGCATCGAAACTAATCTTGTCTTGAATTGGGAAAAATGCCATTTTATGGTAAAACAAGGTATAGTTTTGGGGCATATCATATCAGAAAAAGGGATTGAGGTTGATAAATCTAAAATAGATCTTGTACGTCACTTACCTTCTCCCACTTCAGTGAGGGAGGTTCGTTCTTTTTTTGGCCATGCAGGATTTTATAGGAGATTCATCAACGATTTCTCAAAAATCGCCCAACCCCTTTGTGTTGGAAATGTGCCCTAAAACCAATCATATGATGATACTTTACGGACATTTCGCATGTTAAACTAATCTAGTTTAACTATAAAAGGCAAAGATTATTGTTTGAGCCGTCTCATATAAATGTTATATGCTTAAACGATAAAGTCCAAGGAATATGTGATTGGGAGAATGCGATCTAAAGAAGTTAGATTCATAAGACCATTCTTTCGTAGACACATCCTAAACGTTCCTGATCATAGGATTGCCAATTAGGCATTGACAGTCCGTTAAGATCAGTACGTGCTGTATCTTTTCTCAGGGAGAGTGACTAGTCTCGAGTCATTGGTGTGTGTGACATCAAGACAAGTACGTAGGTGCTCAATAGAGAATGAGTTCACTGAACACGATCAACGAAGAGTTCTCATATTCATGTCACATGAGAACTCATGGTTGGGATAATGCAAAGTAGTCCTTTGACCTGAGGCATCGTCGTTGTCTTGTGGTTAAGTCCTTGATCTTTGATTATGTCAAACATCATTCCATTGGAGTGTCCACGGCATCGTTGGGGTTAAGCCACTTAGCCATGGAGGCAAGTGAATGCGCAACAAGGGATCTCTAACCTTCAAACTGTTTGAGGGAGAATACTCTATGATATGATTTAGAATTTCTGGCTAGAGTATGAATGAGATTTAGGAATGCGTTCCAAATCACATTCAAGGTAATCATATAAGCACACGAATCACATTGGATAGTAGACATGAATAAATAAACTATCAAACCAAACAATGTGGTCAAGAGTATTAGAGAAAGACCGTATTGCATTTGTAATCCTAAACTGAATAGGTTCTCCACCTCTTCTGATTAGCTTGGGTAACCATGATATGCTGCTAAGTGTCACTCTTGGTTTGTGGAAGCCCTAAATGTGTATAATCACTAAAGGGAGAATTGAAAGTAAGTTTCAATTCACAATCGATTTGAAAGAGTTTGAATCGCCCACTGCCTCGCTAAAAGGAACCTAATGGATCGTACACCGTGTAAGGTGGAGATTGAAGAAATAATGGAGATGAGTAAGAATAATTAAATGGTTTAATTATTTATGGCAAAGATTAATTAATATGTTAATTAATCAAACGAATAAGTTTGTTAAAGACCTCGGGATAGTTTTGGACGTTTAGGCCCAATGGGCTTCGAACGTCAAGCCCATTGACTTAAGTTGTATGACAACTTAATTCACAAAAGCCCAAAAGCCCAAACAACACCCTAAGGCCGGCCATATGGTTAAGGGTAGTGAACTTGGACTTATTTACAAGTTTGCCACTCAAATGAATAAAGGTATAAATATGACTTTATAGCCAAAATTCATTAAGGGTTTGTTTTTGGAGAAAATTGGAGAGAACATGTCTCTCCATTTCTCTCTAAAGAGGCCGGCCCCCTTGGAGGGTGCATCTAGCAATCCCACTACTCCAAGGTCACTCATTTCTTCTCCAATCTCTCCTTGGTGAAGAGACTTAGAGGTTCTCAATTTTGGGAACTTGGAGAAACCTTTTCATCCATCCAAATCCATAGATTTAAGATGCAAGGAATGAAGGCCTTCTCTTTGGGTGATTAGCCTTTGCTTATGCAAAGAGGAATCTACAAAGGTATAAATCTCAACTCACTTTGTTTTGAGTTGATTAATGGTTCACCAATCTACTAGGCTTTGAATTTCATGGTTAATGTTTTGTTTTTAAGTGCATGCAAGCATGATTCCGCCTTTAATTGTTAATTGCATGCTTATTGATGTTGCTTAAATGAACATGTTTTCACAAAATTATCCTTCACTTTGCCGTTTACTCCAAAAGGAAGTAGCCTTCGAGTTCAACAGGAAGTGTGAGACCGCTTTCAAAACCCTCAAGGACATGTTGACTTCGGCCCCCATCATCAGGCCACCAGATTGGAGCCTTCCATTTGAGCTAATGTGTGATGCATCCGATTATGCCATTGGTGCTGTTTTAGGCCAAATGAGGAACAAATAGCCCCACGTCATCCACTACGCTTCCCGGACCCTAAATGATGCTCAATTGAATTATTCTACCACTGAGAAAGAACTTCTTGCAGTTGTATTTGCTTTAGATAAATTTCGTTCATACTTACTTGGCACTAAAGTGATTGTATATTCTGACCATGCATCGTTGAAGTATCTTCTTACCAAGAAGGAGGCCAAACCAAGGCTGATTCGTTGGATGCTCCTACTTCAAGAGTTCAACATTGAAATAAGAGACAAAAAAGGGAGTGAAAACGTGGTGGCTGACCACCTCAGCCGTTTAGTGCACGAGGAGGACTCCTTACCCATTCTAGAGACATTCCCTGACGAGCAATTGCTATCCCTAGAGGTAAGTGAGCCCTGGTATGCTGATTTGGTCAATTATTTGGTCATAAAACAAGTTCCTAGAACTTTAGATAAATACAAGTGTGATAAACTCAGAAATGATGCACGATTTTATGTGTGGGATGATCCATATTTGTGGAAGTATTATCCTGATCAGATTATTCGTATATGTGTGCACAATTTCGAGTTTAATTCAATTCTTGCATTTTTCCATAGTTATGCATGTGGGGGTCATTTTGGCACCCAAAAGACAGCCCTTAAGGTTATAGAGAGTGGTTTCTATTGGCCTACATTGTTTAAGGAAGCTAGAACATTTTGTATAACTTATTATAGATGCCAAAGAACAGGTACAATAGGTGCCAAGGACCAAATGCCGCAAACCCCCATCTTTAATGTGGAGATCTTTGATGTATGGGGTATGGATTTCATGGGACCCTTTCCGCCCTCATATGGTTTTACTTATATTTTGCTAGCCGTTGATTATGTGTCGAAATGGGTGGAAGCCAAAGCCACCCATACTAACGATTCTAGAGTGGTGGCAGATTTTATCAAGGCTAACATCTTTTCCAGATTTGGCATGCCGAGGGTGTTCATAAGCGGTGGAGGCTCCCACTTTTGCAATCGTACCATTGAGGCGCTGTTTAAAAAGTACAATGTGAAGCATCGGGTTTCCACGCTATACCACCCTTAAACAAGTGGCAAAGCAGAAGTCTCGAATAGAGAAATCAAGCAAATCTTGGAGAAGACTGTTGGGCCAAACCGGAAGGATTGGAGCTTGAGTTTAGATGATGCACTGTGGGCATATCGCACTGCCTACAAAACACCTCTAGGGATGTCTCCATTTCGACTAATCTACGACAAGTTGTGTCACCTACCTGTGGAACTTGAGCACAATGCGTATTGGGTTGTGAAAACATTTAATTTGGACTTAGATGCTGCTGGAATGAATAGGAAGCTCCAACTGAATGAACTTGAGGAGATACGGAACGAAGCTTATGAGAATGCGCAAATTTACAAGGAGAAAACAAAGGCGTTTCATGACAAAATGATTCGGGGAAAAACATTCTCAATTGGATAGAAAGTGCTACTATTCAATTCCCATCTACGATTGTTCCCTGTAAGTTACAGTCTAAGTGGATTGGGCCATTTGTTGTGACTAATGTTTTTCGCCATGGTGCAGTCCAAGTTAAAAGCTTAAGGAACGGCGACGAATTCAAAGTGAACGGGCATCGTCTGAAGCTATACTATGAGAGTGATGTGGGGCAGATTGTGGAAGAAATCCCACTCAGTGCCTTGGGCCCTATCCAGGCTTAGAAGGAAGTTTCGTCCGGCTGCAAGACGTTAAAGCAAGCGCTTTTTGGGAGGCAACCCATGTTTTGCATTCCTAAAAACCTTCATTTTTCTGCAGTTTTATTTTTCCATGATTGTAATTTTTTTTGGTTGCTTGTTTAATTGTTTTTGGTGTGGGTTTATTTTTGAAACATTGACAGATATGCAAGGTATTTTTACATTAAAATTCATTGAAAATGAACAAGAGGCAGAAAAATATAAGAGTCTTCACAAAGGCTGCTTATGAGAAGTCTCAGTAGTCAGCGGAGCCACAGAAGGAGGAGGTATCAGAGGTTGACCATTTGGAGCTTCACTACGCGGTACAGCCCTAGAAGACGAAGGCAAATGCTGTTGGAACAAACCCACAAACCTCTGATGATCAAGTAAAATCTGACCATCAGCTTCTTGCATCTGGTCAATTTTCCTCTTCATGTTTGTAGCATAGTTATGTGCAAGCCTGTGCAACTGTTTATTCTCATGCTTGAGCCCTCTAATCTCCTGTTTGAGACTCGTCACTTCAGCCGCCAATGATTCAACTTGACGGGTTCGAGCAAATAGACATTGGGCCATATTAGACACAGAACCTGCACACTGCACACTGAGAGCCAGAGAATCCTTAACAACCAACTCATCAGACCGTTTGGAAAGTAGTCTGTTATCTTTGGAAGTGACAAGGTTCCGGGCCACCACCGCAGCGGTCATATTATTCTTCATCATCGAATCCTCAACGGTAAGAGGACCAGTAGGGGATATGAAAGATGGGCGCCATATGTTGTCTGGAGAAGGCATAGATGCCTCTTCACGAAGGTTCAAGTCAAAACGACAGTCAGAGGGGACAGACATTTTCAAAGGTGTTGAAGAAAGAAGAGGTCGGATAAATCGAGATCTTAGAAGTGCAATGAAGGGAGTTTCTACAGGCGGAAATTCAAGTGTGTTTTGAAATGAACTGCGTGCCTCTATAAAAATCAGCACTCGACGGGATTTTAGAGATCGAAGAGGCGAGCTCAGAAATCAAAGAGGCCAATTCAAAAATCGAAGAGACGCTAGCTTTCTCAAAAGCTGGGCTTGCTTAGAACCCACGGGCCATCATCTTTTCTAGATTTGTCTGCACTTGTCACATGCAACCTTTGCACTCGATGGAGCTTAGAAATTGAAGAGGCAAGCTCAGAAATTGGAGAGGCATTTGCTTTTCCAAACGTATCAGCATCTGTCACATGCATACTCAGCTTTGCAGAAATCACGGGCAATTTGTCGAAGTGCCGATTTCAGATATCGAAAAGGCACCTGCTTTTCCAGACGTGTCAGCATCTGTCACATGCACACTCAGCCTTGCGAAAATTACGGGCAATTTGTCAAAGATTTCTGGTGACGTAGAAAGCACGTGAAGTTTATTGTTCAATCATCCAACGGTTGTCGACAAGAGTGAAAGAATAGTACCGGTTATTAATTCATATAAATGTCGACCTTCACCCTCCATTGCAAGGCAGACATACATAACCCTTCTTCATCTTCGAGAATGCCTTTCCAACAAAGCTTCTCGAGTCACTCAGTGTTCCTAATTCCCTGGGATACCTCTGCAAACAACTCATCAAAAGCAAAAGTATTTCATATCATGAAGGTTGAAAGCAAGAGTATCTCATATCAAGCTTTCTCACTGTCCTTCTCCTTGTCGTTGTTTTTCACCTGCAGTACAAGGAGAAAGAGAAAAATCAGCTAGCACTTGGTATCAATCTTCAGATCTGGAACCGACTGCCTGGAACCCCCTTCTGATTGCTTACCTAGCCATGCTCTCGAGTACTTATTTTCAACATCTTATGCTTCCTCAAGCTACCACATCTGCTTGGGGAACAGATAAGGGAAGTGAAAATGATACCTCGAAGCATGTGGAGACAATGTGCTAATGCATCCTCAGCTAGGGATAAGGAAAAAGAAAGCAAATGGTCGGCACTTGGATAGATTGAACAAAGAAACAGACCAACACCTCTACCTCGTGCCTGCCTGCCATGCAGAAGAAACAAGCAGAGAAAAATGCAGACTACACAACCAAGGAACTCTAATATCCCTCGCTCAGAATTCCAAACCAGTTCGAGATCAAAACTGTGGAAAGTCAACAAGATCATCTATCTCCAAAACCAGATTTGCGTTCTTAAACTCTACTCTGTCTGGTTTTTACTTTGCTATACTTGTCATGTTTATTCGTTGTTTGTTTGTTTGCTTGTTTTTGTATGAGTTTATGCTTGAAACACTGAGGACAATGTTTGATTTAAATGTGGGCGGGGGTAACCAAGTTGTTTTGCATAAAATTCGTAGGAATTTATCACCCATTATTTCTAGTGTTGTTCCTTGCTGTTTTTAAGTGTTTTGGAGTGTTTTAGTGTGTTTTGACATAAAAATCCGAAAATCTCATAAAAATTTGAAAAATTGTTTTGAAAAACCCAAAAAGAGTTGTTTTTGTGTGTTTATTTGTGTCTTAGGGTACCTTCCAACACAATGATGAGGATTTGGTTTTTAATTACATGACTTTTAAAGAGAGTTATAAACATGGATGAAAATTTGATTTACTCTTTGGTGTATGCTTGGTTGTGGTTATAATTTATGAATTCACATGCAATCATAAAGGAAAAATCAGTTTTTGTATCATGTTTGAAGGAAGGAACTCAAATGAACGCTACAACTTTGTGAGACTTGAGCCTAAATGTTTATTTGGAGAGTTAATAATCTGTGCATCATTGTTTTCTAAAGTCGTTGCATGATCTCATTATTCTTTGCTTGGTTGCTACTTAGAAGGCGTTTCATCATTTAGTTCCAAATGCTAGAACTCATGCCTATTTCATTCAAAGCATGCTATTGATTTGCATAACACATATTCAAGATGAAGTTGTGTAGTGACCACCAAAGCCAAATTGTTGTGCCCCTATTTCATTATGTGTTTAAGTTTAACCCCGTTGAGCCTTGTTAAGCCTATGTTCTTTGTTAACCCACACTATCCTTACCTAGCCTAGTTTTAGGACCATCCATACCCTTGTTCTTGAAGCATAGTAAAACATGACTTAAAATGAACTTTTTTTTTTTTATCAATGTATTGCAGAAAGCAAGTGTGGGGGAAGTGATTCTTGTGTGTGTGTGTGTGCCAAAGTCCTTAATAAGGCACGGGTAGAAAAGAAAAAAAAAAGAGTGAAAAGAAAAAAAAAAGAATTGAAAAGAGTATGAAAAAGAGCTCTAAAGTGTTGTTTGTTAAAAAAGGGTCCAAAACATTGAATTCGGCCCTAAGTGTTGCATGAATCTTCCCTTTGCATTTAAAAGTTGATTCTGCATTCTAAAGTGATTTCCAAGTGTCTATTTCATTCATTTGCTTGCTATCGCTTTAAGAACGTTTGTTATCCCTATCCTTTCTTTGTTAGCCATTACCCCCAAGCCCTGTTACAACCCTTGACTTCAATCTTGAGTGTTGTGTGTTTCAATTTGTGGAGTTCGAAATTGGTATGAGCCTATGGTGTCACTGGTTCTCGCATCTAAGTAGTAGCATTCCATTCATGAGATCATATCTAAACATGCTTAATAACTCCAGAAAATTGCTTTCTTTGTTATAACATATGTGAGTCCTAGTCTTTTGTGTTTACATCAATCTTCTCACATATACTAGTGTAGGGTGTGTAGTCAGAAAATGTGTGTGAAAATAGAGAGTATCTTGTAAGGAATTGAGCAAATTCTCTAAGGCATGTTACTACATTCAAAACATTGTTTTAATTGGTTAATTGTGAACTAGTAAGTGGTGACTGTGATTAAGTATGTGCTCATGTTTCATTAAAAATCCCTGAGGCAAATGTTGGAAGGTCTAGGTTGTGTTTTGTTTGTTTCGTTTGTTTTGTTTTGCTCGAGAACTAGCAAAAGCTAAGTGTGGAGGAATTTGATAGGAGCATATTTATGCGACTGAGCTAGCTTGTTCTCATGCATCCATGTTGTTAGTTCTTAGTTAATTATGTATTTTAAGCTATTTTCGTGTGTTTGTAGGTCTATAGGCCTTATAAAGCAATAAGATGCATTTTGGAGCAGTTTTGCGCTTGGAATGGATAGCACATGCATGAAGCAAGGTGGATGGATGAAATTGAAGACTAAAGAGGCTAGGAATGTGTTAAAGAGAAAGAAGAATTAATGTAAAAAGGACAAAGAGCTTAGCCACAAAAGGGTGTCACTCCACCATTCACCTTTCCATCATTGTCGTGCACCACCATTGCACTCCCTTTGGATTCCTATGTAGTGCATCATCATCCATGTTCCCTTCACTGACTCATTTGTTGCATCATTCCACTTCCTTTCCTTTGTCTACCATGTGCACAATATCCTTTCACCTTATTGGACTCATTGATTCACCACTTACTCACCTTTCCACCTATGCCATGCATAATCACCCTTGTCCTCTTCATGCACCAGAATTCTTGCACTTATTTCATACATTCATTACACTTCATTGTCGTGCACCACCCTTGTCTCCTTTATTATTTCTGATTTCATGCATCAATACATTGAATCATTACACTCAATTGCTGCACACTCCTTGTTCCCTTCACCCATCAGATTTCATACAACTTTACCTCCACTACATGCACTCATTGATGCACCATCCACCACCTTTGGAATCACATGCCGTGCATCATGACATTTGCTGCACATTTGACTCATTTCTGCACCATTCCACCTCCCTTTCCTTTCTATACCATGTGCACAATCATTCATGTTCCCTAGCTACAACACCACTCCATTTTACCCCCCATGCTTTGCATCATCACTTCACTTTCACCTTTGAATCATTTCAACACCACTTCTTGCACTCATTGCTGCAACACCACTCCATTTTACCCTCCATGCTTTGCATCATTACTTCATTTTCACCCTTGAATCATTGCACACACCACCAATTCACGTTCCTTGCTGTGCACTTCCTCTATAAAAGGAAGTGTGTCTGGCAGCCATATAGTTTTAGTTTTTGCTTAATCATTCATCCCCATTTCAATACAACCTTCATCCAAACACATCCATTCCTCCATACAAACAAATCTTCAAACACTCACCAACACCTTGTGCCGTAGCAAAGGAAGGGAAGGAAAGTGCTTGGACGTGCTTATTGTCCAACTTGGATCGTTGGAGCGTTTAGGTGTTTCCTTTCTTTTGTTTCTAATATTTAAATTCATTTCCTTTCGTTTTGTTGTAAATATGTGTGGCTAAACCCCTCTTGGCTAAGGGTGATTTCAAAGCCATGATTATGTGTGCAATATAATTTGATAAATTCCAGTTATGAACTCTTGAATCGTGAATGCAATTGGCTTAACTATTTGATTGATAACTTATTTATATTTGTTGATTAAGGGTCGACACTTAATTGGCATGCATAAATCCGATGCTAGAATATAAGAAAGTTTCACATAATCATTACAAACTTCTATTCATAAGTAGTGGAGGTCGCTTATAAACGATCGCGTTAAGTTTAATTCTAGCATGAGTGACATGATGTCATAGTTGCAAGTGCTTTGTCAATGCTTATGATTTTCATTAAACGTAATGATCTTTGATTGTATCTCTATTATGATGTCATGTAGAGAACTTTTAAAGAATGTTTTGGGTTGTCGAATGATGTCATCAAATCCAATAAAATATGGAAAATTTGAGGGTTAACTAGTGATGTCACAGTTAATTTGGGGCATTGTCGTTCATAATTCAATGAAGTAGTAACTGGAAATCAAGTTGTTTGCATACATGTCATGTGTGGAGAAAAAGCCTCTAGCTATCCCGTCCATCATCTTATTTCTCAAATTTATTTTACAATATGTCTTGTTTTTCATACTTGTTTGTTTGTTTCAACTTCATCCAAATCAAAATCCCCATTTTAGTTTCTTGTTTCAAAGTGTTTCAAATCTGTTTTAGCTTGTGTTTTTAAGTGTTTTGATTCAAGTGAAAGTCAATTTTCGTCCAAAGTCATTCCTAGTGTCTAGTTTAAGTTTATTTGGTTGTTTTAAGCTGTTTTGAGTATTTTAAGTTTGCTTTGAGTCTTGTGAGTCTTGTTAAGTGTTTTTAAGTTTAATTTTATGTTTTTGAGTCAGTTTAGAGGTTATTAGCAAGCCCTCCTAATCCCTGGTCCAGAACGATCCTTACTTATACTTATACTACAATTGTCAAAAGAGGGTTAAATTTGTGCGTTAAGTTAATTTTCGCATCACCTAGCCATAAACAATTAAACCATTTAATTGTTCTTGCTCAACTCCGTTGTTTCTTCAATCTCTACCTTACACGGTGTATGATCCATTAGTTTTCTTTTAGCGAGGCAGTGGACGATTGTTACTCTTAACAATCGATTGTGAATTGAAACAACATTTCAATTCTCCCTTTGATGAAGATTACCAGGGCTTCCACAAACCATGAATGACACCTAGTAGTATGTCATGGCTACCCAAGCTAATCAGAAGAGGTGGAGAACCTATTCAGTTTAGGATTACAATGCAATACAGTCTTTCTCTAATACAATACTCTTAACCACATTATTTGGTTTGATAGTTTATTCATGTCTACTATCCAATGTGATTCTCTGACTTATATGATTACCTTAAATGTAATTTGGAACGACTTCCTAAATCTCATTCATACTCTAGCCATAGATTCTTAATCATATCATAGAGTATTCTCCCTCAAACGTTTTGAAGGTTAGAGATCCCTTGTTGTGCATTCACTTGCCTCCATGGCTAAGTGGCTGAACCCCAATTATGCCGTGGACACCTTTTGACGGAGTGACTTTGACATAGTCAAAGATCAAGGACCTAACCACAAGACAACTATGATGCCTCAGGTCAAATAACTATTTTGCATTATCCCAACCATGAGTTCTCATGTGACATGAGTATAAGAACTCCTTATTGATCGTGTTCAGTGGACTTATTCTCTATTGAGCACCTACATGCTTGTGTTGGTGTCAATTACAGTCACTCTCCCTAAGAGAAGACATAACACGTACTGATCTTAACATACTGTTAACGCCCAATCAGCAATCCTATGATCGAAAACGTTTAGGATATGTATACGAAAGAGAATGGTTTCATGAATCTAACTTCTTTAGATCACATTCTCCCAATTGCATATTCCTTGGACTTATTATTTAAGCATATAACATTATGGCTTAAAACAATAATCTGTACCCTTTATATTAAACTAGATTAGTCTAACATGTGAAATGTCAGTAAAGTGTCATCATATGATTGGTTTTAGGGCACATTTCCAACATGATTGGCCAATGACTCGTTTGCAGGTATAATTCACTAGCAGGCAATGCTGGTACTGGCTTGTAACGTTGATAGTGGTCACACTTATGTACTAATTCCTTAGCATCTCGATGTATAGTAGGCCAATAATAGTCTACATTAAGTGGTTTATGTGCTAAGGATTGACCTCCAAAATTTCCACAAACCCCTTCATGGATTGAATTTAGAACCTTTAGGTTGTCTAGAGGCGCTGGGCAGCGGAGATGTGGCCCAGTATAGGATCTTCGGACGAGAATGTCGTTCCAAATGTAGTAGTGTGTTGCTTTCGTTTGGAGTTTTCTAGACTCCAATTTTTTCATGGGGGAATGTGCCATTGACCAGGTAGTCTCTAATATAATCTTGCTAGTTTGGAGTTGTACTAACTTGTGACACCTAGGCTGTTAGCTCCGACTCTATGCTTGGTTTTTTTAGACACTACACTGGAACAAAGTGTTTGAGTTGATGGTCGAGGGCAGAGCCTAGGCTGACTAGCGTGTTCGTGTGGGTGTTGTTTGCCTGCGAAACTTGAGTAAGGGTGTAAGTCTGAAATCCCTCAAGCTGTTTTCGTACCTTCTCTAGGTATTACACCATCTTCTGATGCTTTGCCGTGTACTCCCCGGTAGTCTAGCTAGTGATTAGCTGGGAATCATAATGAATTGCAAGCTTTTTCACCGCCAAGTCATCAACCATTCGGAGGCTTGCTAGTAGGGCTTCGTACTCTGCTTCATTGTTAGATACTTTGAAGCCTAGAGTGATCATCTACTCAAGTATCGAACCGTCTGAAGTGACAAGAACCACGCCTGCTGGATGCGCCGTTGCCGTGCAAATGCTAGAAGTCACCATCGGTAAGGCAGGCCTGGCTAAGGCTTGCTCGGTTGCCTTCGAGACATAGTTGGGTTGCTCTGTTGCATTGCCTAGGCTAAGCGTGAATTCTGATATAAAGTTTGCAAAGGCTTGGGCCTTTATAGCCGTGCGGGGTTGGTAAACTAAGCTGTGTTGGTCAAGTTCTAACGCACATTTCATTACTCGTTGAGAATTGTTAGGGTCATGTAGAATTGTTCGTAGAGGATATTGAGTCATGATGATGACTATATGGGCTTGAAAATATGGTTTGAGCGTTTAAGTCGCAATAACTAATGCTAAAATTAATTTCTCGATCTTCGGATATCTGGTTTCCACATCGAAGAGAGCTTTAAAAGTGTAGAATACTAGCAGTTGGGCCCCCAACTATTCTCGTATGAGGGCAGAACTCACTACTACTTTTGAGACTGCCAAGTAAATGTATAAGTCTTTTGCTACTTTCGACTTGGATAGTAAGGGAGGTGATGTGATATACTTCTTAAGGTCTTGGAAAGCTTTTTCACACTCATCATCCCATTTGTCTCTCTGTGCCCTCTTTATTGCTTTGAAAAAAGGGTTGCATCGATCGATGAACAGCAAGAGGAAGTGGTTGAGCGTGGCTACTTATGCAGTCAAGCTTTAGATTTCCTTTAAGATAGTTGGAGACTTCATCTCTAGGATTGCTTGGATTTGCTTAGGATGTGCTTCGATTCATCAATGGGTTACTAGGTACCCTAAGAATCTACCTGAAGATACTCCGAATGTGCATTTGGCGGTATTGAGCTTCATCTTGGACTTTTTAAGGATATCGAAAGTTTTTGTCAAGTTGCCAATGTGGTCTAATCACTGCTTGCCCTTCACCATGATGTCGTCGATGTAGGCCTCTATGGTTACTCCAATTTGCTTCTTGACCATCATGTTTACTAGTCATTAGTAAGTAACTCCCGTATTCTTGAGGCCAAAAGGCATGACTTTGTAGCATTAGGTGCCTCGTTCGATCACGAACGAGATTTTCTCCTTGTCGGGCTCGTGCATGGCTATTTGGTTATAGCCAAAGTATGCATCCAAGAAACTGCGCAGCTGGTTCCCGAAAGTTGAATTTACCAGTAGATCAATTCAGGGAATTGGATAAGGATCATTCCGGTATGCTTTGTTGAGGTCGATGTAGTCTACGCAAGCCTTCCATTTTCCCTTCTCCTTCTTCATTACTAGCAAGATGTTTGCAAGCCATGCTGAGTGTGTTACCTCTTCTATGAATCTGCCCTTTAGTAGCTTGTCGATTTCTGCTTCAATGATCGCCACTCAATCGGGTGTTAAATTTATTTTCTTTGGATCACCGATTTGGTAGAAGGGTCGATGTGCAGCTTGTGGCAAGTTATCTTCGGGTGGATGCTAAGCAAGTCGGAAAGTAACCATGCAACGATATCATGATTTTCCTAAGGAAAGTCGAGTTCCTCTGTTTCTTTTGGGCTAATCGTGAGCCGATTCTAGCAATCTTTTCCGGCTGCCAGGGATAAACATCGATTTAGACACCATATTCTTGATCCATCTGTTGTAATTGCTATTTGGTAGCTTTGTCGTACTTTTGAACCTCGGTGGCCTCTATAGTGGTAAAGGTCTTCTTCTTCGACTTCTTCAATACTTGCATGCCTGGTCAGACTTAATTTCTCTGACTCATCCTCCTAGGATGAGGAATCAAATTTTTTTATACTTAACGGAAGTTATGACATCCATCTTTATTAGTCAATCTTGCCCTAGAATCCCATTGTAAGGAGGCAGGTCGCTTACTATCATGAACACCTGCTTTGAGACAACTGGTGGTGTTCTCGCGTCAAGTGTAATGTTGTCGATGGCAGTCAAGGTGTGTCTGCTCGACGTATGGTTATGCTTTCTAGGCCCATCTTCTGAATTACTGAGAGTTAAAGTAGGTTGACTGCACTTCCATTGTCAACCATCATTTTGTTGATTATAGCGTGGGCTAGTTGGACATATACCACTAATGCGTCGTCATGTGGGAAGTTAACGCCTTTGACATTTTACTTGGTGAAGCCATCGATGGGTCCAGGTTGGATGTTGACTGCTTGGGCCTAAGAGACTAATAGAGCCTGTTGGATCTTCCTCTTCTTGGAGTTGTTGGTGGCCCCTAAGTGCTTGGACTCGGCGAAAATGCCATTGATCAGAATTATCTTAGCTGGCAGCTTTTCGTTGGTGTCTGTGTTCATTCTAGGCTGCGCAGCTGGCTTATCCAGGTATCTGTCGACCTTGCCTTCTTTCACCAGCTTCTCTAGGTAGTTCCTCTAAGTGTTGTAGTCATCGGTTGTATGATCGGGACCTCGATAGAATGCGCAGTATGTGGTGTGGTTCAACTTAGAGGTACCTTCCTTTGATTATTTCGACAACTTGAACCATGGTTCACTTTTGATGTTGCAGAGGATTTGGTGGATCGAGATCGAGAACTTAAAGTAGTTATTGTGCATTGGGCATCATATGGTCGGGGATCAGTCCCTGTGCTTGGCCTCCTACTTGCTTTTGTTGTTATACTACTTTCCGTCCTCATTCTTTTGAACTACTGCCGATTCTTTTCGAGGATGCTCAGGTGCTTGGTCTACTCCTAGAGCCTCGTCCCAAAGTGCATGCTTCTTTGCCAGAGTGAATAAGTCTGCCAGAGTAAAATCTTCTTTCATGATCAATTTTTTGAATAGCGGGTGATTCGCTGCGAGTCATTTTTGGAAGGCTGTGTTAGCTATTGATTCGTTACAACCGACTATCTTCTCCTTCTTTACTTTAAACCTCTTCACATAGTCATAGAGTAACTCCTTTAGGTTCTTCTTAACATTGAACAAGTGGTCGAGCTTCTTTTTGATGAGTGATATGATGAATATTCCTTGGTGCAAACTAATGAAAGCTAATCAAAACTCCTAATGAATTATGGCAGCAGGGCGTGGAACCAATGTTGTGCCTCACCTTGTAAAATGGTGGCGAATATCTTGCACATGAGGGCATCGTTGTTCTGATAAAGAATCATCGCGTTGTGGTAGTGCTTTAGGTGCCTCTCTAGGTTTTCATCTCATTTGAAGATGTGAAATGTTGCATGCTGAACTTGCGTGGAGGCTCTGCCTGCTCGATCTCATATGTGAAGAGTGACCTGTTTATGCTGGTCATGTCCCGTCGTAGCGCCTCATCAGTTACTTCATTGCACTAGAAATCACACAATTGCTTGGTCAGGAGCCTTTCTGCTTCTTCCTGAATTTGCCTTTGCTGGGGTAGCAGAGCTCTCGGTTGCCCCTGGTCGTGACATGCTGGTTTAGGCTGCTTTTCCATGGTTGACTCATATATGTCGGGGCTGTGGTGCATGTGGTATGTTCTTAGCAGGCGAGTGAATTACCTAAAAACTGCAGGTTGAACTTGAGTCGGATTGAGTGATTGTTTCTCTCTGTCCTTCATGTTACCTACTCCGATATAAGGTGGAGGATGCTTATTACAAGCTTAGCCATGAATAAACACTTGACTAGGAAGGTTGCTCATGTTGATTATCGGAGTGTGGCCCCAACTGTGAATGTATGCTCATCTATGGGCCTAACCGATAGTGCACACTCATTCCCATGATAAAATGAAAGTATAAGCTATCTTAGAGGCTCAGTTGGGAGTGTACACTGTCAGAACGCTCGGTTCATGGCTGTTCAAGTGGCTTCTTGCCAAGAAACTGTTGAAGAGGCTCATCATCTACCCTTGTCCTACTTCAAGGTACCTCGTCTGGGGCATGTTGCAAGAGCTGATTCACCAAGGTTGTTTGTTGCGCGAGGGCGCTTGTCAACTCTATGACTTGTTGAGACCAATCTTGTTTGCCATTTAGGTTAGAAGAGCTTGGACGGTATGAGTCTTCTTGAATTATGGAAGTATAATGGACTTTGGGCACGAGATTTGAGTTGGGATATGTCAAATCTGTGGAGAAACGAGGTGAAAATACCCTTGGTTCAATCATCGGTCCATAAATCTGAAATTGGGACGATTGAACCGATCTTGGACTGGTCAGGATCACCAAATTTGCCACGGAAACAAGTTGGACCATGGGTTGGACTGCATCAGTGTGTTGGATCGCCTACATAGGTTAGACCGTGGGTTCGGTTTGGGCCATTAGAGTGTGTGGGCACTAGGCTCCCCTTGGTGCACATAGGGCCTGCGTTGTGCCTTGGGCCTGCAAGTGTTGGGCTTGGCTTTGGAACGCGTTGGGCTCACGCTGGCCTTGGGCCCGCAAGTGCTAGGCTGCTCCACTTGCTGCAACTGCCATTGCAAAATTGTAGGCCTGCTGGGTGTGGGTTGCTTCGTGCTGGCCTGGTTGCCTTGTGGCACGGACCTGAGTCTGCTATTGCATGGTGGCCTGTTTTCCTTGGTCAGTGGGCTTACTATGGGCTACTACGGTGGTTGCTGCTGTGGTGGCTGCCACGGTGGTGCCCCATGAAGGTAGTGTCGGTCCTTTCGTTGTCGTGTTGAGCCTTATGGATCGTCGTGGTGTATTTTAGGAAATATGCGTAAGAATATAGCATTTTTAAATAATTTCCATAGCCATGTTAAGATACTATATACTATTTGACGCCAAAAGAAAGGAAGCAATAATCTCCATATATCATACTATACTACTAGCCTTCATGCACTCATTCACACGTGTGTAGAAGACATTTTTTGAATCACGGCGTGTTACACACGACTTACATGTTTTAAATGTATTTATATGCGTAAATTGACAAAAGGAAAGTCAAATATTTGAAGTAAATGAATAATCTTAGATCATGCTAAAAGAAACCCCTCATAAACCAATTAAAGCAGATGAATTCACATAATAAAATTGATCTTTATAGAATTTACATTAAGAATAGAGAAAATAATATTTAATAAACAATTGATTGAATCACATTATTGCTAGCCCATTGTAAGAAAAAGCCCACCCCCTCCCCCTTAGTGTAGGTAATATCGTTTATTAAAAAATAAATAAATCATTTGACAACTAATTTAATCACATTATTATCCACATGCGGAAGACCTTTTTTTATAACCGGCATTACACGTCTCTTAAGATGTTTTGAACGTGTTTAAAAGTAGAGAAAATAATATTTAATAAACAGCTGGTTGAATGATATTATTGCTAGCCCATTGTGAGGCTAAGCCCACCCCTCCCCCTTAATGTAGATAATATTGTTTGTTAAAAAAAAAATCATTTGACAAGTAATTTAATCATATTATTATCCGCGTGTGAAAGACCATTTTTATAACCGGCATTATACACCTCTTAATATGTTTTGAATGTGTTTTAAAATAGAGAAATTAAATCACATTATTGCAAGCCTATTATGAGGTACTAATTAAAAAAAAAACAGCACAAAAAAACTAATTAAAATGACGAAGACATTTTTTTAATTATGGCGTGCTACGCGCGACCTACACTTTTTAAATGTATTTATATGCGTAAATTGACAAAAGGAAAGTCAATATTTGAAGTAAATGAATAATCTTAGAACATGCTAGAAGAAACCCCTCATAAACCAATTAAAGCAGTTGAATTCACATAATAAAATCGGTCTTTATAGAATTTACATTAAGAATAGAGAAAATAATATTTAATAAACAATTGATTGAATCACATTATTATCCATGTATGAAAGACTTTTTTTTTATAACCGGCATTACACGCCTCTTAAGAGGTTTTGAACGTGTTTAAAAATAGAGAAAATAATATTTAATAAACAACTCATTGAATCATATTATTGCTAGCCCATTGTGAGGCTAAGCCCACCCCCTCCCCCTTAGAGCAATTCCATCGGGGAACTGATATGTCGGCACCCAGCCAAAATAATGGCCTGGCACCCAGGCTTTCCCCTCCAGCCCAGCAAATAGGCTGGCACCCAGCCCAAGCTGGTCTCTAGGCTAGCCCAAAATCGACAGAGGCAGGGACAAGCCCGTATGACGCCATGCCCCAGGCGCGTGGCACGCACGAGAGACTGGGCGCGAGTAGCCGACATGAAAATTAGACGGGGGCCCGTGTGCGCAGGTGCACTCATCCATCAGATGGGGAGGCCACGTGGCCCAGCCTAGGTCGTTAGATTTCCAACGGCTAGTTTTTCTAGACCATTGGATTTCCAATGGTAAAAAAAATTTGAATTTGAATTTTGATCTGGACCGTTTGATCACAGATCAATGGTCCACATTTTTCCCCTCCCCCCAAAAAAAAGGCACAACGGTCAGACTTATAACCATTGGCCACATGGCACCTTATAAGCTGTTGGATTTGAATATTTTTCAAATCCAACGGTCCAGATTAATTTACTAAATTAAAATTTATTAAAAATTAATTTTTTTTAAAACACAGAAAAATTTAAATTTTTTTTATTTTTTCCTATAAATACCTAACCCTTATCTTCCACCTTACACCACATTTCAATATTTTCTACACTTTCTACATTTCAATATTTTCTACAAGTTGAGAGAAAAAAAAAATGACTTCGTGGAAGCTCATTGAAGATGTTACGTTGTGTGAGTGTTGGGTTCACACTACTCATAACCCGATTACGGGTAATGAAATGGATAAGTGAGAAATATGGAGTAAAATTACGAAAGCGTTTTGCAATGTACATGGAAAAGATGCCAAAAATAGTCAAGGTCTTCAAGGTCGTTGGAAAAAACTCAACGCATCCTTTACTTGTTGGAAAAACGCCATCTCTCATGCTTCTGGTAATCTGTGTAGTGGGACAAGTTTAGCGGATCAGGTGACAATATTTTTATTTATTTATATGCTTTCCACCCGCATCAATATTTTAATTTATTTATTTGTGTTACACCCACATTTTTTAATACTATCTTATCCCACATTTATAGACACTACAAACACAAGCATTCTACAATGCAAAGAACAACAACAAATCATTTAGTAGATGGGAATGTTGGCAAATTGTCAAAGATTGCCTCTGGTACAAAATTGTGGCAACAGGTCCAGAAGTTGTCATGCACGGCATGGGTCTACACAATTCGCTAGAAGCAAACACGGCCGAACAAGAAGGTGACACACATTTAAATACACGGAAGGGACAGCTGAAGAAATGTCGGACACCTAACCGGCTCGTCAGTCCCTTAAGCCTCAAGGTAAGAAGGCATCAAAGAAAAAAGGTAGTTCTTCCAGAAATGACTACACTAAATATTTGGAAGAACTTGCTTGCCAAGGTGAACTGAACATGGCGCGGGAAGCGGCTAAAGATGAGAAAAAAGTTGTTGCTATGGCAGCAATATTAGCAGCTACTGAGAGACGTGATGCGGCGGCTAAAAGACAAAGAGAAATAGTTAATCGAGAGAACGAGATGATTAGAAAAGCACTTAATTGAGAAAATGAGATGCTTAGAGAAGAAAGGATGGCTCAAGCAGATCGTGACACTATGAACAAGCCTCTAGTAGGATTGTCTCCGAGTTCAAAATATTTTTAGACATCGGAAAAAAGAGACGTCGTGCGGAGGAGGCGTGCAAGAGATGCGGAAACAAGTCGAGGGGGTTCTAGCTACATAAATCCTAGCTACAAAGATCCTAGCACCACATATCCTAGCTCCACAGACTTTGTATAATTTTGTATTTATTTGTAGTACTTTATTTAATTTCATATGTAATTTCGTCTTTATTTTTTGTACTTTATGTAATTTCTTATTTATTTTTATTAATAGATGTAATTTCTAAAAAAAAAACACACTAAATAAGATTACATAAACTTACCAAATAAACTTAAAAATAAAAAACACCAATTAAATTTACATAACCTCACCAAATAAACTTAAAACACACTAAATAAGATTACATAAACTTACCAAATAAACTTAAAAATAAAAAACACCAATTAACTTTACATAACCTTACCAAATAAACTTAAAAAATAAAAAACACCAATTAACTTTACATAACCTTACCAAATAAACTTAAAAAAAAAAAACACACTAAATAAAATTACATAAACTTAAAACAATACACTTTATTCTTCAACCACAAGCTCATTTTAATTATCTTCACCGTTTTGCAATCCCCACCAGTGCTTAATCAAGTCATTCTGGCAGGTTACGTGCCAGTATGGCTCTTGCACTGAAGTGTACTGCTGAACGATCAATTCATTGTAACGTCTATCTCATTCCAACGGCTCGTGTTGCACATGATCTTCGGTTCGGTCATGAGCACAGTAGATACGTGTTCTTGAGTTGTTCATCGGATCCGGTTTGTATTCATCAACAACATCATAATCATACTCATCTTCCATAATCATGTTGTGGAGAATAATACACATCATCATGATGGATCGAAGAGCCTCGACATCAAACATTCTAGCAACAGCCCTGACAATCGCCCAACAAGCTTGCAGGATACCAAAACAACGCTAGACATTCTTCCTACACCCCTCTTGAAATTTTGAGAAGTGTTTTTCTTTTTCACTTTGTGGATGTGGCACTATTTTGACAAATGTTGACCACCTTGGGTAAATGCCATCTGCAAGGTAGTATGGTCCCTCGTATTTATGACCATTAACCTAATATATGCATCGCGGCGATTTTCCTTGTAGCAGTTTGTCGAACACTGGAGATTGGGTAAGGACATTTAGGTTATTCTGAGCTCCTAGAACACTAAAAAAAGTATGTCAAATCCATGTATCAAATGAAGCCACCGCTTCCCAAATGATACATTTTACTCATTTTCTATCGCCATAAACTCCTTGCCATGCACTTGGGACATTTTTTCCAAGTCCAGTGTATGCAGTCGATGCTTCCAATCATGCCAGGGAAGCCTCGCATCTCACCCTTCCTTAGAAGCCTTCGCATGTCCCTTGGCGTGGGTTTTCGAAGGTACTCATTGGTGTAGATGACTTCAATTGCAGAGCAAAACCGCATCAGGGACTCTAGAATAGTTGTTTTTCCCATCCTCGCAATCTCATATACTTGATCTGTAGATGCTCCATATGCAAGCATTCGCAAGACAGCAGTAATTTTTTTCTCAGGAAGAAGACCTAGAACATGAAAGACATCCTCTTTTTGCACAAATTATGGATCATGGTTGCAAATAGCACTCATGATTTTGTCAAACAAATTTCATTGCATTCTAAAATGGCATCTAAAAACATGATCGGGAATACGCTGTTGGGAATAAAATAATCTTCCAAGAGATCTTTACCTCGTTTTTCCCTTTTTCTATTGAAGTTTGCGGCACGTCTGGGTTTGGCTATCTGACTCATAGCTTCCATGACACGGCGGAAATGTGAGGCCCTCTGCCTTCTATGGTCATCATCCTCATCCTCCTCCATTGCAAAAGCCTCATTTCCATCTCCACCTTCCTCGAGATTGACCAATTCTTCTTGTTGTGCCAACAACCTTTTCTGTTGCTCTTCAAATTGTTTATACACTCTCCTTGAAGAAGACATTGTAAGAACTCAAGATTTGCAAACGATGAAGAAGGATTCTGAGCTAAAAAGAAGGATTGAGTTTGGTGCGAGGATGGATGTAGGGATGTAGGGTTTATATGGACAAAAAAAAAGGGATGAGGTTATGAGAAATGTCACGTGGCACTACGTGATTGGTTGAAAATCTTATCGAAATCTTGGTAAATTATTGTAAACAGGAAGTGACACGTGGCGCGTCGGGATTGGTTGAAAATCTTATCAGAAATCAACCTACAAAATAGTACGTTCGGATAATGACATGTGGTGCGACAAGATTGGTTAAAAATCTTATCGTAATCTTGGCTAAATTATTGTAAACAGATAGTGACACATGGCGTGTTGGGATTGGTTGAAAATCTTAGCGGAAATCTATTCACAAAATAGTACGTTCGGATAATGACACCTGGCGTGACAAGATTGGTTGAAAATCTTATCGTAATCTTGGCTAAATTATTGTAAACAGACAGTGACACGTGGTGTGTTGGGATTGGTTGAAAATCTTAGCGGAAATATATTCACAAAATAGTACGTTCGGATAGTGACACGTGGTGTGACGAGATTGGTTAAAAATCCTATCCAAAATTAAAACTATTTTATTTATTTATCTTTTATAAAAATTAAAAATATTTTAAATGGGCTGGGTACCATCACATTTTGTAGGGGTGGAGATCGTTTGTGCCAGCACATTTTTTTAGGGATGGAGATGCATTTGGCCTATTACTGTTCATTGGGGTCTATCACTGTTCACTGAATGGATTAAATGGGCTGGGTGCTGGTGCATTTTTTAAGGGGTGGAATTGCTCTTAGTGTAGATAATATCGTTTGTTAAAAAAAACAACAATCATTTGACAACTAATTTAATCACATTATTATCCATGTGCGAAATACCTTTTTTATAACCGGCATTACACGCCTCTTAAGATGTTTTGAAAGTGTTCAAAATAGAGAAAATAATATTTAATAAACAACTGATTGAATCACATTATTGGTAACCCATTGTGAGGCTAAGCCCACCCCTCCCCCTTAGTGTAAATAATATCATTTGTTAAAAAAAAATCATCGACAACTAATTTAATTATATTATTATTCGCGAAAGACATTTTTTTTAAAGTCGACATTATACGTCTCTTAAGATGTTTTGAACGTATTTAAAAATAGATAAATTGAATCACATTATAGCTAGCCTATTGTAAGGCACCAACTAAAAAAAAGCACAAAAAAATTTATTATTAAAAAAATACTGCTAAAATGACGAAAATGCCCCTGCCTTATTTGATGCATTATTTTGGGATGCCTTTGAAGTTTTTTGTTTTGCAGGCATTTTTGTCCAAATATTATTGTTGAAGCTTGGTGACACCAAAATCACTATTCACTTGTCCATTGGCTTTATGTATAATAATGATAATGATAATGATAATGATAGATAGATGAGACAAGGTAACCAAAGGTGTGAAATAAAAAGCTAAACAAACACCACTAAATTGTGGAAACACCACTAAATATGCCTTTATTTTTTTTAATTATTTTAATTATTTATTTTTGTGAGAGTTGGGTTTCCTTCAGATTTGGCAAATGGATGAAGGTAGATAGGGCATGATGAATAATTGTCCCAAAGTATTTTTTTTCCTTCTTTCTTTGTTGTTAAGTTTGGTGGTGATCATCTTCTTTGTGATAAAAAAAAAAAAAAATTCAATCAAGAGTATGATTTGGGATTTGGTTTACTAATTAGTGTTGTCAAGCATCAATTCCATCATTAAATATCAAAACTACTTTGGTGATTGGAAATTTCGCACTTTCAGGGTTGGATGTGAAAAGCAAGAGGAGATAGACTTTAATCAGACTTTAATCATAGGAAGATCAAATTGCGATTGCTTATTTATTAAGTAGTTTCACTTAAGAGCGATTTTGAACACAATTTAACCATTTCCAAAAGCACTTTTGTTACGTTATTACATATTCACCTTACAAGTGCTTTCAAAAGCACTTTTGAAATAGGCTATGATATTCATTAACCAAAAACAGATGACAAAGTTATATTACAATAATAGTGAAGTACTTTTAGGTCATAAACAATTCTAAGCACAAGTTGGACAGGAAATATAAAAAGCATCAGACGGATTCAACAATGCCTAGAAAAACTCAGATTTTGGAACAGAATTAACGGATGCTATCGTAAAATTTGAAGGAAAAACAAAATATGAAGATATAACAGGGCGGAGTGCAACTACTATAAGAGTTGTTCTAACTGTTAGGTCGTGTTAACATTATAAACGTAACGAAAGTTGTTTTCTGATCACTTCTACATTCATTCTTCACCCCTATCACTGATTCACCCGTACCCCATCCTGTCCTAGTAAGTACGAAAAACAGAGTACTTGAACTACGGATACGTGAATACCCATCGTGTTAAATGTGACAGAGTTAGAGCAGTTCCAGTGTAGTAGAGCTTCTTGGGCAATAGGCAATTCAATCCCCTCAAGTGAATAGTAACTGTTTTTAATGAACAGTAATTGTCTAAGTGCATTTCTATCTCTAAATTGAATAGCTTAGTCAATTCGTATTAAAATATTAATACTTTTTATTTTATAAAATGATAAAAAATAATTTTTTTTTTTAATTTTGGATAGAATTTTTAACCAATCTCGTCACTTCATGCATCATTATTCAAAAGTACAAGTTTTTAAAATATTGAAATGTGGTGTAATGGAAGATAATGGTTAGGTATTTTTAGAAAAAAAAATTATGATTTTTTTTAATTTTTTTCGTATTTTAATAATTTTTTTATAATTTAATTAATCTGAATAAATCCAACAGTCCAGATTGTGACACATGGCCAACAGTAACATTTCTTGCTTTTTATTTTGTAGACCGAAAAACGTGGATTGTTGATTGGAAAATCAAAAGGTCCTGATTGTGCCATGTCATCTAGCCATTGGGGGAGATTAGAATTTTTTTTTATAGTTGGAAATCCAACGGTTTGGAATGTTGTTAGAGACGCGCCCCACACTAGAGTGTTGTTTACGCGCCTGATGCAAAATTTTATAATAATGTGGCTGATGTCAACCTTACGTCACATCCATCCAGGTGCTCGGGCCGTGAACTTTTGCCTGCCTTCTTCTTCAGGCTTGCCTTGAGCCCAATTACCCGATTGGGTTGGAATGTTTTGGGGAGAGTGGGAGGGGAGTTGATTGCGTTGCCTATCCCCAAGGCAATTAGCAACCATGTAGTTGCTCTAAACAGAACAACCGTTGACAATCACGAACCTAATGAATCTGTCAACTGAGATTGATTAACCGTATTTGTGGTGATCATCCACGGGTCGCATCAGTCTGCTTTCTTTTCTGGTTTATCAATTGCAGCCAGCCTTTCGACTAGCGGGGGATTTGAATAGTGATATGAAGAATACCAAGGATCCGTGTTCATAGCTGACAAATTCTGTTTCTGGAAAGCATTAAACTCCACTCAGTAATGCAAATAATTTAGCAACAAGAGCACAAACGGAAGCAACTAATCCGCAAGCAACGTAGATGACGGGACATGACAAAAGCTATATGATGGCTAGAGTAAAATATAAATATAATTCAATCACAAATCGAGACAGCCAATATTTATTCCTGAGGCATTCATCTGTCTGCACTAATTTGGTCTCATATCACCAGAAGTCAGAATTTAAGGGCAAGAGAACTAAACCGGAAAAAAGAAACCAACGATGTGGAAAGGAAGCACTAGTTCCATGATAAGTTTGAAATGCTCCATGATTTAAATTCGTAACCAACAAATAAAATAGATAATAGCATTTAAAAGAAGGGAAGCATTTAGATATATCACCTGTAGTTTAACAAGACCAGGTCGAAGTGCAGACGAATTGTTCGTGGCGGGAATTTCCATGGGGGATGCTTCCTGTCTGACGAGCACACAACTCTCCGAGAGGTTGGCGCCGATTGATGCTTTCTGTCAGGCTTCTGCTTTACTGGCGAGTTTGTCGGGCAAAGCTTGTCGGGCAAGGCTGAAAGAGAAGGACAGAGTTAACTTTGAAATGTGCCTTTGTGGGGCCTTAGGTGTAGGCCTTGAGGCTCACAATCAAGATTAACTTTAAGTGCTCAGGCGTGCCACTGCCATCTTCAGCATGGCAGATGTAGAACGGATGTTTGAGTTTTAATTATATGTATTTGAGAGACTATGTTAGTTATTGACAGGTGCCTTTGTGGGGCCTTAGGTGTAGGCCTTGAGGCTTCCCGTAAGTAACTAACTTAGTACTCAAACACATAAGGTTCCTTTTGGTGATTATATGGGTCTTATAACCATCATACTTCTGATTACCTGAGCTCAAAGAGCAGAATGAATCCAAATAGGTGCCTTTGTGGGGCCTTAAATAGGCCTTGAGGCTTCCCATTAGAACCCCTTCTATACTTAATGTTCTTGCCCGAGAAAATAGAATGAATCCAAATAGGTGCCTTTGTGGGGCCTTGAATAGGCCTTGAGGCTTCCCATCAGAATTCATCCCGTCCCCGAACGTTATATGGTAATCATAATATAGCAGCAATAAAACTAAGTGACAGGTCGATTACTTGCGCCCCAAGTAACTTCGGACTTCTTGTTATCAAAGCTTGTAGTGGATGGGTTAAGTCCACATCAGGTTCTTTTTTATGCCTTGAGGCCAAGGACTTTTAGGGTGATCAAATCTTATATGCCCGAGGGCTTAGAACTTAGATCTGACTTGAACTGTTAAGACATATTCAAATCGGATTCAAGTGCTGAGAGAATCTTTTAATAGCCATATTACTGGAAATAACTTAGATACAACTTGTAGTATACAACATATTGCTAGGCTATTGAATGAAAAGACAAAAACAAAGAGGGTCGGGCAAGGTTTAACCTTGTCGGGCAAGGCTGATTGTCTTGCAACTTCCTATCTTTGTGGGTTAACAGAAGGTTTGAAAGCTTAGAAAAAGGATTGGGAGGTGAGTTTACAAAAGAAATCGATACTACAACAAGAGTTTAACAGGGTAGCAGAGCTATTACAAAGGGTTTATCCCGAAAGGGATGAAGGTTTGGGCTGACTACAACTTTGTTTTGAAGGCAAATCTGACTTTGAGCAGAGTTTGTGCTTTTGTTTGTTTGTTTGAGTGTCATTGATTCTGACTTCTCTCTCTCCTTTTATAGACACCTTGACTTGGCCTCCTGTAGCAATAATCTTGCCCGAATGTAGTTTGAAGGATAGTGACTCATCAGCTATTTACTTGTACTGCCATTTAAAAGTACTTTTTGGGCTGATTAGCTGGCTGGTCTATACCACTTGGCCATTGGGTAGGTGAGCAAGTAGTCTGCATGGCCTGCACCTAGTCAGAAACGGGCTTCTCCTGTCTTCTGGATTTCGGCTGGGTTTTGACTGGCCTTGACTGGGCTTCTTCCTTTTAGGCTGCACTTTGGGCCAACTTTCCTCAAGCCCAAAGTTTAAGTTTTGATCCAAACAGTGCCCCATTCAATTGATATTTAGCCTGGAATTCCAGGCGCCAATATTGATTGAATAGGTCTCTATTAGTACCCACGTCTTTCATCCTCGGGATTTGCACGCTTTTCAACAGCAATCACCGGCTTTCTTCAGTTAATCCCATCACTTCCGAAACTCCGGCATTCTTTTTATTTCCGTAATCGAAAACTTCCTAACCATATAGTCTTCTCTTCTTTGTCATTTCATTTCCAAACTCCATCAAATGGCTTCAGGATCCAGCCAAATCCACCTATCATACGAATCTGGCGAAGGTATCGTCATCTTGCGCCGTTTACTCAACGACCTGCATCGCCCTCGAGCAGGTTTGTTTTCTGAGCTTTTCTTTGAAGTACATGGAGTACAATCGTTGGGTCCTGCATGGATTTCTCGGGTCCCTGCAGTGATAGAGGATAATATGCCCAAGGATAATTGGTTTTCTCCAAATCCTTATTTGGCTAAGTCAGGCATTTCCTCATCTAAGTGGTCGTCGTATCGCCGAGGTTTTCCATTGATGAATGATCCGGCTTGGGCCTAATGGATTGATGAACTAGAGCCAACATTTAAGAAGAAATGGATGAATAATGGCATTTATGAGTTGATAATGCTCTAAAAAACCACCATTATTCCCAAGCCCGAACTGCTTGCTTCCTCTCTTCTTTTCTGGAATTCGGGCACAAATACTTTTGACTTTCGCATGGGTCCCATGTCTCCGACTATTCTCGATATGGCTCAAGTCTTCGGGCTAAGGCTGTCGGGCAGGATAGTAGACGTTACTCAAGACTGGGCTCTCCCCTCAATTACTGAAAGCTCAGGTTCATCCACATTCTTCCTTTCCCTGGAATATAACTCCGCAACCTTCAAGAGCTACTGGACCACGTTCAAGGGATTCATCCTTTTTGTAAAAGAAAACTTTGGAACAGGTTCTTCCCATGCTGATAGAGATCAAGAGCATATGTATTTCCTTTTATATTGGCTTAACAAACATATCTTCCCCAACAAATCTAAAGGGGTAAAGGTTGAGTGGATCCCCTTGGTGGAAGCTCTTCATAACTTCGATGATGTGGCAACAGGTCCATTCCTTCTTTCTCATCTTTACCACCTTCTTTTCGAAATGACTCAAGGTGAGCCATTTGAGACTAACCTGAATGGACCCATATGGATGATACAAACATGGCTCCAATGGTATTTTCCAGAGTTTCAGGCTGCCAACTTAGAGTTCTCGGAAGGTGTAGCCCCTGCTCGAATCCTAGTTGAAGCTGCTCCTACTGATCACTCCACATTTGCCTGCTTTTATTTCTTCAAGGTTTGTAGGACTCGATCAGACCTGGAATGGGGTGCATCAGTCTTGTGAAGGTATCCTTGGTTCTCCGATCAGGCCTTTCAAGATGCTCCTGGGGAAGATGCCACCTCTTCTTGTAGGGAAAAATTTATTAGTTGCATCCAATCGAGAGATATGGCTTGGGGAGTCCAGGGCAATCGATACGATCGAGGGTTGGAGGTGTATCACCCTAACTTTTGCAGCAGGCAATTAGGCTTCAGGCAAAACATCCCCATCCCGTTTTTTACTCTGTTCACTGCGGTACTTGTTTTCATTTAGTATCTCCCTCTAAAGCGACCTTTAGAGCTGCCCGACGCAGTCTTGAAGTCATGAGTCAGGCTGTTCGAAAGTCCATCATCCTTAATTTTGAATGCACTTCACTCTTCTCTTCTTGGTGGGAAGACAAATAGACCAAGAAGTATGGAGGAGACTTGAGAGAGACTCATGATCGCCTGTTCGGTCAACTTTCTCTTAAATCATACCCTAGCTCGGGTGAACTTGAAAATTGGAAGGAGATGATTCAAGAGAAGAATCGGGTTCTTCTGATAGGTATCCTTTTCTTATCTTGATTCCATAATCCCTTTCTTCAACCCTTTTAACTTTTTCCCCTCTTGACCCTGCAACCCAAGTGGATGTTGAATTAGTACCTACTGAATCCGAGGATGACTCAGCTGATGCAGTAGTTCTTCATGGAGCTGCGGCAGAGGCTGAAAGGCGAGAAGTTGGAGAGAGTGGGGACATTTCAGAAGATTTAGGAGCTGAAAAAGAAGCGCCTGAAGCCACCATCCAAGTGTCTAAGCGAAAGAAAGCAGTCATGATTGAGAACTCAGATTCTGATCCTGCATCCCCACCCAAGACTAAACGATGAATTCTTACCCCTACTAGAAAGAGTAAGAGAACTAGAACCGTCCAAACTACCAAGTCTTTAGACCCACCTACTCCAGTTGTTGAGGCGGGTAGAAAGAAGCAAAAATCTTCAAGTGAGTCGTGTTCCTTCTTGTTAGGCACAACCTTTCTTCTTTATCTAATTACCTATGTTTGAACACAAGACCTCAAACATCAAAGAAACCAACCATCGCCTCTAAGGATGAACCCTTAGGAGTTGCAATGTATAAAAAGGCTGAAGAATTGAGAAACCTAACCCTTAAAGAACTTGAGGTATACTCTACTTGCATGTCTACATAATTTTCCCTGTTTTCCCAAAAACCCTGAGCATGGTTTACTTGAGTCAGGCTGCAAGAAACGAAAAGCTTCATCCGCCCGAGGTCTCTTCACCACTTTCTCAAGAGACAAACCTCCCCCCCCCCGGGTTGATCCTTCGAAGGTATACTCCCTTTCTCAAACCTTAGGTAGCTTTATGATTTCTGGGGGTAATGCTTGATCTTTTCTTTCTTCTGACTTCACCCAGGTCGGGGTATCTGCCCCCTTGCCTAGCCAAGGTTCTCCTTCGATTTCTCCTTCTGTGTTGGAGGCAACTCCATCTTCTCAATTTGATCCACACACAGGGGTAATGTTGCACTTCGTGGATGAGGACAGTAATTTGGTGAGTAACCATCCTTACAGTGATTTCTCGTACATTGTTTTGATATTAACTTCTATTTACCTCTTCCTCAACCTTCTTCAATACAAAATTCATCAATGACAAAAAGAACAAGTGACGAACCCATAGTTCCTGAGATTCCTGTGACTTCAGAAGCAACTACTTTGCAGGTGTTTGTCTGCCCGACAGTTATTCTTGATGAACCTCTTTCATTTCCTCAGGGTCGAACTTTGGTAAGGAGATATTTCCCTCATGTTCTTCTCTTACCATCTGCTTACTAACCATTGCTGCCCTTCCTGGATACTTCCAGGGTATTGGTGAAGGTTCAGGCGCAGTTTCTTCTTCTCCCGTTAGTGGTGAAGGATTATTTTGTGAAAACATGTTCATTTAAGCAACATCAATAAGCATGCAATTAACAATTAAAGGCGGAATCATGCTAGCATGCACTTAAAAACAAAACATTAACCAAGAAATTCAAAGCCTAGTAGATTGGTGAACCATTAATCAACTCAAAACAAAGTGAGTTGAGATTTATACCTTTGTAGATTCCTCTTTGTATAAGCAAAGGCTAATCACCCAAAGAGAGGGCCTTCATTCCTTGCATCTAAAACCTATGGATTTGGATGGAAGAATAGGTTTCTCCAAGTTCCCAAAATAGGGAACCTCTAAGTCTCTTCACCAATGAGAGATTGGAGAAGAAATGAGTGACCTTGGAGTAGTGGGATTGCAAGATGCACCCCCAAGGTGGCCGGCCTCTTTAGAGAGAAATGGAGAGACATGTTCTCTCCAATTTTCTCCAAAACAAAAACCCTAATGAATTTTGGCTATAAAGTCATATTTATACCTTTATTCATTTGAGTGGCAAACTTGTAAATAAGTCCAAGTTCACTACCCTAAACATCATGGCCGGCCTTGGGGTATTTTTGGGTTGTTTGGGCCTTTGTGAATCATTATTCATTAAGTTGTCATACAACTTAAGTTAATGGGCTTGACGTTCGAAGCCCATTGGGCCTTAAGGTCCAAAACTATCACGAGGTCTTTAACGAACTTATTCGTTTGATTAATTAACATATTAATTAATCCTTGCCATAAATAAATGATTAAACCATTTAATCATTCTTACTCATCTCCATTGTTTCTTCAATCTCCTCCTTACACGGTGTGCGATCCATTAGGTTCCTTTTAGCGAGGCAGTGGGTGATTAAAACCATTTTACATCGATTGTGAATTGAAACTTACTTTCAATTCTCCCTTTAGTGATTACACACATTTAGGGCTTCCACAAACCATGAGTGACACCTTGCAGCATATCATGGTTACCCAAGCTAATCAGAAGAGGTAGAGAAAACCTATTCAGTTTGGGATTACAAATGCAATACGGTCTTTCTCTAATACAATACTCTTGACCACATTGTTTGGTTTGATAGTTTATTTATTCATGTCTACTATCCAATGTGATTCGTGTGCTTATATGATTACCTTGAATGTGATTTGGAACGTTTTCCTAAATCTCATTCATACTTTGGCCAAAGATTCTTAATCATATCATAGAGTATTCTCCCTCAAACAGTTTGAAGGTTAGAGATCCCTTGTTGCGCATTCACTTGCCTCCATGACTAAGTGGCTTAACCCCAACGATGCCGTGGACACTCCAATGGAATGACGTTTGATATAATCAAAGATCAAGGACTTAACCACAAGACAACTGTGATGCCTCAGGTCAAAGGACTACTTTGCATTATCCCAACCATGAGTTCTCATGTGACATGAGTATGAGAACTCTTCGTTGATCGCGTTCAGTGAACTCATTCTCTACTGAGCACCTACGTACTTGTCTTGATGTCACACACACCAATGACTCGAGACTAGTCACTCTCCCTGAGAGAAGACATAGCACGTACCGATCTTGACGGACTGTCAATGCCCAATTGGCAATCCTATGATCAGGAACATTTAGGACGTGTCTACGAAAGAATGGTCTCATGAATCTAACTTCATTAGATTGCATTCTCCCAATCACATATTCCTTGGACTTTATCGTTTAAGCATATAACATTTATATGAGACGGCTCAAACAATAATCTTTGCCCTTTATATTAAACTAGATTAGTTTAACATGTGAAATGTCCGTAAAGTATCATCATATGATTGGATTTAGGGCACATTTCCAACAAGTGGTAGGGAGTCTCTTCCTCAACCAGGAATGAGTACTTTTCCTTGTGAGACTCCAACGCTTAGTCAAGTATATTTCTTCCTCCCCAAACTTTCCTTTATTTCAAATTGTCTATTTAACAATCTGATCTTCTTTTGGTCTTTGCAGCAAGTTCCTGAAGAAACTTCTCCTCCTCATTTGGTTCGTAAACCAAAGCTCCCCCGACCTCATTTGACTATTGGGAGTGCTGGGATTGTTCATCCTGGAATGGAGAAGGCCGGAGATCTAAAAACGGCCCCATTAGTAGGCGCTACTTCATTAGAAGAAACTGGAGTGCAAAGTCCCCTACCTGTTTTTCTAGCTTCAAAAACTGCTAAGTTGCCCGAACTGTTTGAAAAATTCGGGCAGCTTGAGACAAGGCTGAAATCCTCGAAACATTCTTCACCTTCAGGTTTTCGAGAGCAGAAGCGAGTTTTCCAAGAGTGGGCAAGGAAGGATTTCTCCGCTTCATTCAGCCTTAAAGACCTTCATGATCTGGAAAAGGTTACAAGTGAGCTTTTCAAAGCCGGCCAACTGTCAAAAACCCAACATGATTCCTTCTACTCATTCTTTGAGAATCTAAGGGCTCTTCGGGATCAACATAAGAGGGCAGAAAGACAAGCCAATCGTGTAAGATGTTTCCAGGAGAAGGAATCAAGCACTTCTGCTCAGGTAGACAAGTTGATGAATGATGGTTCATTAACGAAAGAAAGAATTGGAGTGGTGACTGCTGAAATCCAAAAACTAGATGAACAACTGGTTGTTCTCAAGGCTGAGCAAGCAACTCTTCTGGACACCTTCGAAAATCAAATCGAAGAAGTGAAGAAGACAAACTCGAAGTTGGAGCATTCTAGATCTCAGCTTGCAAATAGCCACACCGTCCTGGCCGAACCTAGTAGGATTTTTACAATCATGCAGACATATCACTCCCGAATAATCACCCTGAGTGAAGATGTAAAAGTATTGGACTAGGATCAATTGTAACCCTTCTCTTAGTGGAATGAACACGTATTTGTCTTTTGCTTGCTTTGCTTCTGGCCCCTATCCAAATTTTTTCTTTCTCTTGGGTAACTCTTTGCCCCTTGTTTCCTTTCTTCTTTATTTGAGCGAGGGTGTTGTGATGACTTGAGATCCATCTTTCCCCTTTGTCGTACCAGCCGATGACACTGGCTTCTCCATCTAAACCAGATGGATCGCGTTGATAGGAGCTTCTGGGAAATGATTGGTATCAACCATCATACTAGCTTGTGGCTTGTCAAATAACAACTTTCCCTTCACTATAAGGTCTTGTACCCAGTCTCTGAACTGGACACAATTAGTTATAAAATGGTTGAAGGTATAGTGTAACTTGCAATACTTCTTTCCCCTCAGCTTTTCTGGTTTGGGCATATTTTTTGTACTGTCGGGCACAATCACTCTTGCCCGCACCAGCTCTTCATAAATCTCAGGTGCTTTGGCCAGATCAAACGAATAGCTCTGATATTTGGGAGGTTTCATCGGGACAAAGCCTCCATCGTTCATCACGATCTTCTGGTCCTTGATGGGCTGAACTAATCATTTTACCATCAAGGGTTTGAAAGGCGTAGTCATCTTAGCAGCACACACCTCGATCTCATCTCTATCATGATCGTCCTCCTGCTCTGGCCCAATTTCTCCTACCTCCACATGATGAATTGTAGCTTTGTTTTTGTAGAAGGGAGGAGTTTTGGACGTATGCTTCACTTGTTGTTCTTCTAGCAATAGTTTTTCATATCTTGTGGCAGCAATGACTAATTCATGTAGCTCATTAAATTGTGTATCATAAAATCTTTTCCTCAAAGGTAATTTCAGAGCCCTTTGAGCAATTGATATGAGCTGAGCTTGGTTAATAGGGAATTGGCACCTCATCCTTGTCTTCCTGAACCTCATCATGAAGTCCTCCGTGGACTCATGCTCGTACGGTTTGACTTCAACCAGATCATTAATAGTCATTTATGGTTCTATTCTATAAAATTGTTCATGGAAAGCCATCTCCATTTGCCCCCGGTTGGCAATAGAGTTAGGGGTAATAGAGAATACCACTGGGATGCAAGTCCTGCCAACGAATTCCCAAACAACCTTAACTTGTAATTTGGGTTGTCTTCATATGCCACACAGTGATTAGAGAACTTGAAAATGTGATCTCTGGAAGACATACTGCTGTCTTCACCCGTGAATGTTGGGAATGCGGGCATCTTAAAGTTGAGAGGAAATGGATTCTGTTCATCAATGTATTCAGGATAAGGCTTTTGACAAGTAATCCTGAATACTGGACGAGCTCGTGGTTGAACATTTTGAACTACTGCCTTCCTTAACTCGGCCAACTCATCCCTTAGTTGTTGAGTAACTGTATTATTCTGGAAAAGAAGGGCGGACTCGTCCTTCGGGCTTCGGTCATTGCCTATGGATGCTTCTTTCTTTGACTTAGGCTTTCTCCAGTTAGTTCCCCCTTCTTTATGAGCCAATGGGGGTGGCCTATAAGGAAGAGGTTTGTCTGGGGTTGCAGAGCTTTCTTTTTGGCTGGACTCTCCTGTTGTTATGGGCATCCCATACTTTGTCCTCTCCTGCTCGCTTTGTTTCCTGTCATTAAATGTCAACAACGGGAAGCTAGGAAACTTTTTCCCCAAGACTGGCTCTATCACAAGTTGACTTCCTTCAGGAACTGCTTTCTTCTTTCCCCTATTCGTTTCTTCTTCTAATAGTGGAAATAGTGGAATGACTGGCTCACTGCTGATGGTAACCTGGCTCATCCCACTTCCTTGAGCGCCTTTTAGGGTGGAAAACTCCAGATCGAGCCTTCTCTATAAATTCCCTGTTAAGGTACACAGTCTACTGACCTCCCCCTTGGTCTCCAAGGAGATTTTTTCCATGCTTCTCAATACTTGTATCATAGTAGCCTGTAATTCCTCATTAGTTCCTTTCCCTTCCGACTTCCCGGATGAAGATGGGCTTTTTAGGACCACCTGTCCTGATGGGGAAGAAGGATTTCCTGATTGATCTGTCATTGGTAGCAAAAGTTGAGAAGAATCGCTCTTCGTTTTCTTTCTACAAAGTGTATGGCTTTTCCTTTTGGACATGCAAGATCTACACAATTGGTCCCACTGGGCGTGCCAAAACTATGTTCGTGGCGGGAATTTCTGTGGGGGATGCTTCCTGTCCGACGAGCACACAACTCCCCGATAGGTTGGCGTCGGTTGATGCTTTCTGTCGGGCTTCTGCTTTACTGGCGGGCTTGTCGGGCAAAGCTTGTCAGGCAAGGCTGAAAGAGAAGGACAAAGTTAACTTTGAAAGGTGCCTTTGTGGGGCCTTAGGTGTAGGCCTTGAGGCTCACAATCAAGATTAACTTTAAGTGCTCAAGCGTGCCACTGCCATCTTCAGCATGGCAGATGTAGAACGGATGTTTGAGTTTTAATTATATGTATTTGAGAGACTATGTTAGTTATTGACAGGTGCCTTTGTGAGGCCTTAGGTGTAAGCCTTGAGGCTTCCCGTAAGTAACTAACTTAGTACTCAAACACATAAGGTTCCTTTTGGTGATTATATGGGTCTTATAACCATCATACTTCTGATTACCTGAGCTCAAAGAGCAGAATGAATCCAAATAGGTGCCTTTGTGGGGCCTTAAATAGGCCTTGAGGCTTCCTATTAGAACCCCTTCTATACTCAATGTTCTTGCCCGAGAAAATAGAATGAATCCAAATAGGTTCCTTTGTGGGGCCTTGAATAGGCCTTGAGGCTTCCCATCAGAATTCATCCCGTCCTCGAACGTTATATGGTAATCATAATATAGCAGCAATAAAACTAAGTGACAGGTCGATTACTTGCGCCCCAAGTAACTTCAGACTTCTTGTTATCAAAGCTTGTAGTGGATGGGTTAAGTCCACATCAGGTTCTTTTTTATGCTTTGAGGCCAAGGACTTTTAGGGTGATCAAATCTTATATGCCCGAGGGCTTAGAACTTAGATCTGGCTTGAACTGTTAAGACATATTCAAATCGGATTCAAGTGCTGAGAGAATCTTTTAATAGCCATATTACTGGAAATAACTTGGATACAACTTGTAGTATACAACATATTGCTAGGCTATTGAATGAAAAGACAAAAACAAAGAGGGTCGGGCAAGGTTTAACCTTGTCTGGCAAGGCTGATCGTCTTGCAACTTCCTATCTTTGTGGGTTAATAGAAGGTTTGAAAGCTTAGAAAAGGGATTGAGAGGTGAGTTTACAAAAGAAATCGATACTACAGCAAGGGTTGAACAGGGTAGCAGAGCTATTACAAAGGGTTTATCCCGAAAGGGATGAAGGTTTAGGCTGACTACAGCTTCGTTTTGAAGGCAAATATAACTTTGAGCCGAGTTTGTGCTTTTGTTTGTTTGTTTGAGTGTCCTTGATTCTGAGTTCTCTCTCTCCTTTTATAGACACATTGGCTTGGCTTCCTGTAGCAATAATCTTGCCCGAATGTAGTTTGAAGGATAGTGACTCATCAGCTATTTACTTGTACTGCCATTTAAAAGTACTTTTTGGGCTGATTAGCTGGCTGGTCTATACCACTTGGCCATTGGATAGGTGAGCAAGTAGTTTGCATGGCCTGCACCTAGTCAGAAACGGGCTTCTCTTGTCTTCTGGATTTTGCCTGGGTTTTGACTGGGCTTCTTCCTGTTAGGCTGCACTTTGGGCCAACTTTCCTCGAGCCCAAAGTTTAAGTTTTGATCCGAACATGAATAACCAAAGCTTCTTAGCAAAAGCATCAGCCTACAGTGAAATTAAAATGATAAAAGAAAGGTCCGGTGATGTAAGGAGAAAAAGGAAAGAAATGAAGAGCAACTGATGAAGTACCTGAAATTCAAATGATCGGCTTACAAGGTTAAGAGCAAAGCTTACTATGTGTTGGATAAGTATTATGGTGTGCTGCAAACAACAAAGTGAGGTTAAAATAAATAACATACATATATGGATACAACATATTCTTTCCTAATATAGCAGTTTCTCCAAAGTCAACTGTTCCATCAGAATGATCTACAGTTTGCAAATGTTCACAAACAAGTGACATATGGATTACATGTGCATCAGTTTCTACAATATCAAGTATTTAGAAACGAAAAGGTCACTACGATTGAAGAATACAAGGAAATCGGGAGTAGCCAAAAGCTATCGATACTTGAAATATGAAGAGTCCAGTGATTACCGGCTGCTTGCGTTTCTCACTGGTGTATATCCTCCAAACTGTGAAAAAAGTAAGGATCTGCGCCAAAGTAGAAAATAATGAAGCAACCAGACAACATCATATAAAGAAACTTTCTCAGAGCCAACCTGAAACATCACTAATTTCCAAACTATCTAATCAGATATTTGAATACTGCCCATTTGGCAAGTACGACAACAAAGCACTTAAATTTCAAATAAATCAATATTCTAAGAGGACATATGAGATAAGAGTGTTTAGGATTTGAATGGTATGTTTATTCTTCTCTCTAGGAGGTAAATATATAGTTGTATGATATCCCACATAACAGGAAATAAGAATCCCAATTATACAAGGAATTAATTGTAGGATTACATTCCTAAACTAAATGGTTGACTCACAGTTGACTCACACCAACATTCCCCCTCAAGTTGGTGCAGATATCTCCTAAGCCCAACTTGTCAAGTGAGTCCTGAAACACCTTTGTTGGAACCGCATGAGTTAACACATTTGCTAATTGTTCTTCAGACCTCACGTATGGAATATCAATCAATTTGGCATCTAACTTCTCTTTGATGAAGTGTTTATCTACCTCCACATGCTTTGTACGATCATGTTGAATGGGATTATTGGCTATTTCTCTCGCAGCTTGATTGACACAGTATAATAACATAGCTCCCTGGGGCCTGAACCCAATCTCAATGAGAAGAATCCTAAGCCATAACAACTCACAAATTCCATGTGCCATCCCTATGTACTCTGCCTCTGCCGTGGATCTAGCCACTACATTTTGTTTTTTGCATCTCCAAGTTACTAGATTTCCTGCTACGAATGTGAAGTAGCCTAATGTGGAGCGACGATCAGTAATGTTTCCCACCCAATTAGCGTCAGTATACCCTTTTACCTCCATATGTCCTTACTTCCTGAAGATCAGTCTTTTACTCGGTGCAGCTTTCAGATAACTTAGTAGACGCATCACTGCTGGCATGTGATCCTCACTATGAGCATGCATAAACTGACTTACAACACTAACTGCATACGTAATATCCGGACGTGTGAGTGATAGGTAAATTAACCGTCCTACCAATCTCTGATATCTTTCTTTATTGGTAGGAACTTGATCCTGGTATATTGCCAAGTGATGATTCTGCGTAATGGGAGTTTCAACTGGTTTACAAGCTAACATTCCAGTTTCAGAGAGAAGATCAAGAACATACTTCCGCTGAGACAGGTAAATACCATCACGAGAATGAGCAACTTCAATGCCCAAGAAGTATTTCAAGCCTCCTAGATCCTTCATCTCAAATTCTGATGAAAGATACCCCTCCAACCTTTTTATCTCTTATGTGTCATCACTAGTAACTACCATATCATCCACATAGATAATCAACAAAGTAATTTTACCTTATATGCGTTTGATGAACAGGGTGTGGTTTGCATTTCCCTGTCTATAGCCGTACTTTTCATTGCTTCAGTGAACCTCCCAAACTATGGCCTTGGTGATTGTTTGAGTCTGTAGAGAGCATTTCGGAGTCTACATACTTTTCCTGCTTCATTTGGTGTTTCATATCCTGGTGGAAGATCCATGTATACTTCTTCTTCCAGGTCTCCATGTAAGAAAGTATTATTCACATTGAACTATTTTAAAGGCCAATCCTGGTTAGTTGCTAAAGATAAAAGGACTCGAATAATATTCATTTTTGCGACCGGGGCAAATGTTTCTTGGTAGTCAACTCCAAATGCCTGTGTGTACCTTTTAGCTACCAATCTTGCCTTGTATATGTCAATGGATCCATCCGCCTTGTGTTTTATGGTGAACACCCATTTACATCCCACCGGTCTCTTCCCTTATGGTAATGACACTACATTCCACGTTCCATTTCTTTGTAAGGCTTCCATTTCTACTCCTATGACTTCTATCCAGCGGGGATCTTGCAAAACCTCTTCCACTTTTGTTAGAATTTTAATCCCAGCCATATGATTCACCATGGCTTGGTACTTGGGTGATAGTCGATGAGTGGACACATATTGTGCAATTGCATATCTCACTTTTCCCTCCGAAGAAAACCTATCAGGTGGTTTCCCACGGTTTTGCCTAGGCGACAAAATATAGGAATTTTCAACAATATCTGAAGTATGAGAACATACCTCTTGGATATTCACGGGGACATGAGCGTGTACTAGTGGAGGAGAATGAGGGTTATTTTATGTTTGCACAGTCTCGGTATCACTCATTGACCCATTACTTTCTACTACATGACCTGTCTCTTTGTTAGGGGTTTCATGGTCAAGATCCATTAGGCTTTGGCTTGTTGTGCCATGGGCCACTACCGGGGTCTGAATTGGTATGTCGTGGCCTACTATTGGGCTTTGAACTAATGTGTCGTGACCCTTTGGTAAGGTGCAGTTAGGTGGGTTGCTCATAACACCTAAGTCTTCAATCTTGATCTCGCCTGTAGTGCTGGGATCATGCCAATTGTCTCGTTTATGTAGAACATCAAACCAACTGTAGTCTTCATCTTTACTATTCAACTCCCCCCTGAAGAGTAGAGTGGGCTTGATCAAAGATGAAAAACATCTCAGTTTCAGAAAACGTGATGTCCATGGTAACATAGAAATGCTTAGTAGGTGGATGGTACATCGAATCCCTTTTGTTGGCTATTAAATCCCAGAAATACACAATGAACAGCACACAGATCCAATTTACTTCGTTGATTCTTGTGAAGATGCATATAAGCCACACATCCAATTATGCAAGGTGATAATTGAAGAAAAGATGGTAGAGTGAATCCGTCAAGACTTCCATGGGAGTTCAGAAGTTGTGAACTCGAGAGGGCATTCGATTAAGAAGATAAACAGAATAAGTAACTGCATCCACCCAATAGGCAAGAGGAGCATGAGCCCCAATTAGAAGAGCTTGTGTAGTTTCCAAGATATGTTTGTTCTTACATTCTGCCACACCATTTTGTTGAGGAGTTTAAGGACAAGTAGTCTTGTGAAGTATGCGGTGATAGTTCACAATTAAGATATTCTCCACCATTATTGGATCTAAGGACTTTGATAGGAAGAGAAAATTGATTTCCAATCATCCGATAAGACTGATAGAAAATTTTCCCAACGTCACTTTTTTGTTTCATGGTATAGAGCCAAGTAATTATGGTGCAATCATCTACAAAGGTAACAAACCATCGAATACCATGGCGCTTCGTTATTGGTGAGGGACCCCATACATCGGAGTGAATTAACTCAAAAGGCACTGATCTTTTATTGAAACTCAAATGGTAAGAAGTACAATGACTTTTTGCAAGAATGCAATCATGACACTGAAAATCAGAGTCTGAAATGCCATTAAATAAAGATGCAAGTAATTTTCTTAAATAACCAAAAGATGCATGTCCTAGTTGACGAAGCCATAACCAGATTCGCTTAACCTTGTTACTGTGACCACTACTCACTTGATTGACGCAGCCTGGTACCATATCATTCACATAATATAACCCTCTCATCTTAGTATCACCCCAATGATCGCCTGTATCTGGATATCTTGTAGTATGGAAAAAGTGGGAAACATGAGTACGACACAATCTAATTGTTCCGTAACTTGACCAACAAAAAGTAAATGATTCGATAATGAAGGAACAAGAAGAGTGTTATGCAGAGACAGAGAATGAGTAAGTAGTGAAACAAGGACTCATCATATGTCATATGGTCTGTAGCCCCAGAGTCAATTATCCACCCAGAATCTCATTTAGTGGATGTTATAAATATAGTGCCAATTTTACTTGGGTCGTCATAACCATCATCCATTAAAATCTGTTTGATTAAAGATGACATTGGGCTCGTATCCTTACTCGGTGTAGCGGCTAATTTTCCTCCTGGACCGTGGATTGAGACATTTGTCCTTGGCTCAGTTTGGCCCACTGCAACAACATCTCTTCCAAATCTAGTAGCGTCATCCTCTGGTTCGGGTTTGGGCCAATTTTGGCATGTTGCCACAGCAGCCATTCCAGGTACTGTTTTCTCTAGTTTGTCGAGGCCCGAGGCATGGACCTCCATTGTCTTTGAACAACCTTTGAAATTCGAATTGCTCAATCGAACCCCGAATAGGAGGCCGCTAATGTTGGTAGAATCACTTTGAATAGACATAGTTTGCACATGAAAAATCTCACTGATTTTCTTGCCTTCTGTCATTGCGTGAGGACTTGTATTTTGGTTTTTATTGCTGCTTTGTTGTTTCCAAAGCTCAAAGGTTAGGTTTATGGGTTCTAGATTTTTTCAAACACCAGGATTTGTGATTTCAGGGCTTTGAGTGTTTCTAGGGTTTATGGGAAGAGACAGGCGGGAACCTGCTTTGATGCCAAGATAAAAGTGTTTAGGATTTGAATGGTATGTTTATTCTTCTCTCTAGGAGGTAAATATATAGTTGTATGATATCCCACATAACAGGAAATAAGAATTCCAATTATACAAGGAATCAATTATAAGATTACATTCCTAAATTAAATGATTGACTCAGAGTTGACTCACGCCAACAATATGTCCCTTGTCCTAGTAAACTTTGGGCAGTAGTCACAAAGTCTTATGCAGCCTAGGTTATTATTCACATATGGTCTAGGTTATTATTCACATAAGGTATCTCATCATGATTTATACTTGGGATCGAATATGGTTATTAGAGATTCAGAGTTGAGGATTCCAAATTAGAAACAAAACAGATCAACAGTGATCTAGTGGTTGAGCTTCCAATGGCCTATCTCATGAGCTATAACAGATACAATTTCCTCATCATTTTTACACTACGAACCATCAATTATTTTCATAAAGAACTTTGGGCATTGAAACGGAACGAAACAATCTGATTAGCCTTTTTAGCCATAAAAACGATAAGAGATAGCGGAGGAAGGCATTCAAGATGATTTTAAAGTGACATACAAATAGAAATTTACGGCTTAATTTTCATGCATTGCATAATTGGGTATATAAGTACATACAATCCTTATTCTCCATGGAAACAAAAAAGGATACAAAGAAATATCCTTCCTAATAAGGGACTTTAATATTTACACAATATTTACATTCCTATTTCCCTAAAGATTACTCACGCCAATACTCCCCCTCAAGGTGGAGCATAGATGTCACACATGCCCAACTTGATAAGTGAGTCACCAAAATCCCTACTACACATGGCATGGGTGAGAATATCTACAAGTTGTTCTTCTGAGTTCACAAACGGTATTGACACAATCTTCTTCTCCAAGTTTTCCTTAATGAAGTGTCGATCAACCTCCACATGCTTTGTTCTATCATGCTGTACTGGATTCTCTGCGATCTCTTTTGCCAACTTATTGTCACACTACAAATTCGCTGCCTCTTTTTATTTGAAACTAAGACCCCAAAGCAACTTACGCAATCAAAGGACTTCACACACTCCATGTGCCATGCCTTTAAACTCGGCCTCCGTAGAAAACCTAGACACCACCTTTTGTTTCTTACTCCTCCAAGTAACTAAATTTCCTCCAACAAACGTAAAGTACCCAAATGTAGAAAGCCTATCAGTCACATCACTTGCCCAATCAGCATCAGTAAACCCCTGAATTCTTAGATGATAGTGATTCTTATACAAAATTCCATTCCCTAGAGCAGATTTTAAATATGCTAAAATCCGCATTCCCGCAACCATATGATCCACACTCGGTGAGTGCATAAATTGACTCACCACGCTCACTGCATAGGTTATATCTAGACGAGCGTGAGCTAAATAAATTAGTCTCCCTACCAATCTTTGATATCTATCTTTATCCATTGGTTCACGATCCAGATAAATTTCCAAGTGATGTTTCTCCACAATAGGAGTATCCACAGGCTTACACCCAAGCATACTTGTTTCCTTTAACAAATCTAGAACATATTTTCGTTAAGACAAGAAAATACCTTTGGACGAATGAGAAACCTCGACTCCAAGAAAATATTTTAAATCACCCAAATTCTTCATCTTAAACTCAACAGCAAGGTTTTTTTTTCCAGTTTGACAATCTCATTTGAATCATCACCTGTTATTATCATATCATCCATATAAATAATTAAGGCTGCTACTTTTCCATTTCTCTGCTTCACAAATAGCATATGATCATAATGACTTTGATAATACCCATTCGTTCTCATGGCATGAGTGAATTTTCCAAACCATGCACGAGACGACTGGTTAAGTCTATAAAGCGACTTTTGCAAAATGCCCACTCCAGTTTCCCCCCTAACATCATTTCGTGGAGGAAAATCCATATACACTTCCTCCTCCAAATGTCCATGAAGAAAAGCATTTTTTACATCAAAATGTTCTAATGGCCAATCCAGATTTGTAGCTGATGAGATAGGAACTCGTATCGTATTCATCTTGGCCACCAAAGAAAAAGTTTCCTGATAATCAACACCATACGTTTGAATATATCCTTTTGCTACCAACCTTGTTTTGTACCTGTCCAGTGATCTATCAGCCTTGTATTTAACTGTATAAACCCATCGACACCCAACTGGTTTTTTTCTCTTCGGCAGTTCCATTACTACCCATTTATTATTTTTCTGTAGTCATCTTTTCATCCATTGCTTCAGCCCATTTTTTATTCTTCAAAGCATTATCCACTCGAGTTGGTATTTGAATTGCCTCCACATTGTTCACCCAAGCTTGATGTTCGGGTGAAACATTTTTACATGACATATAATTGGCCATTGGATACTTCACTTTTCTTTCTGGAAAAAGACCTGTCAGGAGGTACACCATGATTGTGCCTTGGTAGTAACTTATATGTACTTATAGCATCATTAGTTACATTATCATCAATAGTACTTACCTCAGGGATATTCAAAGAAGACGTATTGGACAACGACACTATTGAGCTAGAGAGATAGGGGAAAGCAGGCTCAGCAAGAGTCTCGGTAATACGAGTACTAGGCTCGGTAGCAACCTTTTGTGAAGTTGTTTCCTTTTCGGCAGAAGCTGGTTGAATGCCAACACATTATTCATTGGCAGACAGTTGCTGAATACCTGCAGCAATCTCGGCAGATGGCTACTGAACACCTGCAGCAGTCTCGGCAAGAATGAATTAAGGCTCTACTGCATCAGTTTGCATGGGTTTGTCACGATTTACTCCCCCTGAAGCAATGAGCACGTCATCTGGGACATCTAACCACCCAAAATCATCGTCCAGATCACAAATACTAGCATTCTCCCCTTTGTGATTTGAAGATGATGATACCGGAGTATAAAAATATTCTGATTTAGAAAAGGTAACATCCATTGTCACATACATGTGTCGGGTTTCAAGGTGGTAAAATTTATAACCTTTTTGTTGGGATGCAAATCCAATGAAGACACACCAAGAGCACATGGATCCAATTTACTATGATGAATCTTGTGAATATGAACATACGCTACACATCTAAACACATGAGGAGTTAGGGTATTGGTGGATACTACGGGAGCATGTTCTGCCAATACTTGAAGAGGTGTACAAAAGTCCACAACCCGAGATGGCATACTGTCAATCGCATACATGGCATAGGTAACGACTTCAGGCCAAAAACATTTATGCATGGGCACACCAATAAGTAAGGCACGAGCAGTTTCCAAGATATAACGATTCTTTCTTTCAACAACCCCATTTTGTTACGGAGTATGTGGACATGTAGTTTGATGAATAATTCCATGATCTTGTAAAAATTGGGATAACTCAGAATTTATGTACTCTCCACCATTGTCAGAACACAAAACTTTAATATTAGAGGAATATTAAGTTTTAATCATCTATTGAAGCAGACGAAACACATCACAAACCTCACTTTTATTTTTCAACACATACAACCACGTCATACGAGTGCAATCATCCACGAAAGTAACAAACCACTTAATTCCCGAAGTAGTACTAACAGGGGAAAGCCCTCTCACATCAGTGTGTACAAGCACAAATGGAGAAGATCTTCTATTCATACTTGGAGGGAACGAAGCACGATGACTTTTGGATAAAATACATACTTCACATTTCAATTCTATGTCTTCCATATCACTGAACAAATCAGGTAATATATGTTTTGAATAACCAAACGATGCATGCCTAAACGACAATGCAATAACAATACCTTCTGTAGATTACTATTACGTGATGCACGAACCAAATTAGCTTTTCCAGGAACCATGTCATCCACATAATATAGCCTCTTTTTCTTAGTGCCACGCCTTATGATCTTCTTTGTCTAAATGTCTTAAAGCAAGCAAAATAAGGGATATATTAATACAACACAATCCAATTGTTCAGTGACTTGGGGTACATACAATAAGTTATGGGACAATGACAGAACCAATAAACAATTATGTAAGGGAAGAGAGGGTGTAAGAGACATTGTTTCCACTCCAACAACAACAACAGTAGTACCATTGGCAGTTGCCATAGACTTTCTATAAGGATCTTTCATGGACTTGTTGACCCTAAACACTACTAGGCCTACGTGGCGTGCAGGCCTAGTAATTAATAAGCTAACTACATCATTCGTTGTGTACGGGGTGTGCCAACTCGTCGGCCGAGGAGTAAAATATGTTAATGTTGCGTTGAGTGCGTTGCTGACTTCTAGATCTTGCGACTGCGGTCGAGGAAGGAACATGTCTCATTCTTTGGGTTCTAAAGCTTGAAGACAAGGCTGCTAGTCTTGCGAAGTTCATAGATCGTCAGCGTCAGGTTTGATCATAGTGATTATATTCGTAAGAATATTACCACGCTGAACCGATACCAAACTATATGGACACAAGTACTCAAAAAAGATGTATGTCTTGATGGTAAACGTGGTTCGGCCGTCAGAATACCGAACTCTAAAACTTACTTGTGAATATCTAATCATAAAATAACTCAACGTTCAATGTGCCGAGCCCAGTAATCTGTAAGACCGAGAAGGCTAATGAGATGACCTCTGCCAATAAGAACTTGAAAATTCTTCTTGGCCGAGACTTGGATAGATAACCAGTCGACCTTGACGCATTGTTGTTTATCCAAACTGAAGGTGCTCAAGGGTCGGCTGATTCTACGACAACAATGTTGTTTAACCAAACTAAAGATGCCACTAGTTGCCTTCACAATGTTGTTTATCCAAACTGAAGATGTGTTGGCAGCAAAAGAAAATAAAAATCTTAAGGTGTTTGAGAGGTTTCACGTAGAGCGTGGGTTTGTGCAGGGCAGTTTGCGTGTTGAATTGGAGAGGCTTTAAAGATGCACTCCCCTCTATATAGATAGCAGCGAGCCTACTTCTGGCCGAACCGGAGATGTATCTGGACTAAAACTCCCAAATCTAGTCTGATTAGGATTCGGCCAATCCTAATTCCAATAGGTTTCTGAACCAAGCTCTATAATGAATCAGATTCACTCTCGAAGTCCCAATGCCTTTAACTCTGAAAACCCCCTTGTTGTACCAAGACTCGACTTTTTCGCTCTTATCCAAATCAATCCTTCTTGCAACAGAACACGACCGTTTGATTGGCGGCTTATAACAACTTGGACGGCCCATAGTATTTTCGGAAAAGCATTGGACATAACACAATCCTAAGCTTGGTCTAATAATATTATTTGGGCCAAATCATTGCCCCCTTGTTTCTGAGGTCTTCGGCCTAGTACTCCTTAGCCGAGTTTCGACCTTGAAGAAGTGAAATCAAACCCTTAAGGTATTTTTAAAAGACAATGAAGCACGATTACATGATCTTAATTTTGTCAGACACCCTACCACGTGTCATCTCCTTGGCATGTTTGTCCTTACTTGACACTTAAACGCCCTCTCAAAACTAAACTCTCTACCACACGCCATCATTATAACCTTGATCCGTGAATTTTCGATCTTTTTGAGATGTGAAAATACTCAAACGTCTTTTCACTATTAAGCTCGCCATCATATGCCATTGTGCAGTCTCGATCTGTGAGTTTTTTTGGTCCCTTCACTTGGATTCTTTGAATATTCATCATGATTACTAAATCCCCCGATTAATCTTATCCCTCATTTTAAACATTAAATAGTTGAATCTTCCTCCCAAACGCCTATAAATACTCACATATCTTCATTCAACCTTTTATGCTTTTAGAATCCTCGAATCCCTTTGACATTTTCAATCGAATCTCTTCGCCATTTTCTCTTGAAAACCAGAAAACCAACCTCAAATACCCAGAAAACCTTCTTCTCCAATGGTTGCCAATGCTTTCATCAACAAGTTGATCGATGAGTACAGCAAATGTCAAAACATCACCGATCGAAACACGATCAAAACCATCCGGTTTGAAGATGAGCTAAACACTTCCCACCAAACCCTAGGCCCATTGTTCAAGGACAATGTTCCAGAAGCAATCATCATGATGCTTAAGAAGCATTATCTAAAACCCTTATTCCAAGGGTACGACTAGTCAAAATGGGAATCGGCCAAACCCCAAGGCGTTTGGCCCCTCAACCACTGCGGCTTGGGTTGCCTAGTTACTCAGATGAAGCCATATTTCGGTGGCAAGTGGATGGCTTTCAGCATTTTTGATTCCATCAAACTCTCGACCATCGAGATGAGCTTCGATCGAGAGCTCGTGATGGCTGCGTTAAGTTGTTTTTGTGTGTTTGTTTGTGTCTTAGGGTACCTTCCAACACAATGATGAGGATTTGGTTTGTAATTTCATGGCTGTTAAAGAGAGTGATTAACATGGATGAAAGTTTGATTTACTCTTTGTTTATGCTTGGTTGTGGTTATAACTTATGAATTTACATGCAATCTTAAAGGAAAAATCAGTTTTTGTAACATGCTTGAAGGAAAGAACTCAAACTAACGCTACAACCTTGTGAGACTTGAGCCTAAACGTTTATTTGGAGAGTTAATAATCTGTGATTTATTGTTTTCTAAGTCGTTGCATGATCTCATTATTCTTTGCTTGGTTACTACTTAGAAGGCGTTTCATCATTTAGTTCCAAATGCTAGAACTCATACCCATTTCATTCAAAGCATGTCATTGATTTGCATAACACATATTCAAGATAAAGTTGTGTAGTGACCACCACCATAACCAAAAAGCCGTGAATCCCCTATGTCATTATGTTTTGTACGTTTTAATCTCGTTGAGCTTTGTGAGCCTTTTCTTTGTAACCCACATTACCCTCACCTAGCTTAGATTAGGACCATCCATTTGAAGGGAAAAATATGAGATTCTAGAATGGGATTTCATAATGACTATCATGCATATACAAATCAAAATTTAATATACGAAAGCAGCGGAAGCATTTATAACATATTATCAAAGCTATAGTCATGCAAATCCCCTTCAAGGTTCATAGGTTTATATATAATGCATCAAAAACAATTTTAGAATCAAGAACAAAGTGAAGGTTAGTCTTATACCTCTTGATCTAGACTTAAGACCAAGGATGGACCACCTCCAAGGCCTTTGCTCCTTGAAATCCTTGAGCCTAGCTTCCCTCCTTGCCTCCTCCACTTTGTTACAATGAGTGCTCCTAGGTTCTCTTCAAGTTCCCAAAGTAGGAAACCTCTAAAGATCCTCACCCACTAGTGTAGTGAGAAGGATGAAGGAATAAGCAAAAGGGTGTAAGAGATGTTAGTAAAAACCCCCTTTGGTGGCCGGCCTTTGTGGTTCAAGATGGCTATTTTCTTTTGCCTCTTTTGTTGTTCAAAACTCACAAAAACCCTAATGAACAATATCTTATAAAGTTGCTTATATAGACAAAAAGAAAACCTAGTCAACACTTGACTAAATATCTCTCCAAAACCCACATAATATGGCCGGCCCTCTTGTGTTCTTTTTGGGCTTTGGGCTTTTATTATTTCAAGTCATCCAATGCTTGAATAAAAGCCCAATGGGTTTAGGCCCAATGGGCCTAATTAAACCCGAACGTTTCTTTAAGCCCAAAACGATCTTTATCGCTTTTATGATTTCTTTAGACTTTTCTAAATTAATCACAACACATAATTAATCCAATTAATTGTTTCCATCATCCATTAATTACTCACTACAATAGTGTATTGGTGAACAACCTTTTAGGTTCTAATTAGCAAGGCAGTGAGGTGATTGGCATCAATCCAATTGCTCATATTTAATTCAATCACTTAGTGAATTAAAACTTCATTTTAATTCACCTTTCTTCTTTGACGACTACATCTAATCATCTAGAAGAACTCACAAGCTATGAGTGACATCTAACCATATGTCATAGCTACCCAAGCTAATGTAGAAGTTTATTCAAAGAACCTAGTCAGTTGGAATTACAATGTAATTCAATCCTTCTCTAATACAATACTCTCAATCACATCATTAGGGTATGGATATATCATGTCAAACCCCTAATGTGATTATTCCTTCTTATATGATCCAATTGAGTCGTATAGGAACACTTTCCTTTATTACGCTCGATACTTCGGCCGAAGATTCCCGAATCATATCTTAGAGTATTCTTCCTCTCTTATCGAGGATTAGAGATTCCTTGTTGCGCATACACTTGCCTTCATGACTAAGTGGCTTAACCCCAATTATGCCGTGGACACCCTCGAATGGGGAGACTTTGACATAATCAAAGATTAAGTACTTAACCACAAGACAACGACGATGCCTCAGGTCTAAGGATTACTTACATCTTTCCAACCATTAGAGTTACTTGCTTGACATGTGAGTAGACCTCCATGCAAGTACTCCCGTTCGATTGTGTTCAGTGAACTCATTCCCTTAATGAGCACCTACATACTTGTCTTAGTGTCACAACACGAATGGGTTGAGACTTTCCATCCTTCCAATTGAAGCGGACACAGCATGTACTGGTCTAAGCATTGTCAGTATCCCTCCGACAATCCAATGACCAGGAACCTTTTGGACATAATGGTTATGTAAAGAAGGTCTCTGTAGTCTAACATCATTAGATCACTTCTTCAATCGATCCATTGTCCATGGATTCACTATTCAGGACATATATCGTTTATTGAGATAGTCCTAATTAGTATCTTCGCCATTTGATGTATAAGAATCATCCATACATCGATTCATTTGTCCTGAAAGATTTCTTCCAAAGATTGACTTTCAGGGCATATTTCCAACACCATTAACCTTGTTCTTAAAGCGTAGTAAAGCATGATTCAAATTGAATTCCTTTGTGGCAGAAAACAAGTGTGGGGGAAGTGTTTTTCATAAGGAATTATGTGCCATAGGCACGGGTAAAAAGAAAGAAAAAAGAAAAGAAAAATGTGAAAAGAATGCGAAAAGAGTTGAAAAGAAGTGAAAAAGAGTTCTAAAGTGTTGTTTGATGAAGAAGGGGTCCAAAACAATGAATTCGACCCTAAGGAGTTGTTTAAATCTTCCCCTTGTGTTTTAAAGCTAATTTCTACAATCTAAGTAAATTCGAAGTCTCAATTTCATTACTTTGCTTACTATCACTTTAAGAACGTTTGTTTTCCTTATCCTTTCTTTGTTAGCCAATACCCTAAGCCCCGTTACAACCCTTGACTTCTATCTTGAGTGTTATGTGTTTCAATTTGTGGAGATTGAACTTGGTATGAGCATATGGTCACTGGTTCTCGCATCTAAGTAGTAGCATTCCATTCATGAGATCATATCTCAAAATGCTTATTAACTCTAGAAATTGTGTTCTTTGTTATACATATATGTGAGCATTCGTTTTTATATCTACATCAATTCTCTCACATATAACTAGTATAGGGTGTGTAGTTAGAAAATCTGAGTGAAAATAGAGTGCGTATCTTGTAAGGATTGAGGGAATTCTCTAAGGCATGTTACTACATTCAAAACATTGTTTTAATTGGTTAATTGTGAATTAGTAAGTAGTGACTATGATTAAGTATGTGCTTAAGTGTTAAATTGACTCAATTATGTGGGAATGATAATCTTTAACATGTCATGTGCATTGGAAATCCCTAAGGCAAACGTTGGAAGGTTTAGGTTGTTTTTGTTTGTTTGGTTTCGTTTTGTTTTTCTTTTGTTTCTTTGTTTTGCTCGAGGACTAGCAAAAGCTAAGTGTGGGGGAATTTGATAGGAGCATTTTTATGCGACTTAATTGGCTTGTTCTCATGCATTAATGTTGTTTTTCCTTAGTTAGTTTAGTGTTTAAAGTCATTTTCGTGCAATTTCAGGTTTTATTGTCAAAGTATGCAAAAAGGAGCATTTTGGAGCTTTTAGGAGCAAAATTGGGCTTGGAATGAAGTGCATATGCATGGAGCAAGGAGTTTGGACGAATTTGAAGTGAAAACATCAAATGAACATGCTAAAAATCTGGTGAAACAAATACAAAGTGCAAGAAGGGATAGGTTTCTAAAAGGATTGGCCAAAACTTCACTTAAAACACATCAATGCCGTGACTTTTACTTCCACCTCCACCAGAAATTTGAGTAATGATGCAATGCTTAAATCACCATGACATGTGAGTGGATGATGCAATGCTTAGCTAACCATGACATGTGAGTGGATGACTCAAAACCTACCCCAACAACAATTCCCACTCTTGCCGTGACTTACCTACCCATTCCACCAGAAATTTGTGCTTAAACAAGTCCATCATCTCCCTATAAATACCATGCAGCAACCTCATTGAATTCATCCAGAAATTAACCATTCTCCAAGCCTTTCCTTGCCTCTCCTACATATCTAAACCCCTTCCCATCCATTCCTCCAAATAACCAACCCTTCAACATCATTCCAACCTTGTTGTGGCGGCAAGGAGAAGGAGAAAAGTCCTTGGACACGCTTGCTATCCAACATGGATCGTTGGAACGTTTAGGTGCTTTCTTCCCTTTGTTTTTCAATGGTTAAATTTGTTTATCTTTGTTTTGTAATAATGAGGAACTAAACCCCCCTTGGCTAGGGGGGGGTTCAAAACCATGTTTATGCTTGCTATATGATTTGATTACTTCCAATTGCGTTTCTTGAATTGTGAATTCAATTTACTTATCCGTTCGTATAAAAACTAATTTGTGTATGTTGGTTGAGAGTGCACGCTTAATTTTCATGCATGAATTTGACGCTAGAATATAAGGGAGTTTCACCTAATCATTATGAACTTATATTCACAAGTAGTGAAGGTTGCTAGTCACAATCACGTTAAGTAAATTCTTGGCATAAGTTTCATGCAAATCATAGTAACGAGTGCCTCGTCAATGCTTATGTTTTTCATAGAACTTAATGATTCTTGCTTGTATCTCTATTATGCAATTCATGTAGGGAACTTGTAGGGAGTGTTTTGGGTTGTCGTATGCAATCATCCAATCTAATAACTTGTTGAAAAACTGAGAGTTAATTAATGCAATTCACGGTTAATTTGGGGCGTTGAGTATTCATAACTTATCGAAGAGCAATTGGAAATCATTTTGTATGCAAGCAAGACATGTGTGGAGAAGAACCCCTTAGCTAGCCTTCCATTATCCATTCAACCCAAATTTGTTTAAAATCTATTTAAGTTTTTAGTTTATTCGTTTTTACTTTCAACTTCACCAAACTCAAATCCTCCTTTTACTTTCTTGTTTTAAAATCTTTTGTTTACATTTTTAACTTTGTTTCTTTTTGTTTTTGAGTCAGTTTAGAGGTTTTAGCAAGCCCTCCTAATCCCCGGTTTAGAACGATCCCTACTTACATACTTTGCTACAATTGTCAAAAAGAGGGTTTAATTTGTGTGTCAAGTAATTCTCGCATCAAATTTTGGCGCCGTTGCCGGGGATTAGCAACTTTGCTAAATCCCCATTGTTTCTTTTTATTTCTTTTTTTGTGTGTTTTAATTTTAGTTTTAATTTTATTTGATTTTGTTTATTTCAGGTACTAGTTTATGACTCGTAGTTCTCAACCAGTTCGTGCACATATATCGGAGTTTGACGACAATTTTGAACGAACTTTGAGAAGGAAAAGGAAAGTACCAGAACCTAATCCACCTAGTTCTAGTTCTGAATCCGAATTTGAAGAAAAGGAGGAGGCAGAAAAAGACATGGAGGTGGACAATCGAACAATCAAAGAACTTTCAGCCTCGGGATTGGACAATGCCGCGCCTCTATGTATCCAATACCCCGCAACAGCCCGAGGAAAGACAGAAGAATTTGAATTGAAGTCAAGCTTATTACACCACATTCCGAAGTACCATGGGTTGTCCATGGAAGATCCTAACAAACACTTGAAAGAATTCGAGGTAGTGTGTTCGAGCATGACCCCCGTCAATGTCGATGGGAGTATTTTGAAGATGAAAGCCTTCCCTTTTTCTCTCTTGGAAAAGGCGAAGGATTGGTTGTACGAATTGGCGCCCGGAACCGTCACATCATGGGAAAGCATGAAACGGGCCTTCTTGGAGAAGTTTTTCCCAACTTCTCGAGTCATCCTCCTACGGAAAAGGATAAGTGGAATTCAACAAGAGGAAGGTGAATCTTTTCCTACTTATTATGAACGTTTTAAATCTCTTGTTGCTTCTTGTCCACAGCATCAGATGAAGGAGGAACTTCTTTTGCAATACTTCTACGAGGGGCTACTACCTATCGAACGTCAAATGCTAGATGCCTCGGCGGGAGGAGCCTTGGTGGATAAGACCCCCACGGCAGCAAAGACTTTAATTTCCAACCGTGCGTTGAATGCTCAACAATACGAAGGCGTTGGACAAAGGAGTAACCCACGACCACATCAAGTCAATGAGGTAAGTGCCATAACCGAACTTCAAAATCAAATGGCTAACCTTACTACTTTGCTTAATTTTCATGCATGAATTTGACGCTAGAATATAAGGGAGTTTCACCTAATCGTTATGAACTTATATTCACAAGTAGTGAAGGTTGCTAGTCACAATCACGTTAAGTAAATTCTTGGCATAAGTTTCATGCAAATCATAGTAACGAGTGCCTCGTCAATGCTTATGTTTTTCATAGAACTTAATGATTCTTGCTTGTATCTCTATTATGCAATTCATGTAGGGAACTTGTAGGGAGTGTTTTGGGTTGTCGTATGCAATCATCCAATCTAATAACTTGTTGAAAAACTGAGAGTTAATTAATGCAATTCACGGTTAATTTGGGGCGTTGAGTATTCATAACTTATCGAAGAGCAACTGGAAATCATTTTGTATGCAAGCAAGACATGTGTGGAGAAGAACCCCTTAGCTAGCCTTCCATTATCCATTCAACCCAAATTTGTTTAAAATCTATTTAAGTTTTTAGTTTATTCGTTTTTACTTTCAACTTCACCAAACTCAAATCCTCCTTTTACTTTCTTGTTTTAAAATCTTTTGTTTACATTTTTAACTTTGTTTCTTTTTGTTTTTGAGTCAGTTTAGAGGTTTTAGCAAGCCCTCCTAATCCCCGGTTTAGAACGATCCCTACTTACATACTTTGCTACAATTGTCAAAAAGAGGGTTTAATTTGTGTGTCAAGTAATTCTCGCATCAGTGCTTAGCCGAGAACATGCTTGTCGCCAATGCCCTGGCTAGTGGTCACATCCTGACTCTCAACCCAGCTGTCCTTGCTAACCTTACCCGATGTTTTGTCGAAGCAACCTTGGGTAAAATTGACCCCCATCAAAATGGATCACTCTAGGTTTTCCAGCTCTGGCTGCAAGTATACTTCTCGACCTTGCGGCTTAAAATGCCAAGCTTTAGTTCCTCACAATTATGGGTCTGGAGTTAGCTTCGCGCCCCATCTCTACTCACTCGGCCGAAGAAATTTTCAAATATTTCTTCAGCCTAGAAGATTTGTCCAACGACAAATTCCAAATCTACTGTCACCAGACATACCCATCTTTTATCCTTTTTCCACAATCGGCATGGGAAACGGCCAAGGATGCTGATATTCGGAAATCCTGAGGGTCATTCATCATGACTTGTGATCTACCTTATGGCTCTGAAGCTCGGTGTGGTGGTTGGAAGGTTTACCACCTTAATTTCCTAGCTAGCCAACTAGGCTATCTCCAAGGGTGCCCCTTGCCATTCCTTTCATCTCGCTCCCTTTTAAGCCGAGAACACTTTTCTGGTTCCTCAAAAAATGACTGCGAGACAGTCGAGAAGAAGTTTGCCGATCGGCACGGTAAATTCTACCTTCGGTCGAGAAACCTAGAATCCTGGTGTGCCAGCACCTTCACCGAATGGTGGAATACTTACACCAAAGACTTCTTTCACACGCTGACTGAAGAAATTTAAAAAAAAAATTTAACGGTAGCCCGAATAATGCCCTTGCTCCAAAATCCAAATAATTGGCCCAAGGTATATACCTTCTACTTTCCTCATTCATTTATTTTCCTTCGAGCTTTAATTTAACTCGAGTTCAATGTTTCTAGGTAGCCGTACAATCAAGAGGGCTGAGGTGGTGGCGATGGCCGCAGCTAAGAAGAAACTTGCCTCTCCTCTAAAAAAAGGTGGCAGTTGTTGTGTCTACTCCGCCGAGCAAAAGTCCCTTCCTGGAAATCGAAACGGCAGGAGGCGCTCCCCGACCCAAGAAACGCGTCAAGAAATTGGCTAAAAAAGGGGAGCGGGAGATTCATGTTATCTCCAGTCAAACTAAGGGGGCAATTACTTCTAGCGTTTCTCTCATTCCTCATGTCGTCGAGGCTTCGACCACGATACAGCTAGACCCGACGATTGAGCCAACCATAAATCTGGTTGTCGAGCAAATTGCAACTTTAGCACCGACAGTTGCTTACGCCGAAGCAGGCCTAATGGCAGCCGCCCCGAAGGAGGCGATTCCCTCGGCCGAAAAGAACTCATTCCTTAACTGAAAGAAAACTGCAGCAGTCATCCTAGAAGAAGAGGTATAAAATTTATAATGTTCTTCTATCTAAAATTCCTTGTCTAATGATTGACTTTTTTTTTTTTGTTTTTTTTTTGTCTAGGATTATGAGAGTGAAAGTCCCCAGCTGGTGAGAAGGCCTCGGCTGGCAGATAAAACCATTCTTAATTCCAACCAGAGGTCGAAGCAGCCAGTCGAGTTAAACCTTCCTCGGTCGAAGCTGGTCCCGATCCTGCAGGGGTACCGTTGGTTAAACCGAAAGCAACAGCAGAGACTCCGATTCATCCTTCGGATCAAAATCTTGGCATTCTTCATCAAGCTTCAGCTTTTGTAAAGCTCGATCACTTTCTCTCGTTAATTTTACTATAACAACTCTAAACCAAGAAAAATATTAAATGTTAGGTGCTCGATTATTCATTTCACCAAAGGGTGTTATCTATATTTCTTGGACACCTTAGTGGCCATTAAATGTGGATAACCTCTATCGGCCGCATGAATTAAGAGGCTCCTTTAAACACTGGGTTCTCTAGGTTCGAGTAATGAACCAACAGATAAGGCCAAAGCCTCTTCTCGGCATGCCCTAGAGCAAACTTTTCCCTTTTTTGTCATTCCTCTGGCTTGACTTTTCTGAACATACATATATCCTTAATGCAACCTTCGTGGGAAGTTGAATTTGACGCTCTCCTTGCCAGCTCCTCAGGGATGGCCGGTCCTTCTACCGCCATGACATGTTTGGCCGAAACAAATACCATTGCTAAGCTACATGCGCTCTTATCCCTCTTGGCCTCTCAAATCCTCAAGTGCAAAGGCATCGATTTCGTAGGGGAATGTTTGAATGACTTTGCAGCCAGCGACCATCTGAGCAACAACGCGTTCACCCGAGTGTCTTCAATCCTAGAACGAACCCGAGAATATTTCGGTATCTTTGAGAAAGCTCTTCAGGTCGAAGGTGACCTGAAAGCTGCAACGGTAATTCAAGAAGCTTTTCGTCCAAAGATCGAGGTAGTAAAAGCGAAGAAAGAATAATTGGCCGACCTTGACCTTCAAATTACCAAACTCTAAAATCGTAGGTCAGCAGTTGCTTCTGAGCTTGCAAAGGATTTCGAGTCGAACAAACCTTGTTTGAACAAATACGCGGCTAGCACAAAGCGAATCGAGCAGCTAAAGATGGATACGAGAAATCGGCAAGTTGAGGTCACAATGGGCGAAGTGAGGTGGTTGGAGTTGAAGGCCGTCCTTGAAGCTTTTCTTCCTTCATCACCTTAGAACTATTTAGTTGTAAACTGGTCGACCAGCTCTACTTGTACACCATTTTCACGAACTTAATGAAATGAAATCTTATTCTCGCATCTCCCAAGTGACTAGATAATATTTTTTTTCAAAAAGTTTCCATTGATTGGTAGTTTATGAATTAGACCGGTTCGATTTTTAAGGTGGTATGCCCTATTTTCGAGAATTTTATGGACGACGAATGGTCCTTCCCAATTTAGCTACCATTTTGTCGAATCTAGGATCTTTAATTCCTACGAGCAACACGGTTTGCCAAACCAACTCTTCCACGATGAACGTTTTTTGTTTGACTCACTGATTATAGGCTCACTCGACAATCTTTTTTTGTGCCACCAATAAGTTATAAGCATTGAGCTAAGCTTCCTCCAAGTCTTCCAATTCTTGTCTCATGGACTGATTTTATTCGGCACTGAACAAACTACTTTGCTCAATTATTCGTAATGAATTTATACTTAACTCGACTGGTAACACCGTGTCGTGCCCATAGGTTAATGCATATGGGGTCTTCCTTGTTGCTGATCGGAGTGAAGTCCAATATGCCTATAAAGCCTCGTTTAACTTTAAATGCCACATGCTAGGCTTTTCTTTGATCATTTTTTCGAAAATGCCTATCAAAAATTACTTGCTTCGACATGTTCATTTGCTTGTGGGTAATATGGCGTGGACTGTTCAAGTCAAATTTTCATGTTCGTCGTATATTCTTTGAACCTATCGGCTGTGAAGATTATGCTGTTGTCAGTTATAATCATTTTTGGTATGTCGAATCTCGTCACAATATTGTCCTTCATGAACCTACAAGCCTTTCTTGAGGTTAGCTCGGTGTATTTCTTTACCTCGACCCATTTGGTGAAATAATCGGCTGCAACAAGTATCCATGCATGTTTAGCTAACCTGGAAGACGGCGTAATTTTACAGATTACGTCTATGGCCCATCCTCTGAACGGCCAGGGCTTGGTGACCGAGTGTGGTAATTTGGCCAGGACTCTTTGTATAGGCCCATGAATTTGACATTGTACACATCCTCGTGCATACTCGATACAATCTTTCAATATACTCGGCCACAAATAGCCATGTCGGTGAAACAGCCAATGCATCTTGTGTCCAAATTGATAAGTTCCTCAAATTCCTTCGTGTACTTCTGCAATTGCTTGAGTAGCCTTTTACAAGCCGAGGCACAGTAACAATGAACCATCCTCACCTTTCCGATACAACTCATTCTGGTATGACACGTAGTTTGTGGTATGGACCTTTGTCCTCCTGTTGTGTTTGTTACTGGGGTTATCGACAGTGCAAACATTTACAAAAACCTGTCATTCCAACAATGAAGGTAGAGACATGACTCATGTACAGATCACGAGATCGTGTTTGAGAACTTGGTGATTAACCAGGGCCGGGTATGGTCGTCATTCTACTTGTATTGTCCAGCCTTGTTTACCCCCCCAGGAGTTATGCTCCAGAGGCTATTTGTGCTAGTTTATCTGCATTAGTGTGTAAACATCGAAATTTCGGTGAAATAAATGTTGACCAATAATTAAAATTTCAATGTTCACGTGTCACATAAATTTTACATGTAGCATGTGACTCAACGAAAAATCGACAATCATCGGACAAGTCATCAAACAGGACACATGTCAACACCTGGCAGAAATGATTTATTTCATATGAATAATATATTCAAAATTTGGCCTTGAAAAAAATCTATAAATACAAGGTCATTTCATCCATTTAGGGACACCAATTCACATTACACCAAAACCTTGAAGCTTTGAAACTCTAAAGCTTCCAAGCAAATCCTGAAGGATTATGAAAGCTCTCTTCGTTCTTCGTCAAATCAACCTTCAAGATCAAGCCCCAACGGCCCCTTGAAGAACTTCCACCCAATTCAAGATCAAGCCCTGACAGCCCTTGAAGAAAGTGTTCATCGTTCATCATCCGTTCATCTTAAGATCAAGCCCCAATGGCCCTTCGGATCAGGATCAACAACATCAACAAATCCACACATCCACTCTCCAAGATCAAGCCCAAAAGCCCTCGAAGATCCGTTCATCCGTTCTTCAAGATCAAGCCCAAAAGCCCTCGAAGATCTGTTCATCCTTCATTCAAGATCAAGCCCAAAAGCCCTTGAAGGTCCTTTCATCCCCATTCATCAAGATCAAGCCCAAAACCCTTGAAAATCTGTTCATCCTTAACCTTCAAGATCAAGCCCCGAAGGCTCTTTGAGAAACTTTCAACCATTCGTCCAAGATCAAGCCTCGACGACTCTCGGATCAACAAAACATCCACAAATCTACATCTTACGGAGATCGAATCAGATGATCAAATTATAGAGAGATTGTAACCCCAAAATCATTAATACAAAAAATAATTTTGTACACATGTTCTTGTCTCGTTTGTTTCTGGAATTTTTCTTGTTTACAAATTTGGCACGCCCGGTGGGACCATCTCTACCTCTCATCTCTATCTTCAAAGCCATAAAAAGCACAAATGGCATCAAGGAAGGTTCAAGTTGTTCTCGTAACCAACGCGAAGAACAAGAGCGTTCTCGTCACAAATGGTGCCACTTTGGGCATCATAACTTGAAGCAAGGCAAGAGCTCTTTCTGCTGCCTCTTCCACTTCTGCATCGACTCTGCTAAAGGAACAAGAGCACCCGAGGCACGAGCCTATGATCACCCTGGCCTCACTAAGGGCGCTAAGGGAGGAAAGCCCAAAGAAGTACTCTGATGCCATGCTTTCCGATGCCCACTCAAGCAGCAGCTCAGCCTTGCAAGTCATGACTACCGGACGACTTTAATCAATGAACAGCTGGCTTAAATGAATGAAGCGATCGCAAGGCTAACACAGACCGTTGAAGAAAAAGACTTGCAAATCACTGCACTCGTCAATCGATTGGAGGCACAGGATGACAAGAAACTTGACCCAAAGGTTAATCCACTAAAAGGATGAGCTAGCGAAGAAAATGAGCTTTCGGTGGAGAAAGTCGATGTGAAGCCGGAGCCAGACCAAGCAGCGGCACTTATGAGATCTTTTTCTATCCAGCAGCTGCAAGAGGTGATCACCAACACCATCAAATTGCAGTACAAAGGGAGTGCACATGCCTCCGTGTTGTACTCAAAACCCTACTCCAAGAAGATTGACGCCCTGAAGATGCCAAGAGGTTATCAACCACTAAAGTTCATGTAGTTTGATGGAAAGGGAAACCCAAAGTAGGACATTGCACATTTCGTCGAAACTTGCAACAATGTGGGGACGGAGGGAGATTACCTCGCCAAGTAGTTTGTGCGCTCGCTGAAAGAAAACACCTTTGAGTGGTACACAGACCTAGAGCCTGAGTCCATCAACAGCTATGAGCAATTGGAAAGGGAATTCCTTAACCGCTTCTATAGCACCCGTCGCACTGTACAAGCACGAAGCAGTGGAATAACGAGCCAGTCATAGACTACATCAATCGATGGCGCACTCTAAGCCTCAATTGCAAGGACAGGCTCTCAGAGATCTCCTCAATCGAAATGTGCGTACAAGGCATGTAATGGGGGTTACACTATATCCTTTAAGGCATCAAACCACAGACCTTTAAAGAGTTAGCCACCCGCGCCCACGACGTGGAGCTAAGCATTGCTCACTATGGAAAAAAAAAAGCCAATCACTAACTTCAAGAAGGACAAGGTGTTTGCTTAGAAGGTGGACAGTCATGGGAAGAAGCTCGCCAAAAAACTTTTACCATCAACACCACCCCTATCAAGACCTTATCCGCACCCGTCAAAATCTCTTCCAAGAACAAAGCCAAGGAGATAAAGAGAGATGAGCCTTATCGCACCCAAGATAGGTACAAAAACACCTTGAGGGAACTGGAGCAAAAGACATACCCTTTTTCTGAACTCTGACATGGCTGTAATGCTAGAAGACCTATTAGATAAGAAGGTAATTGAGCTACCTGAATGCAAGCGCCCCGAAGAGATGAATCGCATTAACGATCCCAAGTACTGTAAGTACCATCGTATCTTAAGTCATCCCATTGGCAAGTGCTTTATCATCAAAGAGCTCATCATGAAGCTGGCGTAACAAGGGCAGATCGAACTTGATCAAGAAGACACAACCGCAATGCACACTACTACGATCATGTTTAGATCCTTCGATCCTGAGCCTCTTCAAAAAATACATGACCATTCCCGTCAATGCTTAAGTCACATAACACCTTCTGCACGATCGTCACTAGGGGCAAGCGACCAAAATGCGCCCACTGACGATAAGAATGGTGGATATTGGTGACCTATAAGAAGATAGGGAAGCCAAGACCACAAGCCATATGGTCAAATGAGGAACAAGCGAGAAAGCACACCGTCGCGACAGCAGAAAGCCCAAAAGATACGTAAAAACTGCTAAGCCAACATGCGCTGAGGAACTTGTGGAGCAAGAGTCACGCATTCCTGTCTCTTTGCATGAGTATTTCCCGAATGACTTCTTCCAACAGTGCACTGTCACTACCTGTCATATGGTTGAAGTGGAGATAGAAAAGCCCTCAAAAGGAAAAGCTATCGCCACCGAGAAAGAGAAGACTCTCATACCCAAAGAAGGTCTGCCAACATACCTTAGCATTGAGGAAACACTACAATTGTCTAAGAAAATACGAAAAACACTGGCAATAATTCTAGCAAGTCCCGACGACCACGAAGTGCAAGATAGCAAGGATGAAGGTTTGAAACTTCGGCCACATGAGTATGCCACGTGTTGTGCCGCCTGTGATGCAATCAACTTCACCGATGAAGATTTACTTCTGGGATCAAAACCTCAAAATCATCTTCTCTTCATCTGTGGGTACATAAGGGAGCACAAAGTCAATCGCATGCTTGTGGATGGTGGATCGGCCATAAACATCATGCCAAAGTCAACAATGACCACAATCGGTATCAAGGTGGATGAACTATCCCTAAGTTGTCTGCTAATCCAGGGCTTTAACCAAGGATGACAAAGAGCGATAGGCATGATCCGAGTGGAAATGACCATTGGTGAACTCAAATCGAGCACAATATTCCATGTGATTGATGCAAGAACTTCCTACAGCTTGCTTTTAGGAAGGCCTTGGATCCACGAGAACAGGGTAGTATCATCCACCCTTCACCAATGCTTAAAATTCTATCGAGAATGAGTGAAGGTGATCTGAGGCAGTACCAAGCCATTCACCGAAGCTGAATCACACTTCGCAGACGCCAAGTTCTACATGTTTGAAGACATAGTACCTAACGTTTTCCCAAAAGAGATCAAATCCACGAGCAAACCAACACCTAAAAAATAGGAGTGGCAAGCCATGCCCAAGAAGTAAGAAAGAGAAGTCGTGACATCTTCAAGCAAAAACGATGATGAGCCTGCTAAACCCACAACAACCAAAGAAAGTAAGACGTCCTCAAAAGGACCGAACACACTCGTCTTCTGATACATCCCAATGTCGAGAAGAAAGAATGGTCAATTTCCTTTTCTTGACTAAAGGATGGGGATGATTCTCCCACAAAAAGGCTGAAATTTGGGATCTTAAAGCCTTTAGGATATTTGAACTTTCCTACATAAGCTGGGTATGGATGGATGAATTTTGGGAACTTCGGCCCCTTTTTCAAAGTCGAATCAATCATTTTTTGGACCTCGATCATATCGACGAATGTTGTTTTTGCTTTGTGGTCAGATCCATCTGATCTACTGCTTAATCCTCCTTTTTTTTCCAAGTCGATCGTTTTGAGCTGAGCAGATCCTGTTTCGGCTTGTATCGTTAATAACAGATTACTCTTAGGTGGAAGTTGTCAAGAACGATCAACGGGTCCACCTTTGTAAACTTTATTAACCAATAGTTCGAGCAATTTGTTGTGTGCCTCACCATTACTGCATATTACCTTAAGTATGCTTTTTACTTCTCAACTGAAATTCTGAGATTGCTCTTCAAGTCTTCTCCGAAGAAAAGATCTAGTCGATGGATTAGAACCTTCCCCACCATCCTCATCGCAATCTTCTTTAAAATAACCCTGGTTTTGTTAAGGGTTTCCATATTGTGAAGCTGGCCGCCGAGGCCAACTTCCTTTTCTCGGTGTGTCGCACTTGTGGTCTCACGCGTCATAACAATAGGAGGATTTTATGCCTGTGACGAGTCTTCTTGTCCTAGATTCTGGACTGAGAGGTTGGTCGTGGAGTTTCCCATGCCTATTTTTTTTTTAACCGATCGTGTCTCAATGGTCATGAACTTCGTAGTATTAACATTGGGTCCCACCGGGTGTGCCAAAATGTTGAACCTAAAAACTACTAAGCTACGTGATGCGCAGGCCGAGTAATTAACAAGCTAACTACGTTATTCGGTTGTGTACAGGGTGTGCCAACTCGTCAGCCTAGCTCAGCCGAGGAGTAAAATGTGTTGATGTTACGTTGAGCGTGCTACTGACTTCTTGATCTTGCGACTGCGGCCGAGTTCTAGAGCCTGAAGACAAGGTTGCTAGTCTTGCGAAGTTCAAGGATCATCGGCGTTAAGTTCGGTCATAGTGATTATATTCGTAAGAGTATAAGCACGCCGAACCGGTGCCAAACTATACGAACACAAGTACTCAAAAGAGATGTATGTCTTGATAGTAAACGTGGTTCGACCGTCAAAATGCCGAACTCTAAAACTTACTTGTGAATATCTAATCATAAAACAACTCGGCGTTCAATGTGCTGAGCCCAATAATCTGTAACATCTCACTTCGCAAAGAAGGCTAATGAGATGACCTCTGCCAACAAGAACTCGAAAATCCTTCTTGGCCTAGACTTGGATAGATAACCAGTCGGCCTCGATGCAGTGCTGTTTATCTAAACTGAAGGTGCTCCAGGGTCGGCTGATTCTACGGCAACAATGCTGTTTATTAAAACTAAAGATGTCACCAGTTGCCTTCACAGTGCTGTTTATCCAAACTAAAGATGTGTTGGCGGAAAAAGAAAATAAAAATCTCAAGGTGTTTGCGAGGTTTCGCGTAGAGCGAGGGCAGGGCAATTTGTGTGTTGAATTGGAAGGGCTTTGAATGGTGCACTCCCCTCTATTTATATAGCAGCGAACCTACTTCTGGCCGAACCAGAGATGTATCCAGACTAAAACTCCCAAATCTAATCATATTAAGATTCGGCCAATCCTAGTTCCAATAGGTTTCTGAACCAAGCTCTATAATGAATCAAATTCACTCCCGAATTCCCAACGCCTTCAACTCTGAAAACCCCCTTGTTGTACCAAGACTCGGCTTCTTCACTCTTATCCAAATCAATCCTTCTTGCAATAGGACTCTGTTGTCTTGATTGGTGGCTTATGACGACTTGGACGGCCCATAGTATTTTCGGAAGAGCATTGGACCGATCACAATCCTAAGCTCAGCCCAATATTATTATTTTGGGCCCAAACAGGAATGAAACAAAGTTATATCATATGTCATATGATCCGTTGCACCAGAATCTATAATCCAACCTATATTGGTCATTGTAATAACAACTGCACAACAGTCACTACACACTGCACATCACTGACAAAATAGCAAGTACGCACACTACTGATACACAACAAACTACACAATTGCAGCCAACAGTTGCAAGCAACCACGCGGCACAATACTAAAATTCCAGCAGTAAACATGTTGATCCATGGATAGAAATAACTAGCACAAACTATAGCTCGTGGTACTAGAGAACAATTCACACGTTGCAAGCAACCACAAATCCTTTTTTTTCCAAAAAAATTTGCAGAACTTGCAGACAGAATCTACACACTGATATACGGAACAACTGGTACACAGATAGTGCTACAAATAGAGGGATGAAATACTAGTACTTAACACGCATAGGAACAAAGGCACGATACTAGACAACAAGCCAACCGCAGACGGTAATTTTGAATACCCGCCGCACTGCAGACAGCAGTAAAGCACGGCAGACAGACCTTTTACACAAGCAGAACTTTAAGTTACTGTAGCAGAATACAAATACTATTGCCTAAGCCAAATTGTATACTACCCATGAGATTAAGGAAAATGGGCACTTTGACATAGTGGTGAAGCCACGTGAGGGCGAGGAGTGGCGTCCGCCACTCCCCTCGCCGGAAAACACAGCCCCTCCATCCAAGGGCGAAGCTACATAGGCGCAAAGAGGGGCGGTCTTCTCGCCGGAAATGATGCCCGCAGCAACTTGCTGCCCCCTTTAGATCGTCGGAAAACCTGCAAACCATCCCATTTACTTCCCGCTACTGCGCTGCGGGTGTCTGTTCTTTTGGACCTGGGTTTGTGAAAAATAAACCATAAGAAAAACGACATCGTTTCGGTGTACTAAAAAAATAGTAAGAAGCTAAAAACGGCTCTATGTGATCATTGAAAGTTGAAAAGATAAGGGGAACACCTTCCATTCGTTCGTGTCCCCTTCCATTCCAGCTTCAAGCCTTAGCTAGCGGCTTCTGCCTTCCATTCCAAGGAGCCTCGAAGCCTAGAAGCCAACATCTTCCAAGCCAACATCCATAGCCACTTTTAATGTAAATATCTAATGTTTGTTTTTTTTTTTTTTAATTTAATTTCCCTAATTGATAGTTTAATATAAAATTTTGTTTAATTGATATAGAATAATTGATATGAATTGTATGGTTATTGACTAATGAATTGTTGATTATTGATGAAATTAAATGTTGATTATTGATTAATTGAATTGTTGATTCTTGAATAAATTAATTGTTAATTATTATTAAAATTATATAATTATTTATATTAATTAGCTGAATTGTTGGTCTAATTAGTTATTACTTGTAGTAGACTCTATCTAGGATGAGTAAATTGTAGCTATGGTCCCTGAACTTTACTCAAATTGGAGCAATGGTCCTTCAACTAAAAATCCATTACCATTGGTCCTTCAACTCATTAAAACGTGTAGCTATGGTCCCTCAACTAAAAATCCATTACCTTTGGTCCCTCAATTTTAATTCAACTGGAGAAATGATCCCTTAACTTTATCCAAATTGTAGCTATGGTCCTTCAAACATAACTCGTTTTGACAAAATTTTTTACGTAGTTGACAAAAATGACCATAATTACACACTTTGATGAGTTGAGGAACCCTAATTAAATAAATGGTTATTCCAACATAACATATTTTGACAAAATTTTGAAGAAATTAATGAAAAGGACTATAGCTACACATTTTGATAAGTTGAGGGACCAATGGTAATGGATTTTTAGTTGAGGGACCATTGCTCCAATTTGAGTAAAGTTCAGGGACCATTGCTACAATTTACTCATCTAGGATTAAGTGACTTTTTCTTTTCATTATACATTTAGGTAATGGAATGATACTATAAGTTATGGGGAAGGACAATCGATGTTTTATCACCCGTTAGTTTGATAATTTTGAGTGATTGGAGTATAATATAGCAAAAGATGTAGCATTTTGCCGTTATTGCTACTTTTCAAATGTGATTTTGATAAAGCGAGAAATGATGGAAGTGATGTCTTCACTGAAAAACGGTTTACTAATTGGAGGTAAGGATTCGAAAATTTTCGCCCCTCCACCCAACAATTCCTAGCTTCACCATTGCTTTGACAATTGGTGCAAAACAATCGTATACTAACAATTGCACAACAATTGTACACTGCAAAACCCACAAGCGCATCAATACCATTGAACGAAACCAAGCTCTTGACGCCAAATAGAAATTTACGGCTTAATTTTCATGTATTGCATAATTTGGTATATAAGTACATACAGTCCTTGTTCTTCAAGAAAACAAAATAGGACACAAAGAAATATGCTTCCACTCTAATATTTACATAATATTTACATTCCTATTTCCTTAAAGATTACTCATGCCAATAATACATACATTCCTTTCACCACAATTGGAAAATAACTTTCATTTTCTTCCCATAAAAATTTAAGAAACTTGAAGACAAAAGGAAACCAATACTTACTGGATGACAAAGAAGATATTTCAAAAAGTGATGCCGCCTCACCTGTTGAATTGATGTATCATAGAGGACGATCCTCTTGTTCTTAGAAAATCCATACATATAGGTGAAGGATGATTTTGTGAAAACATGTTCATTTAAGCAACATCATATAGCATGCAATTAACAATTAAAGGCGGAATCATGCTAGCATGCACTTAAAACAAAACATTAACCAAGAAATTCAAAGCCTAGTAGATTGGTGAACCATTAATCAACTCAAAACAAAGTGAGTTGAGATTTATACCTTTGTAGATTCCTCTTTGCATAAGCAAAGGCTAATCACCCAAAGAGAGGGCCTTCATTCCTTGCATCTTAAATCTATATTTTTGGATGGAAGAATAGGTTTCTCCAAGTTCCCAAAGTAGGGAACCTCTAAGTCTCTTCACCAAGGAGAGATTGGAGAAGAAATGAGTGACCTTGGAGTAGTGGGATTGCAAGATGCACCCCCCAAGGGGCCGGCCTCCTAGAGAGAAAATGGAGAGACAAGTTCTCACCAATTTTCTCTAAAAGAAACCCTAATGAATAAAAGGCTATAAAGTCATATTTATACCTTTATTCATTTGAGTGGCAAACTTGTAATTAAAGCAAGTTCACTACCCTTCCTCTAAATGGCCGGCCATGGGGTGTTGTTTGGGCTTTTGGGTCTTAGTGAATCATTATTCATTAAGTTGTCATACAACTTAAGTCAATGGGCTTGACGTTCGAAGCCCATTGGGCCTTAAGGTCCAAAACCTATCCCGAGGTCTTTAACGAACTTATTCGTTTGATTAATTAACATATTAATTAATCCTTGCCATAAATAAATGATTAAACCATTTAATCATTCTTACTCATCTCCGTTTAATCTCCAATCTCCACCTCTTATGGTGTGCGATCCATTAGGTTCCTTTTAGCGAGGCAGTGGGCGATTAAAACCATTTCAAATCGATTGTGAATTGAAACTTACTTTCAATTCTCCCTTTAGTGATTACACACGTTTAGGGCTTCCACAAACCATGAGTGACACCTTGCAGCATATCATGGTTACCCAAGCTAATCAGAAGAGGTAGAGAAAACCTATTCAGTTTGGGATTACAAATGCAATACGGTCTTTCTCTAATCTAATACTCCTGACCACATTGTTTGGTTTGATAGTTTATTTATTCATGTCTACTATCCAATGTGATTCGTGTGCTTATATGATTTCATTGAATGTGATTTAGAACGACTTTTCTAAATCTCATTCATACTCTGGCCAGAGATTCTAAATCATATCATAGAGTATTCTCCCTCAAACGGTTTGAAGGTTAGAGATCCCTTGTTGCGCATTCACTTGCCTCCATGACTAAGTGGCTTAACCCCAACGATGCCGTGGACACCCCGATGGGGTGACTTTGACATAATCAAAGATCAAGGACTTAACCACAAGACAACTGTGATGCCTCAGGTCAAAGGACTAATTTGCATTATCCCAAACATGAGTTCTCATGTGACATGAGTATGAGAACTCTTCGTTGATCACGTTCAGTGAACTCATTCTCTACTGAGCACCTACGTACTTGTCTTGATGTCACACACACCAATGACTCGAGATTAGTCACTCTCCCTGAGAGAAGACATAGCACGTACCGATCTTGACGGACTGTCAATGCCCAATTGGCAATCCTATGATCAGGAACATTTAGGATGTGTCTACGAAAGAATGGTCTCATGAATCTAACTTCATTAGATTACATTCTTCCAATCACATATTCCTTGGACTTTATCGTTTAAGCATATAACATTTATATGAGACGGCTCAAACAATAATCTTTGCCCTTTATATTAAACTAGATTAGTTTAACATGTAAAATGTCCGTAAAGTATCATCATATGATTGGCTTTAGGGCACATTTCCAACAATCTCCCACTTGCACTAGAGCCAATCAGCTTAGTCATCAGTGATGATACCTCTTCTGTAGTCATTTCATAAATGGCTGAATAGTAGGCCTAGGCAATGGATATCTATATGTTATCCATAGAAGCAACCTTGAGAATAACGACGTCACCATTATACATGATTCTCAATCATGTGGTTCAGTCTCTCATATGAGTTTGGATCTTGATGAGACCTTGATTCCCAGGCTTGAGCTATCGCCCCATTAGTGTCATAATGTCAGTACACTAGATACACTTTCTGGTTGGAACCGAATAGAGAGTTCACTAAATGAACTTTCCCATCCAAACAACATTGTTGCAAACTTCTATATGGCAATATATTTTGCAATCATAATGGAACACACTAAAGTCATTACTTTAATGTTTCCATCCAAATATCTCTTTAGTCATAATAAAGAGATATCCGTTTATCTCTTCATTCATAATGAAGAAACATCCAATGATGGATTAGATTCATAATCTAATACATTTATGCTTCCATTACGTTACTCTGATTCTTCCTCATTCTTTGAGGAATTTATCCTTTAGTATTTCTTAAATACTTAAGGACTTACTTGACAGTTGCCATGGTTCTGATCCTGGGCTTACACTGATATCGTCTTGTACCTTTCTAGGTACAACCCATATCAATGTTTTTCATACAATATGAAATACATAAATCACCTTTCTGCTTACGCATAAAGGATTCTATTTACGCATTATTTCTTTGGGAGTCAAAGGGTACGTTCCCTTTGAGAAGAGCTACCTCCTAGTCTCACTAGAGTTGTTCTTCTTATTAAAGTTTATCATCATATGAGAAACTTCCTAGCATCTTTTGTCTATTATTAGGGATTAATATAATCAAATTATATCCTAAAATCTATCAATATAGATTTCCATCCCATGTATATAGACTATGTCTCCCATATACATTCTATCTTCATATAATGTTTAAAGTCATAACTTTAACGAAGAAATATTCTTTTCATTTCCAAAATTAATATATCATACATATATTCATATATATCACATATATATTTATATATATATATATATATATATATATATATATACAAATTTAGGAATATGATTAACTCCCACTAATCTTTTGTAAAACTAGTAAACAAAAGATTCATTTACATCTTTATGAGAAATCAAACGATTTGGCCTTTCTCTCATAAGACGCTTATAGCTCCCACTAGCTTGCTAAGATCCATAATGGATGGATCTCTACAACTTATATGTCTTGTGATTCATAGTTTTAGACATATATTATCAAGACTATCTTAATAATGGTTTCGGAAACCCATATTATGTCTAAACATTGAATCACCATTTAGTTGTAGCTAGCAATCTTCAAATTAATTGAAACTAAGACTACGTCAAAAATGGTTCCTTCAAAGTCAACCATTCTATTTGATTGTAGTCACCTTAAGCTACCAATTAGCTTATGAAGGTTTCATTATTTCGGGTCAAATGGTACTTTACCATTCCCATGAGTATATATCGTATATGCACTCAATGTAGTCATAAGGATTTTCATTCTTATTTCTTTCGAATTAAGAGGTGCAACTCTATGACATAGTCATAAAGTTCAAACCATTCAACTGAGACGGTTTATAAATCCTTCTCGACTACCTTGGAGCTTATGGTCTAGGAACTAGGTTGTTATATTTGTTGATTACTTTCTTGTCTCTCAAAGAACCATTCTTTGAGTTCTATCCTTCGTTCATTTGCTCTTAGGCAAATCACATTGTAGGATTACGATGAACTACCCAACAAAACAACATTTGTTAGTTGGTTTATAGAAGCGATATCCAAAAGTTAATTTAAGGATATCTTACAAGATTGTTATCAAACAAATATTGTGTATTAACACACAACCCCAAATCTTAACATGCTTAAGATTTGTCTTTCTTTCCAACTACATCTTATGGAGTCATGAAAAATTTGGAAGATCTTCTAATTGACAATCATATTGTTTTTAGAAGTATATATCCTATATATATGGGTAATTGATAATATCCAACGAACTAAATCTTATTCAAGTTCATTCTTCTCTTAATGGAGAAATTCATTATCTTATGATGCTATTTTCCTTGATATCTTTCAAGGAAACTCATCTAAAGTGTTACCTTTCCTTGGATCAAATCTAAGGAGGTAAATACTTTAGATGTCTTACTCATCAACTTACATTTCTTGAATTCTTTGAAACCTTTTGCAAAGTATTCGGACTTGTGTTTATTCAAAAATAAATTATAGTCCAACCGAGAGTGATCTTCGGTGAATGTTATCCAACATGAGTAGTATTATGTTTGTGGACAAGTGCCACTAACATCTAAGTGAATTAACCTCAACAACTTTGTGATTCTTTCTTCTTTCCAAAAGAATAAAGATTCGAACATTTCGCCTCTATACAATTTTAACAAGAAGGCATTGGATCCGGATCTAACGATCCTAAGTATCCATCTATGACTAACTTGTAATTTATGTTTTTAGAGGTATCACAACTTTAGTTGGGATTAGTCACTACCTTGCAACCTTTTGGGTTTTAAGCATCGTTGTATTCTAAACAGTTAACACTACCATATCATCTCTACTATAGAGACAATCAATTAGATTACTATAATCCAATCATTGATTAATAAAAAACAATGTTTTGTCAAACAAAACATTCATCCATCTCTACTATAGTGACGGAATTAAATTCCTTAAAATTGGAATGTAAAGACAATCTTTGGTTTTTCCAATTTCTTTGGTAGTTCATATGAGGAAGTAAGTACCATCTGCTTTCGCAGAAATCTATATTTTATTCACTTTCCGAATGTGAAGTACTTTCTCTTCTCTCATTAATCTTCTACTTCTTATTAGCCACACTTTTACAACGATTGTAAAACATAGTTACTAATACGGAATCAAACATTCAAGTAGAAGAACCAACTGTTTTGAACTATTCAAGAACAATTTACAGCACCTTCGAAAGGTGTGTTCTTGACATTTGCAAGACATTTCTTGCAAATACCCCTTCCAATGTCCATCCTTTCATAAAGAAAGTTTGTTCCCTTGGAGTTAATTTTATCTTCTTCATTTGACTTCTCCTTTGACTACAATAGTCATGGTCCCTAAACTCCCACTATCTCTCTTGAAACTTATTTCAATTGTGTTATACACATCAAACATTTTTGGAGAGCATGTGGTTATTGTTCACTACATAGTTTACAATAAACTTAGTGAACCATTAGGATAGGGCCACTTAGGTGAAGTCCTTGCCTAGTTTCCGTCTCATTAAGTGGTTTATCACTTCAACACTTAATGATTCAAAATCATTATAAGTCCATGTTAATGGACTATTTTTGTCAACCAACCATTATGTTCTAAACATAATTACAAACCTTCAAGAGTTGTTCAAGGCAACTCTCATTTCTTCATACAACAATTTGTAAGTGAAGAAACATGGCACATAAAGTGTCCATGCCTTTGTGCTTTCTTCTCAAGTTCTTTGTTCATTTAACAAAGAAACAAGCACTAGTGTTTGCATTGACTAAGGGTTGTTCAAAGCAACTATTATTTCTTCATACAACGATTTGTAAGTGAAGAACTAATAACACTAAAAGTGTCCTTGTCATTATGCTAATCTTCTTAAGTTCCTTTGTTCATATAACGAAGGAATAAGCATTGGTTGTTTGTGTTGTCCTCTTCATGATAGACTTTTCTAACATGTTCTTCCAATGATACATTATCATTAGGAAGATTGTGAGGATGAGACTACTTAGATACATATGCAATCCTTTTAAGACATTCTTTAGGATTGTGGTACCAAGTCCGGAAACTAAAACATTCGGTTTTATTTGTCAAGTGTTGGATAGCGTTTGCAAATATATTGGTAAACAAATACATAACGAATATAAATTGATTGATTTTAAGCTATTTGATTCGGGTCTTTAAATCAAATAGCACCACCCACTATTTTTGGCAAATTCCATATCCCTCATTGGAATTCGAGAGTTTTGGATGAAACTCTTAGTAGGTTATGGGAGGCTCACTATTACCAAGCCCACCTCACAATGATATGATATTGGCTAGCATTAATAATAATGAGAGAGTACGCTTACTCATTTGCAACTAATGCAAGTACCCATCTTATTTGGCCTCTAGAGAATGTCACCTCACAATGATATGATATTGGCTCCATTGCACTTAGTTAAGTCATTCCCACCATGCTTAGTTCGTGAAGGGGTTCAAGAATAGCCTCACAATGATATGATATTGACTATCCTCGTTGCCTACACTAACCTCATCATATGTTTATGGATTCTTCCTGAGTATAAGCATGCACTTTGTACTCCCCCATGATAGGATGAAGCCGGTGTACAAGTCATAAACGATTGGAGCCCACCACGGTGGAAGGCCTACGAAAGAGTGTTCTAAGCACTCTCACGCTTATCAACTTAATAATGATTTGGTTGAGGGTTTTAGGTCTCATCACATATAAACATACATTTTAATCTCTATTAAAACAATTTTGGTCCTATTACAACTATTGGTCCATATGATTGTTTTTAGTTGTATATAATACTCCCACTATGCTTATAAAACGGTTTTTAAAGCAAGAGTATATGATACTACTAACATAACCTTTGCATTCATTTGATGGACTATATAGTTGCCTTAGGGCCTTAGGATGATTATGAACCTTTGTTTAGATTCAACACAAGCCTTGTGTTGAATCTCGGTCTAGGGATGGTGATTGATTTTAGTTACGCGTTTAATCACATTAAGGCGTGTTGTCTTAGGGGCGTTGGACCCAACTACCTCATTTTCATGCATATCAAATAAAGCAAGAAAGAAGTACTTCAAAGTAAAGGTGAGCTTATGCTCATTACAACATTTGCATAAAACAAATTACTTTAAAGCAAAGAAGAGCTTAAGCCCTTTTACAACATTTGATCAAATCAAATTACAACCAAAATTAATCTACACATTCCCATGGTTCAAACAAATTTGAAACGGCCTATCACATAGCTCAATTATATTAGGCTTAGGTTCATAATCACCCTTTAATTAATTAACACTTTAACTAATTAAATTGAATGCAACATTTTCATTTGGTTTTTGTATCCATAAAATTGATTTAAATGGAGCTAAACAAAATGAAAATCCAATTCTCATTTAAAGAGACAAAACAATTTTGTTCTCTACTTAATTTGGGCCAATATGCAATAACCACAACTTTTGGGCCATAAAGCAATTAACCTCAACTTTTGGGCTATATTGCAAAACTTTTGGGGTCACTTTGTAAAGACACAAAAGTCCACTACTTCATGTAATTACACTAGAACCCAAAATTTAATCAATGCAAAAACTTCATTAAAGGAGCAAAACAATTTGTCCTTTAGCGTTTTTGGACCTAAACGTAAAAACGTAAACTTTTGGGCCAAAGTGCAAATACACAAAAGTATCAAAACTTTATGTAATTGCATAAAAGACCCAAAAGTACTCCCACTTGAGGGAGGGCCGGTTTTAGAGAGGGAAAGGGAGTGGAGATAAGTCCACAAAATTTTAGAAATTTTTTCAACAATTTCATAAAGCCTTGCAAGTGGAATTTGTGACATAAATTCATGCAAGTGGAATTTGTGACATAAAGTCATGCAAGTGATGTGTGTGTAAGAGAAGTACTTCTTACACACCTATCACCATTTCCATCACCTTACACAATTTCTATCACATTAAAACATTTGATAAAGCACAAAACAAAGACTTTATGAAATAAATCAAAACTTTGAATCAAAACACAAACCTTTTTGTTCTTGGCAAAAATGTCAAGAACAATGAAGAACACTCATGAAAAAACTCAAAATTTTCCATGAACATTTTTCACCCAAAAACATTCCAAAACCATTCAAACTTTAGGGAAATAACATCTAACCAAACTAGGGTACATAGGGGTTCCAAAAGTTACCTTAAAACACTTTTAACAAGTCAAACAAGAACCCAAAAATCCACCCTTTGGATTTGGCCGAAAATCTCCAAAGTCATGGCACCAAATTTTAGCTCCAATATTCATGCTCATATGAACTACATCTACAACATTTGAGATGGCAAATTTTCTAACAAAATTTACATTCAAAGAAGCAAGAATAAAGCTTGTAACAATTACAACTTTTAAATCACAAAATGAACTACAAAACCCAAAAGGATTCACCAACTACTAGACCTAGGCTCTGATACCACTTGAAGGATGATTTTGTGAAAACATGTTCATTTAAGCAACATCATATAGCATGCAATTAACAATTAAAGGCGGAATCATGCTAGCATGCACTTAAAACAAAACATTAACCAAGAAATTCAAAGCCTAGTAGATTGGTGAACCATTAATCAACTCAAAACAAAGTGAGTTGAGATTTATACCTTTGTAGATTCCTCTTTGCATAAGCAAAGGCTAATCACCCAAAGAGAGGGCCTTCATTCCTTGCATCTTAAATCTATATTTTTGGATGGAAGAATAGGTTTCTCCAAGTTCCCAAAGTAGGGAACCTCTAAGTCTCTTCACCAAGGAGAGATTGGAGAAGAAATGAGTGACCTTGGAGTAGTGGGATTGCAAGATGCACCCCCCAAGGGGCCGGCCTCCTAGAGAGAAAATGGAGAGACAAGTTCTCACCAATTTTCTCTAAAAGAAACCCTAATGAATAAAAGGCTATAAAGTCATATTTATACCTTTATTCATTTGAGTGGCAAACTTGTAATTAAAGCAAGTTCACTACCCTTCCTCTAAATGGCCGGCCATGGGGTGTTGTTTGGGCTTTTGGGTCTTAGTGAATCATTATTCATTAAGTTGTCATACAACTTAAGTCAATGGGCTTGACGTTCGAAGCCCATTGGGCCTTAAGGTCCAAAACCTATCCCGAGGTCTTTAACGAACTTATTCGTTTGATTAATTAACATATTAATTAATCCTTGCCATAAATAAATGATTAAACCATTTAATCATTCTTACTCATCTCCGTTTAATCTCCAATCTCCACCTCTTATGGTGTGCGATCCATTAGGTTCCTTTTAGCGAGGCAGTGGGCGATTAAAACCATTTCAAATCGATTGTGAATTGAAACTTACTTTCAATTCTCCCTTTAGTGATTACACACGTTTAGGGCTTCCACAAACCATGAGTGACACCTTGCAGCATATCATGGTTACCCAAGCTAATCAGAAGAGGTAGAGAAAACCTATTCAGTTTGAGATTACAAATGCAATACGGTCTTTCTCTAATCTAATACTCCTGACCACATTGTTTGGTTTGATAGTTTATTTATTCATGTCTACTATCCAATGTGATTCGTGTGCTTATATAATTTCATTGAATGTGATTTAGAACGACTTTTCTAAATCTCATTCATACTCTGGCCAGAGATTCTAAATCATATCATAGAGTATTCTCCCTCAAACGGTTTGAAGGTTAGAGATCCCTTGTTGCGCATTCACTTGCCTCCATGACTAAGTGGCTTAACCCCAACGATGCCGTGGACACCCCGATGGGGTGACTTTGACATAATCAAAGATCAAGGACTTAACCACAAGACAACTGTGATGCCTCAGGTCAAAGGACTAATTTGCATTATCCCAAACATGAGTTCTCATGTGACATGAGTATGAGAACTCTTCGTTGATCACGTTCAGTGAACTCATTCTCTACTGAGCACCTACGTACTTGTCTTGATGTCACACACACCAATGACTCGAGATTAGTCACTCTCCCTGAGAGAAGACATAGCACGTACCGATCTTGACGGACTGTCAATGCCCAATTGGCAATCCTATGATCAGGAACATTTAGGATGTGTCTACGAAAGAATGGTCTCATGAATCTAACTTCATTAGATTACATTCTTCCAATCACATATTCCTTGGACTTTATCGTTTAAGCATATAACATTTATATGAGACGGCTCAAACAATAATCTTTGCCCTTTATATTAAACTAGATTAGTTTAACATGTAAAATGTCCGTAAAGTATCATCATATGATTGGCTTTAGGGCACATTTCCAACAATAGGCCTGTATCATGAGTCGATGAGTAAGTCCAAAAATGTTAAAGAGGTGGTAGAGTATCTCGTCATCACAAAGAGAGAGGGAGGAGGGAGGGCTCCCAATTACTAAAGGTTCATACTTTACGGAAAGGAATGTGGTAACCATATGACGAAAAATCTGATGAACAGCAGGGAGGGCAGTTGCTGCAATCTTTTGGCTTTTGGCTTATGTATGTGTTTCTAAACCAATCGAGTTCATGCTTCGGTTGGGTGACAGAATTTGCTAGTAAGCTATAGTACCATTCGCCAGAGGGTAGATAAAACTGTACAATAGTCAGTTCGTTTCATTCTGAATTCGTTAAAGAACGTAAATTGGTTTGTTTATAAATAGAAAATAAAAAATTATAACTATACATTTTAAAAATTTTAAGTTTGAAGTATTTTTTTGTTTTCTTGTTAAAGAATGATGCTGCTCCTCCTTGACGTTAATTGTTTTTTGTTTTCATATTTTCAAATTTTAAGTACTTTGCAAATCTTGTTTGAATATTGGATGTATTAATATTGTCTTTTAATATTCCTTAAAGGGTAATGCTAGAAAAACTAAATTTATAGACCAAATTTTGTAAACTAAATGATATGGAAGTTGACAATTGAATTATTAGTATGGATTAACGTTCTTATTTTTAATTGGTGACACATTATTTAGTTTGCAAATTTAATCTACACGTTTAGTCTTCCAAGCATTACCCTTCCTTAAATTTATTTGAAGTTTAGTTTTTCAATTCTTGTTGTTCTTCTATGTGTCATTGAGAGATAAAAACGCTCAAAGTAATTAATAACTATTTAATCAAAATAGTATAAAATATTCTTATGGATAGAGTAATTAATTTACTTATTTAATCAAAACAATATAAAATATTCTTATTGATAAAACCACTGTGAGACCTTTTCTCTCTCTTGTGCACTTCCTACCCCACCCACTCTCTTTGCCTCGGTAAGTTATCTTCACTCTCACTTTCTCTCTTCTCTCTCTATCTTTCACCCTCGTCTTTCTTACTCTCCATTCTTCTCCCTCCCCGACCTCTTTTTTTTTTCTTCCCCGACAACCACAAGGACGACAATGGTGGTAAACTCACTTCTCACTTTCCTTCTTCTCTCTCTTTCTCCCTCATTCCCCTATTCTTCTCCTTCCTCGACAATCACAAGGACGATAACATCGAAGTTATTGTGGCCAGGTGCGTTTTTTTTCTTCTTCAATTCATCCATACCGATACGGGATTTGGACGCTATTTCACCAAATTCGGCAACTATGATCTAAACCACCTAAAACACAATGTAGGTCACATGAGAACCCCATACGTGGTTCAACACATCACTATATCCCATATAGACATAGAAGGGGCGTTGAAAAACTTTCAAAAAACAATATAACCAACAAAAAATTGAAAAGTGTTATAAATAGGCAAGATTTAGAGAGATAACCTTTACTCTAGACAGGAATGAAGCAGTTGCAGCTTATTATACTAATACAAGCTGTTGTAGAGGAAGTAATGTATATTATTGCTATTAGATGTTTTTCTCTTCCAAGTCTCTTCTTGATCAAATGTAGTGCTCTATTTATAGAGCAACCTCATAGGAAACAAACAAATGACACTATTAAACTTGTGAGTCTATACTATACACATGTGATACTTTACTATACACATTACTATACACATGCGGTACTTTACTATACACATTACTATACACATGTGGGCAAACATACCCATTATTTACAACACTCCCCCTTGGATGCCCACATATCAACATCAGTTGCCTCATTAAAACCTTGCTTGGAAAAACCTAGTGGGAAAAAACCATAGCGAAGGAAAAAGAGTACAACTTTACCCAGATGGTGTTGAGCATGCTTATGTTGCCTCGTTAAAACCTCGATAGGAAAAACCCAGTGGGAAAAATCCTAAGCGAAGGAAAAAAGTACAACATGCATGTATCATGGATGCTCCCCTGAATTGTATCTCCCTCTGATTTCACATTCTTCAAATTTGTAAGCCGACGTAATCCGATTCCCTGCACCAACTTCTGAAATGTGCACTTTGGTAGAGATTTGGTGAACAAGTCTGCTAAATTTTCATTGGAACGGATTTGTCTGACTTCAATAACTTTACCCTTCTGAAGCTTATGTGCACTGAAAAATCTTGGAGATATGTGTTTAGTCTTATCACCTTTGATGAATCCTTCCTTCATCTGGGCGACACAAGCTGCATTATCTTCATGGATGACAGTTGGAGTGTCTGTCTTTGAAGGTAAACCACATGAATTCCAAATGTGATGGATCATTGATATCTTAACCAAGAACATTCACGACTTGCTTCATGTAAAGCAATTATTTCTGAGTGATTGGAAGATGTAGCAACTAGCGTTTGCTTCGTTGATCGCCATGAAATTGCAGTATCTCCATAAGTGAACACATATCCATTTTGTGAGCGGGCTTTATACGAGTCGGAAAGAAAACCATCATATGCGTATCTAACAAGGATCTGATCATTTGTGGGTTTGTCTGCGTAGAAGAGACCAATATCTGTTGTCACACGAAGATATCGTAGAACATCTTTGACTCCTTTCCAATGAAGAATTGTTGGAGCAGAGTTGTACCTGGCTAAAAAGTTAACTTAAAAAGCTATATCTGGTCTAGTACATTATGCTAAATACAATAAAGCACCTATTGCACTCAAATATGGTACTTCTGGACCAAAGACCAGTTCATCATCTTCTTTTAGACAAAATGGATCTTTCTTAATGTCTAAAGAATGAACGACTATTTGGGTGCTAAGTGGATAAGCCTTGTCCATGTCAAATCGCTTTAGTATCTTTTCAATGTAAGCTGATTTATGGAACAAAATTCCATTAGCACAATGCTCGATCTGCAGGCCGAGACAATATTTTGTTTTCCCAAGGTCTTTCATTTCAAATTCGCTTTTCAGATATTCAGCAGTTTTATTGAGCTCTTCAGGTGTTTCAACTAGGTTCATATCATCGACGTATACTGCCACTATAGCAAATCCAGTATTTAATTTCTTAATGAACACACAAGGGAAGATGACATTGTTGGCATATCCTTCTTTAATCAAATACTCACTGAGACGATTATACCACATTCACCCAGATTGTTTCAACCCATAGAGTGATCGCCTTAATTTGATTGAGAACATACCTCGTGGTTTGTTAATTGCTTTAGGCAACTTATGTCCTTCTGGGACTTTTATATATATGTCAGTATCTAATTCTTCATATAGATACGCGATGATGACATCCATAAGTTGCACGTCAAGTTTTTCTAAAATCACCAAAATTATTAAGTAACGGAACGTAATTGTGTCCATTACAGAAGAGTATGTCTCTTCATAATCAATTCCAGGTCTTTGTGAAAAACCTTGTGCAACGAGTCATGCTTTATATCTTGCAATCTCATTTTTCTCGTTGCGTTTCCTTATGAATACCCATTTGTAACCTATGGGGTTCACACCAGACGGGGTTTGGACTATTGGTCCAAAAACACTTCGTCTTTCCAAGGAATTTAATTCTACCTGGATTGCATCTTTCCACTTAGGCCAATCTTGTCTCTGTCTGCATTCATCAACAGAGTGGGGCTCAATATCATCAATTAATATAATTTCAGTGGCTATTGCAAATGCAAACATGTCGTCGATGATTATTTCATTTCGATCCCACAATTCATTAGTACATGCATAATTTATGGATATTTCTTTGCTTTCATGTACTTTTATCTCTTCAGGAACATGTGTCTCATCAAGGACATTTTCATTTTCTAGAAGTACAGAATCATGAATTGTGGATTTATCATTTAATTTCTTTTCTTGAATGATATCATTTGGGTTCAACTGTGCCATCTTTCTCTTTCAAAGGGATGAATCTTTTGAACCTAGGGGTCTACCACAATTCAAGCATGCACTGGATGAATCATTCGCTACCACTTTATTTTGTCTAACAGGGACATCAATTGTTGCAGGTGCGTTTGCAGCTAGTATATGTGACTTTGTCACTTTCGAAGCATCATTAAATGCATCTGGCATTTGATTAGCAATACCTTAAAGAAGAACGATCCTTTTCACTTCATTTTCACATTGAGTGCTTCGTGGATCAAAATGAGATAAGGTGGGAACAACCCATGTCAGTTCTTTCCGTTCTTCTGGAACGGACTTTTCTCCCCCTAACGACGGGAAAACTATCTCATCAAAATGACAATCAGCAAAACGAGCTGTAAACATATCACCAGTCAAAGGTTCCAAATATCTAATTATAGATGGTGAATCAAAACCTACATAAATTCCCAGTCTGCGCTGAGGTCCCATTTTAGTTCGTTGTAGCGGTGCAATAGGCACATCAACAGCACAACCAAAAACTCGTAAATGTGAAATATTTGGCTGATGTCTAAACACGAGTTGTATTGATGAGTATTGGTGGTTGGCTATGGGTCTCAGTCAAACCAATGATGATGCATGTAAGATGACATGTCCCCATGCAGAGACTGACAATTTCGTTTTCATGAGCAGAGTGCGGGCTATTAATTGAAGCCGCTTGATAAATGCCTCTGCTAAACCATTTTGGGTATGGACATGAGGAACAGGATGTTCAACGTCAATGCCCAGTGCCATGCAGTAAACATCAAAGGTTTGAGATGTAAATTCACCAGCGTTATCAACTCGAATGGACTTAATAGGATGATCTGGGAACTGTGATCGCAACTTAATTATCTGAGCAAGAAGTCTCGCAAAAGCTACATTTCGAGTAGACAATAGGCAAACATGTGACCATCGGGTAGATGCATAAACCAAAACCATAAAATATTGAAATGGTCCACAAGGTGGTTGAATAGGTCCACAAATATCCCCTTGAATTCTTTGCAAAAATGGTGGGGATTCATCATCAACCTTTAGTTATGATGGTCTAATTATCAACTTCCCTTGGGAATAAGCCTTGCAAGGGTTATCATTAGAGACATCAATGTGTCTTCTCAATAATGGATGTCCATTACAGTTGGTAATGATTCTACGCATCATGGTAGATCCTGGATGACCTAGACGATCATGCCAAAGCATGTAAACTTTTGAATCAATAAACTTCTGGTTCATGACAGTATATGCCTCAACTGTCCTTATGTATGTATAATACAATCCACTCGATAAACCATGCAACTTCTCCAATATACGTTTATGGGTATCATTGGAGGTAATGCATAAATATTCCACATTTTCTACACTTTTCGTTTCAATGTAGTATCCATTTAGACGTATGTCTTTAAAACTCAACAAATTTCGAATGGATCGAGTAGCATATAATGCATTCTTTATGGACAATATTGTTCCATTTGGTAACATAATCTGGGCTTTTCCTGAGCCTTCAATTACATCTGATTCCCCTGATATTGTTGTTACCTTTACTTTTGCAAGTACCATATTCGAGAAATACTTTCAATCTCGAAGTATTGAATGCGTGGTTGTGCTATCTGCAAAACAAAATTCTCCGCCATTACTCTTGTTTTGAGAATAGCCATAATTTTTATCCATGTTCTCTGAGTAAAGAAAAAGCTGTTTATTCATACTAGAATACTATTTTTATTGAATTGAAAATGCGAGCATTAAACCACAAGTACAAATAACAGGAGTACATTAAACATAAATAATTCAATCGGACCCATAAACTTCATTCCCTCTTTCATTAATAAAGTTTGTAGCATCCAGGTGGGTTGTGCTTAACTGTCCTGATAAATTGGTCACTGGATCAGGGGTTTCCATTGGTTGAGCCTGGTCGAAGAAATTGATCTCGACACCCTTCTCCTTGAAGGAGGCTTGATACAGCTCCACCAGATGCTTTGGGGTGCGACAAATACGCGCCCAATGTCAGTTGCCACCACACCTATGGCAACCTCCTTCATGATTTCTAGGAGTGTTCACATGAGCTTTTCCTTTCTGGCGATTTGCATTTTTAAAGCTTGGGTCTAGATTATGCCTTGGAACCTGGTTGTGAAACTGGTTACGAAACTGGACACCATGGTTCTTGCCTTTCCCTTTCCACCGGCCTTGCTTGTGGCCACGTCCTCGTTTGTAATTATTGCCACGAGAGGATATGGTATTCCTTTCAAGGGAAGCAGCATTCACTTCTAGGAACGGTGTTGATCCAGTAGGTCGAGAATTATGGTTTTTCATCAGGAGCTCATTGTTCTGTTCAGCTACCAAGAGCACAGATATCAGCTGGTTGTATTCAGTGAAGGCTCGCACTTTATACTGCTGCTGCAGTACCATGTTAGAGGCGTGGAATGTGCTGAAAGTCTTTTCCAATAACATCTCCTCAGTAATAGTATCCCCACAGAGCTTCATCTGAGAGGTAATTCTGAACAACGCCAAATTGTACTCAGCCACTGACTTGAAATCCTGGATCCTTAGGTGAGTCCAGTCATAGCAAGCTCTTGGAAGAATCACCATTGTCTGGTGATTGTATCTGCTTCTCAAAGCATTCCAAAGGGCTAACGGATCATCAACCGTTAAGTACTCACTCTTTAGTGCCTCATCATGATGACAACGAATAAAAATCATGGCCTTTACCCGATCTTAAGAGGATGAGCTGCTCTCTTCCTTGATGGTATCTCCAAGATTCACTGCTTCCAGATGGATCTTGGTATCCAGTACCCAGGTAAGGTAATTATTTCCAGTAATGTCCAAGGCAGCGGAATCAAGCTTTGCCAAGTTTGGCATTTTCTTTTCTGAAAGAAAAATGAGGTGTATAAGAACTTGCAATAATATGTGTTCTGGAGGAATATATTGTTAGAACTTCTGGTTCTTACAAATTTTGATCTTCAAGCCAAAATGATAAGTACTCGAAACTTCAGGCTCAAGATTTACATAATTAATGAGAAGGGCAATTGTACCGCACCATTCTCATCGAAACAAGTACAGGATGGGCGATTATTCTGCACTACTTTAAACAGCAGGAAAATTTAAATATGTAGAGTAAGGTGGACGATTATACCACACCACCTAAAATTGCAATAAAATTTAAATATGTAAAGCAAGGTGGGTGATTATTTCACACCGCCAAAAATTGCGATAAAATTAAATATGTAAAGCAGGGTGGGTGATTATTTCACACCTAAAATTGCGATAAAATTAAATATGTAAAGCAGGGTGGGTGATTATTTCACACCACCTAAAATTGCAATAAAATTTAAATTGCGATAAAATTTAAATATGTAAAGCAGGGTGGGTGATTATTTCACACCACCTAAAATTGTGATAAAATTAAATAACAAGCAAATTTAAAAATGCAGGATAGGGCGGGCGATTATACCGCTCCACTTAAAATTTGCAGTAAAATTAGATCTGCAGTCTAAGATAGGCAATAGAACCGCACAATCTTGGATTGCATAAATAATCAGTGGGTTAGTAGTCAATATCTACACCAAACAAGAAATCAAAGATATAAGTGATTGTTAGTTGGAGAACTAGAAGTAAACATGGTGCAAACAGTTCTTCGCGAGGGTATACCCAGCAATTCAGGTAGAGGAAGAAGAAGAACAATAAAAACCTTAGAGGAAACCTTAGAGGAATCGTGCTGATAACGTGTTATAAATAGGTAAAATTTAGAGACATAACCTTTACTCTAGACAGGAATGAAGCAGTTGCAGATTATTATACCAATACAAGCTGTTGCAGAGGAAGTAATGTATATTATTGCTATTAGATGTTTTTCTCTTCCAAGTCTCTTCTTGATCAAATGTAGTGCTCTATTTATAGAGCAACCTCATAGGAAACAAACAAATGACACTATTAAACTTGTGAGTCTATACTATACACATGTGATACTTTACTATACACATTACAATACACATGTGGTACTTTACTATACACATTACTATACACATGTGGGCAAACATACCCATTATTTACAACAAAAAGTTGTTTGTAGGGAGAATCATCCAAAGCAACATTTGGTACATAAAGTTTTTTTTATTCCAGAGTGGTACCTGAAGTCATAATTTTATGACACTTTCATACATCTGTTAAAGTTGTTGTTAAATCAACCGTTAACTAATGATGTGGCACCCATGTGGACAATGACCGGGCGCCATGTGGATGTTAAAAAATTTAAAAAAAAAATTAGGCCTCTCCTACCTCAACTCCCACTCCCACCCAACCCTTCATCCCTTCTCTCCTTTGCGCCCACCCAACCCTCCCTCCATTCTCTCTTCACAGTCGCTGCCGGCATCACTTCCTGCCGGCCCCGGCAACCCGATTACCTCCAAAGCTTCCCCAGAAAGCTCTGTGTTGCTGCTTTGGCTCCACTAAAAAACTTCTAAAAATACTGATTCCCTCTCCTTCTTCCCCATCCTCTTTGTTCATCTCCTGCTTCTCCTTCTGTGTCTTTATGTCAGTCGACACCGTCATGGTTAGAACTATAATCAGCGAAGCCATGGAACAACAAAGCGATCAGAAGACTACCCATCAACAAAATGAACTCCAAGAAATGCACCATGGTCCTGTCCCCGTCGAACAACTTTAGGTAAACCAATTTCAAATTCACACTCGTTTCGAGCAATTGAACCGCTTCCCCATATAGGTTTTTCTTCAATCTACTTCTGATGGGGTTTTCGTGCTCAAATTCAAAATTTAAGAAATGGGTTATCATTTTCTTTTAAATTGGGTTTGAATTTCTATGAATTGTTGTTCAAGATTGTATATTTTATATGGGTTTTTCGTAATTACAATGAATTATCCGTCTTGGGTATTGTTATTAATTACCCACTATGATACAAGACATCCTAGCCAACAACTGACCCCGTTTTTTATTTCTAATTTCATATGGGTTTTTTTTTAGATAATCGGGTTTTCTAGGTGCCAAAGCAACAACACTGCCAACACAGAGCTAGCTGGGGAAGCTTTAGAGGTAATTAGGTTGCTAGGGCCGACAAGAGGTGATGTCGGTTGTAGCCATGAAGAGAGAAGGGAGGGAGGGTTGGGTGGGGTGGGGTGGGGTGGGCACAGGGGAGACAAAGGATGAAGGGTTGGGTGGGAGCGGGGGTTGAGGTAGGAGAGGGAATTGGATCCTCTTCGGATCCCTTCCCTAATCCTAGGGATCAACACATGTGGACCGTTGATAAAAAATCGTGTGGCCACAATTTTTTCTTTTTTTATATTTTTCACGCAAAACAAAACTGATTTACTTTTAAAAATATACAAAGCATTTAATTGGGACCGCATGATTTTTTATCAACGATCCACGCGCATTAATTCATAGGATCCCCAAAGAGGGGATCCAGCGAGGATCCAAATAAGTAGGAGAGGCCCATATTTTTTTTTTAAATTTTTTAATATCCATGTAGCGCCCAGTCATTGTCCATATAGGTACCACATCACTAGTTAACGGTTGATTTAACAGCAACTTTAACGAATGTATAAAAGTGTCCTAAAATTATGACTTCAAGTACCACTCTGGGATAAAAAAAAAAAAAAAACTTCATATACCAAATGTTGAAAACCATGAAACTTTAGGCTAGTAAACTGATATTAATTAACCCTAGATTTATTGTAGTTCCCCCTTCAGCACTGCATATAGATTTATTATAGTTCCCCTTCACCACTGAATCATCCCAACATTTCCTCAGGTCTTTCAAAACCAATGGTTTGTTTGGACTTTCCAAAGTGGAGAATTTGTTAGGGAGTTTTAACGAAAAGGGTTTGGTACTATTCATTCTTAACCATAAGGACATTTTATGTATAAAAAGTCTATAATAGATCAAACTCTTCTCTTTATTTACTCTTATGCCATTACATGCGGACCACAACGATGTTGACATTTCTGTCTGGAAATACATTATGATGCTATTCATCTTATGCTAATTTACAGCTAGTTCTTTAGGCTTCCATCATGTTGTCGATGTTATGCAGCTCTTCATCTGACAAATTATTCCAATACTGTTCATCGCATTCTACTAGCTCCGCATCTCTTTCTCTATCTTCTTACACCTTGTAATATATTTCCGCTGTTTCTTCTTTGAAATTTTGGGGCTTCCAATAAGGCTGATGATTGATTCTTATCTTGCTGTAAATATACATCTCTTCTTCTTCTGCTACTAGTACCATATCATACCTAAAATCTTCAAACTCATCTAAAGCAAACATTTGGATCCCTCTAAATTTTAAAATATCTTTGTATGAAGGAGTCCACCTATGTGAGGAGATAGGGTTTAGTCTAAAGGACTCTTCATTGATCATGGCTATATGCCTTGCTTTCTCCTTATGCATGTGTACATACCAATCTGGAGGACTACTAATAAAACTTATGCAAATTTCTTTCCACCTTTCTAGATAATCTTCTGCTACTTTAATAAGCTTTTAAGGAAATGATTCTTGTTGAGAAATACGGTTAATAAATATTTTATCGAGATAACCAAACTCTAATAGTAAGGCAGGGGCAACTTCTACCTCATTATGCTTTTTCTGATGCTCATAACTAAAATGCCATGATTTAAAATCTCTCATGTCAATCCTGGCCATAGCTATGCTAACCTCTGGTTTACAAATACAATTTTCTGTACTATCACAAAGACATGGAGGATACATCTTTGTAATAATATCCATCCCTGGTTTTGGATCAAAGATGGACTGATACAAGGCGCATTGTAATTGTAATTGTAATTGTAACTCTTTCATGGACTGTGATGCTCTGCTCAGGATCTCATTTTGCATATCTGTTGGCATTATTCTTAGTTTTGCCTTTGAAATTTCTTCTAATAAAACATCGTCTAATATTAAGTCTGAAGATATATTCCTAAGAAAACTTTCATATTTTTCTTGTTTTTCTTTGTCACTCAGAACCTGATGCTGCTCATTACTTTGATGTTGCTTCATTTCAACGTCTTCTTCTAATAGCTCAATCTTAATTTCTTCTATGGGCTCATTAGCCTCTTGTTCTATGAGTTCAATAACCTCTTTTCCTTTATTCTTATGCTGATCAATTTCTAAACCTATTTTTAATTCTCTTTTCAAGGTGTCACTTGCCTTTTGCTGCATTCTAAGAGATTGGAGTTCTTGGTTCATTTTGGTAAACTTACCAAGTAATGACTCATGGTCCCTAGAGATGACTTGAAGGTTGTGCTCAAGAGAATGAATATGCTGCTGGTTTTGGTGGAAATTAAAATTAAAGCTATCAAACTCTTGTTCTAAGGCTCTAATTAATTTTTCATGACCTAACCTCATGCTTGGCTGCTTAATTTGGATATTCCAAAAATTATCTAAGAAAACCTGCTGCCTATCAGAAAGCCCTAGTACCCTTGACCTGTATCTCAGAGTTGGATTTCTGATTCCTTCAACAATATTGCCATTAAAGTTGAACGTGGGTACTAGTGGTGATGCTAATCTGCTCATGCTATTTTGAAATCCACTGAATGGTGGAGGTTGATGGTGCATCATCATGCCATTGAAAGAAACTCTTCTGCCTTGCGGCCTTGTGCTATTTGCTGATAATGGTCCACGATATTCTATACCTGTTCAACAAATTAATCTTGATAAGATATTAGCTAATGTATTGTCATTACCTTTTATATGTTCAAAAATTGGTTTAAAACCATTTCCTGTAATTGAATCAACAAAATTAACCCATCTTCAGGCTGCCTGTTTATTAGCATGTATCTTGTTATAATGAGAAACTATATTTTGACAATCTGTTCTAATCATAAATACTTCATTATGTAAAAATAAAGAAAATGCTTCAAGTGAATTAATTATCCCTAAAATTTCTAAATCTGTTGATGGTAATCTTGACAGTACATCACTAAACTTTCCTGAGGAATATCTACAAACTTGTTCGTCAGACTTTGGAGACTCCCTATGCCTTTTGTGGTATAGTATATCTGTCCATCCTAATGATGAAGCATCTGTTTCGACTATCTTGTAACTATCATCTAATGGTAATGTTAATGGCTTAAGTTTAGTAATTTCTTCTTTTATTTTTTGAACTAATTTAATATCTTCACTATTAAAATATTTTTGTCCAATTTTGCTAGTTTTACTATGTAATACTACTATTTTTCTTCCTAAATCAGGGATAAAATTTCTTGCATAATTTAGCAATCCTAAAAATGCTTGTAACTGTTTCTTATCTTCTAATTTATCTGGAAATTCTAACACCTTTTTAGCTATATGATCTTGTAATGGGATTGTACCTGACTTGATATACATTCCTAAAAATTCTATATCTTGCTTTTCTAATGCTATTTTATTTTGTTAATTACAATTTCATTATTGATAAATTCTTGTAATACTATTTCTAAATGCTTCCTATGTTCATTTTTATTTTTACTATGTACTAAAATATAATCTATATAAACACTACAAAAATTATCATATTTCTTGAAAATTTGGTCCATCTTTCTTTGAAAGATCGATGAAGCATTTTTAAGTCCAAATGGCATAACGAGCCACTCAAAATGTCCTTCTGGACAAGTAAATGCTGTCCACTCAATTGATTCTTCTGCTAATCTTATTTGCCAAAAACCTGATTTACAATCAAATTTGCTAAAATATTTACTCTCTTGAATTTTGTTTATAAGCTCATCCTTATTTGGTAATTTATAACTATCTTCGTATGTATTATCATTTAATCTCTTATAATTATAAACTATTCTAGCCTTACCTCTTTTTAATTTCGAATGTTTTCTTACAATAAATGTTGTTGATCTATGTCTAGACTTATATGGTCTAATTACTTTTAAATTTAACAACTCTTTTATTTGCTGCTCAAACTCTTGTTTATCTATTAGACTATAAGGCATATCAGCCGTCTTAATGGTTAAATCCGGGTTAATTATATCTAATTTTGCTAGTATTTTATTTTTGGTCCAATGTAACTGTGGGTCTTCTCCTATAATCCTAGTTTGTTCTGCTAATTGTAACAATTCTTCTAAACTCTTTGGTCTATCTAACTGTAATATTTCTATACAGGTTCCTTCTTCTAAAATCGGGTATTCATGTTCAAAAATGTCTTCATCAAACTCTTCTACGTTATTATGCTCATCATTTTCTTTTGAGTTTTCTAAATGATAACTATCTTGGCCACTAGTCTCTTCTATACTTATGTTTTTGTATGCTTCTACAGTATTACTTTGATCAGTTATTGTAATGCCTCTTTTGAAAAATGTTATGTTAGGGTTCATAAATAAAAAACCTTGCAAACTTTTCAAAAAGTTTAATCCTAAAATAAATGGATATGATCCTACTGGTGAAACAAATGTTAATGGTAAATTAAATTGTTGTTTTTCTACTTTAATAAACTCATTATTTATACAATGTGTTAAGTAAACTGGTCTCTCATCAAATTGTGTTATTCTTACTGGTTTTGCTAATTTTTGTCTATATTTTTCTGGTACTAACTCTTCTCTTATGACACTCTTTGTACTCCCTGTATCTATCATAGCTATAGTTTTATCTTATGTTATTTTGCTAATTCTATTTCGCAATTTATAGTGATTAAAGAACTATTTTTTGGTTTTTCTATACTATGAACAATATTTCCTAATATTTCAGATTCTGCTGAATTAACTTCTAATAACCTATTACTATAACATTTTTCACATAATATTGAGTAAGTATTGTAGTATTTATTTGCAACTAATTTATTACACTTATGACATTCTTCTGGTCAACCTAAATTAATGTATTTATATTCTTCTTCATGCTGTTCTTCTATGAATGCACACATATATTCTTCTAGATCACTATTTGTGCTACTTGAATCTTCCGAGTCTGAATCTATCATGTTAATACTCTCTATAATATAAATACTCTCATTATCACTTAAATTATCTAAACTATATATTGACTGAATATCCTCATCTTCTTCTAACTTAAACAACTCCATCAAATGTACTTTTTCTTTCGATTATTTAGCTAATTTTAGACATTTAGGTCTAATATGTCCAACTTCTCCACATGAATAACATTTACAACTATTCTTATCTTTTGGTGCTTTATATTTCCTAATCCAAGGTCTGCCACTTCTTTTTCTAAATTGTTTTGGAATATATTTTCTTTTCTTATATGTTCTTGAAGGTCTTATACTGAAATTCTTATGTTGTTTGTAGGGTTTATATGACTTATATTTCTTTTTGTATATTTTCTTATGCTTATTTTTCTTATGACAACTATACTGTTGTGGTAAATCTATGTTTTTACAACTCATGTAAAATTGCTTCCTAATTTGTCTCTTAGCCTTTATTTGACTACACTCTTGTCTAAGTATATCATATACATGTTGAATTCTAGGTCCTATAGCAATATCATTTTTCTTCGAATGCTTTTGCCATTCATTCCAAATCTTTTCACCTATTGGTCCTTTTATTTTTGTCATATAAGTATCTAATAAATTAATATCACTAATTCTACCTATTCTTCCTAAATATTTAAAGAAATCTGTGGTATACTCAGCTATATACTGTAAATCGCAAATTTGTAATTGTTCTAAATTTCTGATTGCTCTTATTTGTTCTTGTTCACTTCTGCCATCTAACCTATTATGATCTAAAAACTCTTGTTTAATCAAAGTAACAAAACCATCAATATTAAAATGTGTTTTAGCTGCCTGATGTTGTTCTGGATTTTGAACTTTCCATGACTGGAAATAATCAAAAACTAAACCATCCAAAGTATGTTCAAAGTAATCTAACATGTTTTGCGAATTACTAAAATCTAACATTAATGCTGCATGTACGCAGCCTTTTTCCCATCTCTCAATCGTTCTTTCCCAATCTTGTGGATCTACATTATCTAAATTTAATTTGTTCTAATCCTCTCAAATATGGAATCCTATTTTTTCTAGGTTTTATCATACTTTCTTCCATATAGTCTACTTTTGCTTTTTCATTATATTGTTCATTTGTTGGTCTTAAAAATTATTGATCGGTTCTGCTTGCGTGTCCTGGATTTTCTACTCCTGATGTACTACTTTCTTCTGCTGGATTACATTCTGCTTTCAATTCTAATAAATTATTATATTCTTTTGATCCTAAAATGTGTTCTACTCCTATTTCTAAGATTAAAATTTTCATTTCTTCGTCTGAAATTTTATGTAGTCCTAAATCATATGTCTTATATTTTTCCAAATATTGTTCTTCATCTAAATGATCAATATCTTCTATAAGTTTATCTACAATATGATCAAAATTTTGTTCAACTAAATTAATATCTAAATTATCAAAAGCCATATGTATACTCTCATTTTCAATTTCACTCTCATCCTCTTCTATTTTTTCAAGTTGCTTATAATTACTAAACCTAATTGTTGCTTGACCTGTACTAGTTTCATATATTTATACTTTATCTGGTTGTCTATTTGGTGCTACTTGTAAATTAGGCAATGTCCACTGAGTTCCTTCTAAAAAGCTATTATCTACAAGTTTTGCTTCTATCATATTTACATGTTTACTGCCAAATGTTTGAACTAAATTTTGAAACTCTAAATTAAACTTATGATTATATCTATCAGACACTTTACCTATATACATTAAGCTAATACACAATTTTTTATACTCTCCTTTCATATTATAATTTTTTGTTCTTATGCTCACTTTAATATATTTACTAAATTCATTAATCGTCATAACATAATTCGAAATACAACCTATAACTGCTAAGTTTGAACTTAAGTCTACTTCAGCTGTTGTTATTGCTGCTTGTTGGTGATTATCCCATCTATCATCATATATGTATACTAAAGCTTTTGTACCTAATTGTGCTCTAGTTAATCCTGCTATTCCAATTAATATTGTTCCTATATGAATCTGACTAAAATGTGATTTTCTCAAATGAGTAACTGCTTCTTTACTAATTAGATTAAGTGTGACTTCTTTATCAATACAGCTAACTTCATGTTGACTGATGCTGCTTACAATTCTACTTCTGTTTTCAGATAAACCTAATTGATACAAGTTATATTTATTTTTCTGTGTTCTCTCAAAACCTCTTCGAATGAATTTTTGTGCTTCTTCTTCATTTGGATAAATATCTTTCGCTCTAACTACTTCTTTTCCTTTTTTCCTAAAGAGTTCCATTTTCTATTATCAAAAGGATTTAGCTTAGGTCTTCTATTATTATTTGCACTCAAAGTTAAATTTTCTAATTTATCTAGCAAGGATGGTGGAAGTGATGAAGATGCGTTATGTAAAACTTGGTTTATTTCTGCTATTTGTTCTTCAACTTGATCTAATTTTTCAGCTAAACTTAAAACTAATTGGATAATCAAATTATTTTGCCTAATGAGAATATTACTACTGGATACTTGTATTGAAAAATCTGTTAATCCTACCGGTTCTTTATCGAATTTACTAATTTCTTTCAAAGCTTGAATATATTTTCTGCTAGTTCTAGAATCTGTCATTAAACTAATAATTTATCTATTTTATTATGCAACTTATCTACTTGTTCACTTAACCCTTTTTGTACTAATTGAATTTTTTGAACTTCTGATTTTAGCTGTTCAACTATTTCTAATGATCTAAGTTCTACTTGCTTCAGCTTACTATTTATAAGATCAACAAGCTCTTTTATCTCTCTTTTGCTATGAAACCTTTGAATATTTCTATTATTATCTTCTAACTGAGATGTAATATAGTCTAAATTTTGTCTAATTATTTTTATGGAGTTTTTCTGGAAATGTTCTAACAACTGGTTTAACAAATGATTATGCTTATTATTTTCTAATTTTATATTTTCTACTTGACTAATAATAAGATCTACAATAGTATTGGCTTGTGAATTTTCTTGACTGTGCAAAATATGATTATGCTTTCTTGATGGAAAATAACAAACTAAACTATTTTGGTCTAAAGTTATTTTTCTTTTTTGAGGTTCACTAATTACTAAATTAAGATAATCTATCATAAACTAGAGTCTACCTTTCTCTAGGGTTACGGCTAACTGGTTTCTTAAAAACTCTCTTTCTTCTCTCAATGTCTCTAAAACTTGATCTGTTGTTCTTTTTGCTTCTAAAACTTTATGCTGCAATTCTGTGTTATTATATTTACGAATAAATGAAGGATGTTCAAGATATCCAAGATAAAACTTTTGCTTCTTCAAAGTACTAATAATTCTTTTGGATATATATGCTAATCTTCTCTTTATGCTAGTTATAGTTGGATGTCTGGGACAATAAATACCTGGTAATTGTGGTTGACAGGATCTACAGGGACAATAATATATGTTGTTCATATACAATAAACAAATATGATATCAGTTGTATCTACGACTTCTATCCTCAAGGTACTTTAATATTATAATTATACTATTAAATAGTCAGATGACCATTATAACAACTAGACATAGAACCTTGCATATGGAACTCGACATGTTTCAGCATGACGGCCACTCACAGTACAAGTATAAGGCCTTAACGACTGAACTCAGAAGTACGAAGAACTCAGAGGTACCCTGGTTGATATCCAGTTATTTGTATGGCAAACATTCAACTATAACAGAGTGCTCGAACAAAGTATGATCGTCAGTTTAGCAGGTTAATAATATAACCACAATAGTGTTTCCCTGTTTTGGACTAGAAGTCTAATTAAACAAACACACTAAAGAAGGAAAAGAAAACTTACTTAAGACTTGGAGATTGCTTGAATATGTACACTTGAACTTTTATTGATATATGGAATGTTTACAGAGATGGTTGTTTACAAGAAAGTGATTACAAAGAAGTGTTTACAAGGATGCTATGAAGGCTACGAATGCTTGAGTGTATGGTGTTTTCAGATATTGAGAGATGTGTGTGGTATTCAGGTGTGTTCTGTATGGGAGGAAATGCTCCCTTATATACAAAAGCTGATTCCTAAACAACAAAATAATTTTTCCATATTTACAACTTTTTGATAGTGACAACACACTGTTTCTGAAAGCTGTCGGCACTGTTTCTGAAAGCTGCTGAAGGCCACGTGAATCCATATTGTCTTGGTTGCTGCAAAGTTTGCCACCTTATCTTTGGCATGCAAAATTTTTCTGAAAATGTCATCTTCATTACTAAGCAATCTTGTATGGATGTGTGAAGGGCATGATTGGCATTTTTGCTAAGTTTTGTCCTGATGATTAAAGTGAAACTTTTGAGGATGTTTTGGTTAGTTTTCCAAATTTGTTATGGTGCACTTGGATCGGCCCTACAAAATAAACCATTATATTTCCATCAAGATATCCATAAATGTTAAACTTGTCTATACACCATGCAGATATTCCACCTATTCGAGAGATTAACCAATATAAATTCACTGTCAAATCAAAACCACAAAAGAATAAACAATTTGACAGAATTACTTACTCAAATAAAAAGCAACTCATCCCGCAAATATCCATCACAAAATTTAGCACCAATGCCAGACTTTTCCTATAATAAGCAGTCTACAATTGTTCCTAATACGATTGGACATATAGATATAAAAAATAAATAAAAAGAGATGCAATAAATATAACAATGCTTCCTAAATTTATACGTAAAATGTAATTCCACATAAAATAAATAAAGAAAAAATAATAGAGAGTTGCTCTTCTATTGAAGAGCACCCGGCCATTTTGAAATTCGTGAAGCCAAACTCAAGAAATTCACCAAGCTTGGGTAGGGGTGCAACTCGGGCGGGTTGGAAGATCAATCCAATCCTAACCTAACTTTTACAATTCGGGTTCAGGTTGGGTTTTATTTGGGTTCATTTAGGCTTGGGTTTAAATAGGTTAGGGTTTACTTGGGTTGGGTTTGGGTTGCCCAACTTTTTCAAGTTTAATCTCGTAACAACTTAATTTCCAAGAATTCCTAAAAAAATTAAGAAAAGTAGCATCAAAGCTAGCTTACTCTAATTTCATAAATCAATCTACTATAAAGCTTTAGGATTTAGAAACTACAAATATGAGTTGACTAATCACAGCCTCTTATTCCCTAGAAGCTTAAGTAATTATAAAAGGTAATTTATTAAAAAAATATTAGAAAGGGCATTGGTCTTTGGACTTGGCACACTTGGGTGTAGTATGAGCATTAATTGATATGGGTTACAATCTGGTTAGATTGGGTTTGGTTAGTTAGGTTAGGTTGGGTTGGGGATGGACGGGCAAATGATTAACCCAACTTAACCCAATCAATGAACGGGTTGAAATTGGGTTGGGTTCGAGCAGGTTATAACTCAAAAAACCCCGCTTGTTCGGGTTTAAAGTCAGGATGGACATGGGTGGGTTCGGATTGGCCCAACCCAAGTTGCACCCCTAAGCTTAGGCCTCTTGAAAATTGAACAAAGAAAGTTGATTAATATTTATGTTAAATAATAGTACAAAATTAGCAGTAATATTAATAAATACTCGCTTGTATCTCTCCAATCTTGTATTCTACTCCTTGAAGAGATGCAAGTGGACAAAAATTTGCCTACATTGTATGCCTAAGAATTTAACATCCAGAATAAGAAGTTTCTTGGGAATTTCATAAATTCTGACTCTTGGAATAGGCAAGGGCTTTGTAGTAATAAAGGCCCAAAGGCGCCAAAGTAAATGAAGACTTGCCCGAGCCCAATCAATAGGCCGAAGTAAATTGGAGCCATTTAAGCCAAAGTATAGGCTACATGCCTATGATTTAGATGATAGGTGACAGAGACCAACTCACCTCCAACCAAAAAGCCCTTTTCAAGGGCATAACAAGTAAATAAGTGATGACTCACTGCCCTTCGAAAGCCATTAACTGAAGGCAAAGTGGAGACAGTCAGGCCAAATTTTGTCTATAAAAGGAGAAAGAGACACTAGAGACAAGGACAACCAACCAACCAAAAGACATACAAACTCTGCTCTCAAGCCAGTTCGTACCCAGAAAGCTAAATTTTGTCCAGATCCAGTCCCTTTAGCTGTAGTTCCCTCATAGAAAGTCATCTTTTGTCGATATTAGAAGCTCTACTACCTTCCCTTAGTGTTGTAGTATCGATTCCCTCTGTAAAACCTATTTACTTTTCATCCCTCATCACATACAAACCTCTAGAAACATAAAGAGAAGTGACTGTAAGAAGTTGAACCTTGCCCAACAAGGTTAAATCTTGCCCAAGTCTCTCTTCATTGTACTTACATTTAGTAGAGATGTCGTTTAATGTACTTTTCTTCATGTATTTAAGTCACTTTCAACTGTTTTCTACTTAAGAGTTTCCTTTATATTTGAATCTGGTTAAATTGTTAAGTATGTTTTCATTAAAATAAACTTTGATTGAGGAGACAGTTGGAAGGGCCCTGAACCCCTTTCATTTTGGACATACAAAACTATGAATTAAAAATCCTTATTTACAAGGCAAGAAAAGAATTTAATGCAGACTTAACTCATCTGTGACAATCATTTGATAAACAAGAAATCTAAGTAATTTGGGACGCAAGTAACCAACTTAATTCACTTCTATTCTACAATATGTTATATAAAGATAACAGTGGCACGCTCAAATCCTTGTTAGTTTGGTTTGTGAGCCTCAAGGCCTACACCAAAGGCCCCATAAAGGCACCCTTCAGACTAACTATAAACTCGTCTTACAGTACACCAAGCAACAAGATAGTACACCAAGCAACAAGATCTTGCCCGACAAGCAAGAAAGAACCATTTCCTCGAGGAGCTGTGCAATGAACCAGGTCCAGAAATCCAGCCTGAACAACTTGATTACCATTTTAGGTAGAATGCTGCAACTCTTGACTTCTACTTTAAGACACGCCATCACTTTTAATTTCTTCCAAATCACGTTGAAAAACATCCACTCTAACCTTGATTAACTCAATGTCATTCCTTATTTCATCTAAATATAAAATAACTTCTGGAGAGATAGCAAGAGATGATGATGGTGTAGAAATGGGTTGATCTGCCTTCAAGGTCTGAATGAAATCTTTCATCTCTTGCAACAAAGCAATGATCTTAGTTGAAATTTGCTGGGAAGTGAAAGCAGGAGTTTAATAAGGACACTAAGATACTCCAATGGGTTTATTTGCATTTAAGGTCTAAATGTCAACTTTCATCTTTTGTAGCAAAGCAATACAACTCAGTTGGAATTTGTTGAGAAGTGGAAGCTTCAGTTGTAAGAGTATGTCTCTTTAGGCTAGTCCTCTTCTTCATCTACTTCCCTATTAGCTATAGCTCTCTTAGTCTTAGACTTAGGTACCCATTGATTATTCTTCAACTTATATCCAAGCCTATGCACTGTTGCTTTAATATAAAAATCACTACGCTTGGCAGTCTTCTTTTTAGTTTCCTCATCCAACTTGACTTCAAAACACTGGAACAACTTGGTCAATGTCATTCCATAAGGCAAAGATGTTTTCTTCCTTTTGAGCACATAATTCATGTGATGAACATCATGAATGGAAAGTTCTCCTTCCAATTTGCAATAGCACACATCACAAACACATGAAGATAAGAAACATTTTTTCTTCTACCATATCAGGGCAGAAAAATGTTTATAATCATATGATGTAAGAGTCTTAATTTTAAGGTGAAATCGAAAACCTCAGGCCAATACTGAGAAATTTCTTCCCTTCTCGTAAACTTTTTCAAATCTCCATGACAATTAAACCCTTAACAGAGGTTCCTTTGTGAGTTTGATAATGTTACGTACCAGACTTAGGGAATCGAATCAATCATGGCCAGCACGTAGGGATTAATAGCAATATCAACACCATTTACTCTCAAAATTAAAGTTGTACCTTCAACATTTATCTGCAAGTTAGTAGAGAACATCCTCACTAACCATGTGTATACAACTTCCTCCAGTTGCACAAAATTGCATAGTAACTAATTGTTGAACCAATTCTTGTAACCAAACTTAATTTTTTGAAGAATGGGTATTAAATGATCCTACCTAGCACAATAGGCTGATTGCTGAAATGGTTGGTGTACTTTAGGTTGCAGTTAGCATTTCTGAACGGAATATCATAAAAAACTACCACTTGCTCACCAGCCATTGTGAGAAGCGAGAATAAGGATTGGGTCAAGGTAGATTAGGTCGACTGATATAAAGACATATTAGGTTGATTGAAGGATTCAAAATTTGAGAATAAGGGAAATTGAAGGGGTTGAGATGTGTGAGGAACGAGAATGAAGATTGGGTAGGGCAGATTAGGTGACCCAATCCCCATTCTCACTCTTCACAATGGTTGGTGAGCAAGTGGTTGTTTTTTACGAGATTTTGTTTAGAAATGCTTATTGCAGAGTGAAATACACCAACCCTATCAGCATTTGGCCTTTTATGCTAGGTAGGATTGTTCAATACTCATTCTTTGAGAAATTCAAGTTTGGTTCAACAATCAATTACTAAGCGATTTTGTGCAAATAGAGGAAGTTGTATACACAGTTGTTGAGGATGTTCTTTGCTAACTTACAGATAAATGTTGAAGGTACAACACTAACTTCTAAAGTAAATGGTGTTGATATTGTTGTTAATCCCTCTGTGTTGGCTATGATTTATTCAATTCATGAGTTTGGTATGCAACATTGCCAAACTCACAAAGGAATGTCTATTGAGGATTTTAACTTCCATGAAGAGTTGAAAAGTTTACTGGAAAGGAAGATATTTTTTGGTAGCGACCTGAGGCATGTGATTTCACCTCAGAATTTAGACTTTTGAACCATATGATCATAAACATTCTTATGCCCCGATTTGGCGAAAGATACAATGTTTCTTATCTTGATGTGTATGTGATGTGGGCTATTACAAACGGAAAAAAAGTTGAACTTTCCATTCATAGTGTTTCATTAAATGAATGATGTGCCCAAAAGGAAAAAAAAAATCATTACCTTATGGAATGGCTTTCGCTAAGTTGTACTGGTATTTTGAAGTCAAGTTAGATGATGATACTAAAAAATTAACACTAGTAGAAAAGACAGCTTGAGCGAAAAGATTTTGCACGACGAAACAAATTTCGTCGCTTAAGAGGCACTTGTGCGACAAAAAAAATATTCATCGCACAAAAATGGCAGGAAAGGAAAAAAGAATGTATATACTTTGCGCAACAAACACTTGTTGTCGTTGCACAAGAAAATGCGAAAAACAAATTGCCGCCAAATGTTTGCGCAACAAATATTTCCACTTATTCGTCACGCAATGTTTCACTGAAACTATCAAATGCCCTTTAAATGCTCCCATTTGGTGCGCATTTATAACACGTTCGTGACGAACAATGCAGTTTGTGCGACGGATTTGTTCGTCGCGCAAAGTGTTCCGAGTGCTATATAAACACAATTTCAGAACCCTAATTTTCAAAGGTTTTGTGTTGTAAACTGAAATAGAAAGGAACAAAGTTACCCGAAAAATGTAGAAGCCTTGATCGGTGAATGATTCTTGGGATAAGTCATGGACTAAGTCGCTCTCTTTAAGACGTTTCGCAGCTTTGCCCAAAGTGTGCAAGCAATTCACAAACACCATGTCGTCCCCAGGATAAAACAGCCCATAACCTTTTTCTTCTGATAAAGTTCTTCCTTGCACAGTGGAAGAACCTTCGAACTCACACCCTCTCAATATGTTGCTGTCAGAACTCAATTTTTAAAAATATAAGATGTTGTTTTTCTATTTAGTACTTTCCTTCGTACATGGGATCAATATATATAGGTGGATGAAATAACCGTTGCAGGGCTAAATAATAAATCATTGAAAACTGCAAGAAATTAAAGCAAAATAAATCAAAACGTACAAATCATTCAAAATTGCAAGGAATTAAAGCTGAAGAAAACAAAACGTACGGATCATAACAAAACAAAATTATTTATATAGACATGATCTTTGTCTTTAGAAAGGAATCCCATCTTGAAGGTGAGAAGCTTTCTCACGTTTCCTTTTTGTGGAGAGTGATCCTTGTCAAATCATAGGTTAATAATAAGTTCTCTTATCAAATTATAGGTTAATAATAATTTATTACAATTTGCATTTTATATTCAATGTTTGTAATAAGTCAAAATATAAATATATTTTAAGTAAAAACATATTTACTCCAACAATTCCCCACTTGTTTTTGTTTAAAACCGTAAATCAAGCAACATATTATAAAGCTATGCATAAGTAAAGGTGTTTCTCATCTTGAACCTGTACATAGTGTTAGTGATCCAAATTATACTAGAGTAACTTGTAGTTTTGAACTCTATCTCTGACAACACCACACGTAACTTTATTAAGGTGAAGTTCAAAAAGCCAGCACCTTACAGCCATGTGCTTGTATCCCAGTATAGTGAACGCTCTAGAAACTTGCCTAAGATTTCATAAGAAGCGGCCTCACTTCCACATTCACATAGGTAAGACTATCAAGGATATTCCTACAGCTAGATATCCCACTCAACATAGAGTGTAGACCTTACTAAGAGAAAAAATATCTCAACCTAGAAAACACTTCAGGATGTCATGCTTCTTAGGGATGGACATGGAATAATATTCCAAATTAAAATTACCAAGACTTCACTCATATCACTTGTGACTTGTTATTACCCTTTGAACCTATTTCTTGGGATCTCCAGTCTATATGTTGGTTTTTGTCAAAGGATCAGCTACGTTTTCTTCAGATCGTATATGATGCACTTTTACAGCTCCTTTAGAGAGGTAATCTCTTACAGTACTATGCTTATGGCGTATTTGTCGCCTTTTCCCATTATAATAACAGTTTTGCACTTTAGCTATTGTCTTTGTGCTATCACAATGGATCAAAACTACTGGAATCGGTTTCTCCCATGAAAGGGTATCTGACAGTAGGTTTCTTAACCATCTTGCTTCTTCGCTTGCCGTAGCTAGTGCTATTAATTCTGATTCCATAGTAAACTGAGCCAAGATAGTCTATTTCTTTGACTTCCATGACACAGCCCCGCCACCAATACTAAAAATATATCCACTAGTGGCTTTAGAGTTATCTGAAAGGGTATTTCAATCAGCGTCGCTGTAACCTTCTAGGACAGCAGGAAATTTCTCATAGTGTAATCTGAAAGTCATCGTCCTTTTAAGGTATCTCATAAGCCTTTCAATAGCATGTCAATGCTCCAAACTGGATCTACTAGTAAACCTACATAAAACTCCTACGACATAAGATATATCAGGCCTAGTGCAATTAGTAGTATAACAAAGACTACCAATGATGTTCGCATACTCAAATTGTTTAACACTGTCACTAGTGTTCTTGAACAATTTTACACTAGGATCATAAGGAATACATGCTGGTTTACAATCAAAATAATTATATTTTCTTAAAAAAAAATCTATGTAGTGAGATTGATCTAAAGAGAACCCATGTTCGGACCTAGTTATTTTCAAACCAAGTATTACACTAGCTTCACCCAAGTCTTTCATATCAAAATTAGCACATAACAAAGTTTTGACATTATTTACAACATAAATATTTGAACCAAAAATAAGCAGATCATCCACATATAGGCATATTATAGTGCATATATTATTTTCAGACTTATAATAGATGCATTCACTTTCATTTATTTTAAAACCATTCGAAGTAACCAAACTATCAAATTTCGCACGCCATTGTTTAGGAGCTTGTTTCAATCCATAAAGTGACTTATCTAACTTGCGAACTTTATTTTCTTGTCCTGGAATAATAAAACCCTCTGGTTGATCCATATATATTGCTTCCTCTAATTCACCATTTAATAAAGTTGTTTTAACATCCATTTGGTGCACAACAAGATCATGAATAGAAGCTAAAGCAAACAATACACGAATAGAAGTTATTCTAGTCACAAGTGAATAAGTATCAAAGAAATCGATATTTTCTCTTTGTCTATAGCCTTTGGCAACAAGTCGGGCTTTAAATTTTTCAACTGAACCATCAGGTTTTAATTTTCTTTTAAGAATCCATTTGCAACCTATTGTTTTGCAACCAGGTGGAAGATTCACCACCAAGTTTGATTTGACTCTAAGGAGTCCATTTCTTCATTTATAGCTTCTTGCCACAAATCTGCATCTAAAGAAGTTAAAGCTTCTTGAATTGTATTAGGATATTCTTGTAAGTTATATACATGAAAATCAGGCCCAAAATCTTTAGCTATTCGAGCTCTTTTACTTTTCCTAGGTTCTAATGCAGATTGACTATGTTCTACAATAGTAGGTTCATAAATTTTAGAAGAATTATAACCCCCACTATTTCGAAGATTAAAAGGAAAATTATTCTCATAAAAATCAGCATCAAGTGACTCAATTATGACATGGTTTTTCAAATTATAAAATCTATATGCTTTTCTATTACATGCATAACCAATAAAAACACATTCATATGCTCTACTAGCCAATTTTGATCTTTTTGGATTAGGTTTACGAACATAAGCTAAACAGCCCCAAGTTCTAAAAAAACAACACATTTGGTTTCTTATTTTTCCAAATTTCGTAAGGAGAAATATTTCTTTTTGAGTTAGGGATTCTATTTAACACATAACATATAGTCAACACAATTTCACCCCACCAATAAGAAGTAGCTCCAGAACTAAGCAAAGTAGCAACAGTCAATTCACAAAGAGTTCGATTTTTTCTTTCCGCTTTACCATTCATTTCAGGAGAATAAGGAGCAGTAGTTTCATGAATAATTCCATGAGACTTAAACAAATTAACAAATTCAGTAGATTTATATTCTTGTCCTCTATCACTACGAAATCTTTTAATCTTACAATTAAATTGATTTTCAACTTCAGTCAAGAAAATTTTGAACATGTCAATAGCATCACTTTTATTTTTCATAAGATAGACAAAATAGTAATTCGAACAGTCATCAATAAAGGTAATAAAATAACGTTTTCCATTTCTAGTTAGCACTCTATCAAATTCGCATATATCAGAATGAATTAAATCAAGTGGTTCAGATTCTCTATTGACAAATTTATGTGAAGTTCTAGTGATTTTAGCTTGACTACAATATTCACATTTTTCAAAATTATTCAATGATAAGTTAGGTAAAAAAACCTAAGTTACTCATGTTCTTAACCCAGTGTTTGTTAACATGACAAAATCTAGCATGCCAAGTATTAAAAGAAGACAACATGTAAGTAGAAGTAGACATTTCATCAACATTTAATTTAAACATCCCATCAGTAGCATATCCCTTTTCCCACAAAAACCCCATTTTTAGTGAGAGTATACGTATCTGCTCCAATGGTTTGAGTGAATGATATGAGCATATTTATGCAACTTAGTTAGCTTGTTCTTATGCATTTATGTTGTTATTCCTTAGTTATTTTAGTGTTTAGAGTCATTTTCGTGCAATTTCAGGTTCTAAGGACAAAGTATGCAAAGAGGTGCATTTTGGAGCAGTTTTGGGCATAAATGGATGTCACATGCTTGGAGCTAAGTAGATGGACGAAATTGAAGATCAAAGGAGGCTAGGAATGAATAATGAGATGAAAGAAATGAAGAAATGAAAATGAAGAACAAAGAGTTTAGAATTGGAAGCCAAAGTTTCTAAAGTTGGAAGTTTCCATTCTTGAAAGTTTCTATTCTTGCCTTGCAAGTAATTTCCATTCCATTCAACCCTTGCCGTGCCTTCCCTCATCCAATTCCCTTTGGATTCTGATTTTGTTAGCCTTATTCCTTATGGATTTGGGTTATACGAATCATTTTCTGAAATTAATTAGGCCAAACCCTTTCCTTAGTGGATTTATACATCTTTGCCGCAAACCCTATGGCCTAATCCTTTATTTCTGCTAAGTTTAAACCCTAATCTATCTCCCCTAGGGTTGTGCCTCACCTAATACTTCTAGAAGCCTAAAAATCTGCACAAACCCTAACTCTTTTCTCCCTTGGATGGGCCAAGCCTTTTATCTGCAAAACCCTAACCTTTTCCCCATCAAATTTTGTGAAAACCCTAGCTTATAAATATAAGTTTTTCAGCCACAAATTCGTGACCACCCTTCATGCCATTCAGAAACACCTTTGCCGCAACCCTAGACACCATTCTACATCATTCATTCAATCCATTCACTTCTACATACAATCTGCCGTAACTTTTCACCCTCATCAGCCATCATTCATCATCCTAAGCAAGAATACATCATCCATCACCCCCAAAACCACCAACCACACCTTGTACCGTAGCAAGGAAGAAGGAGGAGAGCCTTGGATGTGCCTGCCATTCGAATTAGAGTTGCTGGAACATTTTAGGTGTAATCTTTCTTTTGTTTTCAATGTTTAAATTCAATAATCTTTGTTTTGTGAGTATGAGGAATTAAACCCCTCTTAGCTAGGGGGAATTTCGAAACCATGGCTATATTTGCAATATGATTTGATTACATCTAGTTGTGATTTCATGAATTGTGAATTCAATTTATTTATCTTTTTGAATTAAAACTTGTTTATGTATGTAAGTTGAGAATGCACACTTAATTTGCATGCATAAATCTAATGCTAAGATATAAGGGAGTTTCACTTAATCGTTATGAACTTATATTCATAAGTAGTAAAGGTTGTTAGTCGTAATCATGTTAAGTAAATTCCTGGCATAAGCATCATGCGCTTTCATAGTTATGAATGCCTTGTCAACACTTATGATTTCGATAGAACTTAATGATCTTTGATTGTTTCTCTATTATGCGCTTTCATGTAGGGAAATTTTAAGGAATAATTTGATTGTGATGTGCTATTTCCATTCAATTCAATGACTTAAGGAAAATCTGAGGGTTAATTTAAGCGTACCTAATTAACTTGGGGTGTTGAGGTTCATGGTTCATTGAAAAAGAAATTGGAGATTGTTTTGTATGCAAGTATGTCATGTGTGGAGAAAGACCTCCTAGCTAGCCCATCATCCATCTCATTCCACCAAATTCGTGCAAATCTGCCTAGTTTTAGTTCTTGTTTTGTTTACTTTATTTTCGTCCAAAACCAAATCCCCATTTACTTTAGAGTGTCTAACTAGTTAGAATCTGTTTAGATTGTGTTTTTAAGTGTTTTGAGTCAAGGAAAAACTACCTGTTAAGCTAACGGGTCACCCGAACCCGACCTGTTAATCTATCGAGTCATTCGTTTCACCCGTTAACAATTTTTTATTTTTTTTATTTTTTCCAAAACAATTTCAAAACTGGTGCTGACAGTGAAAAAGGTACTAACTTGGATATATAGTAAATAAACAAGGAGCTGCGACTTGGATTTCTCTGGTTCTGGAACTCTTCCTAGAGGCTCTCGAGCTTCTCTCTGCAATTTGAAGTGTCGCAAATTCCTAATTGCGTGAAAATATCGGTCACTTCTGCCGCAAATGCTTTGGATCTGCCTATCAATTGTCGAACCCAAGCTGGCTTCGTCATCGCAGTAGTAGTGCTACTACTCATCACCCAAAGCACTTGGTCATAATATTCATCATCTAATGAAGACGTAGTTGTTATAATTGCAACTAAATTATTCCATGAGAATAATGGTACCAGGTGCTTGAAATCCTGCAATTCTCCTGGCAGACGCATCACATGGAAAACCTCATCGTGTAAGTTGAACGAAAGAATAGCGAGCTCGCACCCTGTCTGCAGTACCAAACAATACAAGAATATATTCAAGCCTTGAATGGAGCTGCGGATGATGTCTTTGAAAAGGATGGAGATGAGGGTTGACCTGCGAATCATGGAGCAGGGGAGATTTCTTGGGAAAGATGGTGGAGGGAGCGCAGCAGGGCGATATGAAGGCCCCTGCCGATAAGTTGTGGTTATAATTTATAACAGGTGCTGACGGGTCTAATGGGTTGACCCAAAGTGACCCGTTATTTAACAGGTTCACCCACTTACAACCCGACCCGTTCAGCATTTTTGTTATTTAACAGGTTGTTAACGGGTTCACCTGTTAACCAATCCCACTAATGTATAATTATTTTTGTTAAAAAGTAGTATTTTTTAAATTACTAATTTATTGTTATTGGCATGAATATAGGTTCATTGGGATGTTGATGAAACTGATGAGAAGCAGTAGAAGTATCTGGATTAGACCTGTAAACGGGTCGGGTTTATCGGGTTTGTGTCGGGTTCAATCTGACCCGTTAAGCTAACGGGTCACCCAAACCTGACCCGTTAAGTCAACGGGTCACCCGAACCTGACCCGTTAATCTATTGGGTCATCCATTTCACCCGTTAACAATTTTTTATTTTTTTTTATTTTTTCCAATACAATTACAAAACTGGTGCGGACAGTGAAAAAGGTACTGACTTGGATATATAGTAAACAAACAAGGAGCTGCAACTTGGATTTCTTTGGTTCTGGAACTCTTCCTGAAGGCTCTCAAGCTCCTCTCTTCAATTTGAAGTGTCGCGAATCCCTAATTGCGTGAAAATATCGGTCGCTCATGCCGTAAATACTTTGGATCTACTTATCAATTGTTGAACCCAAGCTGGCTTCGTCGTCGCAGTAGTAGTGATACTACTCATCACGCAAAGCACTTGGTCATAATATTCATCATCTAATGAAGACGTAGTTGTTAGAATTGAAACTGAATTATTCCATGAGAATAATGGTACCAAGTGCTTGAAATCCTGCAATTCTCCTGGCAGACGCATCATATGGAAAACCTCATCGTGTAAGTTGAACGAAAGAATAGTGAGCTCGCACCCCGTCTGCAGTACCAAACAATATAAGAATCCATTCAAGTCATGAATGGAGCTGTGGATGATGTCTTCGAAGAGGATGGAGATGAGGGTTGACATCCGGATCATGGAGCGGGGGAGATTTCTTGGGAAAGATGGCGGAGAGAGTGGATGAGGGCGATATGAAGGCCCCTGTCGATAAGTTGTGGTTATAATTTATAACGGGTGCTGACGGGTCTAACGGGTAGACCCAAAGTGACCCGTTATTTAACGGGTTGTTAACGGGTTCACCAACCCGTTAACAACCCGACTCGTTTAGTATCTCCCCAAATACTAATATTAACAAGTCGAGTTAACGGGTCGGGTCCAAAATGCCAAGTCTAATCTGGATGACCTTTTCAAGAAGCATTTCCGGCAATGGAAGTTTGATGTGTTGCGGGATGTGGAGCGAGGTGATGTTGCCCCGGAGGAGGAGGATTGAAGTTGAATTAGTTTTTTTTTTAATTTTTATGAAATAAGATTTTTAGGACGTTATATTTGACTTTAATTAATAAATTTATGTTACATGGATGACTATTAATATTTACATTAATTATAATATGTATTTGGGATAATAAATTAGTTTTATTAATTATTTTGGTAATGTTTAATTAGGTTTGAGTTTTTTTATTGAGATTAAAATAAAAATTTACATTAGTTAAAAAGAAAATGCAAAAAAAAAATTAAAATAAAATAAAATATACGCATTTTGCGCGACCAAAATAGTATTCATTGCGCAACTTATTTACATTAATAAATTATAAAGTAAACGAAAAAATAAAAAAAAAAAAGTGAACTTGTGCAACGAATGATACGGTAGTCGCGCAAAGTATATTTGCGCAATGAACACAGTATTCGTCACGCAAAATCAATAGTCCAAAAGTAAAGTTTATAATCTGGATTTAGCTTCAAAGGCAAAACTGCAGATTCAGCCTATGCACCTCCTCCCCTTCATTTTTCTTCAATCTAGCATCCATCACTTTCGTTTTCTCTCAATTATGTTGAAATTATGTTATTATATTGTGTTGTGAAATTATATTTATATTACTTTGTTAAATTTGTACGTGACGTACAAATATGTGTTGTGATGTACAAAGTTAATTGCAATTAACTTCGTACTTGTTTTGTTTTTTTAGTAAAACTTACTTTCCTGTTTGAGGATTAGTTGGATTTCACGCATGGATGTGAAAGCATGATTGCGGTCCAATTGATTCTTGAATTGTCGCATTATTTGGACAGTTTGGGAATGCACAGTTATGGCACATAGTTTATGGTTGAATGATTAGGTTTCGATTATGGGGATTTCGGTGTCATCTCTGTTCCTTCTTCGGGTGGCACATAGGTATTTCATATCTACATTGTCCATCTGAAGAATTGTATCAAGATGCTTCCGAAATTCCTCCACGTCGAAATCTAATCTAATGTAGTCGTAAATTACGTGACATAACTTTGCATTCCTGAATGGGATAAGGCCCTTTTCCGGAGGCATAAGGTGACAATATCATTTGTATGAAGTTGTTGTGATTGTTGTACTTTTATTGTGGTTGTAAGAATTATGGACAAAACGTGGATACATAACCCGAATAGATGCGTGGATAAATACTTGGATGGAATCGAGGATTTTATTGAATTTGCACGTACACACAACCCGAGTGCAACTAGAATTTGGTGTCCATGTAGGAGGTGTAACAACACGTTAAGGGACACAATTGAAAATGTTCGATTTAATTTAGTAAGGAATGGAATGGTAGAGACCTATAATACTTGGAACCATCATGGGGAACAATTAGACAATGCTTCGTCTTCAAACGCCACAAGAGTGGGCAATGTTGAACCTAATGTGGATCCTAATGAACAAGTCATGGATATTATAAATTATGCTTTTCTATTTGCATCGACAAACACCAATCAGGAAGGCGAAGATGACGTGCCTGCACCAATGGACAGTGCAGAGTTCGAACAATATGAAAAACTATTAAAAAATGTCAACCAAGAGTTATACCCGGGGTGTGAGAGCTTTTCGATTCTTACTGCCATTGTGGAACTAATGCACGGAAAAATAAAGTATCGTATGTCGAACCAGTGTTTCGATTACTTTTTGGGTGTTTTCAAGAGAATGCTTCCAAAGGACAATTGTTTCTCGAAAGACCATAGACATGCACAAAAGGTGTTGAATGGTCTCGAATTGGGTTATGAAAAAATTCACGCTTGCAAAAACAATTGTATTTTATTCTACAAAGAGAATAAAGCATTGGATAAATTCCCTGTATGCAATGAGTCGAGGTTCAAAATGACATCTTAAAATAGAACGACTAAGATCCCACAAAAAGTCATGTGTTATTTGCCTTTGAAACCTAGGTTGCAGTGATTGTATGTGTTGACACATACTGCCACCGACATGCGATGGCATAAGGAAAAACGGGTAGATGACGATGTGATGAGACACCCTGCATATAGGGAGGCATGGAAAGAGTTCGATCGAGCATTCCCCGAGTTTGCTGCTGATCCCCAGAATGTTAGATTAGGACTTGCCACTGATGGATTCAATCCATTCGGGGTTCTAACCTACACCACAACACTTAGCCGATTTTCACATTTCCATATAATTTGCCACCTTGGAAATGCATGAAAAAAGAATACATCATGGTGACTCTTTTGATAACTGAGGATCCTGGTAGGTCAATCGATGTTTACTTAAGGTGTTGGTTGATGAGCTAAAGGATTTATGGACAAACGGTGTGCGCAAGTATGATAAGTGTACTGGGAATATGCTCACTTTGAGGGCAGCAGTTATGTGGACTGTGAATGATTTTTCCGCATATGCAATGGTTTCTGGGTGGAGCACTAAAGGTTATATGGAATTCCCTGTATACAAAGATGATGTAACATTTGGTTGGCACGCCGGAAAAGTTTGTTACCTTGGTCATCGGAGATGGTTGCCATGGGACCATGAGTAGGGGGAAAATGATAAAGAGTTCGACAGGAAAACAGAGCATCGCCTCAGACCCAAAGAATGGTCCGGTGATCAGATTTTGGAACAACTTAACCATTTGGATTTTGCTTTGTTTGGGAAAATAATGAGTAGGACCAGACCATATGAACTGGATGCACAAGTCTATGTTTTTTGAGCTCTCGTATTGGTCGAAACTAAAATTGAGATACAACATCGACGTTATGCATGTTGAGAAAAATGTATTTGACACATTGGTGGGCACAATTATTGATATCAAGGGCAAGACAAAGAACACGATCAAAGCTCGTCTTGATTTGGAATGAATAGGAATACAAAGGGGTTTATGGATGAATAGGGACAGTGATAAAGCTAAAAGGGATCTTGTGTTTTTTTCCATGAAATCGAATGACAAAAAAGAGTTTTTAAAGTTTGTATAGTCTGTAAAGTTTCCCGATAGGTATGCTTCTAATATTGCGCATTGCATGAATATTCACAGGGGTAAATTTGTTGGACTAAAAAGCCATGACTACCATGTGATTATACAGCGCCTGCTTCCTATAGGTATTCGACACCTATTGCCAAAAGAAGTAGTGAAGCCAATCATGTTGTTGTCCAAATTTTTTTCCCAGCTGACGTCAAGAACATTGCGAAAGATAGACGTTAATTAGTTTCACCATCGTATGCAAGTTTGAGATGATATTGCCTCCAGCTTTCTTCACAAGTATGATACACGTGATGGTTCATTTGTCGGAAGAGGCATTGCTTGCGGGTCCTTTCAACTATCGCTGGATGTATCCAATAGAACGGTATATAATCCTCATCATTTGTTTATTCATCATTAACTGATGCTTACTAATTTGTATCTTATTGTTTTATTTTGGCAGGCTTCTCGGGGAGTTGAAAAAAAAGTGTACGCAACAGGGCGAAGCCTAAATGATGATCTATTATTGAGACTTGGGTTTAATATAAGTTGCTTACATTTTGTAGAATGTATTTAAAAGATGCGGATATAACTTTCACTCATCCTAAACGCAATAATGATGGGGGTGTGAGAAAGGAGAAACTTTATGTTTTTGCCCAAAATGCACAACCCTTTGGAGATCTTGTACGAGGGGAATCGTTTTCCAAAAATGACATGGAGGTAGCGCATTGGTTCGTACTGAACAATTGTGATGAGACAATGGCATTTCTAGATGAGCATGAAGAGATGATGAAGCGAGAACATCCATCACATTTGTATGCCAATAAACACCGTGAATTGTTTCCACATTGGTTTCTCGAATATGTAAGTTATAAATGTTTTGTATTTGACATATGTATTGTAGTTTTTAATTTTCTAAAACTAACAGGTGTGTGTTTTTGTATAATGTTAGGTGAATCAATTGAAAGCATCAAATTCCCCCACTTACAGTGAAGAGTTATATAACTTGGCGTTCGAAACGATTCTCGCTGAATTGTTCTCGGGTTGCCATCTTAATGGCGTCAAGTTTTTGACGGCTGCACGAGATGACAAGTTATGTACGCCAAACAACGGTGTCCATGTCCCAGGTGGAGGCGAAAGTATAGACATTGATTTCTATGGCAAACTAACAAGTGTCATGCAATTGCTTTACAAAGATCGATGCCAAGTGATCATGTTTAAGTGTGGATGGTTTGATATAAACCCAAATAGGCAAGAAAGTGTTAAAATTGACCATGGCGTACTATCTATGAACATTAACAGAACTTGGTACGATGATGACCCTTACATTTTGGCAAACATGGCAAAACAAATTGTGTATCTAAATGACCCTAATGTCGGGAGAGGTTGGAAAGTTGTTCAGAAGATGGATCAGAGGAATGTGTATGCTATACTAGAACAAGACCCTACTAACAACGACATCGACAATGTCATTGACTAACGGTTAGAATCTTCAATGGAAAATGATGCGGAAACACTTCGAGATACAAATCTTATCCAAGAACCATTTCAGATACAATGAATGGCTTCAATCGAAATACTGATTCAGTCAATTACAATTGACCTTGGTAATCTTGCATGATACAATGGTGCAGTGGGCCCGAACGACGACAGTGATGTACCTATCAAGGAGGAGGAATGGGAGTCGCAAAGTGATAACAATGACGATAGTGAAAGTTATTATAGTTCGGATGATGAATAATGCAATTTATTTGTGACTTGCTCTGTAAAACATATTAAATGAATTTTTTTGTAATTTATTTATCTTATGTTATAAATAAATTGTTTTTATTTGAATAAATATAAATTTAAAAAAAATTGACACGGGTAAATTATACTTATTGCGCGACGATTAAATTCCTTTTCGTCACGCAAGAAGCTGAAAATTTGACTTTCTAGGCAAGCACGAAAATAATTTCGTGAAAATTTGAATTTTTTGCATGACAAATACCATTCTATTCGTGACGTAAGAACCTCGAGATTTAACTGAAATCGCAAACACTTTCCCCTCAGCTCTTCTTCTCTGTAAACCTTCTCTCCCTCCAACAAGCCTCTCTCTCACTAAATCTCTGTCACCCTCTCGGTCGCTCGCCACCTCAGACTCTCTCTTCCTCCTCCGACAGCCGAGGTATATGAACAATTTTTGAATTATTTTAGGTTCTAATCTTCTTTGATTTTGTATATGCACAACATGGGAATGATTATTGACCTAGATTAGGGTTCTAATCTGGATATTTTTTTATTCAATTTCAACTGTTTATGAACCAATTTTGGAAATTTTGATGGAAGTTATCCGCCTTTATTCCAATTTTGTGAAGTACATAATTCTAATTATTTATGAATACAAATAGTGTCTTTTGTTGTAGAATTGAACATATATTCGTGTAAAGTTAGTGGTTCTTCTTTGATATGGAAGTCTCTATGTACTCTTCTTGCAAGTTATTGTGGTATTCTGGCTAATTTTAATCTCTCAATCACTAAGGGTTCACTCATGCACTCTCTCGTCACGATTGTTAGTAGTCATGGTTTCTATGTACTTTTCTATGTCGATGATTCACAATCACCAGCACTAATACAATTAAGTCTCTGATTTCCACAATAGGAAAGAAGTTTGATTTCAAAGGATCTTGGATCTCTTTCTTATTTCCTAAGCTTACAAGTCCATTATCAACAAGGCTTGTTTGTGAATCAGGAGAAGTATGTTAAAGTATTACAGAATATTATCACAATGAAGAAAGATACTAGCTAGGATAATTTTGTCAAAGCCATAGCAGAGATATTGTCAGAATGAAGAAGATGAGGGAATGAACTGTGAACATGAAGATCTTTGAGCAATTGTTGGATCCAAACAATTTCAGCTGTTGTAGTAGCCATTGCTCTATATTCAGCTTCAATGGAAGACCGACTGACTATATGTTGCTTTTTAGAACTCCATGAAACACGATTAGATCCAAGAAAGACCGCAAAACCTGTTGTGGAACGCCTATCATTAGGGTCCCTAGCCCAGTCAGCATTTGCGTAAGCCTTAATATTCAAGGAACCAGGACGTAAAAATACTCCCCAGCCTAAGGTACCTCAGAGATATCTCAGTATCCTCTTTACAGCAACAAAATGAGATTCCAAATGAGAGTGCATATATTAACAGATTTCATTGACTTAATATGCAATATCTGGACGGGTGAAAGTCAGATATTGTATTGCACCAACAATGCTTCTGTATATAGTAGGATTGGAAAAGGATGAATTGCCATGATTCAATAGTTTTTTATTGGGATGACAGGGGGTTATACACGGTTTGCAATGGAACATATATGTCATAGTTAGAAGATCTTGGACATACTTGATCTGGTGAACAAACATGCCCCGAGATTGATAGTCAATTTGCAACCCCAAAAAATAGTGAAGAAGCCCTAAATCTTTCATGTCAAAGTCCCTTGTCAATTGAGACACCACAGTTTGGATACACTCATTATTATCACCAGTTAGAATAATATTGTCCACATAAAGCAACAACACAATAATAGACTTGCCATCATATTTAACAATTAAGGAAGGGTCAGCAAATGATGATTTAAACCTTAATGATAGTAGGAATGAGGTAAACCTGTCATTCCAAGCTCGAAGAGCTTGTTTGAGGCCATAGAGGGATCTTTCCAATTTGCATACATACTCAGGATGGTCTTTGTCAATGAAACCCTGTGGTTGTGACATATAGACCTCTTCATCAAGAAATCCATGTAAGAACGTGTTCTTGACATCAAGTTGTTTAAGTTTCCATCCTTTGGTTACAGCAAGAGACAATATTACTCTAATTGTGGTTGGCTTAACTACCGGACTAAAGGTTTCATGATAGTCTATACGGGCCCCTTGAGAGTAACCTTTGGCTACTAATCAAGCCTTATGCCTTGTAATGGTACCATTGGTATTTCTTTTGATCTTGTAGATCCACTTGCAGCCTACCAAGTTCTTATTGGGAGGTAAGGGAACCAAGGACCATGTATGTTGTTGAAAGAGAGCATACATCTCCTTACACATAGCCTTTTGCCACTAACCTGACTTTGATGCTGCAGTGAACGAAGTTGGTTCAATATCTAAATCTGAATGTAACACAGTATGAAAAGCTTGTTTCTTTTTTACAATTCTAGACTTAGATCTTGTCTGCATGGGATGACTATTGGTTGAAGGAACATTCACACTGTAAATTTGAAGCTTGAGAGATTGTTGTATCTGGATGTAAATCACTTGTGTCTGTATATAATGCAGAAGAACTTGAAGAAGCTGAAGTGGAGCTTGATGTTGCATTAGATGAATCAGAGACAAGATCACCAGTGTTAAGAGTAAGGGACTCAGTAATAGGTTGTGTAGCAGCATCCAATGATGGAACAAAAACATGTGGGAAAGGAATGGGAATAAATGAAGTGTCGTGAATAGCATTGTTATGAACCACAGAATGAGAAGACAACTTCGAGGACTTCGGACCAAAAGACTTAGATAAATGAGATATGGTATGTGACAAAGAAGAAAATTGGGTTTCATCAAATAATACATGTCTAGAAACAATAAACTTGTGGTGATGCACATCATAGCATATATACCCCTTGTATTTGGCAGCATACCCTAAGAAAATGCACTCCATGGTTTTTGGTTCAAGCTTATTGGATCTATAAGGTTTCATGAAGGGATAACATAGGCAACCAAAGACTTTTAAATGATCAAGTCTTGGTGGAGTGTGATAGAGAACCTCAAATGGAGACTTCATACCAAGAATAGATGTAGGCATCCTATTTATAAGATAGGTGGCAGTAGCATATGCATGATACCAAAACTTGGAAGACAATGAAGCTTGTTGAAGACGGGTAATGGTTGTTTCAATAATGTGTCAATTTTTTCTCTCGGCCAAACCATTTTGTTCAAGGGTATAAGGACAAGACAATTGATGCATAATACCTTTTAAGCTAAGAAATCTTTGAAATTTAGCACTCACATACTCCCCACCACCATCACTTCGTAAAATCTTAACAGTTGCAGCAAAGAAGTTAGAAGCATAAGCTTGAAATTGAACAAAAATATCAAACACAACAGCTTTATTAATAAGAGGAAAGATCCAAGTATATCTAGTACACTCGTCGATAAAGGACACATAGTACTTATATCCTTCTAAAGAAAATGGTAACTTGGTGAACTTGCCTTTGAGACAAGGAATACATGTGTGTGGACTAGATTTGTCACTAAATGGAATAGAAGCTTTACTTAAAGCTGCTTGAACAATGAAGTTGGTAGGATATCCCTACCTACAATGCTATTGTGTAAAAGAGACTTTCTGTCCAAGGAATGCTGCTGGTGAGGTTGTTGTAGGTTTGATGATAGGAAAAGGATACACTGCATTATTACTCAGTCCATGGAACAATGTTTTCTCGGTGACCTTGTTCTGTATAGAAATAGATATGTCATCAACAATGCATCGACAATTGTTGTCTTTACATAACTGATGCATAGACAAAAGATGTTGAGACAATCTTGGAACATGCAGGACAAAATTTAATCTAAAATTATAATTTGGATTTGGAATAGTAGAATTGCCAAAGTGAGCAATATACAAACCTTCGCCACTAGCTCCAGTAACTGTTTAGTAAAAGGATAAGGTGCTGCAATGTTCAGATTTGACAAATCAGACGTTATATGATTCGTGGCTCTAGAATCTAAAAGCCAAAATTCTTATGCAGGTGATATGGGACTGGTGTTTGTTCTAGCATTCATAGCAACAGGTGGAGTAGGCACCTCTTATGGAGAATATTGTGAAGACTGCACCATATGAGAGATTGGATATGGAGCTGTAGACATTTTTGCATTCTGAGTATGATTATAATATTATGGGGATGAGTAATAACCCTGTGGAATCTGTGGATACTGTGGTGAAGAAATGGAATAACCTTATGGAGACTGCTTATTTCTGTCAAAACAAGTGGCAGCGCCCCACTCAATGACAATCTGACATCCACGTTGAAAGCAATTTTTGGCTGAATGATCATTTTTATCACAGTTCTGGCATTTTTTCATTGATTGATACCCTTGAGAAAACTACATTTGATTATATGAGGAAGGAAACTGCTGTTTGTTAGTTAGGTAAGTAGAAGGAAAAGGTGTAAAGCTGGTAATTTAGTTTTCTTTGCATGTCTTTGTATAAAGTATTCTCATATGAATGATCATGGTAAGCATTAGGCTAACGTCTTCAAGTATTGAAGCAATTCATAATAGCATTTGAATTTGCTGCTTAAATTCCCAGGTTCCACTATGTAATATTTCACTTGGCATCAACTGTTGTGATTATTGTTGGATATCATATATTATTAATTACAATGTATAGGGTTTGGGAAATGTTATAACTTTTGAGGTGGTTCTGCCGAAACTTCGGTATAATTTGTAGTGTTTGTTTGACTGTTTTTTATTTTTTTTCAGCAAAGAAAAATACCCAGGGACCTTATCGCCAGTTGAAGACGACGAAGGTCAGCCGAGTGACCAACAAACGTATCAAGATCAGATACAATGACCGGCATCGGGCTGCACCAACGCCGGAGTAGCATAGCGCATTGGCCCACGACATTGGTCACGTCGTTCGGACCTATTGCCCTATGTGATGGAAGTCTTGGAAGGCGATGCCAGACGAGGTGAGGACAAAGGTGCACGATTATTTATCGTTAAGTAACCTGACTTTTTATTGTTTTTCCTTTAAATTTTATATATTCATATTAATTAATGTATGTAATTAATTTGTTACATTGCAGACGAACTACAATTTCGACAGCATCAACGACAATATGTTGGCGTACATCAACAGGCTCTTCGTTGAACGGTACAAGCAGTGGAAGAGCGACTTGCACCAATATCTTCAGACATTTGATGATCCGCAAGTTGCTCTTGAGGAGGGTTACCCGAAGGAATTTAAGGACCGAGAAGAAAATTGGGTGTGGCTCTGCAGTCATTTTCAGGAGCCTGGCTATGTGGTACGTTTTTTTTTATTAAGTCTAAAAGTATTATACGTTTCTTACTAATGTTTATTATATTTTTTATTTCATTTAAATTACAACTAATAAGTTTATTTTGTGTATAACAAAAGAAGGTGAAAGCCAACAAGATCAATCGGGAGAAGAAGACTCTTCTCCAGCATTCAGGTTCGAGGCCCTTCTCATATAGGATGGAGGAGCGACGGTAGGTAATAATAAAGCTTTTCATATTCAATTTTTAATAAGTCAGTAATATTAATTTTTTTTCGTACTAACATTTTTCTTATCTTGTTCTATTCATGGGGTTTCAAAATTCCTGGAGATCGATGTCTTTGCAAACGTTTATGTTCGACTCGGGGATGAGTTGGTCGAGTCCCTTCATGTAAGTATTCTTCAATTGTAATTACTATCTTATGCATTCAAGTATCATGGTTATTATTTTAATGTTATTATTAATATTTCATGTTATATTACACATGCAACAATGATGGAGAAGAGGCAGTTGGTTCTTCAAGAGTTCGTCACCCAGCTTCCTTCCGAGACCCCGATCGAGTATATGGATCCTCACGAGGATGCGGGGTTTCAAATCCTTACAGACTCCTTGGATCAGACTCTCGGGCGGAGGTCGGGGACGTATTGTAGGGGGATGGGGAATGCCAGACAGGAGGAACCTAGAGCATCTTCATCCTCGCAGTCGAAGGGCAAGGTGACAGCTTTGACAGCAGAGGTGGCCGACCTTAGGACTGAGCTCGCCTTGTATAAGAGCCAGATATCACTGATCATACAGACCCTTAGTCAATCCAGCATTCGTCACCCAGATATTCATCCTCCGTCAAAGTCCAAGCCCCTCCAACCCAAGCATGCCAGAACTTCGCCCCTTCGACCTTTAAGCCCGTCCTCAACCCTGAGCCCTTCTTGCCTTAATCTTTCCAGCCATATGCAAACAACAACCCCATAGATTATTCCACCTTTTTTTTTTAGTTGTTTACTCCCTTACTTTTAAAACTTTTTCCTTGTACATACATTTTATTTTTATTTTAAATCAATCATTTTTTTTATTCCAATTTAATTTTATTATTTTATTACAAAATTAAATCTAGAACAAAAAATATAATTTTAAAATATATGTATATATTTTTTTTTTTTTTTGCACAACGAATAGCTTCGTCGTGCACATTTTTTTGTGATGACCCACTTTCGTCGCACAAGAATAACATGTCATCACGCAAAGTTTTTAGAGACGAAGATTAGTCGTCCCATGTTTGTATCCTGGCATTTTGTGCGACGAATGAGAAACCGTCGCGCCTTATTTTCCACAACCAACGTTTTAGTTCATCATGCAAATTCTTTCTTCATGATCTTTGCGCGACAGATTCGGCGAGACGAAATTTTCGTCGCGCATATGTTTGTGCGACTATAATAAGCTTTGCGCGACCAATTTATGTTCGTCACGCTAAATGTTAAACATAGTAGTGTGAATAACAAGCATAGTAATTTTTCTAATAAAAAAATGCATGGTTATAAGTTGAAGAATAATCAGTGGCTACCTAAGTCTAAGACTAAGAGGGCTATAGTTGATAGGGAAGTTAATGAAGAAAAGGACCAACCTCTCTTGAAGAACCTTATCTTAGACCTGAAGCTTCCACTTTTTAGCAAATCCCAACTAAGATCATTACTTTGGTGCAAGAGATGAAATGTCACATTCAGACCTTAAAGGCAAAACAACACAGTGCCGGATCTCAGGCTCCTCTTCAAACTCCTACTCTGCCAGATGACTTTATGTAGTGCCTTGCTGAGTTGAAAGTCGATTTGCAAACCTTCAAGAAGAAAGAAATCATTTATGCATCATCATCATCTGATGCCATCTCTCTAGGAGTTATTACATATCTAGATGAAATGAGAAATGACATTGAGTTAATCACGGTTAGAGTGGATGTTATTCAATGTGATCTACAAGAAATAAATACACGTGTAAAAATGGTGGAATGTCTTAAGGAAGAAATCAAGAGTTGCAGCATGCTGCCTCAAACTCAAAAAGCAATGGCTATTAAGTTGGACAAACTGATGGAAGTCATGAAAAAGCGACTTGAGAGGGTATTACCTGCAAAGTCTCAGATACACCAATAAGCTTAATGGCAAATTTATAGAAAATTACTGGGATTGTAAAGATATGGGTTCAATAAGCTTGGTCAGTCACATAGAAAGATTGCACACGCTTTACCGTTGGTACTAGGAAGTGCTAAGCAAATTACAAAGGCATTAGTATGTGCTCGTTCGGAATGTTTTTATAGAAAAAACTACTCATAGCCCCTTTTGCTGAAAGCGTTTTTATTAAAACACAACAAAATTTGTTAATGAAAATCAAGCGGACTCTATATATACATACATACATACATATATATATATATATGCGTGTATAAGTAACTATTTTTATTTCAAATGTAATGATTTTATTGGGTTCCTTTATATACGCTATGAGTACAAAAAACTCATATTTTTACCATGTAAGTTAGTAGAGATTATTTCACTGCAAGAATATATCTAAAAGCCTAGCTAGTACTTTTAAACTCAAATTTCTCCAACTAGAGAGGTTTCCAGTGTTTTCCATCCTCATTGTAGTTTTGTAATTTTGTACGTAACTTATATATGTATTAGATTGTTTTTAGTAGGCCTTAAAGTTGTTTTTATTTGTTAATGGCAATTATCATTGCTATTATTTTAGTGTTTTTGCTTGATTCGTTTTTCTCAAAAGGATGATGTGGAAGTTGGTATTTAATAGAAGCTAATGATTAGGGTGCAGATGTGGACTCTATAGCATGTATATGTTAGTCTATTTGCATGCAAGTGGCAACACTTAGGTATTAGAAATGCTTACTCATCAATCTAAAGGAATCTTAATCATTTGGGCAATATTCTCACTCCAATGCAACTCTATCAAGCTTCCAAATGTTCCAATGATATGATAACAAATGAGTTTCAGACGTCAATGGGGACGTAAGTGGCCAAGTAGCAACAAGAGATATGATTACATTCTCTATAAATGAAGGAGAAGGTATGGGGAAGAAGAACACTAAGCCAGCAAAGAAGACTCCTCCTTTTCTCATATCCCTCCTTTGTCATCCAATTTGTGTAGATTATGTAATGGCTTTTCAAGCTACTTTCATTGTATTTTGTAAAACTCATTTTTAGTGAATTACAAATACAAAACACAGTCCTAATGGATGTAGCCAAATTGGCAAACCACTTCAATCCCGTGTTTTTATACTTATATTTGAGACCATTGCCATGAAAATCACCTTCAACCAACAAAGGAAATCTCCTCAGAAAAAACCTACAGCCAAAGAAATGAAATCCCAATATTCACCATGAATCTATATTTCCTCTCTCACTAGAACCCCAAATCAAATTCAATTACGTAAACTATTATTCATAGAAAACTGAATTTTTAAATTAGATGCAATAATAACTTCACACCAAAATGATCAAGGTAACCAACCGTCTGTCTCTGTCTCCTCACCGGTGTTCGAACGCTACAAACAACGCTGCCCTTGGCCAATCAAGCTCATCAATGGCAGCCATGAAGGACGACGACAATGTCGTGGCTAAGCACTCATGAGAACCACTCCATGTGCATCATTCGTTCCAGCCAAAGTGTCTATTACCACACCCTTAACTATGGAGTTGACAGAGAGTTAATGAAGGATGTTTTGTGAGAGGAGGGGGGGTTGATTTGTAGAAAAGAAAAGATATAGAAATTTGAAAGAAAATGATTAAGCAGTGGTTCTTGACGGAATAAAAAGGAGAAGCAAAAAGATGATAAAAAGACACTAAAGGGTAGAGTGTTGTGTGGAAGGAAGAGGAGAGTCGGGTGGAAGAAAATGATCAGGTTTGTGGGTGAGAAAATAAGGGAAATGAGATGAGACGAAGTAGAAGTGGTGGGTTGAAATAAAAATAAATGATGAAGTTTGGAAAGGGAAAAGCTAGAAACGGGGTTTCATGCCTTGTTGCTTTTGAGACATTTATTTCACTTTCGATTGTCTTCACTAACATGGACATCTAGTTCTTGTCTAAATAATAACAGGTACCGACCAGACGAGAGTGAACAAGATGATGGTAATTCTATAGAGTGGTAAATGATCAATATTTTGAATGATAGCATCAAATATTATTACATTGGTTACTAATTAGTTTGATCTATGCTCATATTTATATATGGTGAGTAAGTGATTATTAATCTTTATGTGCAGTACATATACATATGCATTGCAAAGCAAGAAAAAAAGTTGTGTTGTGTCAAGTGCTCACTTGTGTAAAGTGTTTGAGTTGTGAAGATATTCAAGGGCTGGAGAATGCCTTGACTATAAAATAATGAAATCTTGTATATGTCAGGTGTCGGGGGAAGGGCTTGAAGATACAATTGGGCATTGGAGGAAATGCCTATATAACAAAGTGAAATTGGGAATTTAATTATAAAAATTGGGTTTAAGGGATGAACGGGAGTTAACTCATATTCTAAGGTATTCGAAGCCAAGTGGTATTGTGAACACGGAAAATTCCTGAAACAAGAACAACGTGTACAAAGAAAGATTTTGGTGGATTTGATTTGTAGGGTTACAATCTCTCTCTATTTTGATCCTCTGATTCGATCTCCATAAGGTATTGATTTGTGGATGTTTCGTTGATCCAAGGGCCGTCGAGGCTTGATCTTGGATGAACTATTGGAAGTTTCTTCAAGGGGCCGTGGGCTTGATCTTTGAAGGTGGATTTGAGCGGATCTTCAAGGAGCCGTCGGGGCTTGATCTTGAGGATGAATGTTTCTTCAAGGGCCGTTAAGGCTTGATCTTGAATAACGGTGATGAACGGATCTTCAAGGGCTTTTGGGCTTGATCTTGAAGAACGGTTGGATGTGTGGATTTGTTGATGTTGTTGATCCAAGGGCCATCGGGGCTTGATCTTGGAAGAACGATGAACGAAGAACGAAGAACACTTTCTTCAAGAGCCGTCGGGGCTTGATCTTGAGTTGGTGATTGTTGATCCAAGGGTCGTCGGGGCTTGATCTTGGAAGAACGATGAACGAAGAACGAAGAACACTTTCTTCAAGGGCCGTCGGGGCTTGATCTTGGAAGAACGATGAACGAAGAACACTTTCTTCAAGGGCCGTCGGGGCTTGATCTTGAATTGGTGGATGATTGTTGATCCAAAGGGCCGTTTGGGCTTGATCTTAGGATGAACGATGAACGAAGAACGAAGAGAGCTTTCTTGATTCTTCGGGAACCTGGATGCTTGAGAGCTTCGGAGTTTCAGAGCTTCAGAGCTTCAAGAATTTTGCCTAATGATTTTGGTTCCTCCAAATGAATGAATTAGCCTTCTATTTATAGAAATTTCCAAGGCCTAATTTTGAATATAATATTCCAGATGAAATAAGTCATTTCTGCCAGGTGTTGACACGTGTCCTGTTTGATGACTTTTCCAACTTATTTCGATTTTTTGTCTAGACACACACTACGTGTAAAATTTATGTAATACATGAGCGTTGACACTTTGATTTATCGGTCAACATTTATTTACCGAAATTTCAATGTCTACAAATGCCCCCACTTCAAGGCGCGTCGTATACTTGTGCTTGTCACGTGTAGGAGATGCGTTTTGAAGTCCCTTACTGTAGATGTCAATCCAAAAGCCATCAAGGCTTGATCTTGAATTGGGCTGAAGATTTCTTCAAGGGCCGTTGAGGTTTGATCTTGAATTGGGCTTGAGATTTCTTCAAGGGCCGTCGAGGCTGGATCTTGAAGGTTGAAATTGGACCACAAGGAGCTTCATGTGGTAGATGATCCTTGGCTTTGGTAGTGGATGAATCGGCACGTATTTTGTTGCGCTTGTTAACTTTCCACAGCTTTGATCTTGAACTGGGTTGGAGGATTTTCTGGATTCCTCCAATTGTTGGTTTTCCACAGCTTATTCTTGAACTGGATTGATTCAAATATGGTGGACGCTTGATCTTGCATCGGGCTTGTGATTTCTTCCAGGGCCGTCGATGCTTGATTTTGAATTTGGCTGGAAGCTTTTTCAAGGGCCGTTGAGGCTTGACTCTTGAAGGTTGACTCAAACACATGACAAGCAGGCACGAGGTGAATGTGTTGGTCTGTTTCTTTCTTCAATCTTTCCGAGTGCCGACCGATTGCTTTCTTTCTACTTGTCCCGCAGGCAAGAGCAAGGGTAAAGGAAAAGCATGCCATGAGATATCTTTGCTTTCGACTCTGATGATATGAGGTATTTTTGCTTTTGAAGAAGTTGTGGATGAATCAGCACGTGCTTTGTTGTGCTTGTCTCCACATGCTTCAATTTATCATTTTCCTTTGCCTTATCTATTCTTCTGAGAGAATGTGGCATCTTCTCGAGTTCCTCAGCTCGGACTCCTTCTGCTGAGTTGACTGTGCAGGCTGCATTCTTCTCTGCTTGTTTCTTCAGGCAGATGTGGCAGCTTCTTGAGTTCCTCATCTCAGACTCCTTATGCTGAGTTAACTGTGCAAGCTGCATTCTTCTCTGCTTGTTTCTTCTGCACGTTGTCTCCACGTGCTGCAAGGTATCATTTTCACTTGCCTTATCTGTTCTTCAGGCAGATGTGGCAGCTTCTTTGGAAGTACAGCAGCAGTGGGAGACGAGTACTCGAGAGCAGTGCTAGGTAGGCAATCAGGGAAGGGTTCCAAGCAGTCAGTTCCTTACCCGAGTTTGAGTGGAGGTTCCGGTATATTGCTTTCTTTATCCTTGTCTTTGCAGGTAAGAACAAGGACAAAGGAAATGACAGGGAGAACGCATGATATGAGATACTCTTGCTTTCTACCCTGGTGATATGAGATACTTTTGCTTTGGAGTCATTGGCTTGCAGAGGTACCCCAAGGAATAAGGAACATTGGGTGACTCGAGAGGCTTCGTTGGGAAGGCATTCTCAGAGATGAAGAAATGTTCTGTATGTCTGCCTTGCTATGTAGGGTGAAGGTGGACAGTTATAGGAAGTCCTTTAATCCCTGTAGAGGTACTATTCTTTCACTCGTGTCGGTAACCATTGAGTGATTGATCAGTATGGCTTCACGTGTTTTCTTCTTTATCAAAAATCTTCGACAAATTGTCCGTAATTTCCGCCAAGCTGAGTGTGCATGTGACAGGTGTTGACGAGGCTGAAAAAGATTGGCGCCTCTTCGATATCTGGGATCGACGCTTCGACAAATTGCCCGTGATTTCCGCAAAGCTGAGTTTGCGTGTGACGGGTGCTGACGCGTCTGGAAAAGCAAGATGCCTCTCCGATTTCTGAGCTTGCCTCTTCTATCTCTGAAATCCTGTCGAGTGCTGATTTTTATAGAGGCACGCAATTCGTTTCAAAGCACACTTGAATTTTTTGCTTGTAGAAAACTCCCTTCTTGCACTTCTAAGATCTTGATTTGTCCGACCTCTTCTTTCTTCAACACCTTTGAAAATGTCTGGACCCTCCGACCGTCGTTTCGATTTGAACCTTGGTGAAAAGGCAGCCCCGCCTTCTCCAGATAACATATGGCGCCCATCCTTCATATCCCTTACTGGTCCTCTTACCGTTGGGGATTCAATGATGAAAATTGATATGACCGCTGCGGTGGTGGCCCGGAACCTTGTCACTCCCAAACATAACAAACTACTTTCCAAGCGGTCTGATGAGTTAGCTGTTAAGGATTCTCTGGCTCTCAGTGTGCAGTGTGCAGGTTCTGTGTCTAATATGGCCCAACGCCTATTTGCTCGAACCCGTCAAGTTGAATCATTGGCGGCTGAAGTGATGAGTCTCAAACAGGAGATTAGAGGGCTTAAGCATGAGAATAAACAGTTGCATAAGCTTGCACATAACTATGCCACAAACATGAAGAGGAAGATTGACCAGATGCAGGAATCTGATGGTCAGATTTTACTTGATCATCATAGGTTTGTGGGTTTGTTCCAACAGCATTTGCCTTCGTCTTCTGAGGCTGTACCGCGTAATGAAGCTCCAAATGATCAACCTTCAGTGCCTCCTCCTCTTGGGGTTCCGCCGAGTGGTGAGGTTTCACACGAGCAACCTTCGTAAAGGCTCCCTCATGTTTGCTCTTTTTTTTTTTTTTACTGATGTAAAATGTACATTTCTGTAAATTTTCAGATAAATCAATAAATGAGCCTTATTTCATTCTTTGTGTGTGGTAAATTTTCAGATAAATCAATAAATGAGCCTTATTTCATTCTTTGTGTGTGTGTGTGTGTGTGTGTGTGTGTGTGGGTGTGTGTGTGTGTGTGTGTGTGTGTGTGTGTGTGTGTGTGTGTGTGTGTATATAGTGCCAAAAGCATAAAGAATTTTTTTATTTTTTTTTTTATTTTTTTTTTTTTAATTTTTTTATTTATTATTATTTTTTTATTTTATTTTTTTGCAGATGGTGCCTGATGCACCATCCATTTATTATATATATATTTTTTTTTTCTTTGCACATGGTGCCTGATGCACCATCCATATATATATATATATATATATATATATATATATATATATATATATATATATTATTATAATATTTTTTTTTTATTGTTTCTTTTGTATGGTGCCTGATGCACCGAAACCCTTATAATTTTATTTTGTTTATTTTTTTCTTCTTTTTTTTTACATGGTGCTGTCCACCAAGATTCCACCATTTTTTTTTATATAAGGTGCTCTCTGCAAGCTGGGTTCGTGGGTGAAAACCCAGGCCGAGTCCGAGAGACGGAAGAAGGAGTGCATAGCGTCGAGGAGGAGAGGGATGCAATCCAAGTCCCACGGCACAGCAGCGAGGCAAAGAAGGACTTCGAACCCAAGACCCTCGAACTGAGCGGAGGCAAGGCAGGGACAACCTCGATGGTGGAGGAGATGGTGACTTGGGCTGCATTTCTTGTTGGGTGTCCTGAGGAATTCCCTGGTTGCAGATCTTCGCACATGAAACGATTTGTAGCAAGCAGAGTCGTCGACAATGGTTGCAGCTCAGGCTTCGTCTCCGCCGCCAAGTCAGTCCTCAAATGAGTCGTTTGGCGTTACAAGTTTCTCTGGCCTCTGCTCGACTGTTAATTTGGGCGTTTTGAGCTTACCTTCAATAACCATCATACGGCAGCGGGGATGAGGAAATAAGAAGCTTGATGGATCTGGTCCAAACTCGACCGCCGGAATTGCAAGGGGAGACGGATTTATAGAAGACAACATCTGAAAAAGCTTCCACCTCCGTCGGAGACTCGGGCTTGCATTGCTCATCTCCTTCACCTTGTCATAACCTTATCCCGCATCAAATGAGGACCTCTTCATATAAAAAATGAGCAGTTGAATTTGAGTGAAGTGGTTGTACTGAAAAGCCAACAACTTTAAGCTTTTCTCTCTCTTTTCTCACAACTCAACTCGCAAAAATGGCGGTTCATCACCACCACCAGCAAACCCCTCACAAAATGGAGTTTCACTCCTTCGGCAGTCTCCACGACGCGGGGCGGAATGATGACGTCGTTATATCTCCGTCCGGGAAGAGCAGTAAATGCATACCCTTATCAATCATCCTCCACCGTACGATCACAATTATTATAAGCGCAGATCAAAGCTATGGCTTCAAACTCATGCCGTCAGCATCGCTCGCTCCTTCCAGAGACGAATTGGGAACTGACGCGATAAGGGAATGGTGCGGTGAAGGTGGAGATCGAAGGCGTCTTTAAGTTCAGCGGCGCCGCCGTCCTTGGAGCCGGAGACCCAGAAGGCGTTGAACTTGTCGAGGTAAATGAAACCATTGTTGTCGGTGTCGAGATCGACCATGGCGCGCTTGAGCTTGTTGCTGGAGACGTTGGAGCCGAGGGCCTTGAGGTCGTTGCCGAGCTCGTTGACCGAGATCTTGCCATTGTTGTTGGCATCGAGGCTTTTGAAGACCTTCTGGACCTCGTTGGTGACGACGGGTTTGGGGCCGGTCAAGGTTGGGCTTTGAGAGGCGGGCCTGGATTTGTAGCAAGTGAACTTGGGTCTTCTTCTTGGAGCTGGATTTGGACAATAGGATTGGGCTCGGACAACCTCCTTTTGATGGGCTTATTGCTGCTATATAGAGGACATATATATATTATTTCTTTTTCCTTTCTTTTCTTTTTTTTTTTTTTTTTTTGTTTTTTTTGTAAATACATAATAACATATGTATTTATTTATTTATTCTTTTGTAATAAAATTGACTTTCTTTAATAAAACTTTTATTTTTATTTTTTTTTTTTTTGATATGACTGAACTCGAAATTGAATGTTCGAGCCGCCTACGTACCCTTCCAAAGAAGAGATCAAGTCATAACGTAGTTCAAAATACATACATATATATATATATATATATATATATATATATATATATATTTGGTGGTGCCATTTTGCAGTTTCAACTCGTGCAGGCAAGGAGCATTTGGTGTCGCCTTTTATGCTCGTGCAGACCAGGAGTGTTGGTATCGCCTTTTATGCTCGTGCAGGCGAGGAGCCTTGTGTCCTACAGTTTAGGCTCGTGCGGACAATGAGCTTTGTGTCCTACAGTTTAGGCTCGTGCGGACAAGGAGCTTTGGTTAGTGCAGTTTAGGCTCGTGCGAACAAGGAGCATTGGTTCGTGCAATTTAGGCTCGTGCGAACAAGGAGCATTTGGTGTTGCCTTTTATGCTCATGCAGACCAGCAGCTTTGATGTTGCCTTTTATGCTCGTGCAGACCAGGAGCTTTGTGCCATGCAGTTTAGACTTGTGCGGGCGAGGAGAATTTTGTTGCCGTTTGCAGTTTTAGCTCATGCAGGCAAGGAGCTTTGGTTGTCACCTTTTAGGCTCGTGTGGACCAGGAGCATTTGGTGTCGCCTTTTATGCTCATGCGGATCAGGAGCGTTAGTGTCCTGCAGTTTAGGCTCTTGTGGACAAGGAGCTTCGTGTCCTACAGTTTAGGCTCGTGTGGACAATGAGCTTTGGTTCGTGCAGTTTAGGCTCGTGCGAACAAGGAGCATTGGTTTGTGCAGTTTAGGCTCGTGCGAACAAGGAGCATTGGTGAATTTGTCAAGCAATTTTGGAGAGGCATTCCTCACAATCTTCATAGCAAGGAGCCTTGACCGAGTGATTGAAGAAGTCTTCGGGCAAGAAATCGCGCATTGTGATGGCGACGGACGATCTTCGTGTCGAAGTTTCATCATCTTCAACACGTTCACGTTGCTTTAAAGGGTGACAAGAGCTGCTTTGCCCCTTTTCCGATTGGCGGACTTGTGGATGAGACGTATGCTTCTTGTGTAATTTTTTAGGAGTGACTTGAGTCCATCCTTTAACTTTGCTTGTCTTGGAGGATGCCCCCAGCGGTTGAGGTAAAAACCTTGAGTTGGAAGAGCCAGAAGTGATGGTGGTATAGTTTGACTTCACAACATCGTCAAGATCTAGCTCGATGATTCCTTTCTGAGCCAGCTTCATGATGAGATCTTTCAGCACGAAGCATTTTTCTGTCGGATGACTGATGAAGCGGTGGAATTTACAGTATCTTGGACTGTCGGTACGATTCATCTCTTCCGGCCGTCTGCACTCAGGCAAACTGATCACCTTCTTGTCCAACAGGTCATCCAGCATGGCAACCACATCAGAGTCGGGGAATGGATAAGTCTTTTCCTCAAGCTCCTTCAAAGTGTGTCTACGCATCTCTTGATCATGAAAAGTTTCGGTTTGAATCGCCTTGCCTCGTGTGGAGATTTTGACGGGAGCTGTGTTGACCGTCATTGCTTCCTTGGTGGATTTCCACGCAGCCTTCTCCACCTTTGTCTCAAGAACTTTGTCGTTCTTGTAGTCGGCGATCGGTTTCTTCTTCCCATGATGGGCGATGCTTAACTCCATGTCATGGGCGCGGGTGGCTAGCTCTTCGAATGTCCATGGTTTGATGCCTTAAAGGATGTATTGCAAACCCCATTGCATGCCTTGGATGCACATCTCGATTGAAGAGGTTTCCGATAGCCTGTCTTTACAGTCGAGGCTTAGAGTGTGTCATCTGTTGATGTAGTCAATGACTGGCTCATCCTTCCACTGCTTTGTGCTCGTTAGCTCTAGCATGCTCATAGTGCGGCGGGTGCTGTAGAAGCGGTTGAGGAATTCCCGTTCCAATTACTCCCAGTTGTTGATGGACTCAGGCTCTAGGTCCGTGTACCACTCAAAGGCGTTTCCTTTCAGCGATCGCATAAACTGCTTGGCAAGGTAGTCCCCTTCGGTCCCTGCGTTGTTGCAAGTTTCAACAAAGTGGGCAACGTGTTGTTTCGGGTTTCCCTTTCCATCAAATTGCATGAACTTTGGCGGTTGATAACCCCTCGGCATCCTTAAGGCGTCGATCTTCTTTGAATATGGCTTCGAGTACAACCCGGAGGTATTTGAGCTCCTTTCGTACTGTGCCTTGATGGTGTTGGTGATCATCTCTTGCAGCTGCTGGATAGAAAGAGATCCTATGAGTGCCGCTGTTTGGTCTGGCTCCGGCTTCGCATCGATTCTCTCCACCGTAGGCTCATCTTCTGGGTTAGGGTTCTCGCCGTCCTGTGGCTCCAGTCGGCTGACGAGTGCAGCGATTTGCAAGTCTTTTTCTTCCACAGTTCGGGTTAGCCTTGCGATTACTTCATTCATTTGAGCCAACTGCTCATCGATTGAAGTTGCTTCGATGGTCATGACTTGCATGGCTGAACTGCCGCTCGAATCGGCATCGAAGAGCATGGATTCGGAGTATTTCCTTGGACTTTCGCCCCTTGGTGCCCTTGGTGAGGCTAGGGTGATCAAAGGCTCGTGCCTTGGGTGCTCTTGTTCCCTTGGCAGAGTTGATGCAGAGGTGAAAGAGGCGGCCGAAGTAGCTCTTGCCTTGCTTCGAGTCGTGATGCCTAAAGTGACACCACTTGCGACGAAGACGCTCTTGTTCTTTGCGCCAGTTGTGGGAACAATTTGACCTTTCCTTGATGCCATTAATTTTGGAAGTGTGCTCGAATTTCTTGAACAGAGAAAGAGATGAGAGGTAGAGATTGTCCCACTGGGCGTGCCAAATTTGTGAACACGAAAAATTCCTGAAACAAGAACAACGTGTACAAAGAAAGATTTTGGTGGATTTGATTTGTAGGGTTCCAATCTCTCTCTATTTTGATCCTCTGATTCGATCTCCGTAAGGTATTGATTTGTGGATGTTTCGTTGATCCAAAGGCCGTCGAGGCTTGATCTTGGATGAACTGTTGGAAATTTCTTCCAGGGGCCATGGGCTTGATCTTTGAAGGTGGATTTGAGCGAATCTTCAAGGAGCCGTCGGGGCTTGATCTTGAGGATGAATGTTTCTTCAAGGGCCGTTAAGGCTTGATCTTGAATAACGGTGATGAACGGATCTTCAAGGGTTTTTGGGCTTGATCTTGAAGAACGGTTGGATGTGTGGATTTGTTGATGTTGTTGATCCAAGGGCCGTCGGGGCTTGATCTTAGAAGAACGATGAACGAAGAACGAAGAACACTTTCTTCAAGAACCGTCGAGGCTTGATCTTGAGTTGGTGATTGTTGATCCAAGGGCCGTCGGGGCTTGATCTTGGAAGAACGATGAACGAAGAACGAATAACACTTTCTTCAAGGGCCGTCGGGGCTTGATCTTGAATTGGTGGATGATTGTTGATCCAAAGGGCCGTTTGGGCTTGATCTTAGGATGAACGATGAACGAAGAACGAAGAACGAAGAGAGCTTTCTTGATTCTTCGGGAACCTGGATGCTTGAGAGCTTCGGAGTTTCAGAGCTTCAGAGCTTCAAGAATTTTGCCTAATGATTTTGGTTCCTCCAAATGAATGAATTAGCCTTCTATTTATAGAAATTTCCAAGGCCTAATTTTGAATATAATATTCCAGATGAAATAAGTCATTTCTGCCAGGTGTTGACACGTGTCCTGTTTGATGACTTTTCCAACTTATTTCGATTTTTTGTCTAGACACACACTACGTGTAAAATTTATGTAATACATGAGCGTTGACACTTTGATTTATCGGTCAACATTTATTTACCCGAAATTTCGATGTCTACAGGTATAAGCATTGTATGTGACGTGCAGGCTTGGGTACCTTAGGTATGTGTTAGCAGGGTTAGAAGAGAGTGAATACATCCATGCATCTCATTTACTTTATGCATTTGAAAGAATTGTTACATTTTAATTATTATTTTGTTAGTAGTTTCGGTTGCACTATAGTTATTCCGCTATGTATACGATAAATTTTATGTAAGAATTTGTTATATAATGTATGGTGTAATCGTTATAATTTTATTTTCTCACATATGTTGGGTGTAGAATTTATTTCTATAACTAAAATATGGCTTAAACCCTAACTAGTGAATAGTCCTTATTAGCGGGCCGGGGCATGACAAAAGTATGCAGCAGGGAATGCACTGTTATAGTCAAAATAATCATCCAAGAAATCTTTACCTCGTCGTTGCCTGCTTCTATTAATGTTTGTGGAACGCCTAGGCCTGGAGATGTCAGTCATAGCTTGAATGACTCATGTGAGGCTCTCTCGCTTTTTGCTTCGTCGTCTCTCCTTCTACGCTCCTCATCCTCTTCCTCTTCCTCTTCCTCTTCCTCTTCCTCTTCCATCTCATTTTCTCCCTCCTAGAGGTTGAACATTGGTTCCTCTTGCTTGAACAATTCTTTCTCTTGCTCATCGATTTCTCACAAGATAATTGAAGAAGTCATTGTAAGTAATTGAAGAAGACATTGTAAGAATTCAAGATTTATAAACTATGAAGAAAGATAGAGATTTTGATTTTAATGTGTGATTTCTTAGGATGGAATGCGGGTTATATGAAGAAAAAAAGAAAGGATTAGGTTGTAGATAATTTCATGTGGCACACCGTAATTCATTAAAAATCTTATTGAAATCTATCCTTGAAGACTCTAAACAGACAGTGACACGTGGCGCAACGAGATTAGATAAAAATCTTATCAAAAATCTATCCTCAATTATTCTAAACAGGTAACGACATGTGGCAAGATGGAATTGGATAAAAATCTTTTCAAAATCTATCACCAAAAATTGTACTTTCGGATAATGACACATAATGTGACGAGATCGGCTAAAAATCCTATCCGAAATTACAAGTAAATTATTTTTTTATTATTTTATAAAATAAAGAACTCGGATAAGCACCAACGGAAACAAGCCACATGGACTATAATTTTTCAAATTAAAAAACTGACTCAGTACGATTCGATACCGAACCTAGAACTGAAATCGAACCGACTAAGCACTTAACCGAACAGACCAGGTTCGGTTCAGTTCTAGGTAGGTTTTTGCCCAGGCCTAAAGACTATAGTGAATGGGAGCCATCTATAATTACAAAAAGAGAACGTTCAACGATAAAAATTCTACGACGCTCCAGATAATTGGGCGAAGTGTTTAATATTTTGGAATATAAAAAATTTCCAAACAAATAGAGTTTAATAAAAAAAAAACTAAATCGACACTAAACAGTAATAATACAAAATAAAATGGTGTTGTATAAGTACAGCTTATTGTCTATTTATGCTCTTAGTTCTATCTTCAATTATTTTGTAGTTTTGCATGGTTACCGGGCCTTTTTTTAGCTACCCACCGTAACTTAAAATTCGTCACTATCCTCACTAAAATTCAAAATTCGCTCCATTTTAGTATGTTTTCGTAGATAAGAGCTGCTTGTCAAAGATGATTTTTAAAATATAACCTGGAAGGTTTTCAATGTCTAAATAAGATCCTTCATTTTAATGCATCATGATATGTCACTTAGAATAAAACCATAAGTTTTACTACTATTTACAAGAATGCCTTCACTATTGTCTACAATGTAACCTCTACCATAAAAAATTGAAAAAGGTAACGATTACATCATTATCACCCATAAAAGTAATCTTCATCTTCATTATGTAAAAAATGGCACCTTTATTGTCTATAACTATTGTTGCAGTCCTATTAGATTAGAAATGTGATTGTGTATATCCTAGTAGATCTAGGAATATCTCTTATATTCCTATTAGGAGTTGATTACCTATTAAGAATTGTGATCCTGAAAGGGTAAGGATTTTACCTATCCTACTACTATAAATAAAGGTAAAACGGGGTGGAATATAACACACCTCATAATTACACATCTCTCTCTTCTCTCGACTATTGTCACACCTTCCCTCTCTCCCTAGCCTCCATAATTGTTCAGTAAATTATGCCTACAACAACTATCTATTTTTTTATTTTTGTTTTGTTTCTTTTTATATATATTCAAATTTTATATTGTGTAGGGAATGCACTAATTTATGTTCAATAGTTTCAGTATGGTCAATTAAGTACGTTATATAGTTTAGGTACGATAGATAGGTACAGTCAATTTGTTACAATTTGTATTTTTTCTGCTTTAGTTCACTAGGTCTGATAAATTAGGTCCAATAAATTAGGTATGTTATATAGTTTAGGTCCGATCAATCCTATACAGTCAATTAGGTTGTGATTTCACATTCCATTTTTTCTACAAACAAAATTGTTCTTTTCACTTATCTCAGGATTAATTTTTAATTTATTGAATCCAAAACAATAAAAACAAAAAAGAATGCATTGAGAATATAGGTACACTATATTGTTCTACATACATAATTGTTCATTTAGGTACTGTCAATTAGGTTCTATCCATTCGGTACGGTCAGTTAAATACTATATAGTGTAGGTTTGATTAATTCGGTATGGTCAATTAGGTTGTGATTTTACATTCCATTTTCTCTATTTGTATTGTTTTTCATTTATCTCTTAATTTACCGTCAATTAGGCATCTAAAACATAATGGAGAATTTTTTTTTTTTTTTTAAACTTAATATTTTCTAATTGTTGAATGTTAACACATAATGAAGATTTATAATCAAATCCATCGGCACATGTGGCATAGTCTTATTGGATAGTGGGTCCTGCATATGTTCCAGATGGCGACTTAGATCTATAAAAAATTCATCGGCACATGTAGTAAAGTCTTATAAGATAGTGAGTCTCACATATGTTTCAAGGAGGAGAGAAAGTCCACGAGACAAAGTGGAGCATATATTGAACTTCAGGGGGCAAAATGGGATCAAACTCGAGTTCCATGGAATAAAGTGAGATCAAAATCTAGTTTCAAGGGGCGTAGCTAAAAATAAGCCTATGACATTACAATTTTACCCATCCACATCAGCAACTTTAACGGCTAGTTGACAGAAAATCAGAAACATGGGAATGTTGAGTTTCAAGGAGTAAAATAGTGACTTTTGAATTACAAGAGACAAAATGAGAGCAAAATCGAGTTATAGAGAGTGTAGCTAAAAATAAGCATGCTTATATCACTCCGAAGTTTACTGAAGCCGGATTTCCTCACCGAGAGTTTTGGGTGCAACAAGGCATACAACCCTTCGTGCCTATCTCCCGCCTTGCTTCACACAGACAAGCACAAAGGCAAATGTACATTGATGCACTAAGTTTTTAGTCTCCTTTGAGGCTACCTTTGTTCTGTTACAATTAATCAATCGAAGTTGATGCAATCAAAGGATGTCAAAAATCCTCTCAATCGAAGTTGATGCAAACAAATAGTGCCTAAAATCCTCTTACTTCAAATTAAGGGAGGAGTCGAGACATACGGAGAAACTACCAAAGCCGGAAAATGAACATTATTCGAGAATGGAGCAAAACAGAGTGTAGTTACATACAAAACACCAGCAAGATGCAGCTGCTTCGGTTTGACCACACCGCAAGATTAGAAGTTAGTGATCAGTTTTGATGAGCTACACTTCTATTACAGCTTGTGAGTTTCAGTTATGTTAGTTGCTTGTATTTATAAACAAAAGCTGTAACTCTCCGTCTGATTAATTATTCGATGAGAAAAAACTTTCCGCTTCATTTTCATTCGAGGAGTAATACTGATGCTTCGCATTCTCTGCAGACTTGTCCATTTCTTTGATAAGGTGCGGAGTACAAGTTCCATGGTTCGTTTCAGCATATCATCTCAACCGCAGAAGGTAATATACTAAACTTCCTTGGCAGGAATCCTAAATGTTCGCCATCAGATTGAACATAAATGTTACCACTGCCTGAAATGTCTTCCACCTCAATAGAATGCACGCTGCAAAAAGAACGAAAATACATGAATGAGATCCAAAGACCAATTGCTACATGTAATGGTTGCGGATGAATTAACTCTCGGGCAACCAATTCAAATCATTTGAATCGTGATGTTATGCATACTGATGTGATGAGTGCAGTTGGTTACAAATAAAGAAACAAAGGAGAAATAGGTATACACGTCTGTGCGTAACGCAACTCCACCTAGTAAGACATACCTTCTCGAAGATACATTTTTCACTGTTAGATGTGTCCCATTATAGAGCTTATGTAACTTCAGAACAAAGTCATACCACCTGAAGTCCTGAAGAATCACAACCTGCGAAGAAAGTTTATAACAAAGATCAAATGTACAGGCAAAGACACTGCAATTTTAAAGTTTCGTTTTTAAGAAAAAATATTATTGCGAATAATTAGGAAGGTTATGTGCAGAAAAACAAATCCACCTCAAAATTGCCGCTGCGAGGGTCAGCATTTGGTGTAATTTTCATACCACCACCAAAGTATTTTGCGTTTCCAACACAAAGGGCTGTTACTTGAGAGTACACTTCCCACTCCCCTTCATTGACCTAAACTAAAATCATTCTTATTAAGCAAAAGAAATGGTACAAGAGGGAAAATAGCATGCATGTGACATACAGACTGTTAGTGGTCAATATTACAAATATTGACCTTGATTTTAAGGTCCTGATTACGGTGCCCAACAAAGGCTTTTAAAGAACCAATAACGTAGCACAAGTTTCCAAATCTCTTGAAACTAGAAGCATGGTATCCTGCTTTTGCACTCCTGCATCACATCCCAAAAAATTGGCCATAAGACTTTCTAAGATCAGAATGTGCCTTTGGTGAAGCTAAATTGACAAAATTTCCAAGTTAACCTTACAAATGAATGTCAGCAACATTAACAAAGTAATGAGGTTCTCCGTCTTCTCCACTAATAACACCAACATCTATCCATGATCTCCGCCCTGCAGAGTACAATTTATCTTTTTAGAAATATAAATGACAAACTAAATGCAAATACAAAAAGAGTAGAAGAAAAAAAAAAGAATAAAAAAAAAAGCCTAAGAAATCGAGAGAGAGAGAGAGAGAACCTTTGGCAATGCGGTCAATGGCTTCACAAGGATCATTTTTCCTGATAAATAACAGACACTCAACAATCTAAAACAAGTGCATACACGAAAACTCGAAGAAAATGATAACTGACTGAAACGCATGAACTAACCAGCCAAATGATCTGGCAAAATCTGACCCTGTCCCCAAAGGAATGAGCTGTGGAATGCAAAAAATAAATTACATTTCCCTTCAGAAATCCAAAACATCCAAAGTCCAAACCAGGCAGTAAAGGGATCAACTGAACATGTCACCGATGCAATAACTGAAGTTTGCTTTACATACACAATAAACAGTGGGAAATTGAAACTACTGGATTCTCATAGTAATCACTTACACCGAGTGCAGTTGAACGGGTGGCATCCCTATCATAATTAGTAACAGGTTTTCCTGCCCAAAAGAATCCATTAACAACCTGCTTATCACAAGCCAATGTAGACGAATATTTATCAGATACTTTTAGATCAGTAACACTGCTCAATACTGACGGTTATTAATACCAAGCATTCACTTAGAAATTGTCACGTGTTCAAACCAAAATTACTCATCACAAGGATTGTAGACAATAAAAAACACTGCATAATATGAAGAACCATGTTTTTTTTTTTTTTTTTGGGGGGGGGGGGGTGTGGAGGGGGGTGAGGGGAGGAAATCTGATTGACTCTAATCGACACGGATTGTGCCATGAAATTTACCTCATGCAGAGTTCCATCTCCTCCCACCACAATTACAGCATCAGCTCCTTCCCGTATAGCCTGCATACCATAAGAAACCATTTTAAACCAATCTTCCCTAAGGAAACTAGATTTATGTCAAGTTCAAATAATAACAGTACAAAATCCCACCTCTCTCGTTATGTCAATCGCATGAGAAGGACCTGATGTCAAAGATTCACATATCTGCCGATAAGAAGAGAAAGTAAAATTAGACAAGTTCAACATGTGTGTTTCAATGGGGAAACAAAACAGATACAACACGGACTTCAAATAAATAATTGGATAAGAGTGATCTGTTTAATTGCATACACAAGCGTGAGGGAGACAGACAGAGAGGAGATCATCAAATCCACTGCAAGCCTTTAATTTAATGGTTCTACATTTTTACAAAAGTACACAAGCGTGGTGAATAGTAACTGGTGAAGTGATTGGTTAAAACTTGTGGTGTACTGCAAGACCCAAAAATTGAAACAAAAAGCGAAGAAATTCCAAACCGCAGAGCACTTGGGACAAACACTGAAAACGATTCCCAGGTATTACAGTGAAAACAATAACATAGTAAATTGCTTTACAAAAGAGCATGAATTTCATGGATATACATATGATTTAAGATTTCAACCAAAAAAATCATATGATCTAAGATAACATAGGATTTCCAATTCTCTTGCCAAGCAAGATAAATTAATCCAAAAGATTAATACAAGCAATGCATTTACAGCCAAAATTAACATAAATTAGTGGGTTTCAATCTCCAACCTCTAACGAATTGTGAAACCAAAATTGGATAATTGGGTAAAAAAACCAAAGAGAGGGAAATTGGGTAAGAAACTCACATTGCAATCAGCGCCAAGGCGAGACCTTAGATATGGAAGCAGCTTCTTCCACTCATTCCCTGTCCTCCCATTCGCACCTGCTCCAATTTCCCATTTCAATAACCCACAAAAATCATAAAAACACACCAATAAAACTTATAAAAACACAGAAACAGAGAGAGAGAGAAAGAGAGAGACCGCTGGGATTGACGACGAAAACGAGGTCGCGGCGGCGAGAGGAGGAAGACCCACTTCGCAGAATGGAGCGGTCAGCGCACAGATCAGGAGCTTTGGGGAGCTCGGCTCTCACAGCCCATGGTGTCGCCATTGAAACTCTCACTCCTCCTCCTACTGCTATTCCACCACCACCTCCGAATGCTATCAGATTAATGCCCATATCTTTTCTTTTTTAAGCTTTGGTTTTGGTTCTGTCGGTTATCCGATTTGCCCAACTTTGCAGAGGAAATCAGGGTTTTAACTAGCTAATCAGATTTCTCACCTGGCTAAAGTCAAATTATGATGGGAAAAATGTTATACTGCTGTTCTGCTTTCTCATACCCACCGTTATCAAGTTGGTTGGTTAGACCTTGCCTGAGTTGGCCATAGCAACGTAGTTCAACTTGGTCTTTATCGAGAATTAAATATAAGATCTTAAGTTTACAAATAAAGAGGAATATCACGAGTCCATAGTATTAAATGACTCTTCAGACTAAACTCTTATACCACCATTCAAAACTTAACCATGCCGTATCCATTTTTTAAGTGATTCTCATTAACATTATTAGTTGTCAGAAAGTAAAATTTTCGATGGGTTGGCCAAAAACTAAGAATTTATAACACTAAACACAAAATTATTCTGATGGGAATCAACGTCATTATCTAATTTGTTGGTGGATGACACCTTTCTGTTTATTTCTTGACCCATAAATTTGATTAGGATTTAGTGATACGTTAAACTTCGATTCTTTCATCATAATTATTGTATAAATCGATAGCGACATGAACTATACTTTTCACCATTAATTTTATTTATCTTTATTAAACACAAATTATCAAACAATTAGTTTGTTTTAAGAAATGAGCCACTAGTGATTTACAGCCGCATAATTTACACAAGAAGAACTAAGATCATTTTCATTGAACATACAGTACAACTGTTGGTGGTTTTAACTTGGCAAAATTACAAAACAGCATCAAAATGTCATCCTCTCCAACCCGCAAACTTTCACCGTCGTCCTCTTCCACCCTTCGAACTGAAATGGTGAGACTTGAGCTTCTTCTTGCGCACCGCTGATGCAGGGCCGGTCTCTCTGAACGGCATCCCCATCTGAGCCAAAAGCGTCTGAGCTTCTTTATCTGTTTTGGCAGTTGTTCTGATGCACACATCCATTCCCCTGCCCTTGCCAAGATCAAACCGGATCTCTGGGAACACACTTTGTTCCTTAATCCCAAGGGCATAATTTCCATTTCCATCAAAACTATTCGGGTTTAGACCTTGGAAATCCCTTGTCCTAGGAAGACCCAAGTTAATGAGACGATCAAGGAATGCGTACATCACCTACAAAATCGAACAGTAAGCATAGTGCATGAGATTGGATGCATTTGGTATGTATCAGAGAAACTGACGTATTTTCAAAACTATTGGCATAGGAAATACTGGTTCAGAATTTTTTGAGGACAGATAGACATTATGGTGCATGCGTCTTCAATGAATACTAACAATGCAATATTAAATGTTTTGAGCGGAAGGAAGAAGAAAAGATTCGCCCACATAACAGTTCTTGAGTACGATTTTGTAAGAGGAAAGAATTTTGCTTCTCATCAAACTATTTCTTTCTGTTGCAACAACTTATTATTTCTCATCCTCACCATCACCGATGCAGAGTTGCTACAAACACCAAAATTTACTCAGCACACAAACCATGGCTGCTCTTGCAGAAACCGTTAACCACCCTCACCATCGAACATCAATTTACCACACAACTTACAAATTCGGTCGCCGTTGCCAACTTGCCACCACGACCGCAGTCTAACAACTATACCAGCACATCCTTATTGATCATACTACCTCATCAGGATATAATTCCACACTGTAAATAAAGGCACTCTTTGCCTATGATCAGACCTTATAGACCAAACCACCACATCATTTATGATACGTTTTACGCACTAAATTGTTATTGAGCATTATTGATATGATACCAAACAAAGAAGGAAAAAAAGATATGAGCATTGTGTCACCATCATATAATCTACAGAACTTCCAGAAGGGCACCACATAACTTAAAGTGTTATCTTAAATCGTCATTAACGAACATTTTAAGTATTGAAATGGAGATGATAAGAAACAAGAAGAGTATACAATAGACATGCTCAAGAGCAATAAAAAGAAACAGTCTTGTTAGTATCTATGCAGAAGATAAGATTCACTTTTAGGGGTGAAAAGCAAACTCACATTTCCTCTGAGTGTGACAGCAATCCCAAGTGGCTGGCCTTCCCTGATCTTGAAGGTAGCAAGGGAAACCTTTGCTCGTGTCTTGATGGGTCTCTGCCCTGTAATGAGTGCTAAGTCATTCATTGCCGCCTCCAATCCCTTAGCATTCTGTTGAGCATCTCCAATACCGCAGTTCACCACAATCTTCTCAATCTTTGGAACCTACCCAAGTTCCCAGGTGCAGAAACAAAAGCAAGATAACACTCTATTAAACTGCTGAACCCCATGGCGGAATAACAGAACTACCGAAAGCAATATGGACAAGAATATCAACAAAATAGTATTTCTCCATTGCTTACAAGGATCATGCATCCCAGAAATCTTCGGACAAGGCAAAGAAGAATGTATCTTACACCCAACCCAATTGACCAGTATAGATAATACAAATCTTCAGTGAATAATGCAATGGGGGTTGAATTATCAAGTTCAACACGAAATTCTCCACTTCCGGAAGGTATTAACACAAAAAATAAAGTCTTTATGATTGAGAAAGTTGTATCATAAAACCAAAATTGAACCACATTGTCACTGTCTGCTCTCAAAGTTAATTTCAGTAAAAGGAAATTCACTGCAGCTAAATCCAAAATTTGATTGCTTACCCAAAACGAATCAAGTTATGCTAAAATTAGAGGTATTAATTCATTTTCCCATCAAAACAAGCAAACCCCATTTCATTATCACAATAACAATGCCCAGAAAAATAAAAATTAGCAAAATTAATGAAAACAAATTAATTAGAAATATAATTGTGGGTTTTGTTCACCTGGTGGATGTTGGTGTAGGAGAATTCTTCTTTGAGCTTAGGGATGATTCTTTCGAGGTAAGCGATTTTGAGCCGGCTGACCTTCTCTGCCTCGGACTTCTCCACCAGCACCACCTCCGCGGCCTTAACGGGCACCACCACAGTCCTCGGTTTTCCGTGCGACTGTCGTAAAGGCGGAGGTGAAACCGCAACTGGGAATTGGCCGTGAAACGACGACGTGGCGGAGCGGAAGAGCGAAGGGCAGGCCATTGTTGTGTCTAAATTTTCCAGTATCCGTTTGCTTTTTGAGCTGAGAGGGAAGGGGTTTAGGGGGGGAGGTGGTGGAAGGGGCTCGTATTTGAACTTATTTACGATAGTGCCTTTGTGAGAGAAGGTTGAGGTTTTTTTGTAAATTTGGCTAATCATAGGGGTAGTTGTTGGACATAGCTCTCTGTGAATGAAATAGGATAAGGTAAGGCACTTTAGGAGAAAATGACGTATTATCCGTCTAACCAAGAGTAAGAGATAGTTTGGCATTGGTATGTTTCTTAAAAAAACTATTTTTGTTGTATTGTAAGAATAAATAACTGTAAAATAAAGTTATTAAGTTTTTTGTAAAAAATGTTGAGTGTTTGATAAACTTTTATATAAAATTGTTGTTAATATGTTTTCTTTTTGGTCGAATGGTTGTAAAATATTAAATGACTAAAAATGATATAGTATTGGATGTGATTAAATAATTGTCAAAAAGAATAATGTAATGACAAATATTGTAATTTTTTCCAATATGCTAGGGCATACTTGTCATTTGAAAATTTCATTAAATGGGCACTGTTCGATATGCTTTGAAGAAAAAAAACATTTTTTTAGAAGCATAGTGGACCCTCCTTCTGCTTTTTTATGTTTTTCTACTTTCATTAATAGCATTTAAAAAAAAAAATTGTTTTACCAAACACATTTGATATTTCAAATTTTTTTTAATAAGCTGCTTTTTCTAGAAGCACCACAATCTCAAACAACCCTAACACAATTGTGTTGCCTTAATTTTTTAGCATAAATAAGTAAAAATTGGGGAAGATCCTACTTGTCACGCCCTGATCCCGACATACATCCAAGATCGACACGTGACACCACCAAATACCCGTATCTCAAACATACCCCACCTCCGGAATATAACAAATCACAACTCGAGAATCGATTCACATAGCAAATTTTCGTATACTTTATGGATGCATCTAACCTCCTCGTTAGACTGCCTACGTACCCTCAATAGGAATCAAGTCATTCATAGTTCATCTTTGCTATAACTCGACATATAACACAGTCTGTTCAAGCCAAAATGCATAACATTCCTCAATCAAACATTTGGACTTGACAAGCATGAATTATTCGATTCAAACTACATAACAACCCGCATGACAATCAATGTTTCTATTTCATCCATCATATAAATCATTATATTTCAACATAAAATCGCTATTCATATCATGTAATATATCAAAAAATCAACAAAGCATAATGGTATCCTCTAGTCGCATGGATCACTGATCTAGTCATATTAATAACAATTATATTCAACGTCCTTCCACAATCATCTCAAGTAACCCATTCCATGATATCAAGGAGGCATGATATTAACATTTAATTATGTTAATCAATCAATCAGATCATACCTCAATGCACAAAATTAATAAAGGACTTCTACATTATTCCTTGCCTGGATTTCAAGTAATAACTTGATAATTCTAATTTATATTCACAAGATCTATTGTGGGTAATTCTCATTCACTCGAATCCAGGGTACAAGTCTAACTTATGGAAATGAGCAAGAGTAGGGATTCTGGACCACTCAAGGGAATCCAACCACATCAGGTTCCAGATCACTTTACAGAACCAAAATTATCAATCAGTTTCTCGCATGTAAAATTAGTGTCATCGATCACAATCTATAAACATCAAGTATAGAATCATGTTTTATGATATTATAATCAAGTCGCTGACAACTTCGAAGGAGTCACCCAGACATCCAATGACTTTTCTAATTCAAAGCACAAGATTCTCAAAATCCATCATTCATATGTACATTAAAAACTAGGGTTAGAAGGACGCAGTTCAGCCGAAGCATACATCCTTGAAGCTATCTCAATCCAAACTCAATGAAACTCGAGGTGGAAACGATCCCGAACCATCACTCAATGGAATCGCGGAGTAAGAGGGATTTCGGACCATCTCTCAACGGAATCCGAGTGGATACGATTCCGAACCATCACTCAACGGAATCACGGAGTAGGAGGGATTCCGGACCATCTCTCAATAGAATCCAAACTAAATTATGATCGCCTATCGAAATATACCAAGTACAACTAACCATCAACATCTCTAAAATGCGTATGGTCCCCTATCGTGGATATACCAAGCATAACCACAGGCATAATCTCATCATGCAGGTAGTGATAGCCTATCGCGGATATACCAAGCATGATCACTCCTGAATACATATGGTCCCCTATCGCAGATATACCAAGCAGAACCATATGCATAATATAATAACATAGGCAGTGATCACCCATCGCGGATATACCAAACATGATCACCCCTAGCAGGCCGCCATCGCGGTTATACCAAGTAGGACTGTATTCTGTAGCTCTAGATAGTGATCACCCATCGCGGATATACCAAGCACGATCACTCCTAGAATGCGTATGGTCCCCTATCTCGGATATACCAAGCAGGACCATCCATGTACCTCTGTTACATGGTGCAGTCAATTTTGACACATAATTCAACCCCTATAAGTTTCAACGTAGTCACCTACACCATCAACTTCTCATGGCCACCAACTAATATGTCACACAAGCATATAAGTTCTATAAATACAACCAATAAGATTTTAGGATCACATTGTCATAACAACAATCATACACATCATACTAATGATACATATCTAACCACTTTTTATATACGTTTCCTAGCTACAGTCGATTCACAATTAATAAACATAGATTGATGCTAAAAATAAAAATAAAAATTCAATAGAAAACACATTTAATAAACAAGTATAACTCAATATGGTGCCACTAATACATATATTGAGACACACGTCAACTGGGAACGACACGTCATCATGATGAGCCAACTAAGCTCCATCAAGCCTCAACAAAAAAACTAGAGGAAAACGACACTCTAGAGTAGAGCACATTGACAAGAACGTCAACCGTCGATAAGGTAGGTCCATTAAGGTCAACAATCTAAGGTTATTCAATCCAGAAGATCCACCCATCGGATTTCCAATCCGAAAGTTCTCAAAGGTCCAACAACTAATAACTATGGTGCTCACAAAATTGTACAACGATCCAACGATCGGATTGTCATCAATCACACAAACAAGTGGTGGTCCAATTTGATCACCACACCAAACAATTGAATTTTAGGAAACTGAGCTAGACATAGGTTCATAGGGTCACTAGAAGGTATTTGGTACTTAGACAACACTCGTGAACGGTCCCACGCACCACCACACGCGATGGTAGTTATGGTGAAGGGTTTCAAAACCCAAATTTTCAACCTTAACCAAAAAGGCTCAAATTTACGTGGTAACTAGAGATCAACAAGGGAAACATTATTCACAACTAGGCCAACGACAAATTATAACCGGAAACCATCCAAATTCATCGGAGAAAACCGGGTTTCTAGGGTTCTAAACACCCAAATCTAAAACGAATACGAAAGCACAAACCAAGTATACCAACTTGAAGATTATGAAGAATAGATGAAGTTTAATACCTCACTTGAAAGAAATGGTTGCCAAAATCACCGAAAAAATGACAAAATCGCCAGAAACGCACTGAACTTTACTGCCTTGAACTGGAAAAATGGATAAGAATATGGGAAATCTAACACTACAGAGATGTAGGGCTCGCCAAGAGATTTCCATGGACACCAAGATCACCCAAAACGGAGATCGGATGAAGGAGATACAAGCAAGTCAAATTTGTGGGTTAATGGGTCCAATTCACCCCCAAAACGGGTTAGCAGCAACCCATCTCCCTTTCTCCCCTCTTTTTTTTTTCTTCAGAAACCTTCGCCTTTTTAATCTAACTTAACCCTTAACCCACATGTGAGAATTAAATAATTCCCACAATCTATAGTTCACAACTTCAAACGTCTGTAACTATACCGTTATAAATCGGACTCGCAAACGATTTTTGCCTATGTGTTCGTGGGTTCGAGATCTATTTAAAAACACTAGTTAAAACTTCGAAAAGTCAATGAAAGATAAAGATTGATACGAAAATTCAAACCCGATAACTATTCGATTTAATTCCCAAAATTTACGGAATTAAAATTAAGTAATAAAAATGACGTAAACATGAAATACGAACTTAAATTACGAGATACATAATGAATAGTGAAATTCTGGGGACGGGATTTCACACTACTACTTTTACCATAAGGCCAACTTAAACGGTTGGAGTTAAAACTTAAACTTTTAGACAATAAAATTTAAGTTCTATTTCAGAAACAGCCATTTCCTCTTACGATTTTGGCTTAAAATTTTAGCCTGAGATTATTAAAAGATGATTTATTTTAGTTTTAGTTTTAGTGACACTTTTAAAAATAAAATTTATGTAGATTAACGACAAGGAGCACCTCAATATACCATCGTGCACAGTAATGGTAGTCCTTATTACACCTAAGGTCAACTTCGATTCACCAAACCAAGGTTCATCTCGTGTAGTGATTGTGGACTTATAGAAGGATATTGACTAGACATGTATCAGACTCGACTCAACCTTTCGTAGCATGCATTCTCATCTGTGTCGTAATTGGATTCAATAAGCTACGTGCCCAGTGCACCCTTGAGTCCCCCAAACTAACTTACTCGTGGCAACCTTCCGACCGCCCAACGACCTATAACCTAAAATATTTAAATTCCGATAAATAATGAAAAATCACTAAACTTACCTCATTCTGACACATATGCACCGCATGAAAGAACATGGAAAACCACACAATGTAACCCCCCCTTCTTAAACACAAATACATGGGTGGATGGAAAGAAAAAAAAAACGAAAAATTGTATGTCAAAAGTGAATTTTTGTAGATGTTTTAACAAATACTTAGGTATTTATAGAGTTTTTTGGTGAATTTTGATTTAAATAAAAATTTTAAATTATTTTAGATGTTGCATTTAATGTATTTATAAGCCTCATTTTCTGGGGCTAAATTTGGCCCAAAAATATGTTTTAACCCAAAGTTCATTTTTAGCCCAATGATTGGAGAAATTTTGGGGGTTTTAAAACTCAAATGTTGAGTTTTAACTCAACCATTGGATTGGTCTAAGAAATGGTAAAATAACAAAACACACAAAAAAATGTTATCTTTTTAATTTATATTTCGGGTTTTCATGTATGTCATACTTAACTTGTGAAATTATGTCCCCGGATTTCACTATTTGATTTTTGTAATTCGTATTTTCTTGATTTTATTTTTATATTCGTGAATTTTAGAGGTTTTGACTAGTTATTTAAGTTCGACTTTTCTTCACTAGCCATTAAAAATTCATAGACCCTTCGAGGTCATACTTAGTATTTTCAAATAAAACTTGATCCCATGAACGCGTACGCAAAAACTGTTCACGAAACATATTTTGAACGAAGGAAATATAAGCAAGCAAAGGAAGAAGCATTTTCGTCATTTGGACTTCTATATATAGAAGGCTCCATCAAAATGAAGCAACCTTACCATTTTTGGAAATTTTGACCCACAAGCTGGCTCATGAGTTGACCCGAATGCCTTCCTTGACTTGCGACTTTAACTTGTTTTCTGGGCAAATTTTCTAATGCCGATTCTGGCGAATTCCAACGATGACGAACTTACCCACTGCCACGAATCCGACTTAGCGCTGCCCCAACATCCTTTTTCACCCAAGAATCTTTTTGGTTGACCACTTGTCGCGGCAAAGCAACGCTCAGGTTTTTTTTCAAATTTTTTACGTCGGTGATCTCATATCTCTGTTCACCTCAACATGAATCACCACCGCCAGTTGACTCACTGTATCCCCAACTACAAAACCCAAGCTTCACATTGGACGCTGAAGCTCCAATGAGTCCATGGAGAGGTACACAATTTTCTGATGATCCGACGACTTCTCGGTGAAATTCGATGACCTCAAGCCAGTTTTTAACTTTGACTTATGTATAGAAATTGTCTTAACTCTTTACAAGCTTCAATTTGATATATTATGGGTCGATTTCAGTATTGGTCGAATTCTGGGGAGTTGTGGTTGGCGGCTGTAACATGCAGCAGCGCATGGCCAAATGACCCTACCTTGTTTGCCTAAGCTAATTGTGATGTCGTGAATCCGTTTTTATGTCCGTTTGATGAGATTCGATCATTTGAACTTAGTTTTGTAAATGATTTTCTCTTGACCTTTGTAGAAGGGGAAGATACAATTGTTGGATCGTTATTGAAATTATAATATGTTGTTGTGAAAGTAATGTTATACCCTTAGGAACTCTTGGATTGAAAATCTGATGTGCGGATCTTCTAAATTGGATTGATTAGGATTGTTGACCTCAGCAGGGACCACTTTGATTGAGGGTTGACTTTTGGTCAACATGTCCCAAATCATTCATGAATGTTGTGGCTTGTATGATCTAGAATTACATAATTTATTGAGTTCTAAGATGAAACTTGGGTTTTGTTCTAGGCGTTGATCGTGTATAAGTGTTTCTATCCTTGTGCTAGGGTGCTATAGCGCGAACTCTAGGTGAGTGACTTTAATATATGTGGTATAATAGTACTCATGAAATTCTCATGGTAGGATACTTAGGGTATGTTTGTTTGAGCTCGCTAGCTTTCATTGGCTCGGACTAGACTGGACTGAATGTCACTGTAATCCCGTATTTGTTGCACACACGAACTAGCGTTAATGAGACTCGCCTACACTAACCCTGACTAAACGATTCGTTAAAGGGGCTTAGCGAGGCCCTCTGAAATCGGGTGGACTGCTAAGACCACCCATGTCTACTTCGCCTCTCCTCTGTTCACCTCTCCTCACTTTGCCCATCCCATCTACTTCTTCCTCACTTCCACAACCATTTTCAAACCCATATCCCGCAAAATTCAAAAAAAAAAAATATATGCAGTCGTTCCATTTTTCAAATCCAGATCCAACCCACAAAATAGAACCCAAAAACCTATCAAACACAAACACACACAAATATGCAGTGGGTATAAGCTTAAATCAACGATGGGATTGACTCAAGGCAAACTGAACCCAGAAAATATGAAACTCCCTGATTGCAAACCTTCTCCATCTCCCACATTCAAGCCAATCACACATGCACCACAACCCCAACTCCTAAATTTTCACTTTATTTCTTGCTCTGTGGTTTGATTTTGAAAATTTGCAGTAGATTATGAAGTTGTGAGAGGAAGTGAAGAGGGAGAGAGAGAGGAAGATAGAGAGTTGGACAGGATAAGGAAAAGGGAAGAGACATGGGAGAAAAAGAGGGAAATAGTTTGACCAAAAATTAGGGAGATTCTAGAAAACGAAAAAAAAAAAAAAGTGAATTAATTTTTATTATTTTTATTATCCTGTTTTTTAGTCTGACACTGCACCAAACACTTCACTAAGTTAGTCTAGCTTAATCTAGTCTAAACCAATCCGGCTTAGTCTAGTATAGGCCAGTTGAGTTCGAGATAGTCCGGTGCAACAAACGCATCCTTAGTAGATATGGCATGGATTTACAAAATGTGTTTTCTACTAAATTGTTGCTTTTAAATTCAGTCATCGATCTATATTATGAAATGTGTTTTGATATGCATATTTGAAATGATTGTGAAACAAGAAGGCTAGTATAGCACTGGTAACACAATGTTATGAGAGATGTGACATCGAACTTGTATCCTGTGGATCCCATTGAATTGGTCTAGAATCCTATTTATATTTGGTTCCATTGAGTTGGTCTGGAAATAGATTCCTAGAATTCTATTTGGTTTCATTGCGTTGGACTAGAACCTTATAACATCTGGATTTCATTGATTTGGTCTAGAATCTCACTTTCGATTCAGTTCTGTTGAACCCTATATTCCTTTAGATTCCATTGAGTTAGTCTAGAATCTCACTTCCTATTCAGTTTCATTAAGTTGGTCCAGGACCCTGTATTCTATTAGATTCCATTAAGTCGGTCGGGAATCCCACTTCCTATTCGCTTTTGTTGAGTTAGTCCACCCTATGTCTTATGGATTCCATTGAGTTGGTATGGAATTGCATCTCCTAGTTCCATTGAGTTGGTCTGGAACTAGATCCCTATAATCGTCAGGTTCCCTTGAGTTAGACTAGAATGAGGAATCATAGGAATTACAAGTTTCGGCCAAATTGTGTCACTCTATTTCTAGTTTTCAGCGTATTTATGAACTAGAGATTTAAGGACCTTTGCGAATCAATTTAGAAAAGTTGATGGATGTCTGTGTGATTCCTTTGGAACTCAGCGAGTTTTGGTTATAATTTTATAAAGTATGATGTATGAATGATGTTTCTAAACTCAGAGTTGCATACGTTGAATTTTTGCTATCACATATGTTGAATTATTGTCAAGCACACGAGCTTCGCAGCTTATATGGAATTTTCTTTGCCCAGTGTACCTTCCCACAATGTAGATGACGATTATGCAGGTGACAAGGTTTAGTAGGCACAAGGTGTTTTTTGGGTAGCAGTGCATAGATCAGGGTGCTTGAAGTGACTAGGTTATACTTGTACCTTTCTTTGCATCTCTTTTGGATTATCATTTTTTGAGCCTATGGGCATGGTACCCTAATGATGGTTATGTGCATTTTGTTGTATAGTTGTTAAATATATTTGTAGGAGAGGCCCCATTAACATATTTTTCTTTGTTTCAGTTGTAGTATTCCTTTGTATCTTGTTCGTTTTCCTCGCACTCTACATTATAGTGTCTCATGTTGATCCTGAACATATCTCGGAATCAGGTGTGACACAACTCACTCACGTGATGCAACTCTCTTAGGCATACGATTATATAATCAGCATAATATGATTTGAAACGTAGATGCTCACCACTTTCCTAAGAATGACGAGGAGATGTTGAATCAAATGATGAAGTGGATGATGAATGGGTAACACAAAAGTGCTTCTATTAATGTAGTGTTTGATTGTTTTTTGTTTTGTTTTTGGAATTAAGTCATGGTGTGTTTTTATTTACTTTAAGTTGTTTTTTACTAATGTAAAGGTGGTGTGGTTAAATTTACTTTAATTAATAATATTATTTTGACCTTTGAATTTAAATGTGAGTCGCTGGATCTTTTTTTTACTGCTAAAATTGATTAACATAGGTTTGAGCCACCAGATTTAAAAATAAAAGAATCGTTGAAAAAATCATTCAAAATTGATCGTTCGGGCAAGGGTAAAAAAATCTACCCTACACAATAAAAACATGTTGGAAACTAATGGGGTAAGGCGCACCATATTGGATCATAACCTAGGAATGCGCTCTAGCCATTGGATCCTAACGGCACAACAATCCCATCCGTAGAAAGGCTATTGCTGGTGCACTCGCCCGTAGACGATCATTTTGCCTTGCGTAGGGTTTGCCTTTCCCCCTCATCACGTGCTATAGCAACAAGCTGGGTCTATGCCGCCAATTGCTTTTCTTATCCATCGGTGGTGGGTTGCAGTCTCAGATTCCTATCCCAAACCCAAAATCCCAAAATTTTGACTCTATCCATCAGGGGTGGGTTGCAGTCCCAAATTCCCATCCCCAAACCAAAATCCCAAAATTTTGACTCTAAAATACACCATTTGGAGAGATATTGGGCCAAATTTGGATTTTTTTTTTTGTTTCCCACTACCTAGACCTGTAAACGAGTCGGGTCAACCCAACCCGTTAAGTTAACAGGTCATCCGAACCTAACCCGTTAAGCTAAAGGGCCACCCGAACCCGAACCCAACCTGTTAAGCTAACGGGTCACTCGTTTCACCTGTTAACACCCGTTAATAGTTATTAGACTATCTCCAATGGTTGGGCTAAAAGCCAAATATTTTAGTTCGGAAAATTTAGCTTTTAGCCCAGAAACAACTTTTCTACTCCAACCGTTCTAGCCTAAAATTTTAGCCCGAGATTATTGAAGAATGAACTTAAACTATTTTTGTGGATAAATTAGGCTATTTTAGCCCGGGATTATTAAATATGTAGACTATCGTAAATTAATTTTATGAACATTTTAATATAAAAAAATTTAAATTCCGATAAATATTGAAAAATTTAAATTCCGATTTATGGACTAAATTTTGGAGGAAATCTGGCATTGGTTTAGCATTTAGCATTTAGTCCAAATTTTCCCCTTGGTTGGATTGTGTTTGGGGGGATAATTTGGCTTTTAACCCACCATTGGAGTTGGTCTTATTATTATTATTTTTTGTATAGAGTTTATATTTTGTTATTAAGATTTTACTGAAATTACTAAAACATCCTTAACTAACGGGTGCTAACGGATTGACCCAAAGTGTCCTGTTATTTAACGGATTCACCCGTTAATGACATGACTCGTTAAGCACCTACTCAAATACTAATATTAACATATCAGATCGGATTAGATTAACGAGTCGGGTTCAAAATGTCAGGTCTACAAGTACCCCTTGGAGACAACATAAGGTTTCTGGTGAAAGAAGACGAATGTGCAAAGCGTTTGGGTGTACTCTAACCTTTTACTCTTATTTGTGGAGCATGTGCTCGGCACATGATAACCTTAACAAAAAAATGGATGGAAAATTTAGAAATCTATCGTCAAATTGATAATCAGCTATTAAAAAAATAATAATTTAAATTTAATTAAATAAAGGTTTAGGTAAATTGACAGCAAATTACAAATTGAAGACGGAAATTGGCAAAACACCTCTCTATTATTATTTTCTCCTTCAGCGATGTGAAAGGTGAAGGTAGTCTTGTCCCCCCCCCCCCTCTCTCTCTCTCTCCAGCTTTCTCTCTCCAAACAACTCTCTCGCGCTCTGAAATCCTCTCACTATTACTCTCTCTCTAAACATCCCGATTGAAGGGAGAACAAGGCAGAGAAGATCAAACCCCCAAATTCCAGTCAATCTCTCGCTCTACATCTCTTTTCATTTGGATCCCCGTAGCTCCTCCGTGCAAGAATACCTTAGTTTTTGGAAGATCTTAAAAAATATTAAAGAATGGAACCCTAGGCTCGTCGTCCCGTTCGATGCTTATTCCGGAGCCCTTTCATCCAAATTTTGAGGATTTTTTGATGATTTTTTGTTGAAATTTACACGGTATTCGAGTTTTGATTTGCAGAAAAAGGTTGACATACTTGTATTTGTGTATGTATATGTGTGTGCTTTGGTGTTTGGATAGGACAAATTTTGTTAGGGAGAGTTTTGGGGGTGGGTTTTTGAAATATTTGGTGTTTTGGGTATTTTGTTGTAGATTGAGCGGGATGGATCAGAGAATGGATCTGCTTTGTTTTTAGGGTCTAGTGGGAAGTGGGTTAGATGTTTTTGCTGATTCTGTATTGCTGGGGAGTTGCGAAATTCGATTTCGGATATGGTAACAGGTGATGGGTGAGCTGGGGTTACTGATTTTCTTGCACTGAATTGTACAACTTCCTGTATCCAGTTGACTTTTCGGGTTAGAATCGGTGTACCAATTAGTGGAAGTTCTTGTGTTGGTTTGGATGTTGATGTGGTTTCTGGGCTTTGCCTTCTGAGCTTGGAGTAGTGACTATTGAATTGAAGAGTGGTTTTTTTTTAACTGTTGAGAGGTTACATTGATTAGGTCGTAGTTCGGATATACTATTTGCATCGACGGGCAGAATGAGCTTAGAGAATGAAGAACCACACTTCCCATATCAGCCTACTGAAACGAATCACGAAAAGCAAAAGTAAAAGATTTGTTTTTGGCATTTTTTATTTTACTTGTAGATGTAGTTTCTGTTGTATATATATTCGTGCATATTTCATTGCTTTGCTATTGGTGAACTATAACAAATTTTTTCTCCGGTGATCCAGGAAGTCGAAAATATCATATAGGAGAGAATTCCTACTGTCGTTTAGTGAATTAGATTCTTGCAAGAAACTACCAAGTGGGTTCGACCAGTCAATAATAAGGTTAGATGCCTATTTTGAATGGTCTGATTGCTGTATCTATAGCTTCTGTTTCTGAAGGTAGTTTTGTTCTTTAGATGCCTGATTTAGCTGGTTGTTTGACTCATCTACCATGTTAGGCCTTGTTCATTATGTTTGATATTTTCATGTTTCCCTTTTCAAATCAGTGAATTCGAGGATGCTTTCAAAGATCGACAGAGAACTAGTGGTTTGTCAGCTTATAGTTTCAGGCGAAACGAGTATGGTTCATCTCCACCTACTAGAGGGGATGTAGCTGGTTATTCGCGGCCAATCCATGGAAGGTGGGAAGGTCGTTCAACTGGACGGAGTGACAGGGATAGTGACTCGCAATCTGATAGGGATTCTGGTGCGGTTTTGTTAATCTGTTGATATGCTTTTCTCTGTAGAACTGCAAATGTAGTTGAATATGCATGTTTCAGAAAAAAGTTCCACATGATTGTTAGTTCCTTGTGGTAGAGGTTGGCAGCGTTCTTTATAGGGATTTCAGTAGTCTTCCATAAGTAAGTGCTAAACAGGACTGTTGCCCTGCATCTTCATTACATTTTTTGATATGCAGTCATTTGACAGAAGAAACTTATGAATTTTTTAGCCTTTACCCAGACCTCTACCTACCCTCTCATCGTTGACCAAGCAATGCAAATTACATTTCAATTTTCCAAAGGACTGGGCTAAAGATTGATTATGCTTTACATTCGCAGGAGGAAAAGATATATTTTCGGGGTTATGTGAAAGTACTTAGGGCTTGTGAGGGATGTCCAGATTATGCTTTTACGGATGTCTGGATTATTCATTAATGGATGTCCAAATTACGCTGTTTAGGAGAGCCATTGGAGTTTAGATCTGAGACAAATACTTTGTGGAGAAGCTGATATTTGTTGTGAGGAGATTGAAGGATCGACTATTAAAAACATTGATTAGCATATAGAATTGGTGACTGGTGCCCTTGGGGTGATTGCTAAAATCCTACCATTGTTCATTTTCTGGCTTGAAACTATTAAGAAATTAATTTCTGATTGAAATACTTTTTTTCCTCATTCTGTGTTAGGGTCATTTCTGTGGCAATATCATCTTACATTCCACCCTGCTATACTGTTTCTCTAGATAAATTAATCTCTGAAGTTTGTACTTTCTGTCCGGTTGAATTACTGTATCACTATCAGATTCCGGAAGTCATTTTGGGAACCAGTCTCGGCGGCCATTGCAGGTTCCTGAGCATGATGGCCTACTCGGAAGTGGCTCCTTTCCTAGACCAGCTGGGTTTACTGGAGGGATATCAGCACCAAAAGTTCGATCTAACGAACCGTACCAGTTGAATAGAACCAATGAGCCATATCACCCTCCCCGTCCTTACAAGGTATACCTTGTGCTTATTTGTGGCGTTGACATGTCTGGTAAACAATTATCCGAAGCTTATTCGTGGATTTAAGTATCCACGACTTTTAAAATGGAGCAGCATAAGTTTATTTCTTGTTTTCTTTTTGATAAGATATTTTTCTCTATCTCAAAGAATAGTATAATGTGAATCTAAAGCATTCCAATTATCTCTTTCCTCTTATCCTGTAATTTGTAGGCAGCACCTCACTCGCGGAGGGATACTGACTTGTTTAATGATGAAACGTTTGGTTCATCTGAGTTGACAAGTGAGGAAAGAGCAGAAGAGGAAAGAAAGAGAAGAGGTACTGGATGAAATGTTTTTTACTTTTTTTCTTCTATCCTTTATTTGTCTTTCATATGTATCTAGTTTGGGCCAGTATATTTCTGCTCAGTTAAATCCAAGTTTGAAAGTTGATGGATTTCCTCCCAGCTTCATTTGAATTAATGAGGAAAGAACAGCACAAAGCACTTCAAGAGCAGAAGCTGAAGCCAGAGAAGAATAAAGGTGAATTTGACTTTGCTACGCTGGTGGATGATTCCAAAGATGAGAGGAGACATAGAAGCAGTGAAGTAGAGGAGCCTCTCATACCACCAGCTGCAAATCCTGATTCTGAAAAATCTAGTTTTCTTTTGCAAACTGCTGCACCCAGACCTCTGGTACCCCCAGGTTTTGCTACCACAGTTTTGGAAAGAAATCTTGGACCAAAATCCTTGAGCGATACCCGTGAAGTTGAGGTAACCATAGTTCATTTCACTAACCGTTGATGAAGATGCTGAATTCAAGGATTATAATGATTTGGATTCCTAATGTATTATATAGGTCATGTTATCTATTGAATCAAAATGATAAAAATCTTGAAGTGCTAAGAGGTTATATTGCGGAAGGCTGGTTTTTCATGTGAAGAAATTTGCATTCACTTGTTTGTGATGCTGGGTTAATATTTACAACATTTTTCAATGTTGTGTGATTTGATTTTTCTGATCTCTGCAACAGATAGTTTACACTGCCGCTAAAATACCATGTAGTAGTGCCAACCCAAGCTTGAACCTTCCTATTTCTCATGCTCTATCAATTGCGTTCTGCTATTAATTGAATACATCTTTTCCTTCTTTTTGATAGGTTGGGAATTCTGGACTTGAGGAAAATATCTTGCGTGCCAAAACTAAACCTGTTTTAAATGGGACTTCTGATAACCAAGTGGAGAAACAATCAACTGAACAAATGTTCTTGAGCAAGCAACAACATGGAAGTGCAAGTACTGATGTCCCAGTTGATAGCATGGGTGAGAAGAATCAAAATTTGTCACCACCTCAAGGTGCCTTGAACAAGATAATTGGCATTGAGAGTCAACTCTATAACATAGCTAATACATCTCAACCTGTAGAAGTCTCCAGAAATAGTGAAGTAATTGACCTTAATGCTGAAAAGGTGATGAGGACTAAGATTGTTGGTGAATCCAATCAAGGTCCTCCTGCGTCAATACTGGAAAAGCTTTTTACCAATGCTGTAGCATTAAATGGAGTTGGCTCCTCTAATACCACTGAGGTAACTGGTGTCCAATGTCATTCTTTTACTACATAGATTTTCGATAAATTCTTGCAAAGATTATTACTCAGGACAGTAAGGTTCCCCAGGATCTTGATTCGTTCTAATTTTTATAACCATAAAGTCATACAGTGAATGGATTCCCTTCTATCTTTGCTTCTTTTATCTGTGCCTGCATATGCCATGCTATTACTATACTGAGACCTTCTGCCGATAGGGTCTGTTAAAATTATATTTTAGCAAAATAAGTTTTACATGTTGGTGTTCTATCTAATGGCCCAATGTCAGTGTGAAAACAAATTTCTTTGATTCAGCTTTAATCTGAAGCATCCATCTGCATATTTCCCCTTAAAATCAATTTTAACTGCAATTCATGGTTTATATGTTTCAAATGTTTGTGTTTTTCTTCTCATTTAAATGAAAAACAAAGTCATTAGTTTGAATTATGATTCTTATGTATTTCTTTTGTGCTTTTATAGCATCAAGATAGTAAAGATGATGAGACACGGAGCTCTGACACTGCCCATTCTTCCAAGTTTGCTCATTGGTTTCATGAAGAAGGTCTGCTGCTGTTGATATCTTGGAGTTAAAAGTGCTTTCCAACTTAAATTGTTTATGCTTGGAACTGGAAATTACATTTAAGTTCTAATTGGTTCTATCTTACTGCAGAAAGGAAACCCAGTGATGATTTCTCATCCGGAAGGCAAAATGACTTACTTTCATTGATCGTTAGTGGTGAAAAAGGTGGATCCGGCATTACTGCTGGGAAGATACGTGATCACAGGTTTCCTAGTTTTTCTTCTCAAAACTCTGAACCTGCGGACAGGGTTATGAATTCAGATGTATCTCCTACAGTTGGTAGCTCTGAACAATTGTCCAAAAGTAATAAACCAGAGGCAGTTTCGACAGTCCTTACATGTGAAGACCTTGAACAATCGATTCTGTCTGGAATTAGTGAAAATGGTCCGACCTTGCTGCCCCCTGTTCAAAAGTGGAGTCCTCATGGGGCTGGTGGAAAGCCTGAGCAGCTGAAAGCTAATGTTGATAATAATGCATCCCAGCACCTACTTTCACTGTTGCAGAAGGGAACAGGCTTGAAAGATATGGAACCATCCTATAATCAAGAAACAATGTATTTTGAAAAATTACACGACACTGAAGGAGCGACTATTGGCACTGCAGTCCGCATTTCAAAAAATGAAATTTCTGAAAATGTTTCTGATGCAGGGAAGAACATGACTCTTGAAACGCTGTTTGGAACTGCTTTTATGAAAGAGTTACAAACAGTTGGAGCACCGGTTTCTGTTAAGAGGGCCCCAATTGGATCTGCAAGAGTAGATCCTATGGAGCCTCACAGTGTGCCTTTTCCTGTGACAGATAACAGTCTAATTCCTCCTGCAATTCAAATTGGACACAACTCAACCAGTCATAGTAGTAGTGACTTGACAGCAAATCGGAGGAAGCAAACAAAATCAGATATGATCGAAGAGCAGTGGCTAGGTCTCAATAATCCTCATATTGAACTAGGTTCATCATCATCACAGGTTGGAACCGACTTGGGTTCTAAGATTGGGGTCTTTGAGGGGCATCCTGATTTTCGACTTCCTGAGGAGGATGGCTTGATTGCAGCCAGCGAACCGTTGAACATCCAAAATTTTATGTCTTCTGGGAATCAAGTGAAAAGCAAATTGTTCTCCTCCCAGAACACACGGGTTGACATTGTTGAAAAGTTGGCAGCTATGAATTCTGCTTTTAAAGATGAAAGAAGCATGGGAAGCCAAGAAGTTCCTCCTTTTCTTCGTGGTCGTGGTCCTTATGATATAAGAGAACCTGATAATCCATATCAGAACCTTAATGTACAACCACCTTCTCAACAGCTCCATCATCCTCAATTGAATCATGTGGGTCCCCCGTTCCACCCATTAGACTCTCATCCTGGCAACATCAACTCTCAAATGAGTTTTTTGGGGCCAAAAGGCATTATGCGAAGTGATCCGCCTCCAAATCATCAATTTCATGCAAATATGCTTCGTCCACCTTTTCATCATTCTAACACTGGGCAATCTGGGTTTGATGCTCACACCCATCACCCTATGATGCAACAGATGCGTATGCAAGGCAACTTTCCTCCGCCTCACCTGCTACAAGGATTATCCAGTTCTCCGCCCCAGCATCCTCATCCTAATCTGGGTGCAACTCTGCCTGCTCAACCAGTCAGTCAGGCTTTTATGCAAGAATTGAACCCAATGCAAGGTTTCCCCTTTGGTCCCCAGAATCCCAACTTTGGTGGTCATGGAATGCCATCGCCTGGTAAGGCACTTCTCATTGCATCTTTTGTTAGTGCCCTTGGTTGATTTCATTGTGTCTTGCCTGATATTCTGTTTTTAATGCGTTCACGTAGTGGCTTGTGCAACTTTTGCTTGTATTTTCCTTAGAAATTACTCTTGAGTGATTAAATCTCCCAAAGTCGCCGGCAACAATTGTAGCTCTTTGATGTTCCACTTTCTTCAACTTCCAAAAATTGCTTGATTATTTTTTCTTGTTTTCGTTTCTTTTTAGTTCCAACATTGAGTCAAAATCTTCTACCCCTCGTAAACATTGGCTGAACTATAAATGGTATATTGTGATGTTGGAAATTTCATGAAGTACACTGACTTCCTTTGAATTCAGCTCCTGACGCTGCCGGTGGAAGCAACCACCATCCAGAGGCGCTCCAAAGGCTTATCGAGATGGAACTACGGTCAAACCCAAAACAGATTCATCAGTTTCCTGCTAGCGGACACACTCAAGGGGCTCACGGACACGAACTTGACATGGGTTTCGGGTATAGATAGGCCACTCGGATGTCTTGAAACTTGTGTATATTCAATGTACTCAGATTTCAGAGTCCTCTTGAATGGTATGTGCAACTCAAGGAATGGGCGATGTGTTTAATATTTTGCTTCTTTGAAATGGGATGTGTTGAGGGCAGGTGGTGTAATTAATATTTTGTTTCTCATATTCTTATTTGATTTCCGAAAGCCACAAGGAAGAGCGTAAGGGTGTTTTATGCCACTATTTCAACACGAATTGAATAAAGAAAATAAATGGATTTCTAGGGAGAGGCTAAATTGTTCGTAGATTGTAGAAGTGCTTTATGAAAAAGCAACTTCAAGAAGCACTTAAATTTTGGGTTAACGAATGCTAGTTACTGAAGCAGTCCCGAACCTCCAAATGTACATCTTTCTCGTTGATGATATGAAAATTCAGCTGCCCAAACATAATAGCAATATCTATAACTTACGATTCCGTCTCCACACTAACGTTCATCTCGTCAGAAAACAAAATAGAACTCTTTTGAAAATACTTTGAAAATGACTAAAAGCACTTAGCAGAAGTGAATAAAAACACTTCAATGCTTCTTCCAAGAAGCATGGAAGCAGTTTAGGTGTTTTTTTCAGAATTCACTTCCATATTTACTAAGGATTAGTTTCAAAAACATTTTCATCAGAAGCGCTTTCAGCCATTTTAAAAGCACCTTCAAGCGAGCTTATAATCTAAATTCAGACCGGACTTAACTGGAGAAGACTTACGAACTTTCTGCAGAATGATTATCGTTTAAGACGGAGACGGGGAAACTACTTTACAGTAGCAGGTTTCCCTTTTTTTTTTTTTTTTTTTTTTTGGTAAACAGGTTTCCCTTGTTTGGCACCATTTTGAGGTCCTACTTTTATTTGAGTTATGTAAAACCGAAAAACAACAATTACAACGAAATAGAGTCCACAATCAACCTCGAAACTCAATACAAGACGGCCTCCGGAACAAACATTGGAGTTGACTGACTGTATCATTCCACATTCCTTCACGACGAAATTACAAGTATGGTCTGCACACAAAACTGGGTTTGGTCCACTCACAAGCTGTATGTATTCAAAACCGTGTATTCTACATATATACAAAGCCACTCTGCGCTATTAACTGTTAGCGAACTTGGTCGTTCAACACTCTGCCCTGAAATCCGTAGTTAAAACGCATTGGTCGGATATTCGCTGTAAATATTGAGGAGTTTAAAATTTCCATTTTACCTTCCATCTCTCAAGAAGATAGGATGGGATTCTCTGATTTGACAATGCGAGACAAGTTGAAATTGCCATTGGATTTAGTTTTGACTGAGCCGGCGCCATCCGATTCAATTAGCTTTCTCTGTGTAGATAAAGAGAACCGTTAGTTGCAAATACACCATATTATATAGTCGAAGCTAGAAAAGAGACCAATACTAGAGAG